>NC_040238.1:26803446-27530946 GCF_001444195.1 Xiphophorus couchianus
CGTCTGCGCTTTGGACACATGAATCCTTTGTTCGAGTCCAGCTCGTTACATGTTATCATTATTTTGTAAGCAAAATGGGCTTAGCGGTACTTGTACAAGTTCGAATCGATCAGTTTTCAGTCGCTCGGTCGGCACAACGGATAGCGTTTGCGCTTTGGACACATGAGTCCTTTGTTCGAGTCCAGCTCGTGACCCGTTATCATTATTTTGTAAGCAAAATGGGCTTAGCGGTACTTGTACAAGTTCGAATCGATCAGTTTTCAGTCGTTCGGTCGGCACAACGGATAGCGTTTGCGCTTTGGACACATGAGTCCTTTGTTCGAGTCCAGCTCGTTACCAGTTATCATTATTTTGTAAGCAAAATGGGCTTAGCGGTACTTGTACAAGTTCGAATCGATCAGTTTTCAGTCGCTCGGTCGGCACAACGGATAGCGTTTGCGCTTTGGACACATGAGTCCTTTGTTCGAGTCCAGCTCGTTACATGTTATCATTATTTTGTAAGCAAAATGGGCTTAGCGGTACTTGTACAAGTTCGAATCGATCAGTTTTCAGTCGTTCGGTCGGCACAACGGATAGCGTTTGCGCTTTGGACACATGAGTCCTTTGTTCGAGTCCAGCTCGTTACCCGTTATCATTATTTTGTAAGCAAAATGGGCTTAGCGGTACTTGTACAAGTTCGAATCGATCAGTTTTCAGTCGCTCGGTCGGCATCAACGGATAGCGTTTGCGCTTGGACACATGAGTCCTTTGTTCGAGTCCAGCTCGTTACATGTTATCATTATTTGTAAGCAAAATGGGCTTAGCGGTACTTGTACAAGTTCGAATCGATCAGTTTTCAGTCGCTCGGTCGGCACAACGGATAGCGTTTGCGCTTTGGACACATGAGTCCTTTGTTCGAGTCCAGCTCGTGACCCGTTATCATTATTTTGTAAGCAAAATGGGCTTAGCGGTACTTGTACAAGTTCGAATCGATCAGTTTTCAGTCGTTCGGTCGGCACAACGGATAGCGTTTGCGCTTTGGACACATGAGTCCTTTGTTCGAGTCCAGCTCGTTACCAGTTATCATTATTTTGTAAGCAAAATGGGCTTAGCGGTACTTGTACAAGTTCGAATCGATCAGTTTTCAGTCGCTCGGTCGGCACAACGGATAGCGTTTGCGCTTTGGACACATGAGTCCTTTGTTCGAGTCCAGCTCGTTACATGTTATCATTATTTTGTAAGCAAAATGGGCTTAGCGGTACTTGTACAAGTTCGAATCGATCAGTTTTCAGTCGTTCGGTCGGCACAACGGATAGCGTTTGCGCTTTGGACACATGAGTCCTTTGTTCGAGTCCAGCTCGTTACCAGTTATCATTATTTTGTAAGCAAAATGGGCTTAGCGGTACTTGTACAAGTTCGAATCGATCAGTTTTCAGTCGCTCGGTCGGCACAACGGATAGCGTTTGCGCTTTGGACACATGAGTCCTTTGTTCGAGTCCAGCTCGTTACATGTTATCATTATTTTGTAAGCAAAATGGGCTTAGCGGTACTTGTACAAGTTCGAATCGATCAGTTTTCAGTCGCTCGGTCGGCACAACGGATAGCGTTTGCGCTTTGCACACATGAGTCCTTTGTTCGAGTCCAGCTCGTTACCCGTTATCATTATTTTGTAAGCAAAATGGGCTTAGCGGTACTTGTACAAGTTCGAATCGATCAGAGAGAGAGAGAGAGAGAGAGAGAGAGAGAGAGAGAGAGAGAGAGACTCTGTTTTGCCCCCTTGGTTTCATCATGGGTCTCTCCCTCTACTTGGAGTTGAGTGAGGGGCCCCCGGGGGGTCTCTCTCCGCCTAGCTTGAGTGAGGGGCCCCCGGGGGGTCTCTCTCCGCCTAGCTTGAGTGAGGGGCCCCCGGGGGGTCTCTCCCTCTACTTGGAGTTGAGTGAGGGGCCCCCGGGGGGTCTCTCTCCGCCTAGCTTGAGTGAGGGGCCCCCGGGGGGTCTCTCCCTCTACTTGGAGTTGAGTGAGGGGCCCCCGGGGGGTCTCTCTCCGCCTAGCTTGAGTGAGGGGCCCCCGGGGGGTCTCTCCCTCTACTTGGAGTTGAGTGAGGGGCCCCCGGGGGGTCTCTCCCTCTACTTGGAGTTGAGTGAGGGGCCCCCGGGGGGTCTCTCTCCGCCTAGCTTGAGTGAGGGGCCCCCGGGGGGTCTCTCCCTCTACTTGGAGTTGAGTGAGGGGCCCCCGGGGGGTCTCTCTCCGCCTAGCTTGAGTGAGGGGCCCCCGGGGGGTCTCTCCCTCTACTTGGAGTTGAGTGAGGGGCCCCCGGGGGGTCTCTCTCCGCCTAGCTTGAGTGAGGGGCCCCCGGGGGGTCTCTCCCTCTACTTGGAGTTGAGTGAGGGGCCCCCGGGGGGTCTCTCTCCGCCTAGCTTGAGTGAGTGACCCCGGGGGGTCTCTCCCTCTACTTGGAGTTGAGTGAGGGGCCCTGGGCTCCCTCTCTCCGCCTAGCTTGAGTGAGTGACCCCGGGGGGTCTCTCCCTCTACTTGGAGTTGAGTGAGGGGCCCCCGGGGGGTCTCTCTCCGCCTAGCTTGAGTGAGTGACCCCCGGGGGGTCTCTCCCTCTACCTGGAGTTGAGTGAGGGGCCCTGGGCTCCCTCTCTCCGCCTAGCTTGAGTGAGTGACCCCGGGGGGTCTCTCCCTCTACCTGGAGTTGAGTGAGGGGCCCTGGGCTCCCTCTCTCCGCCTAGCTTGAGTGAGTGACCCCCGGGGGGTCTCTCCCTCTACCTGGAGTTGAGTGAGGGGCCCTGGGCTCCCTCTCTCCGCCTAGCTTGAGTGAGTGACCCCGGGGGGTCTCTCCCTCTACCTGGAGTTGAGTGAGGGGCCCTGGGCTCCCTCTCTCCGCCTAGCTTGAGTGAGTGACCCCGGGGGGTCTCTCCCTCTACCTGGAGTTGAGTGAGGGACACATGAATCCTGTGTTCGAGTCCAGCTTGTGACCTGTTATAATAATTTTGTTAACAAAGTCTGCTTAGTGGTAGTTGTACAAATTTGTATCGATCAGTTTTCAGTTGCTTTGTTGGCACAAAGGATAGTGTCTGTGCTTTGGACACATGAATCCTGTGTTCGAGTGCAGCTTGTGACATATTATCATAATTCTGTAAGCAAAATCTGCTTAGTGGTTCTTGTACAAGTTTGAATCGACCCATGAATCCTGTGTTCGAGTCCAGCTTGTTACCTGTTATCATAAATTTGTTAACAAAGTCTGCTTAGTGGTAGTTGTACAAATTTGAATCGATCAGTTTTCAGTTGCTTGGTTGGCACAATGCATAGTGTCTGTGCTTTGGACACATGAATCCTGTGTTCGAGTCCAGCTTGTGACATTTTATCATAATTGTGTAAGCAAAATCTGCTTAGTGGTACTTGTACAAGTTTGAATCGATCAGTTTTCAGTTGCTTGGTTGGCACAATGGATAGTGACTGTGCTTTGGACACATTAATCCTGTGTTCGATTCCAGCTTGTGACCTGTTATCATAATTTTGTAAGCAAAATCTACTTAGTGGTACTTGTACAAGTTTGAATCTATCAGTTTTCAGTTCATTGGTTGGCACAATGGATAGTTTCTGTGCTTTGGACACATGAATCCTGTGTTCGAGTCCAGCTTGTGACATTTTATCATAATTTTGTAAGCAAAATCTACTTAGTGGTACTTGTACAAGTTTGAATGGATCAATTTTCAGTTTCTTGGTTGTCGCAATGGATAGTGTCTGTGCTTTGGACACATGAATCCTGTGTTCGAGTCCAGCTTTTGACATTTTATAATAATTTTGTTAACAAAGTCTGCTTAGTGGTAGTTGTACAAATTTGAATCGATCAGTTTTCAGTTGCTTGGTTGGCACAATGGATAGTGTCTGTGCTTTGGACACATGAATCCTGTGTTCGAGTCCAGCTTGTGACATTTTATCATAATTTTGTAAGCAAAATCTACTTAGTGGTACTTGTACAAGTTTGAATGGATAAATTTTCAGTTTCTTGGTTGTCGCAATGGATAGGGTCTGTGCTTTGGACACATGAATCCTGTGTTCGAGTCCAGCTTTTGACATTTTATAATAATTTTGTTAACAAAGTCTGCCTAGTGGTAGTTGTACAAATTTGAATCGATCAGTTTTCAATTGCTTGGTTGGCACAATGGATAGTGTCTGTGCTTTGGACACATGAATCCTGTGTTCGAGTCCAGCTTGTGACATTTTATCATAATTTTGTAAGCAAAATCTACTTAGTGGTACTTGTACAAGTTTGAATCGACCCATGAATCCTGTGTTCGAGTCCAGCTTGTTACCTGTTATCATAAATTTGTTAACAAAGTCTGCTTAGTGGTAGTTGTACAAATTTGAATCGATCAGTTTTCAGTTGCTTGGTTGGCACAATGCATAGTGTCTGTTCTTTGGACACATGAATCCTGTGTTCTAGTCCAGCTTGTTACATTTTATCATACATTTGTAAGCAAAATCTGCTTAGTGGTAGTTGTACAAGTTTGAATCGATCAGTTTTCAGTTGCTTGGTTGGCACAATGGATAGTGTCTGTCCTTTGGACACATGAATCCTGTGTTCGAGTCCAGCTTGTGACATTTTATCATAATTTTGTAAGCAAAATCTGCTTAGTGGTACTTGTACAAGTGTGAATCGATCAGTTTTCAGTTGCTTGGTTGGCACAATGGATAGTGACTGTGCTTTGGACACATTAATCCTGTGTTCGATTCCAGCTTGTGACCTGTTATCATAATTTTGTAAGCAAAATCTACTTAGTGGTACTTGTACAAGTTTTAATCGACACATGAATCCTGTGTTCGAGTCCTGCTTGTGACCTGTTATAATAATTTTGTTAACAAAGTCTGCTTAGTGGTAGTTGTACAAATTTGAATCGATCAGTTTTCAGTTGCTTTGTTGGCACAAAGGATAGTGTCTGTGCTTTGGACACATGAATCCTGTGTTCGAGTCCAGCTTGTGACATATCATAATTCTGTAAGCAAAATCTGCTTAGTGGTACTTGTACAAATTTGAATCGATCAGTTTTCAGTTGCTTGGTTGGCACAATGGATAGTGACTGTGCTTTGGACACATTAATCCTGTGTTCGATTCCAGCTTGTGACCTGTTATAATAATTTTGTAAGCAAAATCTGCTTAGTGGTACTTGTACAAGTTTGAGTCGATCAGTTTTCAGTTGCTTGGTTGGCACAATGCGTAGTGTTTGTGCTTCGAACACATGAATCCTGTGTTCGAGTCCAGCTCTTGACATGTTATCATAATTTTTTAAAGCAAAATCCGCTTAGTGGCACTTGTACAAGTTCGAATGGATCAGTTTTCAGTCGCTTGGTTGGCACAATGGATAGTGTCTGTGCTTTGGACACATGAATCCTGTGTTCGAGCCCAGCTTGTGACCTGTTATAATAATTTTGTTAACAAAGTCTGCTTAGTGGTAGTTGTACAAGTTTGAATCGATCAGTTTTCAGTTGCTTGGTTGGCACAATGGATAGTGACTATGCTTTGGACACATGAATCCTGTGTTCGATTCCAGCTTGTGACCTGTTATAATAATTTTGTAAGCAAAATCTGCTTAGTGGTACTTGTACAAGTTTGAATCGATCAGTTTTCAGTTGCTTGGTTGGCACAATGCATAGTGTTTGTGCTTCGAACACATGAATCCTGTGTTCGAGTCCAGCTCTTGACATGTTATCATAATTTTTTAAAGCAAAATCCGCTTAGTGGCACTTGTACAAGTTCGAATGGATCAGTTTTCAGTCGCTTGGTTGGCACAATGGATAGTGTCTGTGCTTTGGACACATGAATCCTGTGTTCGAGCCCAGCTTGTGACCTGTTATAATAATTTTGTTAACAAAGTCTGCTTAGTGGTAGTTGTACAAGTTTGAATCGATTAGTTTTCAGTTGCTTGGTTGGCACACATGGATAGTGACTATGCTTTGGACACATGAATCCTGCGTTCGATTCCAGCTTGTGACCTGTTATAATAATTTTGTAAGCAAAATCTGCTTAGTGGTACTTGTACAAGTTTGAATCGATCAGTTTTCAGTTGCTTGGTTGGCACAATGCATAGTGTTTGTGCTTCGAACACATGAATCTTGTGTTCGAGTCCAGCTCTTGACATGTTATCATAATTTTTTAAAGCAAAATCCGCTTAGTGGCACTTGTACACGTTCGAATCGATCAGTTTTCAGTCGCTTGGTTGGCACAATGGATAGTGTCTGTGCTTTGGACACATGAATCCTGTGTTTGAGGCCAGCTTGTGACCTGTTACAATAATATTGTTAACAAAGTCTGCTTAGTGGTAGTTGTACAAATTTGAATCGATCAGTTTTCAGTTGCTTGGTTGGCACAATGGATAGTGTCTGTGCTTTGGACACATGAATCCTGTGTTCGAGTCCAGCTTGTGACATTTTATCATAATTTTGTAAGCAAAATCTGCTTAGTGGTACTTGTACAAGTGTGAATCGATCAGTTTTCACTTGCTTGGTTGGCACAATGGATAGTGACTGTGCTTTGGACACATGAATCCTGTGTTCGATTCCAGCTTGTGACCTGTTATCATAATTTTGTAAGCAAAATCTACTTAGTGGTACTTGTACAAGTTTGAATCGACCCATGAATCCTGTGTTCGAGTCCAGCTTGTTACCTGTTATCATAATTTTGTAAGCAAAATCTGCTTAGTGGTACTTGTACAAATTTGAATCGATCAGTTTTCAGTTGCTTGGTTGGCACAATGGATAGTGTCTGTGCTTTGGACACATGAATCCTGTCTTCGAGTCCAGCTTTTGACATTTTATCATAATTTTGTAAGCAAAATCTGCTTAGTGGTACTTGTACAAGTTTGAATCGATCAGTTTTCAGTTGCTTGGTTGGCACAATGGATAGTGACTGTGCTTTGGACACATGAATCCTGTGTTCGATTCCAGCTTGTGACATTTTATCATAATTTTGTAAGCAAAATCTACTTAGTGGTACTTGTACCAGTTTGAATCGACCCATGAATCCTGTGTTCGAGTCCAGCTTGTTACCTGTTAGCATAAATTTGTTAACAAAGTCTGCTTAGTGGTAGTTGTACAAATTTGAACCGATCAGTTTTCAGTTGCTTGGTTGGCACAATGCATAGTGTCTGTGCTTTGGACACATGAATCCTGTGTTCGAGTCCAGCTTGTTACATTTTATCATACATTTGTAAGCAAAATCTGCTTAGTGGTACTTGTACAAGTTTGAATCGATCAGTTTTCAGTTGCTTGGTTGGCACAATGGATAGTGTCTGTCCTTTGGACACATGAATCCTGTGTTCGAGTCCAGCTTGTGACATTTTATCATAATTTTGTAAGCAAAATCTGCTTAGTGGTACTTGTACAAGTGTGAATCGATCAGTTTTCAGTTGCTTGGTTGGCACAATGGATAGTGACTGTGCTTTGGACACATTAATCCTGTGTTCGATTCCAGCTTGTGACCTGTTATCATAATTTTGTAAGCAAAATCTACTTAGTGGTACTTGTACAAGTTTTAATCGACACATGAATCCTGTGTTCGAGTCCAGCTTGTGACCTGTTATAATAATTTTGTTAACAAAGTCTGCTTAGTGGTAGTTGTACAAATTTGAATCGATCAGTTTTCAGTTGCTTTGTTGGCACAAAGGTTAGTGTCTGTGCTTTGGACACATGAATCCTGTGTTCGAGTCCAGCTTGTGACATATTATCATAATTCTGTAAGCAAAATCTGCTTAGTGGTACTTGTACAAATTTGAATCGATCAGTTTTCAGTTGCTTGATTGGCACAATGGATAGTGTCTGTGCTTTGGACACATGAATCCTGTGTTCGTTTCCAGCTTGTGACCTGTTATAATAATTTTGTAAGCAAAATCTGCTTAGTGGTACTTGTACAAGTTTGAGTCGATCAGTTTTCAGTTGCTTGGTTGGCACAATGCGTAGTGTTTGTGCTTCGAACACATGAATCCTGTGTTCGAGTCCAGCTCTTGACATGTTATCATAATTTTTTAAAGCAAAATCCGCTTAGTGGCACTTGTACAAGTTCGAATGGATCAGTTTTCAGTCGCTTGGTTGGCACAATGGATAGTGTCTGTGCTTTGGACACATGAATCCTGTGTTCGAGCCCAGCTTGTGACCTGTTATAATAATTTTGTTAACAAAGTCTGCTTAGTGGTAGTTGTACAAGTTTGAATCGATCAGTTTTCAGTTGCTTGGTTGGCACAATGGATAGTGACTATGCTTTGGACACATGAATCCTATGTTCGATTCCAGCTTGTGACCTGTTATAATAATTTTGTAAGCAAAATCTGCTTAGTGGTACTTGTACAAGTTTGAATCGATCAGTTTTCAGTTGCTTGGTTGGCACAATGCATAGTGTTTGTGCTTCGAACACATGAATCCTGTGTTCGAGTCCAGCTCTTGACATGTTATCATAATTTTTTAAAGCAAAATCCGCTTAGTGGCACTTGTACAAGTTCGAATGGATCAGTTTTCAGTCGCTTGGTTGGCACAATGGATAGTGTCTGTGCTTTGGACACATGAATCCTGTGTTCGAGCCCAGCTTGTGACCTGTTATAATAATTTTGTTAACAAAGTCTGCTTAGTGGTAGTTGTACAAGTTTGAATCGATCAGTTTTCAGTTGCTTGGTTGGCACAATGGATAGTGACTATGCTTTGGACACATGAATCCTGTGTTCGATTCCAGCTTGTGACCTGTTATAATAACTTTGTAAGCAAAATCTGCTTAGTGGTACTTGTACAAGTTTGAATCGATCAGTTTTCAGTTGCTTGGTTGGCACAATGCATAGTGTTTGTGCTTCGAACACATGAATCCTGTGTTCGAGTCCAGCTCTTGACATGTTATCATAATTTTTTAAAGCAAAATCCGCTTAGTGGCACTTGTACACGTTCGAATCGATCAGTTTTCAGTCGCTTCGTTGGCACAATGGATAGTGTCTGTGCTTTGGACACATGAATCCTGTGTTTGAGGCCAGCTTGTGACCTGTTACAATAATATTGTTAACAAAGTCTGCTTAGTGGTAGTTGTACAAATTTGAATCGATCAGTTTTCAGTTGGTTGGTTGGCACAATGGATAGTGTCTGTGCTTTGGACACATGAATCCTGTGTTCGAGTCCAGCTTGTGACATTTTATCATAATTTTGTAAGCAAAATCTGCTTAGTGGTACTTGTACAAGTGTGAATCGATCAGTTTTCACTTGCTTGGTTGGCACAATGGATAGTGACTGTGCTTTGGACACATGAATCCTGTGTTCGATTCCAGCTTGTGACCTGTTATCATAATTTTGTAAGCAAAATCTACTTAGTGGTACTTGTACAAGTTTGAATCGACCCATGAATCCTGTGTTCGAGTCCAGCTTGTTACCTGTTATCATAATTTTGTAAGCAAAATCTGCTTAGTGGTACTTGTACAAATTTGAATCGATCAGTTTTCAGTTGCTTGGTTGGCACAATGGATAGTGTCTGTGCTTTGGACACATGAATCCTGTGTTCGAGTCCAGCTTTTGACATTTTATCATAATTTTGTAAGCAAAATCTGCTTAGTGGTACTTGTACAAGTTTGAATCGATCAGTTTTCAGTTGCTTGGTTGGCACAATGGATAGTGACTGTGCTTTGGACACATGAATACTGTGTTCGATTCCAGCTTGTGACCTGTTATAATAATTTTGTAAGCAAAATCTACTTAGTGGTACTTGTACAAGTTTGAATCGATCAGTTTTCAGTTGCTTGGTTGGCACAATGGATAGTTTCTGCGCTTTGGACACATGAATCCTGTGTTCGAGTCCAGCTTGTGACCTGTTATAATAATTTTGTAAGCAAAGTCTGCTTAGTGGTACTTGTACAAGTTCGAATCGATCAGTTTTCAGTTCCTTGGTTGGCCTAATGGATACTGTCTGTGCTTTGGACACATGAATCGTGTGTTCGAGCCCAGTTTGTTACCTGTTATAATAATTTTGTTAACAAAGTCTGCTTAGTGGTAGTTGTACAAATTTGAATCGATCAGTTTTCAATTGCTTGGTTGGCACAATGGATAGTGTCTGTGCTTTGGACACATGAATCCTGTGTTCGAGTCCAGCTTTTGACATTTTATCATAATTTTGTAAGCAAAATCTGCTTAGTGGTACTTGTACAAGTTTGAATCGATCAGTTTTCAGTTGCTTGGTTGGCACAATGCATAGTGACTGTGCTTTGGACACATGAATCCTGTGTTCGATTCCAGCTTGTGACCTGTTATAATAATTTTGTAAGCAAAATCTACTTAGTGGTACTTGTACAAGTTTGAATCGATCAGTTTTCAGTTGCTTGGTTGGCACAATGGATAGTGACTGTGCTTTGGACACATGAATCCTGTGTTCGAGTCCAGCTTGTGACCTGTTATCATCCTTTTGTAAGCAAAATCTGCTTACTGTATACTTATACAAGTTCGAATCGATCAGTTTTCAGTTCCTTGGTTGGCCTAATGGATACTGTCTGTGCTTTGGACACATGAATCCTGTATTCGAGTCCACCTTGTGACCTGTTATCATAATTTTGTAAGCAAAATCTGCTTAGTGGCACTTGTACAAGTCTGAATCGACACATGAATCCTGTGTTTGAGTCCAGCTTGTTACCTGTTATCATAATTTTGTAAGCAAAATCTGCTTAGTGGTACTTGTACAAGTTTGAATCGACACATGAATCCTGTGTTCGAGTCCAGCTTGTTACCTGTTATCATAATTTTGTAAGCAAAATCTGCTTAGTGGTACTTGTACAAGTTTGAATCGATCAGTTTTCAGTTGCTTGTTTGGCCCAATGGATAGTGTCTGTGCTTTGCACACATGAATCCTGTGTTCGAGTCCACCTTGTGACCTGTTATCATAATTTTGTAAGCAAAGTCTGCTTAGTGGTACTTGTACAAGTTTGAATCGCTCAGTTTTCAGTTGCTTGGTTGGCCCAATGGATAGTGTCTGTGCTTTGGACACATGAATCCTGTGTTCGAGTCCAGCTTGTGACCTGTTTATCATAATTTTGCTAAGCCAAAATCCGTTTAGTGGTAGTTGTACAAGTTTGAATCGATCAGTTTTCAGTTCGCTTGTTTGGCACAATGGATAGTGTCTGTGCTTTGGACACATGAATCCTGTGTTCGAGTCCCAGCTTGTGACCTGTAATAATTTTGTAAGCAAAGTCTGCTTAGTGGTACTTGTACAAGTTCGAATCGATCAGTTTTCAGTTGCTTGGTTGGCACAATGGATAGTGTACTGTGCTTTGGACACATGAATCCTGTGTTCGAGTCCAGCCTTGTGACCTGTTATCATAATTTTGTACGCAAAATCTCCTTAGTGGCACTTGTACAAGTTTGAATCCATCAGTTTTCAGTTGCGTGGTTGGCACAACGGATAGTGCCTGTGCTTTGGACACATGAATCCTGTGTTCGAGTCCAGCTTGTGAAATAATGAGTGGTGTTTATTGGCAAATACTGAAGAACATAATAATATGAATGTAGGTAGTTAATGTTAATATATGTAGCCACAGCGCCTACATTCACTATGAATGACACAACTGATTCTCTGTGTATTTAGGATTAGAGCAGTCTATGTATGTGTGTTTTTATCTATTATTATATAAAAGTGTAGTGTCATCACAGTAGAGTGTGTCTTTTACATACATAAATATGTAGTGAATTTACCACACATTAAGACTCAATAGACTTGGTCCAGAGATGTTTCATGTCACCTCACAGCTTCCCTCTCACTGTCAGTAGTAGCTCTATGGTGGCAGGCAACAATTAACACAAAGCCTGGGGATAGCAGACAAACTCCTCCCTCTTGAGAGTCATCAGGATTCTGTATATAGAGTTGTTTAGGCCATGGTGTAAATATATTATTTTGTCATTGATCTACCTTAAAGTATGTTTCAAAGTCAAATGTGGTCTCAGCTCTTTCTGTGGGCCTCTATACTCCAAATGAGTAAAAGAGATGGAGTTAAAGTTACTGCTTCCTTCACCTCACTTCACTCTGTTATCAATACATGTAGTAAATAAAAAGAAATTCCTCAAATAGAGTAAGAATAACCAGAAAAGGTTTCAGGAAGAGCTACGTATTAATCTTGTAACACTAAAGTATGTTAGAGCATAATCTGCTCTTTAAGAACATGGAGATTATTTTGTGAAACGAAGCCTACTTTGATAGGAATCATTGAAGAGACAGTGCCATGTTCTTAATGCAGATAAAGAATGACATAGTATGATGGTTTGCTTCAGAAAAGAACGTCATTACAAAAACTGAAGATGTGCAATTTAGAAACTCACTAAAAGAGTAAGCAGTGCTGCATGATGACAGTAAAGTCAAACCAGCTCTCCTCTAATGTTATTTGTGACTTGCAGCTGCACCGACGTGAATCCAGCTGCAGCTCAGTGCACAGCCAGAACCGCCTGCTGTAACCGGGTCGCCCTGCAGCCCGTCATCACAGACCTGGTACAGATCACGGAGAAAAGTTCCAGAAGTTTATGCATATGTTTTTTAATGAAAGTGTGACTTAAGCAAAGCATTATGAAGGAAAGAGTTACACAGTGTCATTGTAAGTCCAAGGAAGCAATTAGTAATGTTTGAAATAGTAACATGATCTCTGTTTTGCAGGTGCAGAGTCTTTTGCCAAGGCTTAGTGGGAAGGTGGACGTCGTCCTCTTCAATCCTCCATATGTGGTCACTCCATCAGAAGAGGTATGTATGTATGTAGCTAGATAGATAAATTCTTAGATGAGTATCTAATGACCTGTTGAACCGTTCAGGTGGGCAGCAGAGGTGTAGAGGCGGCGTGGGCCGGAGGAGAGCGAGCCAGACGGGTCACCGACAGGTTCCTCCCTCTGGTTCCTCAGCTGCTCTCCAGTAAAGGCCTGTTTTACCTCGTCACCATCGCCGAGAACAAGCCAGGTCAGTAGAATAGCTTATGATGCAAAAACTAATCCTAATGAGAAACTAAAGGCTTTGTTTCCCCACAGAGGAGATTATCAGTTTAATGAGCCAGTTTGGGCTGGAAGGAGAGACCCGCCTGTCAACCAGAGCTGGGAATGAGAGGTTGTCGGTCCTGCGTTTCCATAGAAACCAGCAGAGGTGACGGGTAAGAGTCCTAAATGTAAGGAGTACAATTGACAGTGATGTACTTTATTGTAAACTATGGTTTCTGATCATTAGTCAGACATGCATTAGTAGAGACATTTCAACGCTCTTGCTTCCAGACTATGTTTCCATCTGGTCCCAGTTGCACCGCTCCACTGGCCACCAGCTCCAGAGCTTTAGGGAACGCTTTGTGCTCGGCCTCCCTGATTCTGGCTGACAGACTTTCCTCTGTGTCTCCAACCAACACCGGAACGGCTTCCTGGACCACGACGGCGCCTGCATCAACCTCTTCCTAGAAGAACAGAAGAACTTTTATTGTGTGGATTTATTTGATGAGCTTTATATGTGTTAGCGCAACACTTACAGCTACAAAGTGGACGGTGCACCCAGTTATCAGCACTCTGGCCTGGAGAGCCTGTTGCTGGGCATTGACCCCTTTGAATGAAGGCAGCAGGGAGGGATGAATGTTGAGGAGCCTCCCTAAAGTTAAAGTTACAGTTACTTGGGTACAAAAGAAAAAACCAGCACAAAAATACATTTTATTTTTAAACACAATAAAACTTTACACATGAACAGACTTTTACCATGCCATTTTTTCACAAAGATCCCAGTCAGGATCCTCATGAAACCAGCAAGGCAGACCAGTTCCACTCCAAACTCTTTAAGGAGAAGGTCAATGGTGGCATCAAACTCAGCTCTGCTGCCATACAGCTTGTGATCCACAACCTGTTGGAAGACAAAAACAGAGATGAGTAAAACTTCACATTAATTAGGATGAATCCTAACCTACCCTGGTCTGGATGCCGGCCAGCGCTGCTCTCTTCAGACCCTGAGCTCCAGGTCTGTTTGAAACCACCAACACCTTAGGCTCCTCCCCCTTTCAGGTGACAACAAACACCTTTATTGTCATGAGTTGAGCTGTAAAACTGTAGGTCAGATTTGAACTTTTTCAGGTTTTGCTCAGTGTTCAGGTCATTGCCAGCCAACATTTTGTTGCAGGAAATCATTTCAGGAAGGAACCAATAGTTTCAGGAGTCTGGGAGATGTGACTGTAACCGACCTGAACACTGAGGCCCCAGAGCGCCCCCTGCAGGATCTGCTGCACCATCACCGTTTCCAGCAGCAAATCAATCATCTGTTGGTCCAGACAGAAAAGTTGAAGCTGTCAGTGAAGCAGATCAGAAGCTGAGCAGCAGAAACCCAGAAGAACTGGAAGCATCAGCAGGAGATGAACTGGACCTCTAGGATCACTGATGCTGCAGCTGAGGAAGAGGAGGACGATGAAGGTGAAGCTGCCATCCTCAGACTTCCTGTTTATCAACCCAAGAAAGCAGAAAACCTGCAGAAAATCAGCTGAAGAAGAACCACGAGGAGCTGGAGTCGTCCGGCGCCCTCTAGTGGCTGATTGAACTACTGCACTGGGAGAACTGGACCTCGACGCTACTGCAGCTCAGCGGCTGGTTTCTCTCTGAATGGACCAATCAGAACCAAAGAGGATTCAGCTCTGAGACAATCATTTACAACTACATACAGTAGTTACACATATGTACAACATGTTAGCGTTTCTAAACACTTAGAGTTTAGAAAACATAAAAAACTATCAGGAGTTGTCAGAGGAAAGTTTTAAAACATTAAAACTTAACCTTTGAAATGAAACCATATAATTGTTTACTAAAATATTTCTTCATTGCTCCTGTAACAATAAAACTTAATAAATATCTTGTGTTTTTATTAGACCTTTATATCAGTGTTTTCAGAGTCCAGGTTTCATTTATTAGAGAAACTCAACATCTGCTTTATTATAAATACATTTTCTTTCTAGTTTTCCTTTTTTTCTTTTAAAAAAAAGGAAACCCACCTAAATTTAAAACAAATTTAAAACAGTGATATCTAACATATTATGTCTTGACTGTCTGGTTGTTGATTCTCAGTTGTCTAAAGTAGGTTTGATTCATTTTTCATCAGGATGTTTTAAGAGGCTACGAAGAGCTTTAAAAACCCAACTTACCGCAGAGATGAGATATTATCCCACTTTCTCAGTCAGGAGAACATCCGATTGGCTGGTCAGTGTCCTGCTGGTTCTGTCTTATCTCTACCTGCTGTAGAAATGAACCGATTCATCTAATTCATCTAGGAGGGGTGGAAGTGTGTCATTAAAGAGAGAAATAGGAAAAAACTGCATCATATATGGTATATTTATGATGTAATAGTTAACAATACGGGGTTTATAATTACCTGACTGATATGAAAATGCATATTTCACCAAACGCTAAATAATAAATAACATCACTTCAAATCGGACCCATACGGTCAGGATAACAATCGGGCCTCAGATGGTATACAGAATAAGAAATGGACTGTGGGTTTAATGTAGAACAAGTCAATTGACAAAAGTCAGGTAGACTCTGGGTCCAAGTGATGCTTTTATGGGCTATTTGTTATTGTAAATGATGACGTCATTAGCTGACATAAACAAGATGAGGCTGCTGAAGGTTTGTTGCACCTTCTGGGTTTTTTTTCTTATCTTGTTTTTGTTCCCAGTTCTTTTCTCATTTCATTTTCAAATTAGAACAGAAAAATCCTCACTTCTATAAGTGAGCCCGGTGCTGGAAATTGGACACGATTCGCTTTTAAATATGCGAATCGTACTCGGAAGCATCAACTCAGCTTCTGAGTACAGAAGCGGTCAGCGGTCATCAGCGTTTTTATGATTTGATTTGTTTAGAACTTATGTAAAGAAAACCACAAGTATTATAGACATTTAGTTATTATTATCGGTTACTTTCTGAAAGATGTGAAACAGAATATAGAAACAACAAGTTGTGTATTGAATAATGTTTAAAATTTGTGCTGAAATTTGGCTTTTTCATCCATGATTCTTCTCATTGTTGTTTGGACGCCGAACGTCATCTTAGCATTTGCGTGCTAGATGGATCATTATCAGCTGCGACCACAAGAGGGCGGTAGAGGAACAAAAAGAAAATCATCTTTGTTTATTACAGTGGGCTCTTTGCACCTGCCGCGCTGACGTCACAACCGCATGCGCAAATGCGGCTCTTTTTTTCCGCTTTGAGTTACCATGACAGCTAGAAAAGACAAAGTGTTATTTCAGACGAAAATAAAACCATACTATGAACATTGCTTTCTTCCTACACTGTCAAAAATATCCGTAAATTTTACAGTTAAATAAAGTAAACCATGAAAATTTAAAACCGTAAATTGGAAATCAGTTTTAGACTGTTTCTTTAACAAGTAATTACCGTAAATAAGATAATTAGGAAAAAATGTAATTTTTACTGGGGGGGGGGGGGTTATCAGAAAATTTACATTGCCCTGCTGTTAAAAAAAGTCTTGTAATACTATTAACAGTAATATGCTGTAATTTTTCTAGTAGTACATACTGTAGTTTTTGCACTCATCTTTAATATAGTTAGTAGCTGTTAAAAATGCAAACTGTTGTGACAATTACAGAAACATACCGTAATTTTTCTAGCAATGTATACCGTAGTTTTTGTATTCAATAATTATAAAGTATACAGTTCAAAACTGTTCAATATGCATACTGCTGTGGCAATTACAAAAATATACTATAATTTTTCTAGCAGTGTATATCGTAATTTTTACATTTATAATTAATCTAAAGTATACAGTTCAAAACTGTTCAATATGCATACTGTTGTGGAAATGAAAACAAAAATTGTAGTAGCGCTGTAACCTTTGCATTTAATTCTCCTGATAGCCTAAATTATGTAAAAATAAACAAATACTTGCAATCGTCTTAAGTTGTGGGTCCTGAATCTGGAATCTATTAAAGTTTGACTTTTTGAATGGAATTATGGAAATTAAATATCCTTTCCACGAAATGTTCTGTACTGTAAATTATCTTGTTGCCAATATTGGATTTTTTTCATTAACAAATAAATTAAAATAATCTGTACTCAGTCACAGAAAATGTTTTAGAGATATTTGTAGTCTATATTGTAATATAATTTATTCGGTTTAGCAAAAGTCATGTAAGTCAAGTTTCCTGCCTGTAGACCTGGCAGGCAGCCTGTAGTCAGTCTTAATTAATGGGGCCACTGCACCTGGTCCGCGCGGACAGGCGAACTTGAGTTCTGGCGGAACTTTGGAAGCGGTGGATTTGAGCGGACCGATCAGCGCGCTGCATTTGAGGACCCGTCGCACTCGGTGGTTGGCGTTTTTGTCCAGCTATTCCGCTCAGATTGTGCAGAGACTTCATCATCCAACCTTCTCCGTCTGATCGGCTCTCGTTCTCAGGTAAGGAAATATTGCGGAACATTTCAGAAAACAAATAGTTTGAGTTGCATTCGGTTGGTTGAAAAGACATTTCAGGGGAAACGAGGAGAAAAAGAAGTTGTGGAAAGTTAGCCTCTCCACAAAGCTATTGCTTACATCCGTTTTGTATCGCCATCGCTGTAAGCTATCCATCGAAGTAATATATTTAAGATGTATTCATGCAACCTGTGTGCAGAAACAGTTAAATCTGTTAAAGCCTTTGTTCTCCATCGCAAACTGCATCGCAACGAACCGAGGCGTATGTTCAAGTGCGTTCACTTCTATCGTCATCATAATAGCATGCCAAGAGTTGCTCTGGACACAAGTTTAACGAAATTAAAATGCACAGTTCCACTTTGTAAATGGCAGTGTGAAGGGATAAAAGCTTTGGTTGTTCACTTGAAGGAGCATAATAGTGGAGGGGCGCCAAGTAACTTGCCCTGTGAAAGGGTGCGCCTCTGTGTTTCGTGTGAAATCTTCCTTTACCTCTCACATCTCCAGGAAACATACAAATTATTTGGAAAATGTGATTTGTGAAACAAGTAATGAAGATACTCAGAGTGCTGCAAGTGCTATTTTTTGCTCCTATTTTTCCCCATACAACAATCTTGAAACGTTGGTCTTTCTAAGATTGTGTGGTGTGTTACGGTAGATCGTCGTTGCCGCTCCGATCCAAATCAGGGGTTTTTCCCGACTGGGATCTTAACGCAGCCTGTTGAATGTGACAGGCAGCCAATCAGAAAGCGCGGATTCTCCTCGTGCTTTCTGAGGGGAAATTACGTCTGGGAATCCCAAACAGCTGACACGGCGCAACCCGAAGTCCAGCGGACATCGGAGATGATATGTGGAAACAACATTAATGTTTATTCAACATGCAAAGAATATCGAACTGACAAGAGGAGGAGTTGGAGCGAAATTGCTACCGCAGTTGATAAACCCGGTAACTTTTCAGCTGTTCTTCGTTAACGTGACGTAAACAGGTTAGGTTAGGTTAGGTTAAACTTTATTAATCCCATAGGGAAATTAAGGTTATCTGTTGCTCACACATTAATTCACATCCACACAACATTAAAATCGTACATCTGGAGACAACCATACAAGATAGAAGAATATAATAAATAAATACATTCCCACTAAAAGAAGTCTAGTAAAAGTGCTTAAATATGTTAAAAGCTACCCCGTCTCCCTCCTCCCCCACAAATAGCAGCATTGTAAAGCCTAATGGCCCGTGGGACAAAGGAGTTTTTAATCCTCTCGGTTGAACAACCCAGTGAGAGGAACCTGTCACTGAAGGAGCTCCTCTGGTTGGAGAAAACAGTGTACAGAGGATGACTGGTGTTCTCCAAAATTAGACTGAGTTTAGACAGTGTCCTCTGTTCCACCACCGTCTCCACAGACTCCAGGCTCACACCGACCACGGAGCCAGCTCTGCAGATGAGGCGGTTCAGTCTCTGTATGTCTCTCTTTCTAATTCCTAATGATTTTCATTCAGTCAGGACTTTACGCTGACACTAGCCACATGCATTGCAGGTAGATTGCAGTAAAGCATTGATTAATGCCTGGTTTTAAAATTAGTTCATTGGACTTGTAGCCATTATTTTGTGCCCATTGTTGGACACCACACGGCAGGAACGAACCCGATCGAACCGTTATACCTAGGATTTCTGTCGGCTAATGTGTGGTCTGTCAGGTTTTGAAAATGGGCCGACAATCGGCAGACAGCTCTAAGATCGTGTCGTGTGCGCTGGGCTTTACACTGAGGAAATGAGAAAGGAGGGTCAGTGGAGAGCACCGGAGTTGAGCCTTTTTTCATTCGGTGTCATCAACAGAAAGAGAAAAAGGATAATGCCGATAATTGAAATGACGTGGATAGTTTTAATTCATCGTACGATTAATTGATTTATCGTTTATCGGGACAGGCCTAGTTAAAAGGTATGTTAGATTCCAAATATCGGCAGGGCCTAACGATGGCTCACGGCGTTTCAAAAGCCGACGTTCTCTCCGACCGTGACGACGGTAAGGTGTTTACGTTCAACGTATTGTTTCAAGAAAACCAAAAATCTCTCAAGCTGGTTCTCTATCAAGATGCATTTGAAGTTGTGAACCCATTGGGATCTGCAAAAAAAAAGCACAAGATCTTTGCCGTTTACTTTTCTCTACTCCATATGCCACCCCATGTCCGATCAAATACCGATCATATGCAGTCGGTCTTGTTGTGTAGAGAGAAGGATTTCAAGGAATTTGGCCATTCCAGAGTTTTTTCAGAACTGTTGACTGACTTGAAAATACTAGAGGAGAATGGGATAACTATGGCAGATGAATCAGTCGCGAAAGGAGCACCGTATCGCATTGCCGGAGACAACCCGGGCTCTCGCCGCATCGGGGGTTTTACGGAAAATGTCAGTACATCTCAGTACTTCTGCAGATATTGTCTGATTACTCGGTCTGAATTTCAGAGTGAAAATCCAGCTATCATCGGACCAGAGCGGACTCCGGAAACGTATCGATCTGCCACTAAACAGCTGGAAAGAGAGGATGTGACAGAAGTGCAGGGGATTAAGTTCAGGTCAGTGTTTAATACTTTAGAGAACTTTAATGTTTGTTCACCAGGCACGCCCCCTTGTCTTGGCCGTGACATCTTCGAGGGTGTCCTCTCATACGATGTCGCCCTTTATCTCAAACACACGATTGTCCAAAAAGAAATGGCTGACATACACAATTTTGAACAGGCGCATCAGACAATTCAAATACAAAGCAACAGATGCTTGTTCCAAACCTTGTGCTGTCACTCCAAAAGCACTGAAACTCAGTGGACAAGCAGTACAAAACTGGAATTTCTTGAGACTGTTGCCTCTGTTAATTGGTGATAAGGTGCAGGATTCACAAGATGATATTAACATTGCAGCTTAAGGATATCGTTGACCTGATTTGTGCTCAGCAAATTTCCAATCCTCAGGTTGCATATTTGAATGTTCTCATCCGGGAATATTTGGAAACCAGGAAGGTATTGTTTCCAGATAACGCAGCGAGACCTAAACATCATTATTTACAGCACTATCCAGGGCCAATTCCGAAATGCGGTCCACTCATCGGGCTCCGGACCATGCGGTTCGAGAGCAAACATAGTTACTTCAAAAGATGCGCCAGACAACTGAAAAACTTCAAACATCTGTGTTTGACTCTTTCAGAGAGACATCAAATGTTACAGGCCTTTCTTTCTGCCGGAACAGTGACTCTCCCAACCTTGCAAATAAAAGATGGCTCACCATTTTATTTAGAACTTTACAGTGAGGATACAATGACTCCCACAGACGTGCAGTATAACGGAATAACGTACAAGAAGGGCCAATTAGTAGTCAGTAGGAATGATGAGTCACTGGAGTTTGTTGAACTCATCCTTACATTGGTGAAGGATGAATCTGCACTTCATGTTCTGATGAGAGTGTATCGTGGAGAATTTCTTCCACACTACCACATGTACTTTGTAAAGGATGAAAGAAGAAGATTAGAATGCAGGCGCATTAGTAAACCGATTGACACGTGGCCATTATCATCTTGCATAAAAGATGGGAATCGGTTTGTACCATTAAAGCACAGTGTTTTGGCAGCGTAAAGGCTTGATATTAACGGTTCAGAGATCAACCTTTTTTTAGTTTTCTGTATTTCAACAGATACGACGGATACACAAAAGGACATCCACGATGCCATTCGAGCAGCGCTTCCTGGTCTTTCACAGGAAGTTTTGGCCGCTTTAGAGGACGTTTCGGAGAAACTCGGCACCGCAACCGCAGACGATTTCCAGTATATCACCGAAGGAGACTTGCAGCCTGTGCCGAAGCCCATTCGGGCCAGAAGACCGGTCGCTGCACGGGCCCAAAATAGTAAGTATTTTGAGATAAAGTCTTGTGTAACTTTAGCATAAAAACATGTGCTTTACACCTAACTACAGATCGAAAATGAAAGGTCAACAAAGACACATTTCAGTTATATTTCATATGTTTGTTTATTTGACAAGGACAACAATGTACAGCTTGTCATTCACACCTGGTAGTTCCTGTGCAGGGGACACACAACAGTCTGCTAGAAAAGGAAGCACTCTACATTAACAATTCTCTAACATTACTTTACACAAGTAATTTTGATATCACTAACACAATTTAAAAGATGAAAAGCCAAACCTATGTAGTGGTATTTGTAGAAGTTTGAAGGCATTAGTTGTCAGTCGCTCGGTCGGCACAACGGATAGCTCGTGACCCGTTATCATAATTTTGTAAGCAAAATCCGCTCAGCGGTACTTGTACAAGTTCGAATCGATCAGTTTTCAGTCGCTCGGTCAGCGTCTGTGCCTCGGACACATGCACCATGGGTTCGAGTCCAGCTCGTGACCCGTTATCATTATTTTGTAAGCAAAATGGGCTTAGCGGTACTTGTACAAGTTCGAATCGATCAGTTTTCAGTCGCCACAACGGATAGCGTTTGCGCTTTGGACACATGAGTCCTTTGTTCGAGTCCAGCTCGTGACCCGTTATCATTATTTTGTAAGCAAAATGGGCTTAGCGGTACTTGTACAAGTTCGAATCGATCAGTTTTCAGTCGTTCGGTCGGCACAACGGATAGCGTTTGCGCTTTGGACACATGAGTCCTTTGTTCGAGTCCAGCTCGTTACCCGTTATCATTATTTTGTAAGCAAAATGGGCTTAGCGGTACTTGTACAAGTTCGAATCGATCAGTTTTCAGTCGCTCGGTCGGCACAACGGATAGCGTTTGCGCTTTGGACACATGAGTCCTTTGTTCGAGTCCAGCTCGTTACGTTATCATTATTTTGTAAGCAAAATGGGCTTAGCGGTACTTGTACAAGTTCGAATCGATCAGTTTTCAGTCGCTCGGTCGGCACAACGGATAGCGTTTGCGCTTGGACACATGAGTCCTTTGTTCGAGTCCAGCTCGTACGTTATCATTATTTTGTAAGCAAAATGGGCTTAGCGGTACTTGTACAAGTTCGAATCGATCAGTTTTCAGTCGCTCGGTCGGCACAACGGATAGCGTTTGCGCTTTGGACACATGAGTCCTTTGTTCGAGTCCAGCTCGTTACCGTTATCATTATTTTGTAAGCAAAATGGGCTTAGCGGTACTTGTACAAGTTCGAATCGATCAGTTTTCAGTCGCTCGGTCGGCACAACGGATAGCGTTTGCGCTTTGGACACATGAGTCCTTTGTTCGAGTCCAGCTCGTTACATGTTATCATTATTTTGTAAGCAAAATGGGCTTAGCGGTACTTGTACAAGTTCGAATCGATCAGTTTTCAGTCGTTCGGTCGGCACAACGGATAGCGTTTGCGCTTTGGACACATGAGTCCTTTGTTCGAGTCCAGCTCGTTACCAGTTATCATTATTTTGTAAGCAAAATGGGCTTAGCGGTACTTGTACAAGTTCGAATCGATCAGTTTTCAGTCGCTCGGTCGGCACAACGGATAGCGTTTGCGCTTTGGACACATGAGTCCTTTGTTCGAGTCCAGCTCGTTACATGTTATCATTATTTTGTAAGCAAAATGGGCTTAGCGGTACTTGTACAAGTTCGAATCGATCAGTTTTCAGTCGCTCGGTCGGCACAACGGATAGCGTTTGCGCTTTGCACACATGAGTCCTTTGTTCGAGTCCAGCTCGTTACCCGTTATCATTATTTTGTAAGCAAAATGGGCTTAGCGGTACTTGTACAAGTTCGAATCGATCAGTTTTCAGTCGCTCGGTCGGCACAACGGATAGCGTTTGCGCTTTGGACACATGAGTCCTTTGTTCGAGTCCAGCTCGTTACATGTTATCATTATTTTGTAAGCAAAATGGGCTTAGCGGTACTTGTACAAGTTCGAATCGATCAGTTTTCAGTCGCTCGGTCGGCACAACGGATAGCGTTTGCGCTTTGGACACATGAGTCCTTTGTTCGAGTCCAGCTCGTTACATGTTATCATTATTTTGTAAGCAAAATGGGCTTAGCGGTACTTGTACAAGTTCGAATCGATCAGTTTTCAGTCGCTCGGTCGGCACAACGGATAGCGTTTGCGCTTTGGACACATGAGTCCTTTGTTCGAGTTCAGCTCGTTACCCGTTATCATTATTTTGTAAGCAAAATGGGCTTAGCGGTACTTGTACAAGTTCGAATCGATCAGTTTTCAGTCGCTCGCTCGGCACAACGGATAGCGTCTGCGCTTTGGACACATGAATCCTTTGTTCGAGTCCAGCTCGTTACATGTTATCATTATTTTGTAAGCAAAATGGGCTTAGCGGTACTTGTACAAGTTCGAATCGATCAGTTTTCAGTCGCTCGGTCGGCACAACGGATAGCGTTTGCGCTTTGGACACATGAGTCCTTTGTTCGAGTCCAGCTCGTGACCCGTTATCATTATTTTGTAAGCAAAATGGGCTTAGCGGTACTTGTACAAGTTCGAATCGATCAGTTTTCAGTCGTTCGGTCGGCACAACGGATAGCGTTTGCGCTTTGGACACATGAGTCCTTTGTTCGAGTCCAGCTCGTTACCAGTTATCATTATTTTGTAAGCAAAATGGGCTTAGCGGTACTTGTACAAGTTCGAATCGATCAGTTTTCAGTCGCTCGGTCGGCACAACGGATAGCGTTTGCGCTTTGGACACATGAGTCCTTTGTTCGAGTCCAGCTCGTTACATGTTATCATTATTTTGTAAGCAAAATGGGCTTAGCGGTACTTGTACAAGTTCGAATCGATCAGTTTTCAGTCGTTCGGTCGGCACAACGGATAGCGTTTGCGCTTTGGACACATGAGTCCTTTGTTCGAGTCCAGCTCGTTACCCGTTATCATTATTTTGTAAGCAAAATGGGCTTAGCGGTACTTGTACAAGTTCGAATCGATCAGTTTTCAGTCGCTCGGTCGGCACAACGGATAGCGTTTGCGCTTTGGACACATGAGTCCTTTGTTCGAGTCCAGCTCGTTACATGTTATCATTATTTTGTAAGCAAAATGGGCTTAGCGGTACTTGTACAAGTTCGAATCGATCAGTTTTCAGTCGCTCGGTCGGCACAACGGATAGCGTTTGCGCTTTGGACACATGAGTCCTTTGTTCGAGTCCAGCTCGTGACCCGTTATCATTATTTTGTAAGCAAAATGGGCTTAGCGGTACTTGTACAAGTTCGAATCGATCAGTTTTCAGTCGTTCGGTCGGCACAACGGATAGCGTTTGCGCTTTGGACACATGAGTCCTTTGTTCGAGTCCAGCTCGTTACCAGTTATCATTATTTTGTAAGCAAAATGGGCTTAGCGGTACTTGTACAAGTTCGAATCGATCAGTTTTCAGTCGCTCGGTCGGCACAACGGATAGCGTTTGCGCTTTGGACACATGAGTCCTTTGTTCGAGTCCAGCTCGTTACATGTTATCATTATTTTGTAAGCAAAATGGGCTTAGCGGTACTTGTACAAGTTCGAATCGATCAGTTTTCAGTCGTTCGGTCGGCACAACGGATAGCGTTTGCGCTTTGGACACATGAGTCCTTTGTTCGAGTCCAGCTCGTTACCAGTTATCATTATTTTGTAAGCAAAATGGGCTTAGCGGTACTTGTACAAGTTCGAATCGATCAGTTTTCAGTCGCTCGGTCGGCACAACGGATAGCGTTTGCGCTTTGGACACATGAGTCCTTTGTTCGAGTCCAGCTCGTTACATGTTATCATTATTTTGTAAGCAAAATGGGCTTAGCGGTACTTGTACAAGTTCGAATCGATCAGTTTTCAGTCGCTCGGTCGGCACAACGGATAGCGTTTGCGCTTTGCACACATGAGTCCTTTGTTCGAGTCCAGCTCGTTACCCGTTATCATTATTTTGTAAGCAAAATGGGCTTAGCGGTACTTGTACAAGTTCGAATCGATCAGAGAGAGAGAGAGAGAGAGAGAGAGAGAGAGAGAGAGAGAGAGAGAGAGACTCTGTTTTGCCCCCTTGGTTTCATCATGGGTCTCTCCCTCTACTTGGAGTTGAGTGAGGGGCCCCCGGGGGGTCTCTCTCCGCCTAGCTTGAGTGAGGGGCCCCCGGGGGGTCTCTCTCCGCCTAGCTTGAGTGAGGGGCCCCCGGGGGGTCTCTCCCTCTACTTGGAGTTGAGTGAGGGGCCCCCGGGGGGTCTCTCTCCGCCTAGCTTGAGTGAGGGGCCCCCGGGGGGTCTCTCCCTCTACTTGGAGTTGAGTGAGGGGCCCCCGGGGGGTCTCTCTCCGCCTAGCTTGAGTGAGGGGCCCCCGGGGGGTCTCTCCCTCTACTTGGAGTTGAGTGAGGGGCCCCCGGGGGGTCTCTCCCTCTA
Source organism: Xiphophorus couchianus (assembly GCF_001444195.1). Taxonomy (NCBI): domain Eukaryota; kingdom Metazoa; phylum Chordata; class Actinopteri; order Cyprinodontiformes; family Poeciliidae; genus Xiphophorus; species Xiphophorus couchianus. Next base: position 26,829,164 of record NC_040238.1, read on the forward strand.
CTTGGAGTTGAGTGAGGGGCCCCCGGGGGGTCTCTCTCCGCCTAGCTTGAGTGAGGGGCCCCCGGGGGGTCTCTCCCTCTACTTGGAGTTGAGTGAGGGGCCCCCGGGGGGTCTCTCTCCGCCTAGCTTGAGTGAGGGGCCCCCGGGGGGTCTCTCCCTCTACTTGGAGTTGAGTGAGGGGCCCCCGGGGGGTCTCTCTCCGCCTAGCTTGAGTGAGGGGCCCCCGGGGGGTCTCTCCCTCTACTTGGAGTTGAGTGAGGGGCCCCCGGGGGGTCTCTCTCCGCCTAGCTTGAGTGAGTGACCCCGGGGGGTCTCTCCCTCTACTTGGAGTTGAGTGAGGGGCCCTGGGCTCCCTCTCTCCGCCTAGCTTGAGTGAGTGACCCCGGGGGGTCTCTCCCTCTACTTGGAGTTGAGTGAGGGGCCCCCGGGGGGTCTCTCTCCGCCTAGCTTGAGTGAGTGACCCCCGGGGGGTCTCTCCCTCTACCTGGAGTTGAGTGAGGGGCCCTGGGCTCCCTCTCTCCGCCTAGCTTGAGTGAGTGACCCCGGGGGGTCTCTCCCTCTACCTGGAGTTGAGTGAGGGGCCCTGGGCTCCCTCTCTCCGCCTAGCTTGAGTGAGTGACCCCCGGGGGGTCTCTCCCTCTACCTGGAGTTGAGTGAGGGGCCCTGGGCTCCCTCTCTCCGCCTAGCTTGAGTGAGTGACCCCGGGGGGTCTCTCCCTCTACCTGGAGTTGAGTGAGGGGCCCTGGGCTCCCTCTCTCCGCCTAGCTTGAGTGAGTGACCCCGGGGGGTCTCTCCCTCTACCTGGAGTTGAGTGAGGGACACATGAATCCTGTGTTCGAGTCCAGCTTGTGACCTGTTATAATAATTTTGTTAACAAAGTCTGCTTAGTGGTAGTTGTACAAATTTGTATCGATCAGTTTTCAGTTGCTTTGTTGGCACAAAGGATAGTGTCTGTGCTTTGGACACATGAATCCTGTGTTCGAGTGCAGCTTGTGACATATTATCATAATTCTGTAAGCAAAATCTGCTTAGTGGTTCTTGTACAAGTTTGAATCGACCCATGAATCCTGTGTTCGAGTCCAGCTTGTTACCTGTTATCATAAATTTGTTAACAAAGTCTGCTTAGTGGTAGTTGTACAAATTTGAATCGATCAGTTTTCAGTTGCTTGGTTGGCACAATGCATAGTGTCTGTGCTTTGGACACATGAATCCTGTGTTCGAGTCCAGCTTGTGACATTTTATCATAATTGTGTAAGCAAAATCTGCTTAGTGGTACTTGTACAAGTTTGAATCGATCAGTTTTCAGTTGCTTGGTTGGCACAATGGATAGTGACTGTGCTTTGGACACATTAATCCTGTGTTCGATTCCAGCTTGTGACCTGTTATCATAATTTTGTAAGCAAAATCTACTTAGTGGTACTTGTACAAGTTTGAATCTATCAGTTTTCAGTTCATTGGTTGGCACAATGGATAGTTTCTGTGCTTTGGACACATGAATCCTGTGTTCGAGTCCAGCTTGTGACATTTTATCATAATTTTGTAAGCAAAATCTACTTAGTGGTACTTGTACAAGTTTGAATGGATCAATTTTCAGTTTCTTGGTTGTCGCAATGGATAGTGTCTGTGCTTTGGACACATGAATCCTGTGTTCGAGTCCAGCTTTTGACATTTTATAATAATTTTGTTAACAAAGTCTGCTTAGTGGTAGTTGTACAAATTTGAATCGATCAGTTTTCAGTTGCTTGGTTGGCACAATGGATAGTGTCTGTGCTTTGGACACATGAATCCTGTGTTCGAGTCCAGCTTGTGACATTTTATCATAATTTTGTAAGCAAAATCTACTTAGTGGTACTTGTACAAGTTTGAATGGATAAATTTTCAGTTTCTTGGTTGTCGCAATGGATAGGGTCTGTGCTTTGGACACATGAATCCTGTGTTCGAGTCCAGCTTTTGACATTTTATAATAATTTTGTTAACAAAGTCTGCCTAGTGGTAGTTGTACAAATTTGAATCGATCAGTTTTCAATTGCTTGGTTGGCACAATGGATAGTGTCTGTGCTTTGGACACATGAATCCTGTGTTCGAGTCCAGCTTGTGACATTTTATCATAATTTTGTAAGCAAAATCTACTTAGTGGTACTTGTACAAGTTTGAATCGACCCATGAATCCTGTGTTCGAGTCCAGCTTGTTACCTGTTATCATAAATTTGTTAACAAAGTCTGCTTAGTGGTAGTTGTACAAATTTGAATCGATCAGTTTTCAGTTGCTTGGTTGGCACAATGCATAGTGTCTGTTCTTTGGACACATGAATCCTGTGTTCTAGTCCAGCTTGTTACATTTTATCATACATTTGTAAGCAAAATCTGCTTAGTGGTAGTTGTACAAGTTTGAATCGATCAGTTTTCAGTTGCTTGGTTGGCACAATGGATAGTGTCTGTCCTTTGGACACATGAATCCTGTGTTCGAGTCCAGCTTGTGACATTTTATCATAATTTTGTAAGCAAAATCTGCTTAGTGGTACTTGTACAAGTGTGAATCGATCAGTTTTCAGTTGCTTGGTTGGCACAATGGATAGTGACTGTGCTTTGGACACATTAATCCTGTGTTCGATTCCAGCTTGTGACCTGTTATCATAATTTTGTAAGCAAAATCTACTTAGTGGTACTTGTACAAGTTTTAATCGACACATGAATCCTGTGTTCGAGTCCTGCTTGTGACCTGTTATAATAATTTTGTTAACAAAGTCTGCTTAGTGGTAGTTGTACAAATTTGAATCGATCAGTTTTCAGTTGCTTTGTTGGCACAAAGGATAGTGTCTGTGCTTTGGACACATGAATCCTGTGTTCGAGTCCAGCTTGTGACATATCATAATTCTGTAAGCAAAATCTGCTTAGTGGTACTTGTACAAATTTGAATCGATCAGTTTTCAGTTGCTTGGTTGGCACAATGGATAGTGACTGTGCTTTGGACACATTAATCCTGTGTTCGATTCCAGCTTGTGACCTGTTATAATAATTTTGTAAGCAAAATCTGCTTAGTGGTACTTGTACAAGTTTGAGTCGATCAGTTTTCAGTTGCTTGGTTGGCACAATGCGTAGTGTTTGTGCTTCGAACACATGAATCCTGTGTTCGAGTCCAGCTCTTGACATGTTATCATAATTTTTTAAAGCAAAATCCGCTTAGTGGCACTTGTACAAGTTCGAATGGATCAGTTTTCAGTCGCTTGGTTGGCACAATGGATAGTGTCTGTGCTTTGGACACATGAATCCTGTGTTCGAGCCCAGCTTGTGACCTGTTATAATAATTTTGTTAACAAAGTCTGCTTAGTGGTAGTTGTACAAGTTTGAATCGATCAGTTTTCAGTTGCTTGGTTGGCACAATGGATAGTGACTATGCTTTGGACACATGAATCCTGTGTTCGATTCCAGCTTGTGACCTGTTATAATAATTTTGTAAGCAAAATCTGCTTAGTGGTACTTGTACAAGTTTGAATCGATCAGTTTTCAGTTGCTTGGTTGGCACAATGCATAGTGTTTGTGCTTCGAACACATGAATCCTGTGTTCGAGTCCAGCTCTTGACATGTTATCATAATTTTTTAAAGCAAAATCCGCTTAGTGGCACTTGTACAAGTTCGAATGGATCAGTTTTCAGTCGCTTGGTTGGCACAATGGATAGTGTCTGTGCTTTGGACACATGAATCCTGTGTTCGAGCCCAGCTTGTGACCTGTTATAATAATTTTGTTAACAAAGTCTGCTTAGTGGTAGTTGTACAAGTTTGAATCGATTAGTTTTCAGTTGCTTGGTTGGCACACATGGATAGTGACTATGCTTTGGACACATGAATCCTGCGTTCGATTCCAGCTTGTGACCTGTTATAATAATTTTGTAAGCAAAATCTGCTTAGTGGTACTTGTACAAGTTTGAATCGATCAGTTTTCAGTTGCTTGGTTGGCACAATGCATAGTGTTTGTGCTTCGAACACATGAATCTTGTGTTCGAGTCCAGCTCTTGACATGTTATCATAATTTTTTAAAGCAAAATCCGCTTAGTGGCACTTGTACACGTTCGAATCGATCAGTTTTCAGTCGCTTGGTTGGCACAATGGATAGTGTCTGTGCTTTGGACACATGAATCCTGTGTTTGAGGCCAGCTTGTGACCTGTTACAATAATATTGTTAACAAAGTCTGCTTAGTGGTAGTTGTACAAATTTGAATCGATCAGTTTTCAGTTGCTTGGTTGGCACAATGGATAGTGTCTGTGCTTTGGACACATGAATCCTGTGTTCGAGTCCAGCTTGTGACATTTTATCATAATTTTGTAAGCAAAATCTGCTTAGTGGTACTTGTACAAGTGTGAATCGATCAGTTTTCACTTGCTTGGTTGGCACAATGGATAGTGACTGTGCTTTGGACACATGAATCCTGTGTTCGATTCCAGCTTGTGACCTGTTATCATAATTTTGTAAGCAAAATCTACTTAGTGGTACTTGTACAAGTTTGAATCGACCCATGAATCCTGTGTTCGAGTCCAGCTTGTTACCTGTTATCATAATTTTGTAAGCAAAATCTGCTTAGTGGTACTTGTACAAATTTGAATCGATCAGTTTTCAGTTGCTTGGTTGGCACAATGGATAGTGTCTGTGCTTTGGACACATGAATCCTGTCTTCGAGTCCAGCTTTTGACATTTTATCATAATTTTGTAAGCAAAATCTGCTTAGTGGTACTTGTACAAGTTTGAATCGATCAGTTTTCAGTTGCTTGGTTGGCACAATGGATAGTGACTGTGCTTTGGACACATGAATCCTGTGTTCGATTCCAGCTTGTGACATTTTATCATAATTTTGTAAGCAAAATCTACTTAGTGGTACTTGTACCAGTTTGAATCGACCCATGAATCCTGTGTTCGAGTCCAGCTTGTTACCTGTTAGCATAAATTTGTTAACAAAGTCTGCTTAGTGGTAGTTGTACAAATTTGAACCGATCAGTTTTCAGTTGCTTGGTTGGCACAATGCATAGTGTCTGTGCTTTGGACACATGAATCCTGTGTTCGAGTCCAGCTTGTTACATTTTATCATACATTTGTAAGCAAAATCTGCTTAGTGGTACTTGTACAAGTTTGAATCGATCAGTTTTCAGTTGCTTGGTTGGCACAATGGATAGTGTCTGTCCTTTGGACACATGAATCCTGTGTTCGAGTCCAGCTTGTGACATTTTATCATAATTTTGTAAGCAAAATCTGCTTAGTGGTACTTGTACAAGTGTGAATCGATCAGTTTTCAGTTGCTTGGTTGGCACAATGGATAGTGACTGTGCTTTGGACACATTAATCCTGTGTTCGATTCCAGCTTGTGACCTGTTATCATAATTTTGTAAGCAAAATCTACTTAGTGGTACTTGTACAAGTTTTAATCGACACATGAATCCTGTGTTCGAGTCCAGCTTGTGACCTGTTATAATAATTTTGTTAACAAAGTCTGCTTAGTGGTAGTTGTACAAATTTGAATCGATCAGTTTTCAGTTGCTTTGTTGGCACAAAGGTTAGTGTCTGTGCTTTGGACACATGAATCCTGTGTTCGAGTCCAGCTTGTGACATATTATCATAATTCTGTAAGCAAAATCTGCTTAGTGGTACTTGTACAAATTTGAATCGATCAGTTTTCAGTTGCTTGATTGGCACAATGGATAGTGTCTGTGCTTTGGACACATGAATCCTGTGTTCGTTTCCAGCTTGTGACCTGTTATAATAATTTTGTAAGCAAAATCTGCTTAGTGGTACTTGTACAAGTTTGAGTCGATCAGTTTTCAGTTGCTTGGTTGGCACAATGCGTAGTGTTTGTGCTTCGAACACATGAATCCTGTGTTCGAGTCCAGCTCTTGACATGTTATCATAATTTTTTAAAGCAAAATCCGCTTAGTGGCACTTGTACAAGTTCGAATGGATCAGTTTTCAGTCGCTTGGTTGGCACAATGGATAGTGTCTGTGCTTTGGACACATGAATCCTGTGTTCGAGCCCAGCTTGTGACCTGTTATAATAATTTTGTTAACAAAGTCTGCTTAGTGGTAGTTGTACAAGTTTGAATCGATCAGTTTTCAGTTGCTTGGTTGGCACAATGGATAGTGACTATGCTTTGGACACATGAATCCTATGTTCGATTCCAGCTTGTGACCTGTTATAATAATTTTGTAAGCAAAATCTGCTTAGTGGTACTTGTACAAGTTTGAATCGATCAGTTTTCAGTTGCTTGGTTGGCACAATGCATAGTGTTTGTGCTTCGAACACATGAATCCTGTGTTCGAGTCCAGCTCTTGACATGTTATCATAATTTTTTAAAGCAAAATCCGCTTAGTGGCACTTGTACAAGTTCGAATGGATCAGTTTTCAGTCGCTTGGTTGGCACAATGGATAGTGTCTGTGCTTTGGACACATGAATCCTGTGTTCGAGCCCAGCTTGTGACCTGTTATAATAATTTTGTTAACAAAGTCTGCTTAGTGGTAGTTGTACAAGTTTGAATCGATCAGTTTTCAGTTGCTTGGTTGGCACAATGGATAGTGACTATGCTTTGGACACATGAATCCTGTGTTCGATTCCAGCTTGTGACCTGTTATAATAACTTTGTAAGCAAAATCTGCTTAGTGGTACTTGTACAAGTTTGAATCGATCAGTTTTCAGTTGCTTGGTTGGCACAATGCATAGTGTTTGTGCTTCGAACACATGAATCCTGTGTTCGAGTCCAGCTCTTGACATGTTATCATAATTTTTTAAAGCAAAATCCGCTTAGTGGCACTTGTACACGTTCGAATCGATCAGTTTTCAGTCGCTTCGTTGGCACAATGGATAGTGTCTGTGCTTTGGACACATGAATCCTGTGTTTGAGGCCAGCTTGTGACCTGTTACAATAATATTGTTAACAAAGTCTGCTTAGTGGTAGTTGTACAAATTTGAATCGATCAGTTTTCAGTTGGTTGGTTGGCACAATGGATAGTGTCTGTGCTTTGGACACATGAATCCTGTGTTCGAGTCCAGCTTGTGACATTTTATCATAATTTTGTAAGCAAAATCTGCTTAGTGGTACTTGTACAAGTGTGAATCGATCAGTTTTCACTTGCTTGGTTGGCACAATGGATAGTGACTGTGCTTTGGACACATGAATCCTGTGTTCGATTCCAGCTTGTGACCTGTTATCATAATTTTGTAAGCAAAATCTACTTAGTGGTACTTGTACAAGTTTGAATCGACCCATGAATCCTGTGTTCGAGTCCAGCTTGTTACCTGTTATCATAATTTTGTAAGCAAAATCTGCTTAGTGGTACTTGTACAAATTTGAATCGATCAGTTTTCAGTTGCTTGGTTGGCACAATGGATAGTGTCTGTGCTTTGGACACATGAATCCTGTGTTCGAGTCCAGCTTTTGACATTTTATCATAATTTTGTAAGCAAAATCTGCTTAGTGGTACTTGTACAAGTTTGAATCGATCAGTTTTCAGTTGCTTGGTTGGCACAATGGATAGTGACTGTGCTTTGGACACATGAATACTGTGTTCGATTCCAGCTTGTGACCTGTTATAATAATTTTGTAAGCAAAATCTACTTAGTGGTACTTGTACAAGTTTGAATCGATCAGTTTTCAGTTGCTTGGTTGGCACAATGGATAGTTTCTGCGCTTTGGACACATGAATCCTGTGTTCGAGTCCAGCTTGTGACCTGTTATAATAATTTTGTAAGCAAAGTCTGCTTAGTGGTACTTGTACAAGTTCGAATCGATCAGTTTTCAGTTCCTTGGTTGGCCTAATGGATACTGTCTGTGCTTTGGACACATGAATCGTGTGTTCGAGCCCAGTTTGTTACCTGTTATAATAATTTTGTTAACAAAGTCTGCTTAGTGGTAGTTGTACAAATTTGAATCGATCAGTTTTCAATTGCTTGGTTGGCACAATGGATAGTGTCTGTGCTTTGGACACATGAATCCTGTGTTCGAGTCCAGCTTTTGACATTTTATCATAATTTTGTAAGCAAAATCTGCTTAGTGGTACTTGTACAAGTTTGAATCGATCAGTTTTCAGTTGCTTGGTTGGCACAATGCATAGTGACTGTGCTTTGGACACATGAATCCTGTGTTCGATTCCAGCTTGTGACCTGTTATAATAATTTTGTAAGCAAAATCTACTTAGTGGTACTTGTACAAGTTTGAATCGATCAGTTTTCAGTTGCTTGGTTGGCACAATGGATAGTGACTGTGCTTTGGACACATGAATCCTGTGTTCGAGTCCAGCTTGTGACCTGTTATCATCCTTTTGTAAGCAAAATCTGCTTACTGTATACTTATACAAGTTCGAATCGATCAGTTTTCAGTTCCTTGGTTGGCCTAATGGATACTGTCTGTGCTTTGGACACATGAATCCTGTATTCGAGTCCACCTTGTGACCTGTTATCATAATTTTGTAAGCAAAATCTGCTTAGTGGCACTTGTACAAGTCTGAATCGACACATGAATCCTGTGTTTGAGTCCAGCTTGTTACCTGTTATCATAATTTTGTAAGCAAAATCTGCTTAGTGGTACTTGTACAAGTTTGAATCGACACATGAATCCTGTGTTCGAGTCCAGCTTGTTACCTGTTATCATAATTTTGTAAGCAAAATCTGCTTAGTGGTACTTGTACAAGTTTGAATCGATCAGTTTTCAGTTGCTTGTTTGGCCCAATGGATAGTGTCTGTGCTTTGCACACATGAATCCTGTGTTCGAGTCCACCTTGTGACCTGTTATCATAATTTTGTAAGCAAAGTCTGCTTAGTGGTACTTGTACAAGTTTGAATCGCTCAGTTTTCAGTTGCTTGGTTGGCCCAATGGATAGTGTCTGTGCTTTGGACACATGAATCCTGTGTTCGAGTCCAGCTTGTGACCTGTTTTCATAATTTTGCAACCAAAATCCGTTTAGTGGTAGTTGTACAAGTGTGAATAGATCAGTTTTCAGTTCCTTGTTTGGCACAATGGATAGTGTCTGTGCTTTGGACACATGAATCCTGTGTTCGAGTCCAGCTTGTGACCTGTAATAATTTTGTAAGCAAAGTCTGCTTAGTGGTACTTGTACAAGTTCGAATCGATCAGTTTTCAGTTGCTTGGTTGGCACAATGGATAGTGTCTGTGCTTTGGACACATGAATCCTGTGTTCGAGTCCACCTTGTGACCTGTTATCATAATTTTGTACGCAAAATCTCCTTAGTGGCACTTGTACAAGTTTGAATCCATCAGTTTTCAGTTGCGTGGTTGGCACAACGGATAGTGCCTGTGCTTTGGACACATGAATCCTGTGTTCGAGTCCAGCTTGTGAAATAATGAGTGGTGTTTATTGGCAAATACTGAAGAACATAATAATATGAATGTAGGTAGTTAATGTTAATATATGTAGCCACAGCGCTACATTCACTATGAATGACACAACTGATTCTCTGTGTATTTAGGATTAGAGCAGTCTATGTATGTGTGTTTTTATCTATTATTATATAAAAGTGTAGTGTCATCACAGTAGAGTGTGTCTTTTACATACATAAATATGTAGTGAATTTACCACACATTAAGACTCAATAGACTTGGTCCAGAGATGTTTCATGTCACCTCACAGCTTCCCTCTCACTGTCAGTAGTAGCTCTATGGTGGCAGGCAACAATTAACACAAAGCCTGGGGATAGCAGACAAACTCCTCCCTCTTGAGAGTCATCAGGATTCTGTATATAGAGTTGTTTAGGCCATGGTGTAAATATATTATTTTGTCATTGATCTACCTTAAAGTATGTTTCAAAGTCAAATGTGGTCTCAGCTCTTTCTGTGGGCCTCTATACTCCAAATGAGTAAAAGAGATGGAGTTAAAGTTACTGCTTCCTTCACCTCACTTCACTCTGTTATCAATACATGTAGTAAATAAAAAGAAATTCCTCAAATAGAGTAAGAATAACCAGAAAAGGTTTCAGGAAGAGCTACGTATTAATCTTGTAACACTAAAGTATGTTAGAGCATAATCTGCTCTTTAAGAACATGGAGATTATTTTGTGAAATGAAGCCTACTTTGATAGGAATCATTGAAGAGACAGTGCCATGTTCTTAATGCAGATAAAGAATGACATAGTATGATGGTTTGCTTCAGAAAAGAACGTCATTACAAAAACTGAAGATGTGCAATGTAGAAACTCACTAAAAAAGTAAGCAGTGCTGCATGATGACAGTAAAGTCAAACCAGCTCTCTTCTAATGTTATTTGTGACTTGCAGCTGCACCGACGTGAATCCAGCTGCAGCTCAGTGCACAGCCAGAACCGCCTGCTGTAACCGGGTCGCCCTGCAGCCCGTCATCACAGACCTGGTACAGATCACGGAGAAAAGTTCCAGAAGTTTATGCATATGTTTTTTAATGAAAGTGTGACTTTAGCAAAGCATTATGAAGGAAAGAGTTACACAGTGTCATTGTAAGTCCAAGGAAGCAATTAGTAATGTTTGAAATAGTAACATGATCTCTGTTTTGCAGGTGCAGAGTCTTTTGCCAAGGCTTAGTGGGAAGGTGGACGTCGTCCTCTTCAATCCTCCATATGTGGTCACTCCATCAGAAGAGGTATGTATGTATGTAGCTAGATAGATAAATTCTTAGATGAGTATCTAATGACCTGTCGAACCGTTCAGGTGGGCAGCAGAGGTGTAGAGGCGGCGTGGGCCGGAGGAGAGCGAGGCAGACGGGTCACCGACAGGTTCCTCCCTCTGGTTCCTCAGCTGCTCTCCAGTAAAGGCCTGTTTTACCTCGTCACCATCGCCGAGAACAAGCCAGGTCAGTAGAATAGCTTATGATGCAAAAACTAATCCTAATGAGAAACTAAAGGCTTTGTTTCCCCACAGAGGAGATTATCAGTTTAATGAGCCAGTTTGGGCTGGAAGGAGAGACCCGCCTGTCAACCAGAGCTGGGAATGAGAGGTTGTCGGTCCTGCGTTTCCATAGAAACCAGCAGAGGTGACGGGTAAGAGTCCTAAATGTAAGGAGTACAATTGACAGTGATGTACTTTATTGTAAACTATGGTTTCTGATCATTAGTCAGACATGCATTAGTAGAGACATTTCAACGCTTTTGCTTCCAGACTATGTTTCCATCTGGTCCCAGTTGCACCGCTCCACTGGCCACCAGCTCCAGAGCTTTAGGGAACGCTTTGTGCTCAGCCTCCCTGATTCTGGCTGACAGACTTTCCTCTGTGTCTCCAACCAACACCGGAACGGCTTCCTGGACCACGACGGCGCCTGCATCAACCTCTTCCTAGAAGAACAGAAGAACTTTTATTGTGTGGATTTATTTGATGAGCTTTATATGTGTTAGCGCAACACTTACAGCTACAAAGTGGACGGTGCACCCAGTTATCAGCACTCTGGCCTGGAGAGCCTGTTGCTGGGCATTGACCCCTTTGAATGAAGGCAGCAGGGAGGGATGAATGTTGAGGAGCCTCCCTAAAGTTAAAGTTACAGTTACTTGGGTACAAAAGAAAAAACCAGCACAAAAATACATTTTATTTTTAAACACAATAAAACTTTACACATGAACAGACTTTTACCATGCCATTTTTTCACAAAGATCCCAGTCAGGATCCTCATGAAACCAGCAAGGCAGACCAGTTCCACTCCAAACTCTTTAAGGAGAAGGTCAATGGTGGCATCAAACTCAGCTCTGCTGCCATACAGCTTGTGATCCACAACCTGTTGGAAGACAAAAACAGAGATGAGTAAAACTTCACATTAATTAGGATGAATCCTAACCTACCCTGGTCTGGATGCCGGCCAGCGCTGCTCTCTTCAGACCCTGAGCTCCAGGTCTGTTTGAAACCACCAACACCTTAGGCTCCTCCCCCTTTCAGGTGACAACAAACACCTTTATTGTCATGAGTTGAGCTGTAAAACTGTAGGTCAGATTTGAACTTTTTCAGGTTTTGCTCAGTGTTCAGGTCATTGCCAGCCAACATTTTATTGCAGGAAATCATTTCAGGAAGGAACCAATAGTTTCAGGAGTCTGGGAGATGTGACTGTAACCGACCTGAACACTGAGGCCCCAGAGCGCCCCCTGCAGGATCTGCTGCACCATCACCGTTTCCAGCAGCAAATCAATCATCTGTTGGTCCAGACAGAAAAGTTGAAGCTGTCAGTGAAGCAGATCAGAAGCTGAGCAGCAGAAACCCAGAAGAACTGGAAGCATCAGCAGGAGATGAACTGGACCTCTAGGATCACTGATGCTGCAGCTGAGGAAGAGGAGGACGATGAAGGTGAAGCTGCCATCCTCAGACTTCCTGTTTATCAACCCAAGAAAGCAGAAAACCTGCAGAAAATCAGCTGAAGAAGAACCACGAGGAGCTGGAGTCGTCCGGCGCCCTCTAGTGGCTGATTGAACTACTGCACTGGGAGAACTGGACCTCGACGCTACTGCAGCTCAGCGGCTGGTTTCTCTCTGAATGGACCAATCAGAACCAAAGAGGATTCAGCTCTGAGACAATTATTTACAACTACATACAGTAGTTACACATATGTACAACATGTTAGCGTTTCTAAACACTTAGAGTTTAGAAAACATAAAAAACTATCAGGAGTTGTCAGAGGAAAGTTTTAAAACATTAAAACTTAACCTTTGAAATGAAACCATATAATTGTTTACTAAAATATTTCTTCATTGCTCCTGTAACAATAAAACTTAATAAATATCTTGTGTTTTTATTAGACCTTTATATCAGTGTTTTCAGAGTCCAGGTTTCATTTATTAGAAAAACTCAACATCTGCTTTATTATAAATACATTTTCTTTCTAGTTTTCCTTTTTTTCTTGTAAAAAAAAGGAAACCCACCTAAATTTAAAACAAATTTAAAACAGTGATATCTAACATATTATGTCTTGACTGTCTGGTTGTTGATTCTCAGTTGTCTAAAGTAGGTTTGATTCATTTTTCATCAGGATGTTTTAAGAGGCTACGAAGAGCTTTAAAAACCCAACTTACCGCAGAGATGAGATATTATCCCACTTTCTCAGTCAGGAGAACATCCGATTGGCTGGTCAGTGTCCTGCTGGTTCTCTCTTATCTCTACCTGCTGTAGAAATGAACCGATTCATCTAATTCATCTAGGAGGGGTGGAAGTGTGTCATTAAAGAGAGAAATAGGAAAAAACTGCATCATATATGGTATATTTATGATGTAATAGTTAACAATACAGGGTTTATAATTACCTGACTGATATGAAAATGCATATTTCACCAAACGCTAAATAATAAATAACATCACTTCAAATCGGACCCATACGGTCAGGATAACAATCGGGCCTCAGATGGTATACAGAATAAGAAATGGACTGTGGGTTTAATGTAGAACAACTCAATTGACAAAAGTCAGGTAGACTCTGGGTCCAAGTGATGCTTTTATGGGCTATTTGTTATTGTAAACGATGACGTCATTAGCTGACATAAACAAGATGAGGCTGCTGAAGGTTTGTTGCACCTTCTGTGTTTTTTTTCTTATCTTGTTTTTGTTCCCAGTTCTTTTCTCATTTCATTTTCAAATTAGAACAGAAAAATCCTCACTTCTATAAGTGAGCCCGGTGCTGGAAATTGGACACGATTCGCTTTTAAATATGCGAATCGTACTCGGAAGCATCAACTCAGCTTCTGAGTACAGAAGCGGTCTGCGGTCATCAGCGTTTTTATGATTTGATTTGTTTAGAACTTATGTAAAGAAAACCACAAGTATTATAGACATTTAGTTATTATTATCGGTTACTTTCTGAAAGATGTGAAACAGAATATAGAAACAACAAGTTGTGTATTGAATAATGTTTAAAATTTGTGCTGAAATTTGGCTTTTTCATCCATGATTCTTCTCATTGTTGTTTGGACGCCGAACGTCATCTTAGCATTTGCGTGCTAGATGGATCATTATCAGCTGCGACCACAAGAGGGCGGTAGAGGAACAAAAAGAAAATCATCTTTGTTTATTACAGTGGGCTCTTTGCACCTGCCGCGCTGACGTCACAACCGCATGCGCAAATGCGGCTCTTTTTTTCCGCTTTGAGTTACCATGACAGCTAGAAAAGACTAAGTGTTATTTCAGTCGAAAATAAAACCATACTATGAACATTGCTTTCTTCCTACACTGTCAAAAATATCCGTAAATTTTACAGTTAAATAAAGTAAACCATGAAAATTTAAAACCGTAAATTGGAATTCAGTTTTAGACTGTTTCTTTAACAAGTAATTACCGTAAATAAGATAATTAGGAAAAAATGTAATTTTTACTGGCTTTTTTTACATTGCCCTGCTGTTAAAAAAAATCTTGTAATACTATTAACAGTAATATGCTGTAATTTTTCTAGTAGTACATACTGTACTTTTTGCACTCATCTTTCTTAAATAATACAGTTAGTAGCTGTTAAAAATGCATACTGTTGTGACAATTACAGAAACATACCGTAATTTTTCTAGCAATGTATACCGTAGTGTTTGCATTCCATAATTATAAAGTATACAGTTCGAAACTGTTCAATATGCATACTGCTGTGGCAATTACAAAAATATACTATAATCTTTCTAGCAGTGTATATCGTAATTTTTACATTTATAATTAATCTAAAGTATACAGTTCAAAACTGTTCAATATGCATACTGTTGTGGAAATGAAAACAAAAATTGTAGTAGTGCTGTAACCTTTGCATTTAATTCTCCCGATAGCCCAAATGATGTAAAAATAAACAAATACTTGCAATCGCCTTAAGTCGTGGGTCCTGAATCTGGAATCTATTAAAGTTTGACTTTTTGAATTATGGAAATTAAATATCTTTCCACGAAATGTTCTGTACTGTAAATTATCTTGTTGCCAATATTGGATTTTTTTCATTAACAAATAAATTAAAATAATCTGTACTCAGTCACAGAAAATGTTTTAGAGATATTCGTAGTCTATATTGTAATATAATTGATTCGGTTTAACAAAAGTCATGTAAGTCAAGTTTCCTGCCTGTAGACCTGGCAGGCAGCCTGTAGTCAGTCTTAATTAATGGGGCCACTGCACCTGGTCCGCGCGGACAGGCGAACTTGAGTTCTGGCGGAACTTTGGAAGCGGTGGATTTGAGCGGACCGATCAGCGCGCTGCATTTGAGGACCCGTCGCACTCGGTGGTTGGCGTTTTTGTCCAGCTATTCCGCTCAGATTGTGCAGAGACGTCATCATCCAACCTTCTCCGTCTGATCGGCTCTCGTTCTCAGGTAAGGAAATATTGCGGAACATTTCAGAAAACAAATAGTTTGAGTTGCATTCGGTTGGTTGAAAAGACATTTCAGGGGAAACGAGGAGAAAAAGAAGTTGTGGAAAGTTAGGCTCTCCACAAAGCTATTGCTTACATCCGTTTTGTATCGCCATCGCTGTAAGCTATCCATCGAAGTAATATATTTAAGATGTATTCATGCAACCTGTGTGCAGAAACAGTTAAATCTGTTAAAGCCTTTGTTCTCCATCGCAAACTGCATCGCAACGAACCGAGGCGTATGTTCAAGTGTGTTGCAGCCGGTAGCAAGCAGGTGTGTACTGGTTATGCAGCTTTAAAAGCACACTTCTGTCGTCATCATAAAAGCATGCCAAGAGTTGCTCTGGACACAAGTTTAACGAAATTAAAATGCACAGTTCCACTTTGTAAATGGCAGTGTGAAGGGATAAAAGCTTTGGTTGTTCACTTGAAGGAGCATAATAGTAGAGGGGCGCCAAGTAACTTGCCCTGTGAAAGGGTGCGCCTCTGTGTTTCGTGTGAAATCTTCCTTTACCTCTCACATCTCCAGGAAACATACCAATTATTTGGAAAATGTGATTTGTGAAACAAGTAATGAAGATACTCAGAGTGCTGCAAGTGCTACCACAAAAGATTCTAGTGTGCCAGATGCAGAAGACACAGTCATAGATGGACCAAATTTCAGTGACTTGTATCTTAGAAATGTCTGTATGTTTTACATAAAACTACAGGGACAGCATCTTCTTCCATCACCTACCATTCAAAACATTGTGGAAGAGATGCAGAATATACATGAATTGGGACAGACATACTCTTTAAATAGATTGAACTTGCTTCTTAAAGAAACGTCATTTGCAGATGAAGACATTGCACAAATCTGCGACACAGTAAAACAGTCGGACTTGTTCTCAGCTTGCCACACAGGGCCGATGAGAACGGCTCATTCTAGAGCCCGGTGTTTTAAAGACATGTTCGAATATGGGGAACCCAAAAAAGTGTTGTTGGGCAAAGATGAGGACAGAAAAGATAGATTTGCATACTATGTTCCTGTGCTAAATACGTTAAAAGTAGGCCTGTCACGATAGCAAATTTTGCTGAGCGATTAATTGTCTCAAAAAAGTATTGCGATAAACGATAATATTGTTTGAAGACCTTTTTACACTGATGTAATGGAAATTACGTAATAATCCATGCGATTTCCTGCCAAAAACAGATACGCTTTATTTTCAAAAGAATATTTAACCCTGGAACTGATAAACAAAATAAACAAAACAACCAAAAACAAAATGGATTCTCAGTCTCCATTAACAAAAAATGTACTTGATAAAAACTAAACAACATAAAGCCAAAGTGGAAATAAATACTGCATTCAACCTAAAGAGTGCAGATTATGAAGTCTGTATACTATGTTGCCCTTCAGTAATAATTAGATTTAAATAGAGAAGATGGGCACATCGACTACCTGACGCAATAGTTCACACTACATGATTTTTTGCTCCTATTTTTCCCCTTACAACAATCTTAAAACGTTGGTCTTTCTAAGATTGTGTGGTGTGTTACGGTAGATCGTCGTTGCCGCTCCGATCCAAATCAGGGGTTTTTCCCGACTGGGATCTTAACACAGCCTGTTGAATGTGACAGGCAGCCAATCAGAAAGCGCGGATTCTCCTGGTGCTTTCAGAGGGGAAATTACGTCGGGGAACACGAAGTCCAGCGGACATTGGAGATGATACGTGGAAACAACATTAATGTTTATTCAACATGCAAAGAATATAGAAATGACAAGGGGAGGAGTTGGAGCGAAATTGCTACCGCAGTTGATAAACCCGGTAACTTTTCAGCTGTTCTTCGTTAACGTGACGTAAATAGGTTCTAATGATTTTCATTCAGTCAGGACTTTACGCTGACACTAGCCACATGCATTGCAGGTAGATTGCAGTAAAGCATTGATTAATGCCTGGTTTTTAAATTAGTTCACTGGACTTGTAGCCATTATTTTGTGCCCATTGTGGGACACCACACGGCAGGACCGAACCCGATCGAACCTTTGTACCTAGGATTTCTGTCGGCTAATGTGTGGTCTGTCAGGGTTTGAAAATGGGCCGACAATCGGCCGCCAGCTCTAAGATCGTGTCGTGTGCGCTGGGCATTTCACTAAGGAAATGAGAAAGGAGGGTCAGTGGAGAGCACCGGAGTTGAGCCTTTTTTCATTCGGTGTCATCAACAGAAAGAGAAAAAGGCCGGAAGAGACGATAATGCCGATAATTGAAATGACGTGGATAGTTTTAATTTACAGTATGATTAATTGATTTATCGTTTATTGCGACAGGCCTATTTAAAAGGTATGTTAGATTCCAAATATCGGCAGGGTCTAACGATGGCTCACGGCGTTTCAAAAGCCGATGTTCTCTCCGACCGTGACGACGGTAAGGTGTATTTTTTTCAAGAAAACCAAAAATCTCTCAAGCTGGTTCTCTGGTTCTTTGGGATCTGCAAAAAAAAAAGCACAAGATCTTTGCCGTTTACTTTTCTCTACTCAATATGCCACCCCATGTCCGATCAAATACCGATCATATGCAGTTGGTCTTGTTGTGTAGAGAGAAGGATTTCAAGGAATTTGGCCATTCCAGAGTTTTTTCAGAACTGTTGACTGACTTGAAAATACTAGAGGAGAATGGGATAACTATGGCAGATGAATCAGTTGCGAAAGGAGCACTGTATTGCATTGCCGGAGACAACCCGGGCTCTCGCCGCATCGGGGGTTTTACGGAAAATGTCAGTACATCTCAGTACTTCTGCAGATATTGTCTGATTACTCGGTCTGAATTTCAGAGTGAAAATCCAGCTATCATCGGACCAGAGCGGACTCCGGAAACGTATCAATGTGCCACTAAACAGCTGGAAAGAGAGGATGTGACAGAAGTACAGGGGATTAAGTTCAGGTCAGTGTTTAATACTTTAGAGAACTTTAATGTTTGTTCACCAGGCACGCCCCCTTGTCTTGGCCGTGACATCTTCGAGGGTGTCCTCTCATATGATGTCGCCCTTTATCTCAAACACACGATTGTCCAAAAAGAAATGGCTGACATACACAATTTTGAACAGGCGCATCAGACAATTCAAATACAAAGCAACAGATGCTTGTTCCAAACCTTGTGCTGTCACTCCAAAAGCACTGAAACTCAGTGGACAAGCAGTACAAAACTGGAATTTCTTGAGACTGTTGCCTCTGTTAATTGGTGCTAAGGTGCAGGATTCACAAGATGATATACGGCAGTTAACATTGCAGCTTAAGGATATTGTTGACCTGATTTGTGCTCAGCTAATTTCCAAGCCTCAGGTTGCATATTTGAATGTTCTCATCCAGGAATATTTGGAAACCAGGAAGGTATTGTTTCCAGATAACGCAGTGAGACCTAAACATCATTATTTACAGCACTATCCAGGGCCGAATCTGAAATGCGGTCCACTCATCAGGCTCCGTACCATGAGGTTCGAGAGCAAACATAGTTACTTCAAAAGATGTGCCAGACAACTGAAGAACTTCAAACATCTGTGTTTGACTCTTTCAGAGAGACATCAAATGTTTTACAGGCCTTTCTTTCTGCTGGAACAGTGACTCTCCCAACCTTGCAAATAAAAGATGGCTCACCATTTTATTTAGAACTTTACAGTGAGGATACAATGACTCCCACAGACGTGCAGTATAACGGAATAACGTACAAGAAGGGCCAATTAGTAGTCAGTAGGAATGATGAGTCACTGGAGTTTGTTGAACTCATCCTTACATTGGTGAAGGATGAATCTGCACTTCATGTTCTGATGAGAGTGCATCGTGGAGAATTTCTTCCACACTACCACATGTACTTTGTAAAGGATGAAAGAAGAAGATTAGAATGCAGGCGCATTAGTAAACCGATTGACATGTGGCCATTATCATCTTACATAAAAGATGGGAATCGGTTTGTACCATTAAAGCACAGTGTTTTGGCAGCGTAAAGGCTTGATATTAACGGTTCAGAGATCAACCTTTTTTTAGTTTTCTGTATTTCAACAGATACGACGTATACACAAAAGGACATCCGCGATGCCATTCGAGCAGCGCTTCCTGGTCTTTCACAGGACGTTTTGGCTGCTTTAGAGGACGTTTCGGAGAAACTCGGCACCGCAACCGCAGACGATTTCCAGTATATCACCGAAGGAGACTTATTGCCTGTGCCGAAGCCCATTCGGGCCAGAAGACCGGTCGCTGCACGGGCCCAAAATAGTAAGTATTTTGAGATAAAGTCTTGTGTAACTTTAGCATAAAAACATGTGCTTTACACCTAACTACAGATCGAAAATGAAAGGTCAACAAAGACAAATTTCAATCATATTCCATATGTTTGTTTATTTGACAAGGACAACAATGTACAGCTTCTCATTCACACCTGGTAGTTCCTGTGCAGGGGACACACAACAGTCTGCTAGAAAAGGCAAACACTCTACATTAACAATTCTCTAACATTACTTTACACAAGTAATTTTGATATCACTAACACAATTTAAAATATGAAAAGCCAAACCAAAAATGTAGTGGTATTTGTAGAAGTTTGAATGCATTAGTTGTCAGTTGCTTGGTCGGCACAATGGATAGCTCGTGACCCGTTATCATCATTTTGTAAGCAAAATCCGCCTAGCGGTACTTGTACAGGTTCGAATCGATCAGTTTTCAGTCGCTCGGTCGGCACAATGGATAGCATCTGCACTTTGGACACATGAATCCTGGGTTCGAGTCCAGCTTATTACCTGGTAACAGACTTTTATTTTAAGGCAAACCTATGTGGTGGTATTTGCAGAAGTTTTAATGCATTAGTTGTCAATTGCTTGGTTGGCACAACGGATAGCGTCTGTGCTTTGGACACGTGCATCCTGGGTTCGAGTCCAGTATTTGTATACGTAGGAGCGACCCATTTGTTGGGCGCTCTGGTGGCACAGTGGTTACCCGGGGTTCGAGGAGAGAGACTCTGTTTTGCCCCCTTGGTTTCATCATGGGTCTCTCCCTCTACTCAGGTTGAGTGAGTGATTTAACTCTCTCCACAATAATTGAATCCTGTCAATACAGGACATGCGGCCGTGACCGTAACGTAATGTGTGTATTTGTATGACTGTTCAACTGTGCTTTGGTTTCGGAGGTGGTTTCAATAATTACATTCACATTGTTGACTTACTTTCTGCTGATTATGCAGCAAAAGGGTAAACAACGACAACAACAACAAAAAATCCATAGCTAACATGCTAGTTGCTTGTGCAAATAAAGTTTTTGTAGAGTAAACCCGGAGGTGCACGGCAGCGTCATTGGTTCAACAAAGTTCATCCAAGTAATGTACTTAATATTTAGTAAATATATTTTAAATGCAACAAGTTTCATTTCATCCAATTTCTGACATTAAATGTGTATGCATGGGCTTCAAGGATTTTTAAAAGCACGTAAAATGTTTTGCCAACTTTGACAAAGTTCTCACACAACGTCAACTGTGATTGGCTCCACCCACACTGTAGCGAGTGTTGTTTTTGTGAAAGAGCAAGTGTAATTTCAACCTCTCCTTGAAATTATTCTAGCAGTCTGAAAGAAATCGTTTTGAAAGAGTCATCTTTGGAATTTTTCCAACCCTGATTTTGATTTTTGAACAAGGTAAGTAAATTAATGCTCAGGTTTCATATAAAATGTTGACTCGATGCAATCCATCCCCATAAAAGCAGAGAGGATGCATGGATAGCTTACATATCCATTTGTTTAAATTCACAGCTTATATTTGAAGTCCAGAATTTTTAAACCTGTTGAAACATAGATAATTTATTCCAACGGGAAATAAAAATTTAAAAGGTACTTAAATTGCCAATTCACAAGACTAGTAACAATGCATTATTGAAAATTATCTTGTAAAAAAAAAAAATTTGCTTCAATAGTAGAAATGAGGGGCGTGCTGTGGTGGCGCAGGGGGTTAGCACGCCCCACGTTTGGAGGCCTTAGTCCTCGACGTGGACGTCGTGGGTTCGACTCCCGGTCCCGACAACCTTTGCCGCATGTCTTCCCCCCTCTCCTCACCCTCCTTCCTGTCTGCCGACTGTGGAAAAAATACGAGCCACTAGCGCCGCAAAAACTCTTCGGAGAAAAAAAAAAAAGTTAAAATGAGAAACTGGGAAAGCTAACTTAACTTTTTTTAGTTCAAGACTATTGTAATTGTGCAGCCTCTGCTAGAATGTCAATGTTTTGTGGCTTCTTTGAAATTATGTAGACCAGAATTATTATTTTGAGCAATGCTAATCAAAGCCTTTTTATTTTTTAACTAGATGCCTCGACAGCCAGCAGTGGACAGAGAGTCTCTTTTCGCAGTTCTCTGCAAGTCAAAAGAGGCTATCCTAGAAAACGGCAATATAGCCACTCCAGCTGCCGTTGTCTGGACAGAGCTAAGTCAGCAGTTGGGAAATAAAATGTCTGCAAAAGCCCTGTACACATTTGTAAAGCTAAACAGACAAAACGTATGGGCAAGCTTGGAAATAAATGATCAAGAAAGTGATCCTGAAAGCCCCGTGGACACAGAGTTTGACTCAGACACAACTTCTACTGGACAATTTACAGATTTTCAGCTTGAAGTTCCATTTGAAGAATGGATTAAATTTATACCAGAAAGAGTTGAATACAATGACAAGTTTTCATCATCTGGCAAAAGGAAATACACAATTTTAAAACCTGGCACTTGGAGTCACATAATTAATGATCTGGTTTGGAAAAAGTTGAAAAGCACATGTACATTTGTATTCCAAAGAGCAAAGGTTTATCCAACTGTCACTAGTAAGTACATTGATATCAAAGGCTTCCGTAAAGAGTGTCAAGGCCATGTTAAAATGACATGTGACAGAGAGCCAACGGTCAACAGCCCAATGGTGCTCCAGTGCTCCATCCAAGGTGCCGACATCTCCCTGCACACTGGCCAGTCCAAAAGATTCATGTCAGGAACCCTTCGTGCACAGGTTTCAAAAGAGTTGTGTGAGGGTAGGATGGAACCAGCTGTATGGAGGTCAGCAAAGGCATCAGAGTTGATGGATATTGGAGATCCAGAGCCAAGTCACCTTCCAAACCTGGCAACCTTACAAAAAGCCAAGCAGGAGAGAAAAGATTTGGAATTAGGCGACAAAGACCCCATTCTGTCTTTGCAGTTATTAAAGTATAGCACACCTAACAGTGGCAGTATAAGACATATTGGTCTGGATAAATTCTTCTGTCACTATTTGAGTCAAACTCAGATACATGTTTATAAGGCACTGACCAAAAAATGTCCCTCAGTAGTTTGCTTTGATGCAACTGGTTCAGTTGTCAGAAAACTGGCACGACCAAATGGTACATCTGGCCACATCTTCTTATATCAAGGTGTTCTGAGGGGACAACTGCTCAGTCCCAGTGGTACAAATGTTATCAGAAAGGCATGACATTAATGCAATTGCATTAATGCATGGCTGACAGAATGGCTTCGTGCAGGCGCAGCTGTACCAAGGGAAGCTGTGAGTGACTTTTCCCTGGCTATTCTTGGTGCTCTGGTGAAGGCCTTCACTTCTCTTTCTAGCCTGAAGTCATACATTGATGAATGCTTCCGTGTGCTACTTGGGAACCAGTCTGCAAAACATCCTCCCTGTTACATCAGGGTTGATGTTGCCCACTGCATAAAGATGGTCTGCCAGTGGGACTGCCTGAAAAACAAGTCACACCGTGTCAAAGACTTCTTTGTCAGGGGAATAGCAAAGCTTCTTCAAGCACAAAGCTTGGACCATGCAAAGCAGTTAATACATGCCACCACTGTTGTGGCTCTCAGTGAGGCAGAAGGTGATGATAGTTCTGGAACCCCTCTTTAATCAGAGAGGTGCAAAAAATACCTGAAAGCCCAGATTGCAGAAGATTCCATCCTCATTCCAGATGAAGACACAAAGGAAGTGCATCAAGTGGATCCATGTGATGACATCCAGACTGACCTACGAGACTGGGTGTCAAACATTTGTGAGGAGAGCAGGACACATGCTGCAGCTAATGGGGATAGGGATAACATCCATTTCCTCCCTGAGATTGTGCCACACATTATAAGACTTGCAAGTTACTTACCACTGTGGACAGGAATAATGGTTCCACTCTTCAAAAGCACCAGCCTCACAGCAAGCTCAGCCAATGTTGAAGCTGAATTCAAAAATATAAAACATGGCCTGTTCAAACATGAGAACTTACCCATGCGAGTCGATCGCTTCATTTCTCGGCATCTTTCCTTCATCGAAGGAAATATGCGGATTTGCTCTGCAAAAGCAAAAAAAAGAGGAGGAACAAGTTGCATCAGCAGAAGATGCAGAAGTTAATCCTGCATCCATAATTACCCACAATGCTGAAGGTAACAGAGAAATGGATTCTAGCGATTTAATGGAATCTGATGCCACCAGAGAGTTTTCCACAGCAGATGAAAACGTGGTTGAAAATTGGAGAGGACAAATTCTTCCACCCAAAAAGAGGAAGAGGACTTCATACCCGAGTTCCTGCACTGAATGGCTCCATGCAGATTCATCATCTGGGGCCAAAAGAGTGAAAGTGGGATTATTAAAAAATGGAAACATGCATCAGCCTGTTAAAGTTGGGAAATTGTCACTCTCTGTGTTAAACACCTGTTCCTTTGATGCCCTTTGTCAGTGCTTATGCTGTACTTTCTGTGACAGCTCTGCATTTCAAAATGTTGTCATGAATGACAGTGATAACACACTCTTGCAGCTGGTGAAATCCATAACTACAGATGGCGTGACCCCAAAGACATACTTGCAGAGGGCAGATCTACTTAGTTCAATGTTTGCAAAAACAAAGTTGAGGTCTGGTACCCACCAAATCGATGCCCAGTGCAATATTGCCACTGTTATTGGGAGGACAATGAGAAATGTATCAAGCGCTTACCTATCAAAACACTGCTCTTCACAATACTGCTACCTAAACAAAGGAATGACCAGGGAAGTACCATTTGTTTCACCTGACATTTCTGTCCTGAAGAATTCTGGCATGGCTCAGCTTGGCACTTCAGTAGAAAAAGGACTCTTCCTTCCACAGTCTCCCTGCCTCCGACCACTACAGAATGAATCACAATGTCCATCTGAATTCAAAACAGGAGCCAATACCTCAGGAAATGTTCTCTGCACAGGAACCGTTACTCACAGCTACAGCATTGGAGAAATAACATGGATTGACAGTGACCTTCCAAATCCAACTGAATTCGCCTTGAGTGAATTTCCCTCCATTATGGTTCTCCAAGAAAAAACACTTACTTTGAGAGCAGTCATTGCTTTCAGGGGAAGCTTGACCAAAGATGGCCTGGGACATTATACTGCATACTGCCAGAGAACTCTATCTGTGTGGGAGCTTTATGATTACCTGGCAAATGTCTTGAAGACACTGTCTGAAAAGAAAAAATACTACCACATGCAGTGCTATACACAGCAGATCTGTGAGGGAAAAAAATTGGGGGAGAAAGTTTGAAGACCAGACCAAAGGCAAATAGCTTCATGCCATGTTTCTGAAAGGAGTTCACATGTAAGGAGTTGTCTATTCAAGACAGGAGAAATTAATTTCCAATTATCAAGACACTGTTTGTTTTTGTTGTTGTTGTTATTGTTTGAATTGTTAAAGTTCATTGTTCAAATCAACACAGTTTATTTTACTGTCAAATTATATTGGATTTTCAAAACAGTCACTTTCATGGTTCATTAGTCCTCAAGTAGGATAGAAACCCTTTGCCTCACAATACAGATATTTGGGTGTGTCAATAGCAAACCATAAGGTATTCAAGTTTATACATCACCAAAAATAAAATAAATTACCAGAAATATTGTCTTACTATAACTATATTGATTATGCCATGAATTCTTGCAAATAGTCCCCTTTCTACAAAAATACTACGGAGCCCCTAAGGGGACATGGAGAGAAAAAAAAAGGAAAGAAATCCCGACTTATTATCTCGAGATCCCGACTTATTATCTCGAGATCCCGACATCAGTACATAACGACCTAATCACAGTGATGGAGGACACCCACCCATGGGGTAGATATATAGATTTTTATTTCGAGCTT
The DNA here is from genome assembly GCF_001444195.1 of Xiphophorus couchianus. Lineage (NCBI taxonomy): Eukaryota > Metazoa > Chordata > Actinopteri > Cyprinodontiformes > Poeciliidae > Xiphophorus > Xiphophorus couchianus. The sequence continues at coordinate 26,854,567 of NC_040238.1, forward strand.
GGGCTTGAGTATAAACACATTAAATCAGTGCTTGACAGCAGACATGGATTTAGTATTAGTGAGAGACATCTGAAGAGAGTTTTCAGAGCGCGGGGACTCATTCGGCGCAAGTCCTTTTCCGACTTGGCAGTTTTGGTAGAATTCATTAATAACCAGCTACAGTCCTCTGGACAGCTTCCCGGTTACCGATGGATGTACGCTAAATTGCATGTGCATGATATCCTCCTCTGGGACATCTCTGGACCGCAGAAAATGATATAAGTCGTCCTCCATAATCAATGTAGACACACTCCCCCACGTTTACCGCATAAAAACATGCCTTTCCCCCCAAAAAAAGTAACTCGCGATTTTTCAGAAATGTCGCGGGATCTCGAGATAATAAGGCGGGATCTCGAGATAATAAGTCGGGATCTCGGGATCTCGAGATAATAAGTCGGGATCTCGAGATAATAAGTCGGGATTTCTTTCCTTTTTTTTTTCTCTCCATGTCCCCTTAGGGGCTCCGTAAAATACAGCAACCTCAAATACATAAAAATGACACTGAAACCAAGACTTACCTGACAGGAATGTGCTGGAAGAGAACCGGAAGTAAAACAGGAAGTAGGCTACAGGCTGCAGCAGGTGAAATTAATTGTCCCCTAATTGGGTGAATGTCATCGCGTGAATGTTAAACTCTGAAAGCACCAAATAAAGTAAAATCAGATTTAGTTGGTATATTTAGAAAAAAGTAAAAATAATATCGTTATCTGAAATTATCATTTGTATAATATAATCTTTGGGTAACTTTGTGGCCTAGGCTACATAGTGGCCCAGGCTACATAGTGGCGGCGACGTAAAGCAAAAATTTTGATGTTTGGAGCAATATGGGGGGATGGTGAACTCTGATGACCTAAGAAATAACTTTTAATATTTCAGAAACCAAAGCTGCACAAACGACCGTTTTAACGGCACAAACCTGCACTAACGGAGCACTAACGAAGTAGCCCAGTTTGGTTTGTTTTGGAGCAACATGGGGGGATGGTGAACTCTGGATGACCTAAAAAATAATTTTTAATATCTCCGAAACCAAAGCTGCACAAACGAAAATTTTAACGGCACAAACCTGCACTAACGGAGCACTAACCACTCAGACTATTTGCTGACTTTTTTGACGTGGGTGGGGTGTCAGCTTCACTCAGCTCAGTAGGACTCGTCTCAGTTAGTGAGAACTGTTCTTTGTTTTTTTATTAATTTGATTGCCTATGATACTCTGCTTACAGGTATTGTTTTATTTAATTAAAAATGATTACATTAAATTAAGTACAATTGATAGACATGGGTGGGTTATTTTTATATGTAATGGTGCTGAAAAGGATCTTTTGTTTCTGTTAAAGCAACACAAGTTTGTTTTTCTTTAATTGTGCTTCTAAAGCACAAATAGCCCTAATTGTTGCAGTGTTGGCTTTTTTTGAAGTCTTCCTATTGAAGGGAACCTTTTCCTCTCCACTGTCACCAGTTGGATCCTCAATGTGAGGCATTGCTTGAGCTTACTTTTAAGAAATTTAAATAGTTGGTGCAGTGTTGGCTTTGTTTGGAAGTCTTCCTGTTAACTCTTTTATAAACATAATTGCCTGATTTAAAAAAAAATTATTATTATTATTTTATGGCTGTAAAATTCTCAAAAAATGTGCATGGAGTGAGTCTGTATTTTTGCTCTTTTTTTTCCAGAACAACCTCAGCTTTCAGTATCTGAGTTATTTATCGACTCTGTCTATTACAAATTGTGACAAACAGTTTAAAGAGAAAAAAAAATCTGAATTGAAATTTTAAGGTTTATTACTGAACGAGAACTTCAAGATGACAAGGGCAAACAATTTCAACTTAACTGTATTACATAAAAGCAGAGAAAACTGAAGCCTGGCTTCCAACTTACAAGTTTTTTCTGCCTGTTTTTATTAAATTATTTCAGGTGTTTTTATTTTTTTGTGTTAGACTCTAAAGCAGTTCCTCTCCAGCTGGCAGCAGAGTAAGTGTAAATCACTTTTTACCAAAAGTGATTTTTATTTCCATCCCTACTTCATCTAGCACACTTCAGGTTGAGATGGTTGCTGGTACCCATCTTTTACTGATGAAAACAATTTAGAAAACACAGCATTATTAATTTTGTAATTGACAGGGCCCCAATTTTTCTTTTATTTCTGTAAAGAAAAGAAAAAAACTATTTTGCGGAGGGCCCCCTGTCGGTCAGGGGCCCTTGGAATTGTCCTAATTTTTCCCCCCTTTGGCGCCCCTGTGTTTTATTACCAGTATTACGTGTTATTAATTTGGTGTTAAGAGACTTCATAAGTGCTGAAGAAATCTTATGTTTTTTGAACAATAACAATATTTGTTGTTAACCTGTTGCTAAGAGATTAGCTCGTTTCCTGGCAACAGAGTGCCACGAAGTAAACATCAAATTTTTACTTTTGCAAAATGTACCTCCTGTAAATTTCTTGTGTAAAAAAACAATATTGTTGTTGTTTTTCAAACAATAACATTTGTTGTTAAGATGTTTCTAAGAGATGAGCGTGTTTTCTGGTAACAAAGTGAAACCAAGTAAATGTCTGCTTTTTACTTTTGCAAAATTTCTCGTGTCTATGCAGATAAGCAGTATTTCAAAATAGTTTATGTTTTATAAACAATAACATTGCTTATTGATTTGCTCTAAGAAATTTCAAAAGTGCAGAAGAAATCTTAGATCTTTTGAACAATAACAATATTTGTTGTTAGTATGTTGCTAAGAGATGAGCTCGTTTTCTGGTAACGATGTACCACAGAGCAAACGATCAGAAAGAATGCAGTGATTACAACATTAGCACATACATTAGCAGTAGCCTTTTCTCTAAAATAAGCGTTTTAGCTATTTTGTTTTATTTGCCATGTTTATCACACTGAATGGAGAAAGTCAATGTAAGACAGCATGCTAGTTATACCCCACATGCCACTGACAGCACTTAGGCTAACATTAGCATTTTGGCTAATTGTAGCTTGTACACTAATTTTGACATACTGAATGGAGTAAGTCCATGTCAACATGCTTGTGATTCTCCACATGCTTTTTGGTGTATTGTAGCTTACATTAGCATTGATGCTAATTCTTAGCATCAGAATGTTGGTTTCCAACTCAGCATATGTACAGCAGTATAGATATGAATAATAGCAGTTGCATCACTATTAAGCATGACAAGAATGGTTGAATTTTTTCTCTTATCATTGTAAATAGCTAATTATTTATAAAATGTGTCTGGTTTATGTGACCACACACAAAGCTTGGGCAGCTCGATTATTGAACAACAGCGCCATCTACAGGACTGGAGGACAATATTTAGCAACCAGCAGGTGAGATATCTTCAGGTTTTTGTCAAAACACTTTCAGCCAGCAGGGTTTCAGGTAACCACCTGTAGCTTCATTTCCAAAACTACAGATGAAACCACATATTTACACACTAAATGAAAAAAAGTATATTCCTCACTGCCTCACATTATATCAGACTCAACTTGGCTTGTTTTAGACCCTTCAGATTAGCTTTAGAAAAGAAAAATGATTTCTAATTGTTAAAACCTTGCCTTTAAAACACTGGTAATTAAATCTAGTGATGTTTGCAAATACACAAAGACTTTTTTTAAAGATGTGACCTGTGGTCTGGTGAAACTGAAGTCGTTTCTCCATAATAACAGTTTGTTACACCTGGAGGAAAAGGTGGACCTTCAAAACTTAAAACATCAGAAATATGAAATACAGGGTTGGCAGCATCATGTTGTGTGTGTGTGTGTGTGTGTTTTTTGCTGCTGGTGGAATTGGTGAAAGAACATCATTTGGTAATACTGAAGCAAGCAACATCTCAATGCATCAAGCAGGAAGTTAAAGCTTGGGCACAAATGGATCTTCCAAATGAGCAATGACCCTAAACATACCACGAAATTGGTTACAAAGTAGTTTTAGGACAACAAAGTCAATGTTTTGGAGTGACCATCACAAAACCCCTATTTTGGTCTTTCAGAAAGTTAATGGGCTGAGCTTAAAATGTGAAATGTGTTCAACCAAGAAGGTCTCAACACTCGACTGGTTTACACCAGCTCTGTTCAGAGGAATGGGCCAAAGTTCCAGGAAACTATTGTGGAAGGAAACCCAATTTGTTTGACTCCAGTCACAAAGTTTAAAAGACAATTTTGATAAATATTGAGGACATGTATATAAACTTCTGAATTTGAAGAGAATATTTGTTTACTATTATTCCGGCATTTAGCAAATAGGAATGATTGTGATAATCATGTTTGAACTAAAATACAAAGCATCTTCATTCACTTTAATGCCTGAGAGGAAGGAAATAATGGAGATGTGTTTTCTTATGAAGTGTAAATGTTTAGTTTCTGCTCTGTGTCTTGTAGTTTCATGGGGTGTCATGTCAAACCTACACGGGACACTTTGGGGAACAGCCATTTTATTAGTCAAATTTGAACCTTTGTGTTAGTTTCTCTTTATTCCAGTGCCACCATGGTGAACACCAATGTTAAAAATAAAAAAAAAGTGACATTTTTTTTTGTATTTTGTTAAAATGTATAATCAGAATGAAGACAGTTAATAATAGAAACTAATCGTAGAAAACGACAGCATGACCTCACAGCGTTTTGTATCAAACTCTCGTCCCTTCAGACTAACTCAAAAACAAAAAAACAAAAACAGAAGTGGGTCAGGGCAGACAGGAATTAAAAACAGTTTATGTATATCCACATTATTCATATTTTTTTCTTATCTTTATTTTCATTTATTTATTTTTTCCCATAGACATTAGAAGTTTGGTTTGACGTTGGGGATTTCTGCTGGATTGTCTCACATGTCTTATCTTCCCTGTCGAGGAGCATCGCTGCCAACGCAGCAACAGTAAATCTACTGAGAGGAGAGAGAGCCACGACGACTCTACCTAGTGCACTGTAAGGAGAGGGAGGGGGTCGTAGGTCAAGGGGGGGGATCTATCTGGACACACTTGAAGTGCAAACCCTCAGTTCTCTAAAGCCTCCCTGTTCTAGCTAACATCATTTACCACCCAGGCAAACAAGCAGTGGCAAACTACACCTGAAGACATGAGCCGGAGAGCGTCCAGCCCTGTATTTATACTCACAACATAGTTATTTCTCATCATTACAGTACAGTATAGATCAATAGTTTTCATATACTTGTCTTATCTTTTTATCATATTGCACCATCAAGAATGGGACACAGAGAAAGATTAACAGAGACTCCATTTCCTAATTAAAACAAGATATGTGCAAACATGACTAAGGACTTTATTAACCAAATCAAATTCTTCCCTGTAATATCCACAAATAAAAGTGATTTCTCTTTTTATATATATATTTATAGTAATAAGAATAATAAATCTTCACATTGGATCATTTCATAGTGTGACAAAACGCCTGACTGGACAACCCAGCCACAGCCGTAATCATTGTCTTAGTTGGTCAGTCCCCATGCATCCATAGGAAATAGATTTTTTTTTTCTTTTCTTTTCTCTTCAAAAAAAGTAACAATTTGAGAGCAGCTGAAAAGTTTGGACTGGTGTCAATTGCTTTTCATTCCAAGGTCTCCCCTCCGCCGCCCCTGTTCCCTCCGAGGTTTTGTTTGCTGTCTCGGGGGGGGGCAAAAACGTCCCGTAGGAAAAAAATGACTCCAAATCGTCATCTTCCACTGCAGGAAACTTAAAAAAAAAAAAAGAGGAATGAACAATGTCTTGGATGTTATAAAAACATAGAGCAGAAATGCTGACGATAGATTATCAGTTTGTACTTGGTAATTAATGATCGTTAATAGCTGGCAATTAACAATGAATAATCACTGATTAATAATAAAGAATTACCAAGAATAAATAATGCTCCCTTGTTGCTCAATTAGTTTGGCAAAGTTCCTCCTGGAGTCGTTCCAGATGAGTGAATTTTTCCTCCCAAGGTGAAACAAAAGCAAAAAATAATAAAAATACAAATAAACTGTAAAAGAAAACTCTAAAATCAATAAAAGGAGATTAGTAAAAGTGGCCCCCCCCCCAGCCATGAAGGGAGGGCACGTATATACAGAACTGCGTGGTGAGAGTCAGTTTACTGCACTTGAGTGTTAAGTCCAGTGTTAGTGAGTTCTAGTCCCGCTCCAGGCGCCCCTGCTGTTATACCAGCGTGTAGGACTTTGCGTAGGGGTTGCTGCTCTGTTTCAGATGTCCTCTGGAGTCCAGCAGGGACTCCTGTGAGGTGCTGAGCTTGGCAGCCTGGGCCAGCTCCGAGCCCTCCCTGTGGGGGAGCGTGGCCGCCGAGCCGGGCTGCCACTGGGCCGCCGGGTCCCTGCTGGCCTGAGGGGCCTCCGTGGGCGTGGGCGGCGCCATGCGAGACGGCCGCTTTAGCGAGCGGCTTTTCTGGGGCTCCAGGCAGGTCTGGCCCATGGCGGCTCTCTCGCTGCCTGCTGTCCCCCTGGAGGAGCCTGAGCAGGTCATGCCCCGGTTTAACAGGAAGTCCATGCGCAGGTATGGAGGAAGGTGAACCAGCTCGCCTCCTGCAGGACAACACAGAGAAAGCACAGTTAGCTTAGAATGACGTTGTAAAAACATCATCATGTTATAATCATAGCATTATTATTTTTGTTTTAATCATCTAGTGTTTAGTTTCATACTTTTCTACTTGTATATTCATTTACTCACTTGATTTGTTTTCTTAATCATTTTGCATCATTGTGTTCTTGTTGTGTGCTTGAGTCCCTTTTATTTATATTTCCAGAGCAGTATGGTTTTAGAATAATAAAAATACAGACAATTGAAGTGCAACTGGTTCATTTTCCATAATGAGACAAAGACTTGTCCCAAATATAATAAGTATAAACCTAATAAGTGAGAGCATTTCCTGTGTTAGTTAGACATGAACTCTTGTCTTCCTCTTGTTCAAGAAAATCCTTGAAACAAACGTTTGGGGGCATCTGTCTCTGATTTGATTTTGCCTCCAATGTTTCCTTAATACTAATTTTCCTAAGAGATGAAAAGACAGATGTTTCTTACCAATGCATACACGAGAGTGCTTGACAGTCATCTATTAACCCTTTAACAACCTTTCTGCCAGCGACTCACTGAGAAGGAGCTCATATAATGAGGTCTGCAGCTCCACCAGGTGTTTGCTAATTGCTGCTGGCTAGTCTGGAGGAGCTGAGTGGGACAGGGGGTGCTTGGCTCCAAAGAGTATTTTACAAACCTGAATCGTTGCCACGGGAGATTCAAGGATTTATCAAACATGCGTGATAGAATCAAGGCAACACTCCAGGTATGATTTTGATGAGGGTATAACATTATAACATGATGTAAAGTTAAAAAAAGTTGGTTTTAGAAAGCACTGTCCCTGTAAAAAGACAAGTTTGAATCCTAAAAACTTACTTAATAACGACTCATTAAGAAATTAACCACAACTGCATTCTGCGATGCACTAGAGAAGAATTACTCCGATACTTTCTAAATCCATAAACGGCAAGATCCATTAAAGTTAATGTTAGTAGAACATGTGTAGAGGTTATTAAGCTGTAAGGAAGGCTCAACACACTGCGGCCTTTCAGGCTGCGCTAAGTGGACCGCCGTGGCCTCACCCGGTCTGTGGGCCTTGGGCACGGCCATGTTCATGACCCGGCTGACGTCCTGAGGCTTGGGCGGGGAAGCAGTGAAGCGGCAGATGCCCGACTCGGACGGCGTGCTGGACGTCAGGCTGTCGGTGTAGTCGTTGGTGCCGGCCGTCATTTGCTCCGAGGAAGTGTCGGAGATGAAGCACTCGGTGATGGTGAATTTGGCGTGGCGCAGCTGCTCCTCCATCTTGGCGTGCTCGTAGGCCCGGGCCAGCTCCTCGTAGGTGGAAGAGGCGCTCTCTGTAGACACCATGCTGCTCCGCGCTCGGTCTAGACATGGCGTGGAGTTAGTGGAAGGATTAGTGCCGAGAGTTAGTGGCAGAACAAGGAACCTAAGAGCTTAGTAACAGATGGGGTCGACGGTACACGTTTGATGTTAGAAAACAGCTCTAGCAGTCAACTTGAAGCTCACCTGTGTCCTGAGATGGGCTAACGCTGTAGCTGTCGCTCTCCTTGTCAACAGAACCTGCAACCCTGGGTGTTGGCAGCCGCCAGTCAGTGCTGAGAGTGTGGGAGGAGACAGGGGGGTGGGGGCGGTTCAAAGTCCACTGGCTGGCGTAGCGGTTGCGGGCAGCTGGGCCGGCTTTGGCTGTACGGCGGGCAGTCGGGTCTAAGGATAAGGAGCAGAGCCGAGCTTCATACAGAGTCTGAGTTAGGACTTCATCACCTTCCTAAAATAATGGCCTAAGTCATTTTTAGCAAAAAGTGGTATTGACAAAAGAAGAAAGAAATCACCCCATTGTTGTTGCCAAAAGGTGACTTAAGCAAAAAAACAAAAAACCCAAAACAATTACATTTGGCAACGAGAAAAAGACTTGGGTTATTACTTTAGGATGGTGACAATCTTAAGAAACTAAATAACCAATTCAATTTTCTTATAGGTATGTCAAACCATCACACTGTTTTTTTATTTTGGCATTTATGTTGATTCATGTTTATGTGGGATTAAATATGAAGAAATTAAGTTCTGTTTGTTAAACATCAGCTCCTGTCATGGCTGGGGATTTTGTATGTTGCTTTTGAAGTGTTTCAATTTAATAAATTGCAGCAGCTTACCAAGTATTTTTTGTTTCTAGTGTAAATTAGGGGCCGGTCGATTATCATGTCTTTGTTCATCTCAGAAGAACATAAAATGTGGTGGTTAAAAACCAAAGCATAAGGAACTTATAAACTCCAACACTACTATGTTGTAAGTGTGTTAGATTTTTTCCCCAACATGCAGCTTACAGAAGAGGTTAAAATTCAACAAACAATGAAGGACAGCTGGTGTACATTGTAAAATAACATATCACACTGCTGGAGGAGAGCAAACACAGTGTATCCGTCCATGTTTAGCAAAAAAACATGGACAGTCTCTTGTTAAAGACAGGCAGGCAGGTAAAGAAAACAATTATCCAGGTACCTTTAAGTGTTAAAATAACAAAACAAAAGGTAGTACAAGAGCAGGAAAGTCAAACTGTGTGTTACTCACAGTTTTTGCTGACCGTTGGACACCTGGCAACAGTGATAACACTTGTTTACTTGAACTGACCACTTGTGCCCTCAGGTGGTTGATCTAACTATCCCAGCTCTCTTACAGAAATCATCTGCATTTGCTCTGCCTGCAAATCAAATTACGTCCTAGCTGAGACATTTCTTCTGAGAGCCTCGCTTAAGGTTTTGATCAAGGTTCTGTAACCTTGACAATGCAAAGAGCCATTTTTACCTTCAGTCCAGTGAAATAAAACTCATTGAGAGCCACAAATATTAAGTCACCGTTTGAATCAAAGACATCATTTTTGATTAGTAATCCAGGAAGTTTGTCATATTTAATCAACTGCAATTTTATTTCCACTGTTGTGGTTTTCAAATGATAATAAAAAAGTAAGCTTGCAAAAAGAGAGTAAATAAATGTTAATATATAAATAATAATATATGGCATGTGAAATATTCTGCAAAGAAAAAGCACATAGTTTCCAACCTAACGACAATAAAACTGGGTATAAAAATATACCACAGGTTCTTTTTGTGTCATTCTACTGTTGAAATTTGGTATTATTATTCAATAAAGAAAAATGAAACTGCTGAAGCCTGCATTTGTCTGTATTTATCCATATTCAAACATTAGGTGGTTCTTTACCTTTTTTCCATAGTTATTAAGAGTAATTGTGGAAAGCTGAAAGAGCGACTAAAGCTGCAGGTTGGTGTAGATTGTTTCCTCGGTGAGGAAATTCCTGCTCTTTTTCCATAGTAAGGGTGTATGAACTCCTTTTTTAAGATAAGAATTTATTTTATAAAGGATGATTAAATGTCTTCCATGGGAGAAAGACGATAAAATGACAAAAGGTTTTCTCCGAATCAGTCCCTCTTCTGAGATACTTCACTAAACTCCTTCTATTCACATTCAAAGAAACTAGATTTCAAACAATAAACCTGAAGAGAAGAATATAAAACAAATATTTGAGTAAAAGTATTACCCTAACCTAAGTACCTAGCAAATGTCGGACAACAAAACACAAATTCAAAAGAACAAAGAGGAAAAGTTACAGCGCAAAACAACAAAGCCTGCAGCGTTTATGTGTAATGATGTTAAAGAAAAAGATTCCGTACTGGACTTACTGGTTCCTGGCCTAGCATCTGATACATCTACCAGTGGACCAGTGGCTTGGGAGAGGGACTGGTAGTGGACAGTATGGGTGACCGTGGACGACTTTTGCTTCTGTGTCTCTCCGAAGTCGTTATCCGTCAGCAACACAGTGGATCTGTCGTCTGTCGGACAAAAAACATGAGATCAGGGCCAAAACACCAGCAGTCTGGAGCTTTGTGTTCACTGTCCTGTGACGCTTACCAACAGTCTCCATGGTGTCCCTCTCCTCAATGAGGAGTTGGGCTCTGGGGATGTCGATGTGCATACGCAGCGTCTGTTGCTGTTTGTTAATTGGTTCTGCCGGACGTGTGTTTTTACTGAGGAACATAAAAACGGTAATATCTGAAGAGCATATTATTTTGTTCTCAAAAGAAAGACACCGCTTGTAGTGTTTGCAGGTTGTGCCATGTCATAGCACAATCAAGTAACTGTGTTACCTTCAATTGTGATGAAAATGTCAAGTATATCAAATATGATTTAAAAGAAATTTTACTTCCTAATTTAACATCTTGAAATTGGCGTTTCGGAAATGGAAATAATTCTGTCAATTCTGCCCGACTTAGTACAAAAAATTTTTAGTCTAACATCAGCGTGAGACAGAATAGTTACGTCTTTCTGTACTGTGCATGGAAACATCTTATTTCAGCTGTATTTCATCTAAAGACAATGATGTTTAACACTTACCTCATGAGCATTTCAGCCAAACTTTTCGCATCTGTAAAATAAGAAGAATTGTATTTTATGTGTTTGAAACTGTAGCAAACAAACGAGCAGTGAGAGTGTTGAGCAATAGTTTATCTCACCTCTCAGCCTCTTGAGCCTCTGCTCCCTCCTCCTCCTCCTCAGCACCAGCAGCCCAATGAAGATTACAACGATCCCCACCAACACGCAGGAAATGGTCACCATCATCTTCAAACCTTCGCCTCCCCCAGACGTATCCTCGCTCACATTGGGCGCTTTCACCAAAGGGGCGATAGTACCTGTGGACAGGTAATTTAAAAAATAATGTAATTTCAAAGACTCCCCCCCCCTTTTTTTTTTTTGCAAACACCGAAAACGACGTACTGCCATCGTAGCTGAGCGTTGCAAACTTGACTCTCTTCTCAGCGTAGCCGGCACTGTTGGAAACTTTCATCTGCAGCTCATACCAGGTGGCCTCCTGCAGGTCGTACAGAATGTAGCTCTTCGTAAGAGACGTGCGCTGCGCAGTGGTCCAGGTGGGCGCATCGACGGCCCGGTACTCCAGGGTGAAGGAGGTGATCGGACACCCGCCGTTATTCCAGCCGTTGAGGTTGAGCTTGACCCGAGTGGCGTTGATGCTGGTGAAAAGCTCCTGTTCCTTAGCGTATTGAGGCTCTTTTTCAAACACAACGAACAAAGAGAGAAAAAAAATGTTGCTTCTGTTCTCAACAAGGATCTATTGTCACTAACTTGTTTGGTAGAAGGTTGTTGAAAGATCAAGAACTGAAAGTTCACTCAGTAAAGTGCTGACCACTTTTTCTTTAGGTTTTAAATATAGTACAAGCTGCATTTCTAATGAATCATACAGGGAGTTAGCATGCTAATGTTAGCATAGCACTTAAATAAACTCCAAAAATGGTCAGAAGGGGCATAGTTTAGTGAAGTGTTTCATCAAATATATCTCTAAAAACTGCCAATAAAGCTGCATCTATCTTAGGTTAGGTAAGAGGTTGTCTTGCTATGAATGGATCTCAGTTCAACACTCTGTCAGAGACTGCAGCAACATTTTATCAGAAAGAAGCTATCAGAATCATACTTGAGAAGGGCAGCTGTAACCAGTTTGGAGGACAATAGGTCTCAATCACAGTCAGCGGCAAAGCAGATGCCTGCTAAAGTATGGGAAATAAAACAAAGCAGGTACCTTTGCCGTGGGTTTTTGCTTCTATGATTTCACTGATGCGACCAGGACCAACTGCGTTCTGGGCCGTGAGAGTGAACTTGTACCAGGTACCACACTTGAGGTTTTCCAGCCGATAGGAGCGCTCACTGGGACTGATGGCGAAGTTACCCCACTGTTCGCTGTTATCCTCTGAGTACTGCAGGATGTAGCCTGAAAAGAGTCGGGTGGGAACAACAGTCAGCCGTCGAGCTCAGTTCTACGAAACAGAAACGCTGAACCGCGTCTGACCTCGAATGGAGCTGCCGCCGTTGTCTCCTGGGATCCAAGAGAGGGTGATTGAGGTTGTGGTTGTCTTGGTGACGGTGAGGCGAGGCTGGTCAGGTGGAACTAGAGGAACCACAAGGATTTATTTGAGAAATAAAATCACTAACACAGTCAGACTTACATGGATGTTTTCAGACAAGTGATCCATCAATCTTTCGGCTCCGGTAGTGAAGCTCACCTTGAACTTGCAGGTTGAGGACGATCTTGTCTGAACCAAAGCTATTGCTGGCCACACAAGTGTAATTCCCAGAATCCTCCGCTTTCACTGTGCGAATAACAAGGCTGCCATTTCCATGGACACTCCGCCGGCTGTCTATCACAACAGGAGCAGGGGTTCCATTGCTGGAACGCAGACAGATATTCACATTTAATATTCTGATTTCAGAAAATATCAACATTAAATGTATTCACCAACTACAAACCAGTGTCTTGGACGTCTACAGTCCAAGACACTGTAGAATGGTAATTGTCCTGTAGTTGTATAGAGCTTTACCTAGAGCAGAAGACCCCAAAAACACAACTTTCAGTCATTCAGACATTACAGTCTGACAGAAGCCATTGCCATGTTTGGCAACGGAGATGGACTGTCCAGTTATTTTTTTGTCACATTGCTCAACTTGTTAACTTAGTTTGGCGGCCATCTCTTGGTAGAGTTGTATTTTTTCCATAACTGATACATTTTCAGACAATATAACATCTAACCTTGTTTTTATCTTCATCACAAAGTTCTTTAGAGGTAGTACCTCTGAATAGAAATGGTTGTGAAATTTTTACCCTTAAAGCACAGGTTAAGTCCCTGTTGCTCACATTGAAGTGAGTTGTTTAAACATCACAAACATGAAAAGTTCTAGGAACATGAATGCTTTTGCAAGGTACAATGCATTAAAACCTGAAATAGTTTTTTTTCTTTTGTTATTTGTACCGCACTCACATCTCCTTCAGCCACTTGATGGTTGGGGACGGATCACCGACTGCCTTACAGGGGAGCACAATGTCCCTCATCCAGGGAGTCGTGACTGTCCTGTTGAAGGTCAGGATTCGAGCCGGAGCTGCAAACACAAACACGCAGACTTGTGACATCACAGCACCCTCCTGGGTTAGCACCGTTCGTGTTTTGTCACCCTTCAGCCAACCGAGTCAAGGCTCAGTGTGTTAACAGTGGAGGCAACATTGATCAGGCAGAATGCGGACGTTCTGATAGGAGCTGTGGGTTCCGACTCCAGACAACACAGGAACTATCAGCAAGTGCAATCAGCTTATCAGCTCTCACTCAAGCATGTACATGAATGCAGGCTTATTTGCATTAAACTGAAGAAAAGGAAAGGAGATTTCTATTTCCATCCACATCAGTCTGCCATAATGGATCATCTTTGAATTTAACTGTGGGCTTTGATAAAGAAATGTGCATGTGTTTGGTACTGACCTTCAGCCATGGGTTTGACAGTGATGATCTCGCTGGCATTTCCGCGGCCTGCGGCAGTGACGGCCACCACCCAGATGCTGTACTGTCGGTTCCTGCTCAGGTTAGGGATGCGGTAGAAGAAAACATCTGGAGCTGCTTCGAATTCACTGCTCACCTGCAGGAGGAAACATTTAAAGCATGCTAAACCTGTTGCAAATCCCATTTGCTCACCAGTCTTGAAGAAGCTGAGTACTGAAATTGAAATGACGGAACAGGAAAGTTGGTGGAATCGGTTTTACCGTAGGGTGTGGATTGGAGCAGAAAACTGTGTATTTCCTGATGATGCCGTTCACTTTGAGAGGAGGAAGCCAGGACACAAACACCACTGAGTTGGATGCAGCTGCAGCTTTCACACCAGCTGGAGGACCAGGAACTGAAAGCAGAAGGAGATCGGCTATAGTAGAGATGCTTAATGAGGCCTGATCAGTGACCGGCCGGTTAGAAACCAAAAAAAAGAAAATATGTAGTCTTTTTTCAATAAGTGAACGCACCATACTAAGTGCTACTAGAACCCTGAGACAACAACTGTCTTTGTTGCAGAAATTACTATTGAGAAAAGATCACACAAAGTTTGTCTTTTCACTGTCAGTGAAGCGCTTAAAAATAAGTTAGAGGTAGTCGAGAGATGTAAGAAGCTATATTAGTGGAAACTATTTCATGCAACATGTTGAGACATGCCTGCATTTCTTTCACGCTGTGAGATAGCATTCACTGTCAGCAGACAACAGGGACGTTAACTTGAGCTGCTTTTACATCCTTTTGAGCTTTTAGCCTCTGTCTGTCATGGAATACCCTAAACCTGGAAATCTTGGCAACCTCAGAGATAAAGGGAGGTTCTATATTCTCCAGAACATGCAGATGGCTATTTTTCTACAACCTGCAGTGATAGCTAGTCTAATGCTAAATTAAGACGCAAGCAGGCCATAGAAACAACATCTTTCACCCTTCTTGTATCGTTTTATGTTCTAGTTCTTAAAGAAAAATGGAATTTGGTTACAAAATAGCTATAATCAGGTCAAAGGTGCACAGAAATTGAATATAGGAAATCTAAAACCCCAGTTAAACATATGATGAACTAGAAAAAATATAATTTTCCTTACAAAAGGATATGAATGCTCTTCTAAGTGCCAGTTTAAGACCCAAACCAGTCGCGTGAGATCAGACAGGACTTCAGCAGATAACTGGCCAGCTTGTCTGTCTCTGCTCTAATACACCAGCAGCACAGAAAAGAGTATATATTAACCTAAACAGTGTCCAGACAATGTATATTAATAATGAAACACCTTATAAATATTCACTGATAATATACAATATATATGTCAATGGAGTAGCTAGAACACTCACTGAATATGTCCTACCATGGGTTACGTTACGTATCAGTGAAACTAATACAACTGTTTTATCTCGTTTGATGTCATTCTGAGGTACAGAAATAAGATATGAAAGTTAGAAAACTGCCATTTCCAGCTGGGAATCGGCCACTGTTTGTACTTGGACTACCTGCCTCTGTGTTCCTAATAAGGAATCAACCGACTCAAGTCGCCTTATTCAAAACAAGTGAGTGAAGTTTTTGAAACTTTCTCACACAACATTATTTCATATGAAATAATGTTTTATTTCATATGTTGAATAAAACATTAAGAAACTGTTGCCTCACAATTGATTTATGAAACTTTAGTGTATTTGTAAGACAACAGATCCTGATACCTGCCATCTGACAGCCGTCTTATTTATTTATTTTTCTTTTAAAAGGGTGTGTTCGTCTCCCTACCATCCTCCTTGGTGCGGGTGTAAATCTGCTCACTGCGGACACCGTCTCCTGCTCTGGTGAAGGCCAACACCTGGATGCTGTAGTTGGTGTATTTCTCCAATCCGTCCAGCTCCAGTGAAGGCTTAGAGGTTGTGACGTTCCTGATCTCCCCGAGCTCTGAAGAGGCAAAGGAGAAACAGGAAGGAGTGAAAGAGAGCAGTAAGAAACTCTGTGCCTCAGCCAAAACTATATTCTGATCCAGAAATCAAGAATACACAAATATTGCTAACCACCATTGGTCCAACAACATGTCTGTCAGGTCTCTGTTGTTCTCCAGCTACTTTCTGTCTTTCAGTGTCACTTCAGGTACCCACCACTTCTTCTCTAAACCCTAAAACTATATGTTGCTGCTATATGTTTATACAATGGTGTCCTTGCCTTTCAAAAGTTAATTTCAGCTGGTTTGCATAGTATTTCCGATAACATAAAATGATTCCAAAACTGTTTCTTCTACTCAATCTGAAAGTAGACATGCTTTCAGACGATCTTCAGAGGCCAGGAAGCTCATCTGATAAATACAATAAGTTGGTTATATCTGTTATATCTGTGATTTTATTCTCTACCAAATAAAACAATTGAGGAAGCAAGTGACTAAGATTAGCCTTTTCAGAGTTTTCTTAGTTCTAATTTTGTTTATTGTTGTACATAAAGAGAATACAGTGAACCCTTGCTACAACGCAGTTCACCTTTCACGGCCTCGCGGAGTTTTTTTTGCAGTTTTTTTTCACAGTGCATTGTGTTCTGCGTCCTGATTGGCTAAACAGTCTCGGCGCTTCTTCTCTACCTGTGTGCCAATAACGCTGCGGTATTTAAACATACAGCTTGGCAAATTTTGGCAAATATTTTTGCCCAGAAGAAAAAAGAACGACAACAACTAGCAATAACTATGTTCTACTTCTTATTGATGATTACAATGATTATTTTACTGTAGTTATTTATAAGAAAGCGTTCTATTTGTTAAAAAAATGCTTCTTTGGTTTCAATGTAGAGTATTTAATTATGCTGTATAATAACTGTAAAAAAATAAAGGTAACTACTTCATGGATTTCGCCAATCACGGGTTCTTTTCGGAACACAACCCCCGCGAAAAACGAGGGTTCCCTGTATACCAAATGTCTTGTTACTGAGTTTCATTTGCATTTAGCGTTAGTCAAACCAATCATCTAAAAGCATTATAATGTAAGTGTTTCCCCACTGTTACTATGCAAGCCGGTTGTGGCTGTCAAGTCAGAACCGGCTTGTTGTCCAGGCGGGCAAACATGATGTGACAGTGCAGGGGCCAAAGGTAATCACACTGTCACAACCAATCCCACCAGCACAAACGCAGCATGTGACAGCACCATGCCATGCTGTCTGACATCCAGCAGAGGACATCTCAGACACACCGTTCAACTAGATCAAGAAATTAAGCAGCTTTTATTCACAGTTTAAAAATATTTTCTCAAAGCTGTGCCGTGTGTATGTGTGTTTTTTTTAAACCAAAGTGTGACTGTATACCTCCATCAGGCAGGTTGGCCCAGTAGATGACCCTGAAGCCCAGCAGGTTGCCGTTCAGGGCGTCTTTGGGAGGAGTCAGCCAGGACAGGGAGATGACCTCTGGAGATGTGGCCACGGCCTGGACGTTCTCAGGAGGACGGCTCGGCACTGAGCGAGGAGAAAGAGGACAGGTTAGACCATGGGTGTCAGACTCCAGTCCTCCGGTGTCCTGCAGTTTTTAGATGTGCCACAGGTACAAAACACTGCAGTGAAATGGCTTAATTACCTCCTCCTTGTGTAGATCAGTTCTCCAGAGCCTTAATGACCTACTGTAATTATTCTATTCATGTGTGGAGCAGCAGAGGCACATCTAAAAGTTGCAGGACACTGGCCCTCAAGGACTGGAGTTTGACACCCCTGTTTTAGACACTAGAGGGCAGAAATGCATGGCAGTACCCTCTAACTGCCACTAGATGGTGACAGATCTTCACACATGCTCCTTACATTAAAGCCTCCTGCCCTTCATTTATCAGCCGTGTTAAACAAATAAATGTCAAACCAGGATTTTTCTTTTAATAGTTTAAAAAAGTCTGGAAAAGTTTGAAAATTTTTTTTGATCATATCCAGTTCTTGACAAGCATGGAGATCAATTATTTTGGAAAGATTTAAGACAGCGGTATATAATTTTTTTTATATGTTTGTTAAACTATCATTATGTTGTGACAGCATTGTATGAACAGATAATCTCATCTAAAGAAATACACCGCTCTGTCAGAAGCAACCAATCAGAGTCAGGAGGAGGGTCTTAGCGCTGTCAATAACTCTCTTGTATGCGCTGCTCCCAGCCACCCCCTTTCTCTCTGCCACTCTACAACTAGCAACCCACAACGGAGCCTGAATGCTAAGGCTAGTTAGCATGATCACTGATCACAGCAGATAAACCATTTTCCTGGAGTTGTAAGTTGTTTCTCTGCCATTACCATACTGAATTTTGCGTACACAAGGTTGATTGACAGTGCTTAGACCTCTCCTCCTGGCTCTGATTGGTTGGGAGCAGAGTGGTTCTTCAGACAGCACAGGTAGCTCAGGAAGAAGTTTGAGGAGCTCGATATTTTCACAGATTATCTGTCTCATATTACATCGTCACAACATGGTGACTGTTTTAACAAATATGTAAAAAGTCTATTCTTGTAAAAGTTACATGCCGGAGCTTTAAGGACAACAGGTTTTCAGTCTTCTAAAGGACAACCATCAAAGGTCACATGTGGGGTACCCCAAGGTTCAATCCTAGGACCCCTTTTATTCAATATTTATATTTACAGCTCGACATTTATATTTACAGCTCTACATTACGATGTCACCAGGTGACTCAGAGCCCATCCAATCACTGAACAGATGCTTAGAACAGATAAATGTGTGGATGTGCCAAAACGTTCTCCAGTTGAACAGAAACAAAACTGAAGTTATTATTTTTGGACCTAAAGAGGAACGATCTAGAGTCAATGCACAGCTTCAGTTATTACAACTGAAAACCAGCGATCAGGCCCGAAACCTGGGAGTAGTGATGGACTCTGACCTGAACCTCCAGAGCCACATAAAGACAGTTACAAAGTCGGCCTTCTATCACCTGAAGAACATTTCCAGGATTAAAGGACTAATGTCTCAGCCAGATCTAGAGAAACTCATCCATGCGTTCATCTTCAGTCACATTGATTATTGCAACAGCGTCTTCACAGGTCTGTCCAACAAATCAATTAAACAGCTGCAGCTGATCCAGAATGCTGCTGCTCGCGTTCTCACTAAAACCAGGAAGATAGATCACATAACACCAGTTTTAAAGTCCCTATACTGGCTCCCTGTAGCTCAAAGAATAGACTTTAAAATACTGTTGTTAGTTTATAAATCACTGAACGGATTAGCACCACAATACATTAAAGATCTGCTGCTGTTGTATCAACCTTCCAGACTTCTCAGGTCTTCTGGTTCTGGCCTGCTCTGCATCCCCAGAACCAGAACCAAACGAGGAGAAGCAGCTTTCAGCATCTATGCACCACAAATTTGGAACAAACTTCCAGAAAACTGTAAAACAGCTGAAACACTGACTTCTTTTAAATCTCAACTAAAAACCCACCTGTTTAGAATTGTATTTGAAATGTAATCAATTACAAATTTATGGATGGAACTTGACTTAATGCTTTGTTTTGATTATTGATTCTATATTGCATTGTGATTCTGTGTTTGTAATGATGTAAAGCACTTTGAAATGTCTTGCTGCTGAAATGTGCTATACAAATAAAATTTGATTGATTGATTGATTGATAATGTTGTATAATAACTGTATCCTAAAACAAGGACTGTATTCTATCCCACTTTTTAAATGAACAAAACGTTTCAGTTCAATGGCCCTCATTTACCAAGTCTAAAAAGAAAATGTTTTCCTACCGTCCTCCAGAGAGGTAGCAGCCACCTCAGTGGAAGACGGCCCGGTCCCGGCGCTGTTGCTGGCCTGGACCACCACGCCGTACTGGGTGAACTTCTTCAGGTTATCCAGGACCAGGCTCTCTGCGTTGTCCCCAGTCGTCTCCACGCTGATCACGCTGAACTGGTAGTTCCCACCGGAGCTGTACTCCCGGTAGCCTACCTGGTAGCCGCGGATCGCCCCGTTCTGCAGGTGCTTCTTGGGCGGCTGGCACACAAATCATACAAGTGATTTGAAAGCTTGTTTTTCACACAATGTGACGTCAACAACAAAATCCCCACAAACTAGTATTTTCCCTGCATTTTCTTGTGTGTACTTTAAAAACTTTGCATTTATTTAAATCCTGGAGAAGAAATCCGTAGTTCATCACCCAGCTGTGTTTTATTTTCATGATACATTTGTTAGAAGAAAAAACAAACATGCACAACTAGCTAGTGCCTGTGTTCGCCCACTTCAAGTCGAGTTACAAAACCAATTTTAAAAATTTTAAACTCCAGTGAACCATAGTGAGAACCATTATCCACAAATAGAAAAAAAAAGAAAATGTACAAAAAGTTACTCAAGGCCTGTACCAAAAGTTCCTCCTGGAGGTTACAAAAAGACCCCAGACACCATTTAAAACTAAAACCTGCTGTTGATTAACAGCTTGTCTCACATTTGAAAGAAAAAAAAAAATTAAAACTGGTGGTGGGACTTGAGTAAAGTTTTTAACTTAGAGTATCAGAAACGGACAAATACAAAGGTTCCGACTGGAACCCTTGAATATATATACGTATATATATATATACGTATGTATATATATTCAGGGGTATATATTCAATATACCCAAAGAACACCAGCAAATCCATCTCTGAATAGTTTAAACAGAAAAAAGGAAGAATGTTAAAAGTCCTGGTCAAATTCTCTAGTCATTTCTGACTACTGTGACTATAAAAAGGTTATTCATGATGGAAAACCCTCCAATGGATCTTAGTTGAAACAACTCTTCACAGAAGGATACACCAACATTCTTCCTTAGTGACGTAACAAATTCTCTGATAGTTTCTGCAAAAAGTTGATGGGACATGTCTCTGCGTCTGGGTTGCATGTGGTAGAAACATTGTCGGGACTTACCCTCCATGTGACCCGGATGCTCTGAGAGGAGAGGGCTTCCAGCTGCACGTCTTGAGGAGGTCCATCGGGAGCTGCCATCACATCATCCACACCATTCAGATATGGAAAAAAAAAAGAAAACACAGAGTATGAAGACTGAGTGTGTGAACAGATGGGACGCTCGGAGTTGCTGGTACATCCTGGGGGTGAGAAGAAGCGCCCCGTAGCGCCCACAGAGGGTGAGATGAAGGAGTACGGGGATGACTTGCAAAAAGACGTCCAGCCTCAGTCTGTTGACCGTGGTGTGACATTTACTACTGAGGCTGCTAATTGAAAAGTTCTGCTTTTAGCATCGGGTCAGCGTGTGTTCAATAATGCAACGGAGCCAATAGGGCTCCGGGTTGGAAATGTTCTCAATTCGGTTAACAACACCTTCTCATTTCTGAAACCTAATTTATTTGTATGATTATAGTTGATATTACAGTTTAATAAAAAAGACCAAGTCTATGAGTTATTTAAAGTATTATGTCTTTTGCAGCCACATAGTATCAATCAAATAATTGTCGTCTTCAGTTGTTACAAAATGCCGTATATAAAATGTGACTTAAATTAAATTTGACTTTGCAAAATGTAATTGAAATTGAGTCTCTTTAAGAAGCTCCTGCATCATCCGATGCTCCACCTTCAAGTAGTAGCTTTAAAATTCCTCTATTAAGTGTTTACAAATGTTTATTATTGCACTGAGAAATAAGCCCCGGTTCCACCGGGTGTGTTTGCTAGTTGGTGCTGCTGCTAGTTTGAAGGAGCTGAGAGGTGGAGGTTTGGTGGAGGCACAAACTCTGGCCTGGAAACTGCAGCTGCGTGGCTCCCCTGAGCATTTTACAAACCCAAATGGTCGCCAAAGAAGGTTCAAGGATTTCTCAAACATTCATGAAAGAATCAAGGCGACACCCCAGGTGCATATTTGATGAGGGAATAACATTATAACACTGAAAAGTTGATTTTACATATCGGTGCTGTCCGTTCCGACTCACCTGCTTCATCTGTGGTGATGGTGAGCTCGTTGCTGGCCTCGCTCTTCCCGATGAGGTTCTTGGCAAACATGCGGATGTTGTAAGTCGAAGAGGGATGGAGGTCGATGATGGTAGCCTGGTTCAGCTGAGGCGAGACGTCTTTGGTCTTCTGAGCCGTGTCCCAGGATGCTGAGCGGGGAAACATGGAGGTTTTTATTGGGGTGAATGAAGGCCGGCCAGAGGCCAGATTAAAGTAAGTCCTGTTAAATCCCAGCACTGACCCAGAACCGTATGACTCTGGGGACTGTTTTTGCACCTGATTTGTTTTTGCTCTCGATGTCGAAGCCCGTGATGGGACTGTTGCCATCAAACCCCATGGTCCATCGCAGAGCAATGGTTCTGTCCTTCACTTCTCTGATCTCCACCTCGGGAGGATCCGGCGGCTCTGTGAAGCAGGAAGTCGTCCAACACGGTTTACTCTAAGCAACACCTCAGTTATGGATCTGACTGGAACAAGTTCTCAGAGCACTTTGGGGGGTCAGTTCTACCTTGCACTGTGAGCTGAATGATTCCTCTGTCTTCACCAAAGGAGTTGATGGCATGGCAGGAGAAGAAGCCTGAGTCCTCCCTCACTGTAGGCATTATCTGGTGGATGTAGAAGGAGGCGTTATGATGGACATTAGCTGAGAGGTGGATGGTGTAGAAACAGTTTTTTATAAGAAAACAAAACAAAAGAAGGCTTTTTCGCCCTCCCCCTATTCGTAAAACCAGAAATGAATCATGGAAGCTTAACTGTGATTAGATTATTTATTCAGTGTAAGATATATATATATAAAAATCCAAAAAACTTTTGTTTTTAGGTTTAAAACATTCAGATGCATGAAAGTTTGGTTGATTTCTTCTCTTCCAGTAATTTTCTTGATGTTAAAGCCATCCATACATCTCTCTGCATGTAGCTTCATCTCCATCTATACGCATACCTGCATGTGTTACCATCATTATATTAGCATCATTTCTTCACCTGCGAACATCTCTGTCCTTACCTGCAGGGTGGAGATGACTTCATCGCCCACCTCCTTAACAGAAACAACGTAGCGGCTGGTCTCCGGGTTGATGATGCGTTCCTCTTTCTCCCAGCGCACCATGATGGGTTTTTCTCCGTGGGCAGTGCAGCTCATCCTCTTCTCCTCTCCCTGCGTGGCCAGCGTGGTGTTTGGGTAGGATGTGATCATGGCAGGAACTGAGGAGACAAACAGGCGTATCTGTCAGAACTCCCTTGCAGGTGGTTTTGGTTCCATATGCTGATGAGGCACAGAAACAATCCTTTTTTTCTCACTTGCAGGCAGTCAGAAACAGCTCACTTTCTGAAAGTCCTGTGCATAGTTAATGAGCTGTAAGCACACATGAGGTTTCGCTTTAATGCTGACTTTAAGGAAGCGTGTGGCCCCGCTGCGTATCTTGTATCAGAGGCCCCTTAATGGTGCAGGGAGGCTGTAACAACCCTCTGAAGACACCACACTTAACGCACAATAACGACATGCATGGCTCATTACACCCACAGCGGAGTGTATAACAAGCCCGTACTCCCAGACGCTTTCGCACACACATGTATGCTCACACACACATTCAGTCTGGGCCTCACATACACCCCCACACGCCAACACACAAAGCATAACTCCGATGATGTGATGGAAAGTGTCAGGCAAGAGGTTGCAAACATTTAAGCCTCATCTCTTATTCACTCTGCCGCCATTTGGGGCTCGGCTACGGAAACGAATGCTGATTTATTTTGCATGACAAGTATGAATTTTTCGTGAGACACATTTGGGACGAGCGCCGGGGAAGAAAGAGCTGCCTGGGTTTTATGTAAACATTTTCGTTTTAGCGCGCGGCTCCTTTGATCCCGCCCTAAAAAAGGCTCGGTTATTTGTTGACACCTCTGGCAGGGTGGTGTACTCTGCTAGGTGACAAAATATGGGGACAGCGATACGGGAGGCTGATACGTTTCCAGCCATTAGGTCTGTAGAGGATGTGTGGAGGGCGAACTTCACATGTTTCAACACTTTGGGGATTAAAAGGGAAAATCCCGTCTGTTAAGGTACAGTCCCAATGTCTGACATAACAGGAGACGATCAGATTGTAGAAAAAAAAAAAATAGAAGCTGAAAAGTGGAAGTAGCAGAAGCAGAACTCCAAAATTCTAATTCTAAGTCAGAAATATCAACTAGAACATATCCAGTCTCACAGTTCAACATTTATAAAACAGTAATAATCTGTGCCTCATTAAATCAGTTGCCACTAATAAATTTGTAAAAATTTTTATATACTGTGTTTCTAAACATAGAAACATGTTATCGACTAGTATTGCTAACTGTGGTCAGCAAGCATATTAAGAACGGTTCATAAATCTTCCACAAGATGAAAACATGAACTTGTGTCGTTGTCTTAGGCTCTAATGAGCTGGTGAGATATTCATGGTTTCATTAATCAGAGTTAGAAGAGGGCAGATTTGGGCAGATGTGAAAAAAAGTGTTTCCAATGCAGTTTTGCAAAATATAGCTGAAAAACCACCTCATTCCAGAGCAAAAACCTTTTATTGAAAAATAAAAGTTTTTTTTAATTGCCATGTTTCCACTAAGCAAATTTATTTTTCAAACGTGAAATTGCACAAGTACAAGCGCACAATGGAAACGCAGATACTGTCAATGCATTTCAACAAAGACACACCAATGGATATTTATATAAGTATTTAATACATATATTCTTAGTAGAAGAAAACCAAGGTTTTATTTTATAATTCCTAAAAGTAGCTGCTCAAAACTCTCCAATCTTGATTAAAATTGTGACCCTGGCATCACTGAGAAGGCCACGGTGTCGACTGAACATGTCTCCAAAATAATGTCCATGAAGAGCAGAAAAGAAAGACTCAATAATCAGAGTGTGTGGAACATGGCGAGGCCTCTGGGAAGCGGTTTGTGTGTGCATGTAAATTCAGCAGAATGTGTGTGCTCTGTGTGTGCACGAGCAGCTGAGGCAGCCCTGAGGCAACGGCTGGACCCTGTGATTGTTGTGCTGATTTATTTCTTTAATATGCTGCAGAATTATTGCAAAAGGTGACGAATAAAAGAAGAGCTGTGATGCAGGAGGAGCTGACAGCGCCACACCAACAGTCCTGGTGATGAGTTTAATTTCTAAATCACCATATATGTATATATATATGTATATATATATTTTAACTGAATGTTACTTAATGTTTATGTTCCCATGGATCCTTGTGGACATGTGTGTTCATGTTGACACACACAAATGGAGAGCAGTGAATGTCCTTCAGTGTTGTGCTGCAGAGCGACACATCAGCAGTTTGGCTGTTTGGAAAGTGAAGAAGAAACAGCCGAGCATGCAGCGCATGTTTGCTGCGCAGTACAAAGTGTCTTATGTGGAGGTGAGGAGAGCCCTGTTCCTCCACAGCAACCCAGAGGGCAGTGATGATACGCTTAAGCCTGCAAGGGATTGTGGGGGATAGGCTGGCTGCTGATAGGTTACTCCCCTGAGACAACCCCCCTGTATACTCCCTCCCTCTTTTCCTCCCCCCCTCCTTCTCCCAGGCTCCCTTTCACCTGGCCAGGTTACCATGCCAACCAGCATCGGACAGTCTCTCCTCCTCTCTCCCCACCTCGCCCAGGCTCCTCTCTCTCTCTCTACTCCTGGCAAAAAAAGGGCCATTTCTAGTAGCCAGGAATAGAAAATGGACCTGCCATTGATTTCCCCTGGAGTGGGATGATTGCACAATCACGTCCTGCGATGTCGCAGTGCAGGGGAAAAAAAAAAAACATCACGAAAAGAAAAATGTTGCCAATGTGTCTAACTGCCGGTGTTAGTGATGTGGCAAACAAAATTAGCCGGATGGGCTAGACGGGAGGATGATAATGATACGACATAATTACAGGTGGATGGCTAATTCAGTGACAGGCCATTCAGCTGTGATCGGGAGGTAAAAAACCCCCAAAATAACAGGTCATTGGGGTGAGGTTATGGTTATTTTCAGCTTCATTTGAGTGGGATTACTTGTTAGTTGTAACAAAAGGACAGAAACATCATATTTCCACTTAGTTATTGTGGAAATCTCTTGTTTATCAACGGTTGGTGGCATTTTGTGGTTATAAATGTCCTGATTCACTTCGGTTTATTTGTTAGGTGAAAAATTTACAACTGATGTCACATTAAGGCACTTTAGAAGGAAACCTGACCCAATTTATATCCAAACATATGTTTGTTTTAACACGCATTTCAATTAAACTGAATAAATTCCAACGTGGTTCTAGTTGAAATACAATGCAGAACTAAGAAAACTCTATGTAAAGAAACCCAGCCGATTACATCGAATCACTGACTTTGCAGCAATCTAAATGTTTAACATGATCAAATTGTAGTGTGCATTCATGCTTTCACATATATATTTATGAAAGCCACATAGAAAATTACGCTCATTGATAATTATTCTACTGGTAATTTGGCATTTATTTGTTCAACAGGCACAATTTTTATGTTGTACTTCAGAACAGGGATCAGGTTTCAGGATTTTGTTCTGACAAACCACATTTTCCAGTTGGTAGTGTAATACTGGGAATTCTGGGATCTATCTGATACCAAGTATGATTAATTTCACCGATACCAATACTAAAAAATATTCATTATAATTGAATAATTTGGTGATTGGACTTCAGTTAGTTCATTATTATAAAAGGTTTTAGATAAATACAAGTGTCGTTTTATGAACTTACTACAATAGAAAACAATTTACCAGTATAGAAATAACATAATTCCTCTACAAACAACTGTTCATTAGTTTAAGTGAGTGTGTAATTGTAATCTATATTTAGCCTACATAGGAAAATATGCTGTTTTTAGCCTGCTGTAGTTTTAAAACGGTGCTACTGTGATAGAGTGACTAAGTGGTTTGAGTGTCCAATTTTTCATGACCAAAAATTTTTACACCTCCAGTTTTTGCTCCTTTACTTTCTATCTGCAGTTATAATCTTTGTGTCGTACTGCAGGAGCCTGTGTTAATTTTCTAATTTTTACCCCTTTTCTTTTTTTTCTTTTTTTTTCTTAAATATTTTTTAAAGAAATATTTACAATATTTTTAAACATCACAGTCAAAATGTCGTTTTTCAAAGTGAGGCAAAATTGTAGTAGCCTTTTTTCAACCTGTCGACGGACGACTGGTGCAACATTTTACACTCCATGAAGCTGGGAACCTCAGGAAACTGATAATTTTTCTGGTAGATCTGAGCAGTTCACTAAAACTGTAATTGATTATTCCTCAGACTGCAAGATCTTCAGGAGATTTATGCCTCACAGTGGCCATAACTTCTCTTATTTTTGTTTGTTTTTATTTCGGTTTTAAAATAAATATCCACATGCGGTGTGCTGAGCTGCTTCCCCAATTCTGGGAGTCTGTAGGTTGGGCCACGCGGCGGCCTGGCACCACGGAGAGCGCTAGGCGAGGAAACATGAACATGCCGCTTTTCGCCCTGGGGGCCAGACTGTATGTGGGTGCTGAAGCGGGGTGTGGGTTGGGAGAGGGGTAAAAAAGCGAAATCGCACATCATTGACTGGTTCAATGGCCGTCTGCAATGTACTGAAATAATTCCCTTAGCTGCACAATTGGCTCAGACATGGAGCATGATAGCAGCCATGCGCCTGGCAGTAGAGCTGCACAGAGGAGGGCTGGATAACAATAATATCACATGAAGGTCACAAGTAGATAAATATTTCATCTTCTTGAACCCTCTTGTACTTTGTCATGTTGCGACCACATATTTTCAGGACTTTTATTCAAATGGCAGCACATGATGATAAAGTGGAAAGAAGGTTTTGGCAAATAAAGATCTAAAAGGCGTGAGCTTGTATTTAGCTGAATGCAGGGCAATCCTGGAAGAATACCTGCTAGAAAAGTCTTAAGATTTTAAGGTTTCACTGTCCAGCAGGTCAACAACCCCAAACATGGAGATTAAAGCATGTTCTTGTGTTCGAATGGCTTAATCAAAGCCCCGACCTAAATTCAAATCAAAACCTCTGAGACTTGACGCACAGATGCTCTCATCCAATCTGAGTGAGTCTGAGCTATTTTGCAAAGATGACCAGGCAAAATTTCAAGTCTCTAGAAAAGCAAAGCTGGTAGACTTTCCAAGAAAAGAAAAAAAAGCCCTGTGAAAGATTGAATAATAAATGCATACCACACTTTTTAAATTATTTTGAAAAATGTCTAAATCCTCCACTACTTTATCTTGGTGCGTCACATAAAATGCCAATAAAATTCACTAAATTTGGGACATAAATGTGAAAAACCTCTGGGGGTGTGAATACTTTTGCAGTGCAGCGTGGAAATCTAACGGACAGCTCAGTGACCATGAGACCATTTAGCGCCGCTCTCCACTGAAGCCTCATTATACACTCTGGCCTCATCACCGTCTTCAGACATTATGATGTCTAGCGGGCTTGATTGGTCTTAATTGGCTCTGATAAACATTGAGTGGCTGCTCACTGACTCTGATAGCATCCACTGTGCATTGGTAATGAATTGGCTGAATTGCATCTGTTTTGGATCCACAGTGTAGATGCTCGACTGAAAATTGCGTTAAAACCATCAGTTCAAGCTTCCACCTGCAGCCGGAGTGAGGACTAACTGGATCCACTAAAAAAATGGCCGCTGACGGAGGCTGAGCGGACCCAAATACAGGAGCTCATTCGCGTTCTCACAGGGTTTAAAGCTGCAGCATGTAACTTTTATAAAATAGTATTTTTCTACATATTGAGACAGATAACCTGTGAAAAGAAATCAAGCTCCTCTGCCTTCTCCCAGTGCTAAATAGAAACAACTAAGCTAGGAAGAGAGCTTAGTTGAGCTTAGAGGAGAGTCTTAGCGCTCATCAATCATTCTCATGTATGTGCTGCTCATCCCTGATAGCAGAGCCTGTAGTTAATGCTAAGGCTAGTTAGCATGGTCACTAACGCTTTTCCTTAAACGGTGAGTTGTTTCTCCCCCCTTAGCACATTGTACATGATTGACAGCGATAAGACCCGCCTCCTGGCTCTGATTGGTTGTTTTTGGTCATGAGCGTTGTGTTTCTTCAAGCAGCAATAATAGCTTGGGTGGATGTGAGGGAGAGCCATCTTTTCACAGATTATCTGTCCATTGTCATACTGTCACAACATGGTGACGGTTTTGACAAATATTTAAAAACTACATATTTCATAAGAGTTCCACACTGCAGCTTTAATTCTGGTGCAGCGAGGGCAAGCTGTTAGAGCAGCCGGCGCATGATGCATGGCGTATTATGACGAGACATTAGCTTGTGCGCACGCACACACGTCTCATAACAATGAAAGTGCCAAGTTATGACATCAGAATAGCAGCAATTCATTTCCTGGGGAGTCCACCACAATAGCGTGGTGGAGAGGGAGCTACGGGGAAGCGCTAGCTTGCTCGTCCGGGCCATTATTCCTTTGTAATGGCTGTGGCGGAGCCAACTCTTTATGTTAAATGGCGCGGTCCTGTGTGAAATGGGCGCCTTTGTGTGTGCTTGTTTGCTCACCTGAGAGCATCTCTGCCATCCATGCATCTGTTCCATACATCTCAGATTCGCTCTATTGATTTTTCTCCTGTGTGTTTACTCACACATCAAGCCACATTTGGACAGTCGGTAACGCACACACACCATGCTATCCATCACACGAGCGCGTCAGCCTGCGTTCCACCCTAATTGGCTCCTAAGCCTCTTAAGTAGCCACGGCTGCTGGAGTGGCGTAGGCTGGCCTGGATAAACGGCACACAGTGTACAGAACATCATAGCTTCAGATGGTCTACATTACACCTAGAAAACGTAGGGAGAAGCTTTAAAGGTTAATGAGCTCATTGTCTGAATGTACACACACACACATGCACACGCACATCCCCCACAGGGGACATGCAGCAAGGTGTGGCTCTCCTTGTGCCCAGGGGCCTTCCTCCTGCAGAGAGGAGGTACAAATCAGGAAGGGAAAAGTGCCACAACAGCAAGACGGCTCTGGAGCAGAGAACGAGCCGGAGGGGCCGCAAACAGACACACAAAGGCCCGAAAAACAGGAAACACGACGGAGATCGATACTCTGTGATATAAAGCCCAGGTTTCAGGGCTGCCTTGACATGTTATTTATAATGTGGGTTAATAGAAAAAAAAAGAAGGCAAAATAATGAAAGCATCTCCAAGCTTCTGGGAGATCTATTGCTAAAAAACAATCAAGAGCAAACGCAGGAGCCTGCACTGAGGGAACAGTTAATGTGGGGGTTTTATGCCTTTTATTCACAGTTTCTACTATGATGACGCTCTACTACACTGTTTTTCAAAGTGGGGGTAGCGGGACCCATAGGGGACCAAACACAGTGTTATGGGGGCCTCAGAAAATTAGAAAGAAGATGAGACAGAAAAACAAAGACATTTGACATGGTAATTTAACACATTGAAATTGGGCCTCTTGCTATCAGACTGCTGAACTCTTAACTGGACTGCACTTAAAATCTGGTCTCCACATTATACCTTGCACATGTACAGAGCTAAATAACTTCTATTTTACTGTCATTCCTGCACTTTATATTTTATATTTATATTTATATTCATATTTTATACTGTATTTTATTTTATTCTGGAGTAACCTCACAACATTGAAAGCTCAAAACATTGTCCTGAGCCGTATGCAACGAAATTTCGTTCTGTATACACCCTGTGCATGCAAAATGACAATAAAGTCAGTCTAAGTCTAAGTCTCTTTAAAAATTTCTGCTCTTTCTGAAACTCTGCCTTCAGGAAGTCAGGAAGTCCCTTATATTAACCCTTTTGTAATGTTTTTGCCAGCGTTGCACTGAGAAGTAGCTCCTATAACGAGTTCAGTTGATACACAGTTCAACTGAACTGTGTGCTAATTCCTGGTGGCTAGTCTGAAGGGGCTGAGTGGGAATGACGGCTGCTTAGTGAGGTGGAGGCTTGGAGAAAGCAGAGCTAGGTCCACCAAGGTGCTTTGCACAGCTGAGTGGTTGCCATGGGAGATTAAAGGATTTCTCAAACATGCATGAAAGAATCAAGTCAACATTGAAAGTATGTTTATGATGAGGGAATAACATAAGAACATCATGTAAAGCTAAAAATAAAAAAATAAATAAAATCGATTTGAAATGATACTGCTCCTTTAACAAAACAAAACAAAAAAAGAAATTCTACACCGAAGTTAAACACGTGATTAAACCTGCAAACTCTCTCTGTCTCTCAGAAACACATTCACGTTGAAGACGGCAGCATCTTCCAAATTACCTAAAGTTTTTTTTTACAAAGGTTTGAGTTTGGGAACATAATTTCAAAATCTGAAGATCCGACACTCACAATCACACAAACAACTGATAAACCACTCATGATGCAGAATTGAAACAATTCCACAAAGAAGAGAGAAAAAAAATGCAAAACAGAAAGAAATCTATAAAGAGAAGCAACACTGTTTTACCACACCATGAAGTTCTGCCCTGTTCCAATATTTTTAGACATGCAGTTCTAACTCTGAGCCTTCAGTAAGACAGAGTCGCAGAGGAACTCTACCGTTTGGCAGACAGCGAGGATCTCGGCAGGAAGTCCTCTGCTTAAGGTTGATAAGAGCTGCAGGGTCCTAAGCCTCATCTAGCAATGACTGATCAAAATGTGCATCCAGCCAGAATAAAGCTGGAGATGGCACACTGTGCATAAAAAATCAACTCTGGCATTTTTGAAAAAAAACAAAAAAAAAACTGACGTTCTCTATGTTATGCTGTACTGTTAGGTGTTTGTTTGCACCGTAAAGAAAATGTTTCTGTCTTTTAGCAAATACAAGGTGAAGAAATCTCCACAGTTCTGCTCCACAAAAATTCCTTATTGCAGCTTCTGGCTATAAGCAGAATCCAGGGCTTAACCCAAAGTACTTAAAAATCCCCACTTTCTCACTCAGCAACTAAATTCTTCACTTTCACCAATGCAAGAGCAGCAGTTAACAGGAAGTACAGACTCAAGCGGCAGGATGCTATCTCTTAGACACCCTGAATGCAGCTTCACCTCTGAGTTTTAGCGGTAACTATCACTAGAAAAGCACCAGACAGGGACAAACCACCCAAAGGTACAAAAGGCTCCCAGAGTCTTTTCAGAACAGAGGTATTTGAAGATGAGACTTACTTTTGACGTTCAGATACATGGACTTGCTAACATCGGCCCCGACGTCGTTGCTGACCCGACAGAGGTAGAAGCCGCTGTCTTCCTCCAGCACATGCTTGATGAGCAGAGAGCCGTTCACCAGAACTTCGATGCGAAAGCCTGAGTTGAGGGCGATGGGTTTGAACTGAGGTACCCCGGAGCCTTTCAGAGAAAGCAGAGCAGGACAGTCACTTGGGTTAGGCTGTGAGGAAGTCATTAAGAAAAAATGGACATTTGTAAATATGAAGGAAAGCAAAATGTCGTTTACTAATATGGTATTCCATGGCAAACACTTAAGAGTGCCTTAATCCCTGTTCATGCAATGTATTGTCTGTTTCCCAGAGCTCCCAACCCACAGAGCTCCTCCAGACTAGCGGTAGCAGCAATTAGCAAACACCTGGTGGAGCTGGTCTGCTGAGATTATCATACAAACTACAATGCTCCTAAATACGACTGTAAAGGCCATCAATGGAGAAGTATTGTTGTGATGATGTGCTGAAGGTGGAGTAATGAAAAGGGTAGGAGCATCTTAAAGAGACAGAAGTCAATTTTTAAGTTGTTTTGGACATACACAGCATTATCATAAAAACTACAGCATAGTTACACAATCGTGCTATAGAATGGCACTATATGTCAGGAAAATACATAAAACCGCCCCTTTAAAAGGTTTCCTTCCAGAATTGACCAGTATTTAGCTCCAGCTTCAGTCCCCTGCTGAAGAATAGTATCACCACAGCATCATGCTACCACTACTGTGTTTCTCAGTGCTGATGCACTGTCTGAGTTCCCTCACATAGATGTTTTGCATCCAGATGAAAAAGTACATTTTTTTCTGCCACCAGAACCTTTTTTTCCACATGTTTGCTTTGTTCATGTAAGTTTGAGCTTCTAAGACCCAAAACCAAAAATCTCCAATCAAGGCAGTGGTTAGCAAAGGATGATTTGGTTCATGGACTCACTTCCGATTGGATTGTTTTAAAAATATATACCCTTTATTTCTTGCAAAAATATAGACAAACAATTACTAAAAATTTATTTACAACTTAGTTGAAAATGAAAGTTAACTTATTCTGATGTTTCGAGTTCAAAAAGTGGTAAAAAAAAATCAAACCTTCCTGTGCAAAAACCTCCCGTCTTCACTTTGGACGTTTGCCTAACAAAAGCACGCCCAGCACACACCTGGTGTGTTTTTAATCCCTTAAATTTATGGACAGGTCTAAAAGTTACCAAAGTAATCTAAACAAATATAAAAGTTAATTACAGAATTTGCTTCTAAACTAACTTAAGTATATTCTAACTGCCCAAAGAAAAACTAAATTGATAGAAACTAAAATTTACAAAAAGTCAACATAAATGGCCACATCACAAGCATTTGTTTACCTTTGGAGTATTCCCACTGGATGGTAGGAACTGGATAGCCTTCAGCTGAGCAGTTGAGGATCACCGCCTTCCCGTAGATGGCATCCTGGTCCTTTGGTTGCACCACAAATTTAGGAGGAACTGCAAGTAAAACAGAGTTCTGGTTATTGATGCTTAAATGTGTTTTAGTTCTGGATTCTGAAGCAAAAAAAAGAGAAAATCTAAGCACTTCTACTGCTTGCTTCTCTGCGCCTTCTTTCCTCACCTCGGACGATGAGCTGACTCTGGTGCTCCACGGCAGCAGCCTGGTTGCGAGCGATGCAGGTGTAGTTTCCGTTGTGGGCCAGCGTGAGGTTGGAGATGCGCAGCGAGCTGGTGAAGTCAATGTTGTCGATGGTGACGCCCAGGCTGGCCGGGATAGGCCGGCCGTCTTTCTGCCAGGTGATGAAGACGGGCTGGTCGCCGGACATGACGACGCACGGGATGAAGACTCGCTGGCCGATGGAGAACCGGGGAAACTCAAATGGGTGGATGGTGGGTGGGACTGTGGAAGAGACATGCAAATTTATTTCCCCTGCAGGCATGTGGCTTACATGATGTTCATTAAAGTTTAACATCAGCACATGTTCGCATTTCTCCTCCTCATCCCAGGTTGGTTTTTTTTGGCAGGAATG
The DNA here is from genome assembly GCF_001444195.1 of Xiphophorus couchianus. NCBI lineage: Eukaryota > Metazoa > Chordata > Actinopteri > Cyprinodontiformes > Poeciliidae > Xiphophorus > Xiphophorus couchianus. The sequence continues at coordinate 26,888,646 of NC_040238.1, forward strand.
AAAATTGCTTATTTTCTGTGAAATCAGCTGAAATTTATCCAATAACACGCGGACAACATTCCCTACCCCCCGCCCGTTTTTTTTTGCTCTCTGGGGACGCTGTAGCCATCATGAGAAGCAGATCCTTTGGAAAATTAATGATTCAAAATAGCACTGGAATAAGCAGCACTTCAGTGCTTATTTAATTCACAACAAAATAGGCATAATAGGCTCCTGGGGATTCCCTCTCGGAAGCGGAGGAATGCTAAGCAGCTGAGAGCCAAATTAGCCGAGGTGGAATCGCAGTGTAGCTTTTGCCTACGCTGTGTGATTTCCCCCCTTCACACACTCGTTAGCTCGTCAGGGCCCGCCAGAGAGAGGGAGGGCCGGGCTTACCCGTCCGGTGTTGCAAATTATGCAGCGTCACTGAGGAAAAAGCCATCTGAGGTTATCTTCATCTGGCTGTGCTCAGCACCGATGCATATTCCAGTGCATTTCAGATGAACTGGCTGGCTGGGATGATGGAGATGAGCTCTGCTATATGTGTGTTACATAGAGCAACCAACAAATATCTGTTTGAACTGTAAAATGCATGTTCTACATCACGCAAATTAAACATGGTATAGATCTATTACTTTGCAATGTTGTCAATAAATATATGCCACCAACGTTTCCCAAACAGCGCCATATATTGGCATCCATCATAATGCGAAACCAATAACTACAAACTGTTGCTGCAACAAAAATAGCATTATTAATATTTCGGTGATTATTCGCCCAGTCTGACATTCTAACTGCGTGGCCTGCATTACAGCTGATTAGACCGGGGCCTTACCTTTAACAGTAACATAGACGCTCTGGTGAGTGGACAGCTGAGGCTGCACCAGCACGTTACACGTGTATTCTCCTTCGTCCACGTCCTTCTGCACATCAAACAGCTTCAGGGTGCCGTTGTTCTCAAAGGCCCGCTGCCGGTGGTTGTACGGTAGCAAATTGGAGTCCTTGTACCACTTGATGGAATAGTAAGGGTAGCCGATGACGCGGCAGTGGATGTACATGTCCCGCCCAGCAATGGCAGTGAGGTTTTTCATTGGTCTGATGCTGGCAGGCCCTTGAGGACAACATTGGAGAGACAACTCTCTTAAAATGATTTTGAGGCTTGTGGGGTTGGCTGAATGATAGCTGTGCTGTGTTGTGTTTGTTCTAAAAACAACACAAAGGTTACATGCCTTGTTTACTCTTAAAACAAGGTGAGAAAACGAAAACCTGCAAGGGCGTTCCAGAATGCCTCACTACGTTTTCTTCATGGCATTGAAAAAGTCAGTCTCAACCAGAAACATAACCTTTCTGCTTTTCTCACTCATGATTTGAGTTATTTGCACTACCACACAATAAGTCATGCAAGAGGTCCTTTAGTATAATTTGATTACAATTCTATTTCTACAAACACAAATTTAACTCTGTACCTCATCAGGTTCCATAGGACACTTAATCTCCACACAGTTTTCCCTCTGTATTATCAGAACTACCCAAAACTTATCAAGCTCCACGGCTGCCGAAAGGATTGGCCGTCCCACTCTAGAGTGGCACTTTCTGCTGTACATTACAGTTTTGTGTTGAAAAATTACCCTTTTTCTTTTATAAGTATGAATCAACTCCAGCTCTCATGGTAGTCAGGAAGCATTTTGTTTTCACTGTGGAGCTTGATGCTTTTATGACACATTAGATGTTTGTTCTGACAGTGCAATACAAATATTTAAAGATTGACTGCTTATCAACAACTATCTACCATTTTAGTGCTCAATCCAATTGTTTCTGGTTGTAACAAGTTCTTGTGGAACAAGATGTTGCAATATTAGAAAGCCATGGTATCGCTTCTCAGAATGAAGTCAACTCAACTTGACTCTACACAGGTTGGGTCATCGCAATGGCTGTTAGACGTTGCGATCTTTGTTTTATCTTCAGTTTTTGCTTTTTTCCACTTTTGCATGATGTAGAAACTTGAGTTTTACTTCTGAAACATGTTCAGAAGTCATATAACCGGTAAAGCAGCTGGTCTAAGCTTGAACAGAAATATTTAGTTTTAAACAACAGCAAGAAGTAGATTCAATGTTGTGTTGCATTCAAGTTTGGTTCACTACTCTCTTGTGTGTTGTTTTGTCTGGTACTGCAGTGAGTTCAACCCTTTGCTTTCTCTAAAAGAGAAAATATCCACTGGTAAAGACTTTCATACTTTGTATAAGTAAGTAAAACACAAATCTTTAAAATATTCAGTTAAATTACACTGCTGAGATCACATGCGGAGTTTAGTTCAACTCCTATTTAGATAATAATTTTTGGAACAACTGTAGATATGAGAGAAATAAAAAACATACTTCTCAGCATTGAAACATTTCAGTTGAAACCAATGTTTATTTTTCTTCCAAATTTATAAGACAAAGATCTAAACACTTTTCACAAACTTAGTGAGGCACTCCTTCTGCGTCTGCACATCTTGGTGCTTTTAAGGCCGCGTCAAAACGAAACTTCTCAAGGCATGTTGATGTGTGTATGTGATGGTGTGCTGGAAGAGTTGATCTGACAAGCACCTCTTACGTTTATTCGCGCCTGGTAGGAAACCGTCCCTGCCGAGTTGTTGCAGATGCAGCGGTACACCCCTCCGTCAGGGACCTGGGTCTGGGTGATGTTGAGGTGGCTGACCACGTGGCCTTCGGCGTTGGTGTAGTAGGAGATGCGGTGCCGACTGTCCCGGATCACAGGTTCGTCATCCAGCGACCACGTTACCCTAGGCTCCGGTGTGCCCTTCACCGTGCACGACAGTGACACAAACTCGTTGACGTTGTAGACCTTCTCGCTGAATGAAGCCAGAATCTTCGGGGTGCCATCTGGACACAGATTGGATTTAAATATAGTCACATGGTGTCTGCTAAGATCATCAAAGAATGTTAGAAAATCCAATTTAAAACATCTACAGAACAAATGTATTGAACATTCAGTAGACTGGGCATTACAATCCTGAAATAATTATTCAAAACAGCAAATTGTGACGGACAACATGTGTTAGATTAAAAACTGCATAGAAGTTGCATTTAGAGATCACATATTCACAAATTGATACAAACGCCTAAGCACCCATTTATCACTGTGAGTTCTGACCTTCCAGTATCACTTGAACAAAGTCCTGGGCAGACATCTTGCCATGCCTGGCGAAGCATTGATAGGCTCCTCCGTCGCTCTTGGCCATTCCAGCCATAACCAGATTCTCTCTGCTTTGGCCTGTCATGCGGATACTGTTGCTGGGGTAAATGAGCTCTCCATTGCGGTACCACGACAGCTGATACTCCTCAGAGCCAGTTACACTGCAGGTCAAGGAAACCTGGCTTCCCACGCTGCCTTTCACCTTCCGTGGACTCACCGTTACTTTCAGAGGTTCTGTGTTTTAGAGAGGTAATCAGACATCAGTGATCGATGTCAAGAAGGAAAAATATGTACATTGTCACATTAAGCACTTTAGACATCTGATAAAACTGATTTTACTCCCCATGGTGGGTAAGCAGATTACCAATGAGCACTGACCTTTTACGTGCAACCTGCCAACAACCTCAGCATTGCCGTAGCCATTCCACACTTCACACACATATGCCCCCGTGTCACTGGGCTGGGCTCTCTCTATCAACAGGCCTGTGACACTCTGTCTAAAGCGTGTGTCTGGTTCCAGCGGTCGGTTGTCTTTAAGCCAACGGTATTTGGGCGCCGGGTGACCTGAGGCCTTGCAGGGCAGCTCCACTCGATGATTCGTCATCACCTCGCGACGCTCGAAGCTGTCCAGTATGTGCGGTGCTGAGTTGGTTGGATCTGGCAAAAGAGCGAGGTGTAAGTTGGGCTGTAAGCTTTGTTGCTACAGGCTGAGATTTACCCAATGTGTGATGCTTCGTCAAAAGCATCTACTGAAATGTTTTAAGTAACTCGTGATTATTAGGTCCAGGAACTTTATGCTAAACTTGTCTGCAATGAACTGAGGACACTGTGAACCAGTGAACAAATAAGTCATCTGGTGAGCACAAGGTCAGGAGCTCAGATTCAGCTCTGCTTTGACCAAATGCGCAAGTGTCCTTGAGCAAGAACCTCTGATTCCTCTTTAAGAATTTACACCCCTATTTTGTATCCTTGCATTTCTTTACTTCCCAGTTCCAGTTTGTAGAACTAGTACTGCCTCTTTATATTGCTGAAGAGAAAGAGCATTGTCTCTCACCCAAGTTCAAATTACCTTTATGGCACATAATCTCTTTATTTAAGTGCTTTTATGCTGTCAGCTTCATTTCTATTCAAATGACCTACAGGATTTGTCACTAGTACAATTTTACAGCCATATGTTCCTTGGTTATATATGCATATATTTATACTTTTAATTTGTTATTTTGGGTAGAAAATGAGGGAGTTTTAATCTCAACTAGGTAAACAGCTAAAAAAAAATCTATTCACTTTTAGAAATGCTGTCTGTTTACACTGATGATGGGGACTTTTAAAACTCTGGCTTCTTACCTGAGACAATGAGACGGGCACTATTGCTCTGTCGGGTCTCTCCTGTGTACCGATGTCGTGTCATACACCTGTAGTTGTAAAGCCCGTCTTCCATTTGCACATCCAGGATATACAGGGCACCAGTGGATGTAATTAGAAACCGTGACACTGAGAAGAAACACATTCAGAAAGCAATATCAGCACACCATAAAGCATTTCTAAGTGTAGATGTACTTTAATGAAATCATAAAATCAGTGAAACATAGATGATAAAATGACACCCATAAATGCTTTAAATGCCTGTGGAAGAAGCCATTACAACATGTGACATATTTATGTTACCCACAAGGTAAGTGCACCACACTACAAAGTGTGGAAAAGCTATCTATTTCTTCCCATGAAGCATCTTCTCTTGATTCATTAGTCCCTGCTGTGCTCCCACTCAGCTTAATTGTCTTGTGCAATAAACATTAAAAGAAATAGTAAACCACTGTATTACGCTAGACAAACACAACTAGAGTCTCTTACGTGGTTTGGCCTGTTGCTGTCACTCTCATGCCAAGAAATTAACCAAAACAGAAACACAAAAGCACCGGGGTGTAAGGATTCGCCCCACAGATGATTACTACAGCTAAACCAAACGTACAATATTTCTCGTAAAAACAGAAGTCTGTCAGCCAAGGGCCGTAAGTCCAAATGGGTAAACAAAACATCTTCTGCCAGGTCACCTTCACTCACTCCCTGATTGGACTGACTGTCAGCATCAGCTACCTGTAACACAACGGCTCCACTCAATGGGTTCCAGTAACACTCTCTAGTGCCACCGTTCCTGGAGAAAGTTTGGAGGCATCCCTTCTCAACACACCTGAATTCCCTCAACAGGATGTCATTTGACATCTACAGAGGCCTGGTATCCAGTAACCACTTGATTCAGGTGTTTTGAAGCAGGGATGCATCTAAAAGTTGAGGGATAGAAGCTCCCTGGGACTGGACTTAGTCATGCCTGCTCTTCTGCCTTTGTAAACACAGCAGATCCTAGCAAAATGGTCTTCCAAATATCATTAAAATCAAAGCATTGCTTTGGGATGCTTAGCGTGGTGCTCCAGTGTTTTGGTCAATGACTGTACAATGATTTGGAGAATACTAGAAGACATTTGAGAAAAAGATGGTTCATTTTTTCATGGACTGCCATCTTTTGGAGTCTAAAAAATCATGATTGACATGTGAAAGGAATAAGTGAAGGACCAGTTGCCTCCAGATTTCGTCACAGGAGAAGGTTGGCTTTTTAAGATAATAATAATAAAAGAAGACGTGACAATCACAGACGGTAGCAGAGAAAGACAGCTGAGTGTATTCGTTTCGTCTTATACATTGTGGAAGCGGAGAACAGAGAAGATCCAATATTGAAGTCACTTAGCAAATATTTGCAAGTCAAGTGAGGTACGCAGCCCTGTGTGATTGTAGTCACCAAACATCTGCTGCAGCCCATTTAGCTCCGAACGGCTCTGAGGCGCAGTGACAAGACTGTGCTGTGTAGCAGTGTAACACAGCTCGTTATCATGTAGCTCATCGCTCTTCCCTCTCTCTCCTGGGGGAAACTCTCACACACAGGTCTGCTCTTCCTTTTTTTTTTTTCTCCTCCCGCTCCAGACTAAAGTGTGAGGAGCCGGGGATCACAGAGCTCTTTGATAAGGCACGGCTGCGCAGGTCGGATGGCGGTAATGTAACGCTAATTTGCATGAACACGTGGAAGGAGACGGAGGTAGTCAATATTTATGAGGGGACGATGTGCGCCGTAGCCGGTGGCTGCTGGAGTATTTTATGTCACGAATGATGGAGAGGCCTATCAGGGATGGTGATCAAATGAGGCTGGCGCATGGCGGGGGGATTCTGGAGGTACTGTGAGGCTCATCATGATGCAGACTTTATGGGGTGTTAAATTACCCTCATTTAGTCCTGTCATGCCAGTTTAACACTGATTAAGACTGCTGGGGGAGACTCTTACACAGCACATCCTTAAAATAAGGGAATATAGATCACCAAACACAGCACATGACAGCATCTATCTTGAGTTTGTTGGGAATTAAAGCTGCAGTGTGTAACTTTTAGGAAGAATATTTTTTACATATTTGCTAAAAATGCCACTTTGTTGTGACAGAATGGTATGAAACATATAATCTGTGGAAAAATTTAGCGCCTTTGCCTTCTCTTAGTGCTAACATTGAAACAACCAATCAGAGCCAGGAGGCGGGTCTTAGCGCTGCCTATGACCTTCCGTGTGACGCTGTTCATCGCCCCCTTTCTTCTCCTCCTTGCTCTAACACAACCTGTTGTGAAAGCTCAGACTAGCTAGCATGCAACCAATGACAGCAGATAAATGGTTTACCTGTAACAGTAAGTTGTTTCTCTGCCATTAGAACAGTGAGCAGTGCCTTCACAATGTTGATTGACAGCGCTAAGACCCTCCTTCTGGTTCTGATTGGTTGTTTTTGACAGGGAGTGGTGCATTTCATCAGATGACAATAGTAACTCAGAGAGGAGTTGGCGGAGATTGATCTTTTTACAAATTATCTGTCTGTCTCATAACAAACTATCACAAAATGGCACAGTTTTAACAAGCATTTAATAAAAGTTACATACTGCAGCTTTAAGAAAGACACGAACGACAGAAAAAGAAATAAAACTGGTAGAGGAGAAGAGTAAAGAGCCGTGGCCATGATATTGTAAGCAAGTGTTGACCTAGTTAGAAACAGGAGACCATGGATTTGACATCCTGCTGGGTATTTTGTTCGCTAGTTGCTCAGATGTTGTAAAAGTGTCCACAACAAACACCCTGGAATCAAAAGGAAGAGGACATGTGAGGGTGTGCTGTTTCCATTTAGCAGGCTATAGCTTGTACCTCTCTTTTCCACTTTCTTTCCTTTTATAGGAACATTGTCTGGCATCAGCACAAACAACAGCAGCCTTCATGGTAGAATTCAGAAAAAGGACAAAACACAACTCTGTAAGATCTGCCATATTTGGAGTCCAGTATGAGGAGTGGAGCAGTTCATTTTCTTTCTAGTCAAGGCTTCGATTAGAGGAAACTGCTCTCATGTGTACTTACAGACCTAAACAGTGTTATCTTCTTTCAATACCTTAAGTACTTTAGCAAAATGTACAATTAAGTCAGTCCAATCGTACAGACAGAATCAAAGTCAATTAAATCCATTCCAGTTCAATTCTACCATAAAATAATGCGGCTAGGTTTATCTTATAATTTAAATGAGTAAAAAGATTTCTATCTAAGCACCCAAAAGATCGCATTGAGTCACTGACTTTGCCTCTTCATCAAAATAAGCGCCGACAGTGGACAGTTAATTGCATCCAGTTGTTACTTTGCAATAATCCCCCATGCTGAGGATGCATGTGGTGAAAGTGGAAAGAAAAACTCCTGTTTAAACCAGCAGCAGATCCAGGCTGAGCTCCCATCTGTCCTGATCGACTGGTAGCTTGTGCGTATTATTTTTCTTCCTGATCTTTCTGCTCCTCATCCTCATCCTTCTTCTCCTTTGACAGGTGAAACAAGAGAAGAACTCCACAGACCTTTCATGATTGCGGGTGTGGAAACTGTGCATTTGTCTTTTTTAGGCACTTGGTTGTTGCAGTCAGAGGAACAAGGAGGGGGAATGCACAGTTCCCCCTCCACCAGAGCTGGTGTAACCACACCAGCTCTGGTGTGGTTACACCAGAGCTGAGTGTAACCACACTGTGAGCATAATGAACCTGAGTGAAGGCATAATGAGGTTGTGGCTTTGGCATTTTCACAGACAAATAAAATCTTCTTATAATGGAAATTATTGAGGATTTCAGAACAGATGCATTTTTTTCATAAAAAAGCCGACTATTTGCTAGTTGCATTAAGGTAGTTTGTGTGAAGTACATTTTTAAGCAGGGAAAATAAAGAAATAACAAAAAACAAGAATCAGAAAACAGTTCTTATTATGGCACGCCTGAACTTTCAACGTGACAGTTGTGGCCCTGTAGCAGGCGTTTGGACCCTGTTTTAGTAATAAAACATCAATATTTAGTGCAATTGTGTCAATATTTTTTTACAAGCAATTTTCATTACTTCTTTGGATGAACCCTGACCCCTCCACACCCAGCAGTAGCACAGACTCCCTAATACAAAGCTGCAGCCTAAATGTCCGTACCATGTGGTTGCATCCTGGCGGGCTGTAGGGATTTCTGTTTGTATTTTAATATCTTTCTGTATATTTTCACGCGTGTGTGCATGCAAGTGAGTGTTAGTCCGCTAACACCTCATGCAGCAGCAGGGACCAATGGTCAATAATAACGACTGAAGATGCTCGCCGATGCGTTTCCCTGCTGCGCTCACCGCATGCCTGACCCCTTCCACCGCAGCCTGCGTTAGAACATGTCCGACGTACGAGCGAGGGTTTTTGTTCACACCTGTGCGTACGCTTTGTAAATTACGGCTTCATTTCAGCCCAGGTGGCTTGCAGGACCATCAGTCGTCTCCTCTTCCCTTCCTCCCGGCCCACCCAGCTGCTTTGGCATCGCTGCTGCTGCAAACACAAGTCTCTTTCTGTGGCTCCTCACTAAATAGCTTCAATTAATCCCTGTTTAAGCCACGCTGAGCTTGCAAGCAGACGTTTTGTTCTCCAGGACACTTTGCAGTTTGCCATCGAAACCCTAATCGCTCGCGCAACGAAACAGAAAGAGTGAAATTTCTGCCTGTGTGCTATTGAAGCACTTTTCGACCAACTTTTCGACACGTTTGCACACGTGTCATCGGAAGACACAAAGGTTAATAATGAGCACCAAGGACTGAGGGAGCAGGGTTTCCATTGAGGTGGGACACAATGACACATGGCGGCGTAGCTGAGCACTTTGACCTGAGCTTGCTGAGCGACCATCTGCCCCGAACCACCCCGCTTTAACCCGAAAGGATCAGAACGGATCGCTGAAGGCATTCCACGGCGGTTCTAATTGAGACATGAAAAGAGGAAGGATGAGACGGGAGGAGGAGGTGAAGACACACTGAAGGAGAGATAGACAAAAAAAAATTAAAGATCAAGAGGAAAAGAGCACCTCTGGGATACAACCACTTTCTGTCATCTTAAATGACTTACAAATTGGCTTACAGCTATGCGCTTCCAGAGAGAGGGGAGGGAGAAAAAAAAGAGGCAACTTTCATATGCTAATTCAGATCATGGCTAGGCAGAGCAATTATCAACAAAAGCGTCAGCCCTGTCTGTCTGACAGATCGCAACGGGAACCTGGCACATCTATCTCTCCGAGTCTTACCCTGACTGGAAATATGCTGCCGAAAAGGCAACAGCTCACTGTAACTCAGTGGTGTGGTTTAAAAAAAAAAAGAAAAGATAGCTTATTCTTTGATTTGTAATTACATCAAAAACATGCTGGTAATAATAAGCGGCAGTAAGTCACTTTCTCCCAGAGCGCCTCGAAAACTTTGACTTGAACTTGATCAACAACAATCTGGAGCCCACTGACGGGGAAACAGGTGCAGTCAGCTAAACCACGCGGATAAAAAGTGCCTCGTCATCACTCTGCTATCAGAGTCCCTGCTGTGAAGCTGTCTTCGAGTGTATTAGTGAGCGGAGCGCGGTCTCGGGGGACAAGCCCGGCCTCACGGTGTCACCGTAACCTTGGCCACTCAAAGTCAGTTGAGAGAAGAAAATAAGGGATAACAATTCGCAGCTTGAGGCCAAATTACCAGCAAACCTTTTAACTCCTTCCTGTTATTTAGATATGTGACTTGCAACGTGCGTGCTGAAAAATTTTAATTACAACGATTAAGAGCGGCTCAAAAGACCGATCTTTTTAACTACTTCCTGAATTGGGTCATATCCACATAGTTTGTGCATAAAGTTTTTTGCGTGTTTCTTCATTTGGGGTTGTGGTGGGTAATTGTTTGTATTGTGGGTTTGTTTTGATTGATCTATACAGCACTCTGAGCTGTTTTTAGTATGAAGGGTGCTTTATAAATAAAATTGATTGACTGAAGATCAGAACACAAACTGCTGAAAACAATCCCGGATTTTGTTTCTGTATTAGGCGTCAATTTCTGGAACAGCTCTCACCTGAGTTAGCTGCTTTCTGGCTTAAATGGAAAAATTCCAACTTTTGGAGGAAAAATGTGATTTCCACCCCACTGGAACCCAGTATACATTTAGAACAAGAGTAAGAGAACAACACATTGACTTTAAAGATGCAGAAAGATATTCAATTCATTTCCTTATGATTAGAAACATGTGGCAGGTTTTCATTACACCAGCAGCACACAAGTCCAACTGCATGGTCTATAATCTTGATTAAATACTCACTGATGTTTACATGCTAGATTCCAATATAAAAAAGTTTTGTGTGCTAACTTTACCAACAGCAAACCGGCCATTATAAACGGAAAAAAAGGGGAAGCAAGTTCTGCTTAAAAACTCTGAAAATTCAAAACTTTTAGACTTTGAAATTCAGAAATGTCCATGTTTTTTTCTAGAAAATTCGTAAAATTTGTCTCAAAATTTCTGATTTTTTTTTGGGTCGGGAATTTAAGATTTTTTTTTTTCTGTCTACAACAACGCTAGTATGCAGTTATAGAAAAACTACCTCATCCTAGAGCTTTTTTTTTTTTTTTGTTGAAAAATTTACGTGTTTCCATTGAGCAAATTTATTTTCGCAATTCCAGTTTGCGCAGTTTTATAGCTGATGCTCTTGCAGATTACATCTCAACCTAATATAGATAAAAATGGAAGCTCACTGCAGATAGAACAATTTTGTATTCTGGTTATTCATAATGAGCATAAGTATATCGTGGTATAAGAAATAGAAATTCATTCAGGATAATAAACATTTACAAGCAGCTGTCTTCTTATCAATCTGTAATTGGTGCTATAATGTTACCGTATGCGATGCCACATTGTTTCCCAGTATGATAATGTGACACGGGGACTGGCGCCAGAACTGCCAGAGTGGGCTGTGTAACGACGAGCGGACTGTGAGCCCAGGCGGGCCCGGGCTTTAATTAGGCCTCATCTCAATCATTGGCATTGGAAGTGCGATTTGATCAGGCTGGCATACGTATGCCGATGGAAGGAGGGAGACCCTTCCAGTGTTCGCAGCCTGTGTAATAAAAATCATCTGTCACTCTTACAGGAGGTGCTCTGACAGCTGCTGCGGTTGCCATGACAACACATTGGCTTAGTGTGCAGTATTCCCAGCATTGCAGCAGCAGGGATACCTGGAATCAGGCTTGTCCAGTCTAATATTTGAGTGGACAGAAACGCACATAAATAATTAATGCTTCCTCCTTCTTTTTTATATACATATACATTAGATCATTACCATGTAGAAAGACCCAGTGATGACTGATTTTTAGCTGCATCGCAAAGTTTACATGTTTTTTTTTATTTAAAGTCTTAATTTAAAATATTTAAAGGAGTTCATGACATCATTAACCTTAACAACAGTTTTACCTTAGTCAGCAATGAATATCAGTGGATAAACTTTTATCCCACGATGTTGTTTAATTCAAATATTAAATAAATAAGAGTACTGAAAATTAAAGTTGGATTATTAAATCTTTTTACACATCTCTACCAGGACTGCCACTACATCTACAGTATATCTCTGAAATTCAGTTTTCCTTTTAAAAATTACTTAATCCAAACATTTAGTAACAATTTTCAATATCATCTTAAATTCTTTTTTTCTAATTCTCATTTCAGAATCAATTAAACAGAAAAACAAGCGGACCTCTTGGCAGTACCCAGTCTGTAACCGTCTGGGTCTGGGCCCGGTTTTATTCCTTCTCTGGAGTTGAGCGTTTTTTTTATTTTATTGCCGCCCCTAATCAGCAGCAGCATCCCTCTGCTCATTAACTAGACACACGCTAGCCGCAGGCGCACGGCCTCATGTGTCAACCGCAGATAAAGATGTCATCTTCCGCTTCACTGAGTAAACTGCTATTAAAACTAGATGCAAATAGACGCTGAATGATATTCAAATCAGCAGGCTGAAGGAAAGCTTAAACCCCGAAGCCACACAGTTGCCCCACATTCCCGTATCAAGCTACAGGGCTGAGGGAGCTGAGATATCTTCTGTCTTCACAGCTTCACCCAGGGAGACAGTAGAGGGTATTTCCAGGTATTTAAAGGTTCAATGTTCAGAGAATCACAAGCTGCATATGTTCTGTTTGTTCATTCGTATACAGAGTAGAGTTAGAAATCTAAACTCTCATCAAATGCATGAATGATACTTTCAATTTGGGCCTTTTAACAACATTTGTGTTGTATGATATACCTTTTATGAATAGACAAAATATGTGAAAAAGTTTGAATTTAACGTGGATTTTCTTCAATCTATGCAGAATAAAACTATACATTTAGGTTCATATATATTTATGTTTGGTTAAAAGACCCTTGAAACTGCAGTAGGAAGTTCGGAGAAAAACTGAAGATTTGAACAAGCCCATCATAGCTCCTCCCCTCTACTCTCTGCTCAGCCACAACCCTTCCTCTAAAGCCTCTCTATCACACCGGGGCCAACCGAGAACTCAATAAAATGTCGGATTTCCTGTAACATCAGTCTGTTTCTCCACCATTAGAACAGCTGCAGCACACCAGCAATCTTCGGCTTAAATTATGTTAAATTACGTTAAACGCCTTGAACGTAGGGGAAGGGTGTGAGCAGCGTGTACATGAGTTTAATTGACACTGCTAAGATACTCCTCCTGGCTCTGATTGGTTGTTTCTGCTTCTGCAAACAGCTGTGAGTCTCTGAGTCCACTAGGTGGAGCCAGAGAAGCTTCTGTCTCATTTTACATTGTCAGGACATTGACACAATTTTAACAAATATGTGAACAGTACATTTTTACACAACAAAAATAAAACATGGGCATAATTTCACCAAGGTTTGTGGTTGAATTTGTAACATTTGTTAAATTTTTTTCTTTTTCTTTTCAAATACAAATCAAGTTTTTACTCATAGTCAATTCATTTCTAACATTCGGGTCGAGACCAGGTCTGTTTGTTGGTCTGTTTTACCCATTTCAAAGCAGTTTGAAGCAGTTTGGGATCCTTGTGCTTCAGAAACATCCAATTATGTCAAATATTCAACTATTTTACTGTAGACCTGAGATGAGATGAGATGAGATGGGAGAATCTGAAAGTAGAGCTTCTTTATTATGCCATTCAGTATGTGCAATGCAACAGTACCGCTGGCAGCAAAGCAGAACCCTAGCATGATGCTGTCACCTCCGTGTCGGACAGCCTGAACAGTGTTTTGGGATTTCTAAACCAGAAATCAAAACATGCTTCTTGTCCAAACAGCTCAAGCTTTAACTCATGAAACAACTGCAGAAGACATTCGGCTTGTCGACGTGGGCAGCTGAACTCGAAGTTGCAGTAAATTCAAACCTTTGCATCCAATTATTGTTAGTTAAAACTAATTAAAGTCGTGTCATATCAAGTAACCCTAACAAATAAATTAAAAAGCTAAAAATGTGGATCTCAATCATGTCCCTGGTGACTGGATGTGCTCTCTGCACACAAAACTCAGTCTAATATAAAACCAACACTGGCAGTATTTGCCAGATACTTCGTCCATTATGCTGCAAACAATCAAATGATATTTGTAGACTGGAGTCCATTTGTGCAGAACTCATTAGGAAGCTCTGATAAAAGATCTCTCTCTTCCCTCAGACTGAGAGCAGCAGCTGGATACTCGCCTTTTATTCCAAAAGGGGCTATAAGAAGTTCCCCAATCGGAGTCAAATCTGAGAGGAAATCTCACCACAATAGCTCTTAAATCTGCGTGCCACTATATGACGAACTGTGCAGGGTAATTAGACAGCGTTAGAGTCCGGCTATTAAACCCCGTTTTGTTTACAATGCTATCATTGGTCTCTCTCTGGCCAAGACTAAATGAGCCAGTGTTGAGCCTCAGCTGTACAATCATGAATATTCATCTGCGTGTTCTGAAAACCTCCCTGGGTGTGGGGGTGTTTGTGTGTGTGTGTGTAGTTCTGGAAGACACTAAGGAAGCTGCAACTGTCTGCTCCATCACGATCCATCACTTTGTCTGGAAAATAACTCGAGCTCATTGGGAAAGCCAAACAAACCCGGCTCTGTCGGAGGGAAAACAGAGCTTGTTTCCAGTCAAACAACACATCGGCAGGTCAAAGTTGCCTTTCTACATCGCTTTTACTTCTGCTTGATGAAAGAAGATAGGCAAAAACAAAACAAAAACAAGCTCGAATAGCCTTTGTGCCACCTGGGGAAAAGATATATCGACTAGACGCAACATTCTCATCGACCGACACACGTATCTGATCGCACGAAATGTCAATTTTCCAACCAAGTAACAAGTTGTTGTTTTTTCTACTCAATTGTGCACCTCTCAACATCCTAATAATTACATTTGCTAAGAGTGAACCAGGGAAGAACACTGTGGAAGGCTGGGAGCAGCACAGGGATAACCTAAATGTAAAGGAGCTAACCTATATACGGATACTCCCTTTGGGATTTCCTGGCACAACATTCCTGCTCATGAAAATGGGTTTAAACACGGAGCTCATTGGCGTTTCATGGTAATTTGCGGTGGCAAGTGGAGCAAGGCGACGCTGCTCTGTGAGTAAAGCAGAGGGGGCACGAGGAGGATTAGATAATCAAACAGTGTGCCACTTTAAATAATCTCTGGCTCCTCTGGGGGAGGTGAGACTTAAAGCCAGAGCCCTTCTGCTTTAATTGTCTGATTTTCCCATCATTACAGTTGAGGGCCTCAGTAATTCAAGCTTATTAAATATTCAGGAACCACACTGAGGAGGGAGGGAAAGCGAGTGCCTAGAGATGAGGCTGAAGAGCCGAGAGGAGGAGAGAGAAGGTGGAACGATGCCGAGTTAAGAGCAGACAAACATGATCAGTATGAGATGTTTTCATTCCAGATGTAAAAAAAACCCAACAAACTCTCGTTTTAAGTAATTACAGTTACAGTGTGTCGCTTAAAAAAAACCAAAAAAAAAACCAAATGTGATTTTCCAAATTTGTTAAAGATATCACCATGTCATGACAAAATGTAACATGAGACGGATTATGTGTGGAAAGATTATCTGTGCTCCACCTCCGGTTGAAGCTACTGCTACCGTCTGAAAATTCACTGCTCCCGGATAAAAACGACCAATCAGAGCCAGGAGGAGGGACTTAGTGCTGTCAATTAATACTGTGCACGCGAGATTGATTACAGTTGTGTCTCTGCTATTGGCAGAAACACAACTTACTGTTACAGGAAACCCATTTATAAGCTGACATTGGTGGCCATAGAATTCAGGCTTAAGCCTGAATGTTTAAGAATTTAAAAAAATGCTTAAATAATCAGTTTCAAAGTTCTCTAAATTTTTGCGCTTTGTGAGAGAGGAGCAAGGAGGGGTGGGAGTGGTGAGCTCACCGTTAATGATTCTGTTTATTCATTGAGAAACATCAGAAACAAAATAACTGCACTGACGCACTGAAACTATTTCGACTTTCTGTTGCTGTCAAGAGATAAAAAGTTACTTTTTTTTTGTTGTGAATCAATTCAGAAGATAAACATTTAAGATATGAACCAATGAGTAAATCAAAGGGTAATAGATAGTTAGCATTTGTACAGCTACACATGACTCAGCAGTAACTGGTTGACTGGTGCTGTCCATGGTGCTGAACCAGACAGAGTTCCCAATCTTGGTGAGATTCACCGGTTTTAAAAGTCACCTGAATGGGTGTAAGGGGAATTGATCATGCATCTGACAGGTTTAAACTATATTAAAAATTATGGAAAAGAGATTCTGTAAAAACAACTTTAATGGGAACGTTTTAAAAGTAAAAAATGTAAACAGTACGACTGCGATTAGCGTTGCAGCCTTCAGGCACAAACTCCAACCACCAAATCCAAAACACATCGAGGAAAAGGTCGTCTCAAGGTTTCTAATCTACAAGTTTTGTTCATCTTTGAAAACCTGAGACAGACTGTAAATAAATCTCGATTTTTCTTAAGAAATAAAATAATTTATAGGAAAGATATGGACCTATGACCCCACAAAGATGAGCAGGTTTAGAAAGAAGTGGAGTGGAGACGAGCCATTAGGAATACATCTGCTACGTCTGCTTTCAGAAATAATTTTCTCTTTATTTTAGGAGCAGAGGAGAAGTAACATAAGTATAAAACGGCACTTGTTGTCAAACAGGAGTTTACACATTTAAACAAGACAGATGGATTTGAGATGACATTTCAAACTGTTGGCACTTAAAGTAAACATAGATCTTTACATTAACTCTAGAATTTCCCAAAAGTTGCCGACATTTCCAAATTTAGCATGTTGTTTGACAGGACAAGGTTTAAAGTTCAACAAGACAAAAACAAAACAGTTTTCTGCCTGAATGTACCTCAGTCATATGTCGACATGTTTCATAAAACGCAGTTTCCCTTGAAAGAACCTTTGATGCCTCTGACTTCATTTGAAACATTTCACTGATCCTGACGGTTGCTGGTTTCAAGACCTCCTCATTCACTTTCCCATCCCTCTTCACCTCTAAATAGTATTTATGTTATTCCGTTAATTTTTTATGTTTCTGAATGGCCGTTGAGGACCAGTCAAGCTAAAAAAGTCATCTTGTTCAGGTCACAATCTAATTTCTTGGTGCTTCTCTAAATTACTGAAATAAACAAGTTCCAAGCTTAAAGAAAAGAATCATTGTCTATCATGATGTGAAGCAGAAGCGAACTGCAGCCCACCTGCAGCCCAGGTGTTGAAAAAACAAAACACCTGGATCCTGATTTCATATATCTAGTTATTGAAAAAGACTCGAACCATTTTATGCCAGCCAACTTTCAGCGTCCAGCCCCTCCACCTCTCCAATGGACAGAATGGAGACACACCCTTTGTTTTGCAGGATGAGTTGACTGAAAGGTGGCCATGAAATGCTCCTTCCCTCTTAGAAAGACTCACAATCACAGTGAAAGAACATCTCTTCCTCCATTTCACTCCAGGTCCCTTCTGTTTCCTTCCTTTTTTTATTATTTGGTCTTTTTGTCTTCTTCCCTCCCCCTGCTCCCTGTACCCCCACAACGCATTAGCTTCCAGCGGTCAGGCCGCTTGACAGCTGCTCCACCTGAAGAATATCAATCAACGTTGCTGTGGAGACCGATTCTGACTCCCCCTCCCTGCCTGTTTTCTCCTCTGCTTTTCTTTTTTCCCCTGTTCATCACATCGTTCCTGCAATGAGGCAAAATGCGATCAAGAGCGTGTGTTTACCTCTCGAAAGTCTAAATAAATCATCAGCCTCATAAAGGCTGCAAATGTTTACACAGAGTTTAACTTTTAACACCGTTTTGCCACCTCCGGTTGCTAATTTCTTTGAGACGTAACTAATGGAGTTGCAGATGCAACCCGAGGATGTTTCAGGCCATCACTCCAGATGAGCCACACAGACAGGTGTGGGATAGAAGTGTCTGTCACTGCTAACTCATGACAGAACAGTGAACGTGGTTAAAAGTAATGCAGCCAAATGTAGCAAGATGCTAATTGTAAAAACTGTTCACCATTAAGGCCTTTTCTGTTCATTTGACAAAAAAAAGAGGTGAAACCATTGACAAACATTTTTTTAAATTCTATTTATTTGTCAAACCCAGCTGGAAGGCTATGCGCATTTTAAAAAATGTTGTTGCATCACCTGGCAACCATTCCTCACGGATTAGCGACATTCTCAGGGGACCAATCACAATCTTCCGGCTAATTGCTCCAATCTACCGCCCGTACACTCCCACTCTGAGCCGGTCCCCGCGCGCCGCCCCGGCCCGGCTGCTGTACAAAGCACTCAGTGGCGAAACGACTCCCCGCAGACCCATCATCAGCCGCACTAGTGCCAGGCCCGCCGGCAGAGGGTTAAGTAAATATTGGGCAAAGCAGCTGCTCTCAGAGTACCGTCGTCTGCCTGTGTTGCAGCGGGCCCAGTCTGGTATAAATCACACAATGCAATTAGTGCCACGCTGTCCCTCTGTTCTCGTTAAACGACTCTCCGCCCGCTGAGGAAGCAACCGAGCACTGCACACAAGACTGCAGGGATGGATGGATGAGAACGGATGGGTAGATGGATGGATGGATGGATGTATGGATGGATGGATGGATGGATGGATGGATGGATGGATGGATGCTGTGAGAACAGATTATGGATGGATGGATGATGTGAGAACAGATGATGGATGGACGGATGGATGGATGGATGGATGGATGATGGATGGATGGATGGATGGGAGAACAGATGATGAATGGATGGATGGATGGATGGATGGATGCAGCTACGTTGTTTTCTTAGATCTTCTACATTTGACAAAATGTTTCTTGCTTGTTTCATAATTGGTTGACATTTTTAGGAAGTAAATCCCTTTGATGTGTCTTGTTGCTGAAATAAACTCGATTTTAGATTTTAGATTTTAGATTTTCATTTTAGGTTGTCTAACTATATTGTTCCAGTAAACAGAGTAACTAAAATATTGTTTGCTTTAGTCTATTTTTAATGTGGTTTTGATATTAAATACATATTTTAACTTCTAAATGTCTAACATTTATTCAAGATTAGTTTGAAACCATCAGATTTTGACTTGGATAAACAACACACAGCAACATAGTAAATGCTCACGTGTAACTATGTTTAAATATTCAGTGTTACAGACTAATTAATAAATACCAACCAGTAAAACACTACACACTCTGATAAGCATACGAAAATAAAGAGCAAGCTTTTCATTTTTTGCTTACTATCATTAATGATATACACAAATCATGCAAACAGGAGACATGATGTCCGCCGTGCTACGACAGCTCCCTGATGACAGATCGCCTCTTTAAGAGCGGCCAGCGCTCCGCTATCCCTCTTTAGCCTATATGCAAATGAATCCACTCAAGTAAATGACAGCCTAATTTATGATGCGTGCCCCAAGAAGTGATAATCAATGATGACTGAGCTGATTTCTATCGTTCATCAACTGCAATTTAAAATACCCAATTACGTCTTCAGTGTAATCCGGCCGTCAGCAGCTCACAAAAGGACAAAAACCAGGGAGTTGGTGAGTAGAGAAATAGCCATCAGCACCCCATATTACCATTTTGCACTAAATTACCACAATCACTGGGAGAGCATTTAACATGCCACTACCCAGTAGAGGAAAAAAAAAAAAAAATCAGCAAATAATGTCTGAATGAATTGTGAGTGATTTCCATTCTGCTCTCTTTGTGATTGTGCCACCAGTTGCTGTTGTGTCCAGGGTAATGAGGAGGTAATAGGGCTGTAATTGGGCGGTGGGCTTATTAGAGATGGAGCGATGGCAGCGGACGAGCTCGCTGACAGACATGCAGAGTGCTCAGGTGCTCAACGTGTCTGAGTCTAGGGGAGGACACCATTTCCTCCACCTGACAGGCCGACGTGGGGGTGGGGAGCGATGGGGGAGTTGGGTGATAGAGGGGGGATGGAGCAGGGTGGATGGAGCAGGTGGAGGATGCTACCGACCCTACTGCACTATAGTAGCTGGAAAATACGAGATGTTACAAAAAAATTTTGTCACTCCCAGATTGCTTACTTTCTTTCCACTTTCTTGTTTTATTCCCCCTCGTGTTTTGACTGTTGCCCTTGTTCTTCCTCCTGCTACCTTTCTTTGTCTCGCTCGGCAGCCTGCGTACACGCGGACGAGGAGCTGGAGACGGGAAGACAACTGCACAACAGCCATCTTTCTGAAATATGCCTCCCTCCAAATTTCCCTCGTCTGCGTCTCTGTCAGACTGAGACAGATTCTCTAGTTTAGGTGCATTGTGAGAGGGAGGAAGACTACGAGGGGGAAGAGAGGTGAGCTCGGTTACTGTGGCAACCAGGAGAGTGACTCTAGGCAATGGCATAAGCATAGGGATTGGGTCGGGGGAGAATGGGGAGGTGGAGGTGAGGCTAGAGTGCTGGTGAAGGGATGCAGCAGGGAGGGAGGGGGTTAGCGTGCAGGAGGCAGATCAGAGGGAGGTGTCAGTGGGTTACAGCACACAGAGATTCACCCTCTTTTTTTCCCCTGCGCTGCCAGAGAAAAGGGGAGGCAGAAACAAAAGGAGCTGTCTTTTGAACGGTCGCAGCGCTGGATTGGACTGTCAGCGCCGCTTCCTAACAACCTCACTTAGCTCCCACTCCCCGACTCTATGCCCAACTCTGTCTCTCTCTCTCTTACTCCGTTTCTGTTCCACAGAGACGAGACACAAAACTGCTCACGTGCGTCTCTTTGAAGCGATTTTATGTGTGAATTCTAACATATCGGTTTCTGTAACTTATCTGGCTTCCGAAGGTGATGTTACGTGTGAAGTTCGTTGCAAAGCGCTCATGCTCTCCTAAAAGTTTTAAACGTTTCGTTCAAACTAAAACCAAAACACAACGAAGTAGTACATAACTCTAAGGTAGAGAGAAAAGGACACATTGTTTTCAGATTTTGTTGCACGTGAAAATCTGAGAGAAAAAAAACCAGTTGCAGATTTCAATAGTGAAACCACCTTTCACTGCGACTTCAGCTGCATTTCATTTAGAGTATGCCCCCGTCAAGCTTTGCTTATCTAGATACCCAGTTTTTCATCCCATCTGAGTGAGGTTGAGCTATTTGGCATAAAACATCTCCAAGAACTTTCTCAGTTTTTTGGTAAAAAAACAACAACAAACTACTCCTCCTTTTTTATTGCATCTTATACGCCGTGGTACATTTCTCTACTTCTGTTGCCATCATGACTTAGCTGCCCATTGCAAAACAAGATGGGGGTGACGGTAAGACCTACCTGACCTTATGACAGAAACCCACAGAGAAACAGACTGCCAAAGACAAACAGAAGCATGGGGTGGGTGTAATGAATATGCTGCCCCCTGTGGTGGAAATGACCTTATAAACAACAACATTCTGTGGCTGTAACCAAGCCTGCTGGGAGATGCCCTCTGAGGAAGGGCAAATGGCCTGAAATTCACTGGACGGGTCAGACGCTACTCACAGGAGACACAATATCAGACAAGACAAGCTGCTATGTTTTACTGTTAGTCACTTCACCTGCGGAGGAGACGTCACGAATTCCCTGTAGGACGTCACACCCATCAGTCATCCTTCGTTTTTACAACTCGGCGTATTGCAACATAACTTTCGCAACACGCTATTTGTTCCCCTGTATTCCGTGAGATAAATTATCAAAGGTCTCGCGGATGTCTGCTGCCACAGTGCTGCGGTGCAGCTCTGAGCGACCTCTTTTATTCTACAAGACAAGCTACGCCTGCATCTACTGTGATCTCAGTCCTGCGTTAAGAATCAAACGACAGAGGAGACACATTCTCATATTTCAAGGGGAGCTTTCATGTCACCATAAAGGAGAAAGAGAGAGAGGAAGAAAAAGAAAAGGGGGAGTTGAAGATTGGAAGTCAAAAGCGAGGCATATGGCATCTTGGATTTCAGGCGAAGCGAGCTGACAGGTTAAGTGAACATTTGGATAGGGATATCCGGAGCTGGTGGGGGAAATGAGGGTTGTGTGGGTTCTGGCAAAAGTGTGTGTTTGTTTTGGTTGGTGGGTAAGGTTGCTAAACACTCCCATCTGTTCGTGTCCCCAGGCACTTTTAGATCACTTACCTATTATCTTATGCAGATGAGGTGTTGCTGTTCCAGCTCCTTCAACTTGCAGCAGATGAAGAATAATATAAATTTATAAATATGTCTGAATAATAGCGATGTCAAGGAGAAACAAGGAGCATTGAGGTCAAGCTGTTTTCTAGGGAGAGTTTACTTTACCCCAGCTGATGATCACAGCTCCGCCAAGATATGCGAGTGCCCTAACTATGTGCTCATTAGAATATGGCTGCCTT
The DNA here is from genome assembly GCF_001444195.1 of Xiphophorus couchianus. Classification (NCBI taxonomy): domain Eukaryota; kingdom Metazoa; phylum Chordata; class Actinopteri; order Cyprinodontiformes; family Poeciliidae; genus Xiphophorus; species Xiphophorus couchianus. The sequence goes on from NC_040238.1 coordinate 26,911,058, forward strand.
TTGGCAGCAGCAAAGTCCCAGGAGAGAGATCTGCCTAACGGCGGTCCTGTATGCACGCTGAATTGCCTTACATGAACTATACCAATACACTGTATTTCTCTGTCAAAGAAAAACAAATGAATGCACCAGATTAAAAGATGAATTCATTTTCTTGCCCAAGGGCTCTTTGTAATGTTGACTTGTTCAGTCATGGATTGAAACCCCGATTTTCCAGTTGACAGACAACTGTGAGAGATAAATGACAAGAAAAAAAAATTATATCCATGACTCAAAGTCATGCTTCTGGTAGTGTTGATAGAGATTGCATTGAGCTACAGGCTGAATGTGGAATAGAAGTTATCGTTGGTAAATTGTGATTTTCCTTTTTTTTTTTTTTTATAAATAAAAAATACTCACTGAAGTTATGAAGAAACCACCACATGCTTTAAGTAACAGTTTCAAAAGTGTTAAAATGCTAAAGTTTGTGTTTGAATTGCTTGTTTAAAGAGTCAATGGCAGCCAGTAGGCGTTTAAGGTGATTAACATACCGTCTTTGTTTCACTCTTCTGATGCTGTTGGTTTGGCCAATAAGCAGGACGTTTGAAAGGGAAGCATGGCTACTTAAGCAGGTACTTCATGCTATTTAAAGTTGGGTCTCTGTTATTGAACAAATACCAAGCTGAACACTTTGCTCAAGAATTGAACCATGGCTGTTAGCAATACTTCTTCTCTAAGGCAGATGCCAATCTCACTTAAGATTCCGAAACAGAACAGGAAGAAGTGGAAGAATTTGACGGCAGTGACCACATTAATCTGGAAAACATTCACAGTTTCTAGTTTACGTTAGCCAAAGATGAAGAATGCTTTGGACTTGCGGAGGAAGTCCTTGCTTTGAACTTCCTCCAGAGGAAGGAAGAGCTGGATCACAACATAACAGAAGCAATTGTGTCCACAACATTTGAAGACGAAGACAAGAATCTGTAACTTTGAGTGTAAATTCTATGGTAGAAGAAAAGAGAGATAAATGACAAGAAAGAGAAAAGAGAAGAAAACTATGTGGACCAACTTGGGACCGACTTTGTCACAGTAACATTGTAACTACGATGTTTCAAAGGTAGCTATTTTTTGTTTCGGTAATGTGCTCAAAATTAAGTCAGCACTAAGATGTAGTGAGCTAATTCTGCAGCTCAGTGATATGAGTGAGAGCCAGATGTCCTGCAGACAACAGGAAGGACTGAGCTGTGAGCATCAAAGTTGCTTTGATTTGACCTTTGCTCTGAATCTCTGTTATGGAACATACTGGAGATGTGGGCAACCTTTAGGAAATCTATTAAATAAAGATTAGCATTCTCAAAAACTTTGGGACTGAGCTTTTCATGGTCACTAGGATCATTTCTAATATTAGGCAGTTAAAGACAGCTTAAAATGTCTATTGTGTCATTACTTTGTTTTAGTGGAAAAACTAGTAACCAAACTGTTAAATGGCCCCTCTCACACTCATGAAGTGACATTGCTACAAAGAATAATGTTTTTATCTTTTTATCCAATATAGAAAGTGGAATCATCAAGATTCCTAAAGCTAGGCCGTCTTTACTTTAGGGACATTTTCCTAAATGTCCCATCTAGCGCCACCTTATTAGACTAGTCCAAACTATGTTGATCATCTCTAGTTTTAGTGTTGTTAAATACATTTTTATCTTAACTGTAGTATTTAAGTTAAGGATTTCATACTATACCCTGGCCTTGTTAGAACACAAGGCGTTCAGCTTGGGAGAGAATCTCGCTTTGCCCTTGTCAGGTGCAAACGAATGGTGTGTGTGCTAAAAGATAGCATATTCAAATGAAGATAAGGAGCTTTAGATAGAATGAGGGAGGGGTGGGAAGAGAGAAAAATGATTGAAGAAATGGAGCAAGGAAAGCAAAGCCTGAACTGATTTAAATCTGGTAAACTGTCAGGGAGAGGGATTACACCACAAAATCCTTGGCGAAAACAGCGACCCAAGTTATTTACTAGCCTTACAACCAGCTGCAAACCATCTGCACTTAATTGTAAGACACAAACTTTATGAAGATCAACAGGGGATTTGGCCACAAAGCCTCTTACGCCACTGAATTGGTGTCTCTGCTTCGAGGGAGAGTAGGGCGGCTGCTCGAAACTTGTCACATGTGCGTTGGAGGACACAGGCTCCCCTGCTGTTAAGAGTCTCCCTCGGGGTCCTGTCCTACTAAACACACAGACTAAACCTCTAGTATCAAAGTACAGTACATAGAGTGCAGGGTACATGCTCTAAAGGACATACAGTTAATGGTAGCTTTGAAACGAACCAAGGCAAGATCGATGACCAGACATCCAAATTTACACATGAGTGGTCAAGGCGAGCATCAAAACATTTAATAGGCTTGAGTCTCTGTGCCTTTTAGCAAGAGCCCAGCCATTAGGTCCCAATTAGGCATGTAAGTGGCCTAGTAACCTACCCTTACTCATGGAAAATTAGAAGCAGGAAGACAATACTGACACTGGCAGTGAGATATAAGCCTTTTACAAAAGCTGCATGAGGTATTGTTCAATGTAGGTCGTTGTCCAATACGTTGTCCTTGGCAGCCATCTGAAGACAGGAGATAAGAGGTCCAGTCCAAGTCACTCAGTGGCAGGTAGCCAGCCTAATCCTATTTAACAAGATCTGGTCTGAAACTGGGCTGGGCCGAGTCACAGGGTCACATGAGGAGCCCGTTGGGCTCAAGCTGTTAGTTTGTGGGTATCACCACCAAAAGCATTGTGTTTTTCAAAAACAATGAACCTTTTGTCTGGGCTATGCCACTGACAACAGAGAATTGTTTGTGAATTGTTCAATTATGGATATATTGTGTGTTAACCGATTCTGAAAACACTTCAGAGTGTAACGTTTCCAGAGGGAGTGTGCAGCATACTGTCGCATTCATTGACTGCATTATCTAAGAAATCACAGACGGGTCATCCAGGAATGAATACTGAGGGATCTAAGCTGCTGGCCTCTTTAACTAATTTATTTTCTTCTGCTGCACTAATTCCACCCGTCTCCATATGTTAAGGGATGGGGAGGGGGAGTGAGTGAGTGTGAGGCGTTGGGGGGCGAACTGGGTGCAGGGTTTAGGGATTAGGCCATCCAGGACATATGCCTTTCCAGTGTGATTACAGCTAGACTGAAGGGCCACATGTCGTCGCTCTCTAGTCAAACACAAACAAAAAAGCTTCCCTTAAGGTACTGATATAACGTTCAACTATATAAATTTAAGGGGCGCCATTATGTGTGTTCTAGGCAGGTAGTGCATTTTACAGTACAATCAAGTAACTATATTAACTTCAGTTGTTAAAAAAATGCTAAAATATGAGAATATACTTAAAATATATTTTACTTTGTAATTTAACACTTTGGGCCTCTGACACTTTAAAAACGCCTCCCCTTTTGAAACTCCGCCTTCAGGAAGTCATCACAACATCGCTCTGCTAATAACCCTTTATGAATGTTTATACCAGCGTTTCACTGAGAAGTAGCTCACTTAATGAGCTCAACACGTGCGCAGTTCCACCAGGTATTGATGACTAGTCTGAAGGAGCACAGTGTGGGAGATGTGGGGGAGGGGTGTTCTGGGAGGCGGGAGCTCGGTAGCTTGGAAACAGCAGCACTGGGCGGCACTAGGTCCACCCAGGCGTTTTGGACAGCTGAATGGTTGCCATGGGAGATTAAAAGATTTCTCAAATATGCATCAAAGCAACACTCTAAGTATGTTTTTGATGAGGGGATAACATTATAACATGACATAAAGCTAAAAAACATCAGATTTTACATAATACTGCCCCTCTGAAGTTGTGAAATTTGAGCACAAACCAGCTATCAATAAACACTTTGGCCATTTTATCCACTACTTAAACATCAATCAGTTCCACAGGAGGACCTGTAGCTCTGTTCTTATGATGGTTGTAACTTTGTGTAAGCCTTAAGTCCGCCCTCTCCCCTCCACATCTCTACATTGGCGGGTCTAATCCCTGGTGGAGCATCTGCTAGACGACAAGGCCACAAAAACGAAGTGCAAACAAGACTGGATGATGGTGGCCATCAAGAGGCCTCAATGAATGAGCCAACGGACACTTCCATCGATGGTGTGTTTGCTCAGGCCTCAGACAGACACACGATTCTGCTGTGAGAGCACCGCTGTTATCAGCCAGATAAATACTCTATTTGAACTGCAGGAAGGTGACTTGCAGTGATGAGCAGTGCACCTGCTGCTGGAGAGCATATATGGGTGTGTGTGTGCGTGTGTGTGGGCGTGTTTATGAGAGGTAGTGGTAACACAACCTCTCAGTTTCAGCTCAGAATAGAGGCCTCTACCTTTGACATTTCACAAATTTATTTAAGGGTTAGAGCTCATGTCTGTGTCAGGAACAGATTAATACATTCCTCAGTGTGTTTTCAATGTTTTTTTTCTCTTTTGTTTGTTATTATGAGCTCTGAACTACAGCAACAATGCCTGACTGACATAAAATGGCTGCTTTGGAGCAGCAGCAGAGGCTGACGGGTGAGTTTATTTTCAAAAACAAAGGCTGATCATAAAGAGAAAAGAGCCTGTGGTGACGTTGGGTTTTTATTTTGTGATTTCATCACGAAATGCTCATCTCAGTGTTTTGATGACACTTACTAGATTTTTAGCCCTGTGAATGCAGTTTGCTATGGACCAACGACCCCCAAGCTCCATTAATGGTAGGAATAACCATAGCAACCAGAGATTCAGCAATGTCTGATTCTCTGATTGCTCAAAATATTCCATTTACCGAACTTAAAATTAAATTAAAATTTATAAGATCCACTCACTCCTGTGCTCAGTGATCAGGGTAACAAAACAAGTCAGTAACAATCCCCGGGATTTAATGCTGACAAACGCTACAGAGACATAAGCTGCATTTCCATTGACTGTATAATTGTGAAAATTGGAATTTCAAAAATAAATTATCTTAATGGAAACATGCCAATATAAAAAAAAACAAATTTTTTGATAAAAAGCTTTTGCCCTCGGATCAGGTGGTTTTTCGGCTGACTCATAATTATTCTTGCAAAATTGCAATGCAAATAATTTTTTTGCATCACATGAGTCATGTGAGCAACAACCGGATGTTACTACTGACAGAAACAGGAAGATGACAGTGCGACATGTTTTTTTTTAACAGTTTATCACATGAACACACTTATTTATGTGTGATTTTTATTGTGTTTCTTATTAGATGGACACACCGCAATTGAAAAATTTTAGGTTTTTTATTTACATTTGCAGAATATAAGCAAAGTTTTGCGCACATTTCTAGCGGAAACTCAGCTATATTCACTGACAGAGTTTGAACGGCGCCAAACGTGTGACCAATTAAAGGAGACAGAAACAGTCAGAAGTAAAAATAAACTGCACAATCTAAACCTTTCCAAGTCAGATTCCAATGTCCAGGAGTGGAGGAGCCTTCCTGTTGACTTTCCAACTTTCCGAAAAACTCCAACTTATGAGTAAAAAGTGTCACAAATAACACAACCAGTTGTTTTCTATTTGTGTTTGACATCTTACAGCTGTCCCTGTTGAGTCCAAACAGCATCATCAAAAGTTAATGTTAAAATTAAACAAATCGATCAGCAGTTTTAATGAACTTAATGACTAAACAGCAAAAGACGTCCACTACAGTAAATCTTGTAAATTTTCAAAGTAAATCCATCAGCGGAAAGCTGATACACCTTTAAATTTCAGACAGTGGCCCAGCTTGCACATTTTTTTACATCATGCTACTCAGGAGAACTCCTCTTTGAACCCAAGTATGCCGCTGTAAATTTGTTTTCTGTTAGGTCTTATGATTTTATGTAATTTTATCCTATTTTTTACATTTGTGTGACTCTACATGCCTCCATTTTGCCTGTCACTTTGCTGCTGTTACAGCTGAATCTCCCCACTGAGGGACAACAATATATATTTATGTTCTTTAAACAATAAACACATAAAAAAAGAACAGCTGTCAAATTCAAATATTTTTTTAAGTTGTTCTAAAGACCTTGACACTGAAATGCATTTATTTTAAACAAAAGAATATCAACAACTTAATTTGTTAAATCAAGCAGTCTTGATTGTTTTTTTTTTTGATCCCATCTTTCAACAATTTCCACAATCTCGCCTCCACACCAGAACATTTCAGGCATTAAAGTGTGACCCCCCCTCAGGCCAACAAACCAGGATTAGATTGTGGAGATGTAATCCTCAAATGGGGGTTGAGGTGGAGGAGAAAGAAGGGGATCAAGGCACAACGGAAGAGGAGAAGGAGGGTCCGCACCCTTAGAATGAGACCACAGGGTGAATCCCAGCAGAGGCTTAACTGGAACAGAAAATTTGTGATTTTTGCTCAAAAAATAATAATTAAAAGAAGGATAAGAGAAGAATATTTCAGCACTCTTCATCCTTTTTTTTTACTTTCTATGACTAAATGGCTGCTGCACTGGCCACCTGACCTGGTTTTCATTTTGGAGCGTTGCACCAGTCTGCAGGTACGGTGGCCCGCCAGACCCACCTGGGACACCCAAAGATGCCCATCAGTGACCTACACATGCAACTTCAAGCCTGACACAGATAGCAGAGAGCTGACAGCTCAAAAAAAAAAAAAAAACTCACATGAAAGAAGGAAGAAACTGGCAAACCAACAGTAAGCTTAATAGCTGCTGAGAGAGAGCAGCTTATCTTCCCAGCACAGCTAAAATGAGCTTCTCAATTAGATGAAAGCCTCTCTCCCTTTCTCTAATTTTTTTTTTTTTTAATTTCTCCAGGCAATTTATTTAGTGTGCATGCGTGAGTGTATGTGTGTGTGTGTGTGTGTGTGTGTAAGGAATGGTGGCAGTGGGGGGTGAGAGCAAACCGCATTGGCCAAGCGCATGACGAGTCATACTGCGCTCCAGCCAATCAGGTACAGCTGTCAGCGTCAACTCAGGCCCTCAGCAACAATATGACTATTTACTGTATTCAAGAGGAAAATCTATTTGGGCGCCATCGCTGCTCATCCAGCAAATCCCAGACAAAATGAGGAGAAATTAGTAAAATAAATAAAGAAATAAAGATACAGAGAGAAAATAAATTAATTTTACCGCAGTTTAAGATTTCTGCATTCCTCTTCCCACTGACTGAGGAACAATGGAAGTCAAGACAGACCTGAGAAACCTCACATAATAATAATAATAACTATTATTACCGGCTGCAGAAGAAGCAGCAGCTCCTGACATGCTAATTAAACATGTCTCCTTCATTTTTTGTAGGCAGAGGAAGATGCTCTTTTTTTTTTTTTTTGACAAACACGTTTTTCTGCATTGTGGATTAACTCGGATTATGCAAACAACCTTTCATGCGCTCGCTTATCAGTTTTATTTCTTTGTCCTCTGAGTCGTTTTTTCCCCCCTCTACACACACTCTCTTCAGTGTTGTGTTAGCGGAACCAAAGGATTATTCAAGCACTTCTACAAAAATTAGGTTTCCTCAACTTAAACAAAGTAATGTCATTTGTTGGCAAGGCCGAGAAAAAAAAAAAAACAGTCCCAGTTCAAAGAGTCGCCTTAAAGTCACTCTGATAAATTATTTGCATCTATTTATTTAATAAGTAAAAATTTTACACATTTATTTATTTTTGCTTGCACATAAATTAATGCTTAATTTTCTTTTCTCGCTTGATCTAAGTTTCCCACAAAACGCTTCTTGTTTCTGTCATTTAAATATCAATAAATAAGAAACCTCAATTTAAAAATAAAATAAAATCAAGGAGAATTGTGTCTATTCATGGCTAAACTGCATAAAATTGTAATCCATTTGACAATTAAACAAATGTAATAAAAATAATAACGAATAAATGTGGCTCCATTTGTAATATTAGTCTAAGGTAAAGAGAACCATAAAATCAGCTAACAATAAATGAAACATAAATATTTCTAATTCTTCTTAGAAATAATAAGAATTAAAAGACTTCTGTTTGTTTAAATGGTTTGTATCAAACGAGAACAATATAAAAAAAAATCAAACGAGGAAAAAAACAGATTATTTGGGTACTATTTTGAAATAAATACAGATGTGTTAACTCAAAAATGCACAGTTTTGGTAATCAAAAAATGTTAACATTTATAATTGCTTTGATTTATTTTAAAGAAATTTATGTTTTGTTAATTTGGAAAAAAATAAATACGTACTAGCACTGCCAAGCAGAAACCAAACATTGATGTATTCCCATTCAGACATCAAACCTACCAGTTTATTTTTCTTACTTGTTTATTATTATGCATGTTGCCATGAGGCGTCTGCTTACTGCCCACTCTTAGATTGGTGGTATGCATCAAGTTACTGTCACATAAAGATATGAGGATGTGTCAATGAAACCAAGGTTTTCCAGAAAGACTTTGCATAGAAATGAATGACTTTCTTTAAATTTACCTGTGAGTGTTTTATTCATACCAAGTCCCAAAAATGTAATTTAATTTTTCATGATGCAAAACATAATTTATGCGCCACTACCAGCTTCTGGAAACAAACAAATTACGTTACTTGTAATGTAAACATCTAACTCCAAATCTAGTGTTTATTTCAAAATTCATTTATTTGATATTTTTGTTATTAGTGGATGGCAAAACGTCAGTAGCAACACAATGATTGAGTGGCTAATTATCAAAGATTTAATCAAAATTGTGAGGGAAATAATAAATAAATACTCCTTAAGCATTTGAATACTTTCTAAAAGCCTTTTTTCTGTTTTTATTTTTTGTTTTGTCAGTTTTGCAGAAAAGAAAAACGCCTCACAACCAAAGGATGCAGCGACCCTCCTTAGATAAAAATACCAAGTCTCTTTCTGCAGGCCTCTCAGCCACACATGTTCATAATCTTCCTTTCTCACCATCTGCTCCACCGGAGTCAAGGTTACATATGACAGCTCGAAAAAAAAAGAGAGAGAGAGAGGGAGAAAAAAAAAAGTGCCGCAGGAGTGCAGCCGTACATGACAGGGAACGTGGGCACAGAACGGTGAAAAGTGGGGGAGACGGCGGGGGAGGTTCACAGAAACCAGAACGCACACCGCATGCACCAAACGCTGGATGGAGACATCACTTCCTCTGCTGCTGCCACAGAACACTGTCTATCACTTCTTCTAATTCTGAATTATTTCACCTTCCTACCAGCATCTTTAACTCGTCTTATTTTTAAATATTCCATCCCTCTCTCCAGGCTCTGCTCTGCAGACTCCTGCGATGCGTTCCCCTCACTCTGCAGCATCATCTGAACATTTGCTCCTTTGAAGGAAATCTATAAATACAATCATCAGACGTTATGTGCTGCATGCAACGCTGACCAAGGATTTCCATGACCAGAAACCACTAAAATGTCCGTGTCAAACAGAGAAGGGAGGGGCGGCCGGCGGGTGGGCGGGTGGAGGGGAGGTATGCTGGTGTGCAAACAGTCACACATCAGAGGAGGTGATGCGTTGATGTCCGGTGACATTTAATTTCTTGCCTGTCCCTTATCCTGAGAATCATCGCCGGGTTTGCTCCATATGAGTCTGCATTAAAGCCTCACTTGCTTCTTCTCTGTTTTTCTTTTTTCTTCTTCTTCTTGCTCTTTGTCTTTCTTTTGTTTACCTCCCTGCCATAAAATGCAGCGCTGACGGGGACAGAGAGGGAGAGAGGCTGAGGGACACGGGGAAGGGAGGACGGCTGTGAATAGGCAGAGTGAGTGGCATGCATGGACAGCCCCTCTGTCTCTCAAAGACACTGCAGCAGCTGCATGTGTGCGATAAGAGCAGTCATTCACAGCCAAGTCTGCCCCCCCCTCCCCTTCTCCTACACACAAACACACACCCCCACGCACCTACACACACACATCCAATGCAGACTGAGACGCACATCACTCTCTCAGCAGGTTCCTCCACGGTACTGGCTACTCCAAGCTGCCTTTGTGATAAATCGATGGAGTCACAGAAAATTATTTTGTTTTGTTTGGTTAAAAAAAAAAGAAAAATGAAAAAGTCTGGTGTCTGAGTAATCACCAGCATGTAGTCAGCAGCTGCACAGGCTTCAGATTCCCTTCAGCTGCAGCTTCTGTCATATTCCAACTGCTGGAATGGCTCAAGCCAAAAGTCTGAAATAAAACCGAACTAAATTAAATGAATTAAAGTCAAATACAGTAGCAACATAGAATCTTATGTAATTTTAAATAAAATACATTTATGTACAAATACAAAACACCTTGTTGTTAGTAATGGCATTACTAAATTTCTTCTGTTGGTTTGAACTGTCTTAAAAAGTCTGGTATGTGGCAGTTTGCTGGTAAAGATTCAATCACAATTATGCACCTACTGCATATGTTTGCCAACTATATATTTTTTTTATAGGACGGTGTCCTACGCTCACCACAATGTTTGCAATTAAAACAACAAACAAAAACAAAGCTAATAAACGGTCCGAAATGGCCGACTTTCTGTTGGATTATGGGTAAATGCCCATAATCCAAAAATGCCCAAAATACCTTTTTGTGCATCTTGCGGAGATTTACTGTGTCTTGAGATATTGTGCATATGCCATGGAAATGAGGATATTTGTATGATCTGTAAAAAAAAACTTAATATTTACCAAGCCTACGGAAATTTCCTTGACTTTGTTTATGATTAGTCCTCCAAAAAAGGTAATTAAAAAAAAAGCTCTTTAAATTCCTGCCATATTCAGGAGTCAAGCCTTAAAAAAACCTTAATTCTTCAAGTTCTGCTGTTGTAGTTTTGCTTTAAAAAATGAATAAAAACTCTTGGCTTGATGTAAAAAAAACCCAACATCTTAACCTGTCTGTATTATCTATTGAGAACTACAGAACCATCAAAATATCAGTAATTTTACGCTGTAAAGGTTGTATATTGCATGTTCACATGCATATATGTCATTTGTTTCACAACTGTCCAGTCCCTGTGATGGACCAGCAACGTGTCCAGCGTGTTTTTCTTTAAATAATTAAAATCAACAAAATCAGGTGCTAAATCTAAAGATTCCCCCCACTTTCTTTAATTTATCATTATTGTTAACTGAATGTAAGTAATTTTTGTTTAACTTCACATCAGCTCACTTGACAAATCTGTTATTCCTTTAAAGCTTCAGCGTGTAGCTTTTAGTCAAAAAGTGATGTTTCCTCTACAAATTTGTTAAAAATGTCACTATTTCGCCTTGGTATGGTAAGAGACAGATAATCTGTGTAAAATCACTTCCTCCCAGTGGTTCTACTGCCATCTGCAGAAGTACACCTCTTGGTCAGAAACAACCAATCAGAGCCAGGAGGAGGGTCTTAGCGCCGTCAGTCATGATCATGAACGCCCTGCTCAATGTGCTAATGGCGGAAAAACAACTTACTGTTACAGAAAAATAATTTCTCCTGGTTGTCCAGCCATGCTAACTAGCCTGAGCCTGCGTGGTAAGCTCCGTTGTGTGGAACTGGCTGTAGCGAAGGGCGAGTGAGTGATTGACACCGGTAAGACCCACCTCTTGGCTCTGATTGGTTGTTTCTGACAGAGAGGTGTATTTCTGCAGATGGCACTAGGAGAAGTTAGAGAAAATCTATTTTTTTTCACAGATTATCCATCTCATATTATTCTGTCTCGACAAAGTGACAATTTTAACAGACATGTAAATAAACATATAATTTTTACGAAAAGTCACTGCAACTTTAACCCTCAACTCAAACTAATTTTAGCAGCAATATTTCTTTGACATACATTCAACCCTCACATTGTGAGAACATGTGTAGAAACCTAAGGACATCTATGACCCAGGCGATAGTAGGCAGTCCTGAGTCCATACCATCCGCAGAAAGTCTAAGTGTCAATTAATCGGGGGCTCCTTCCACTCTTAGCTCATGTTGCACTTATAGCTAATCTGTGCTCTGGCGTGGAGCCACACATGACCTGGCTCACGTCCAGGCTGAGGAGCCGCGGAGGCAGCACCCATGAGCCGGTCGAACGCTGCGCTGAGCAGCATGGAGAAGAAGACATGCCAAACTGCAGCAGCACAAAGGAGACCTCACTATTTATCAAAGATTAAACAGTGTTTAGCTTCTTCCCCTCCTTCTCCTCCTCCTGCAGCCCTGCATGTGCTTCAATATATGCATGCACACACACACCAACACACACCTCCAGCTCACACCCTAATTGTTCGCAGCCCCAAGAGTTTAATAAAAAACAAATTGCGGTTATTGGCGAGCAAACAGCACAGTACGGAGGTGGGAGCGTGATCATTGCAGCAGAGATAGAAAAAAATAAACAGAGAGAGAGAATCAGCCAATTTAATTAACATCTCTGTCAGTCTCAGGCTACGACTGGAGCAGCAGGCTGCGTGGAGAACAGTAATGTGGAAAGCTCACTGAGGGTCGGCAGGCTGTTACATATGCACTCATGTATTCCACCAGGAGGAAGCCTTTTAAAGCTGCACTGTAAAGCAGTTTATCACCCAATCATGGAAACAAATTTTATTTTTCAAATGACTGTACCTACCTGGATTTCCAAACCGTTACTATAATTCTGATAAGATTCAGTCTTAATCTGTACAAGTCTTATTTTTAATCCCCTGTCGTTTTCAGGTCCTGATTTTGTGTTTATCATGCTGCCTGCACACTGCCCAGCCCCACCGTATCCAACCATCATGTTCCCATAATCCTTTGTGGCAGCTGCAGCCAGATTTATGCACACAGGTATTGATTTTCTTCCCAGCTTTTTTTTTCCTCCCTTCTTCTTTCAGTGCTACCCTGTATTTATCTTGCCAAGCTCCGGCCAATGGGTGTGAGGAGAGAAGCAACTCGCATGCTCGCCAAACGCAAGCCGGCTTTATTTTGATTTTTCCAACATCAGAAGCCGCTCTGCCGCACGCCGTGGCCCCACCCTGAGTGGGATGCATGTAGGTATGTTCGCCATTCTCCGCAGGCCACCTGACCCATTTTTTCCTAGTGGATAACAACGTTCTGGTCAGTCACAGCAGCCGGAATGACGAACGCTGAAGAAAGAACGCCATACAGCCTGTCACACGTCACATTACCAACCCTGCCTGTCGACAGCAGAAGGCAGAGGAAGGAGAGAATGAAAAAGGGAGCAAGAAGGACTTAGTTATTCTCTTTCTTCCTCCCCCTCCATATATATCCTTCCACACTGGGACCAGTAAAGCCATTACACACCCTCTCCAGCCCCCCTGCTCAAGATTGCGCTCAGCCAATGGCGACGCTTCCTACATGAATTCTAAGAAAAGGGCAAAACTGACAGCGAGTGAGCTGCAGAGCTTCCCTCAACAAAAGCCGGTCATTATCCCACACTACCTGTGGGCTGAGGATTACCTCCAGTCCTACTTTCTATATATATGTTTACTGCTCTGTAACAGTGATAACCATGAAGAAGAGCGTGTGAATCGCTGGTTGGTGTAGTATTGGTGTTTGTGGTATAATTGTTTTTGTTCACGCTCAGATCGGCGCGCGATGCTGCCTTGTGTCCTAGTTAAATCAAGAACAGACTCGCTCTATTGAGCACAGCTAAGAGCTCATCTTTGGCATAAGGGTTTTCTGTATTTACATTGGTTAGTGACCAAAGCATTTCACAAACACTTGGATAAAGCTACTTTAAATTTTGTCAGTGAATAAATGGCAAATTTCCTCTACATGTTAATAGAGGATGGCTAAACATCTTTTTTCAGGAATATCTTAAAGAGGCAGTATTATGTATTTTCCAGGCATATAACCTTCCGTTATAAAAATACTGTACATATCAAATATGATTTAAATTACAAAGTGAAATTTCTTTTGACACCTTGAAATTGGGTGAAATTTCTGCTTTTTCTCCTGAAACTCCGCCTTCAGGAAGTCATCTCAACACCACTCCTCTATTAACCCATTCACAACGTTTTTACCAGCGTTGCACTGAGAACCAGCTTGTGTAATGATCTCAGCTGATGCGCAGTTCCACCAGATGCTTGCTAATTGCTGCTGGCTAGTCTGAAGGAGCTGAGTGGAGGATTTGCAGGGGAAGGCTGCTCTGTGAGGTGGAAGCCGGAAGCTCGGAAACTGCACCTCCGAGGAGGAGCTTCGCCTCGAAGGTGACACTAAGTCCAGCCAGGTGTTTTGCACAACTGAATGGTTGCCATGGGAAACGGCAGGATTTCTCAAACATGCATGAGAATCAGTATAGCACTCCAGCTTTGTTTTTGATGAAGGAATAACATTATAAGATTATGTAAAGTTCAAAAAAGTTGATTTTGCCCAATACTGCCCCTTTAAAATCTGGTAGTTCATTTACAAATGGAGAAAAAGTTTCCATCTCACATGCAAACATTAAAACGGTGCAACTACATGTTTTAGAAAATAGTGTGCAATCCAGTCACCACATCAGTCTTCAATAGTGAAATCTTTCTTAAAATATGTATTGGACTCAGACCACCAAGCTACTAACCGATCAGGAATCTATATTCCTGTGGACTTTATAGGCAAACGATGGAACAATTGTTAACCCTGTTGCCTTGCATCAAGAAGGTCCTGGGTTTTATCTAAACAGCGTCTATCAGCAATGAGTTGGCTTGTTTTCTTTGTGCATGCATGGGTTTTCTCTGGCTACTCTGGATTCCACAAAGCATGGATGTTAGGTTAATTGGCTATGCTACATTGCCCTTCTGATTTTTGTTTCTCCAGTACGTCTCCATATTGCCCTGAGAAGGACTGGCAACCTGCCCAGACCTGGACACCTGGAGAGAAGTACCAGATGCTTTGGAGCTTCGGGGCATTGGTGAAGGACTGGGGTCGAAGAAAACATACCGTATCTTAATCGTCAACAAACAATTTGGCTGAATGGAAGTGGTAAAGCGATGTGCTAATCTACCTCCAAGCTAGAAAAGTGGCACTTATTATCAGATATCAAATAAGCCTCCATAATTTTATTTGACAATTTTATATAATTGGATTCTAGAGCTATGTTTATGTAATAATATATTGGCTTGAAAGAGCTGGAGAAGCAGAGCAATAAATTCAAACCCGAACGATGAAACCAAAGGAAGTGGAGGGAGAGATGAGCAAAGCAAAGAGAATCTGTGTGACGGCCAATGGCCTTTGTGTTTTGGTCGTGTGCTGAATGAAAAAAAGCCCCCTTGTGTGTGTGTGTGTGTCCGCAGTATACTGCTGGGGGGCTGGCCCCCTCTCGCCCCGACGGGTGCTGAATGCAGAGCAGACAGCATCAGGCCGGGGCAAATGACTACAAGGCCTCCTCAGTGACTGCAGCAAAGGCTGCACCTGGGGGAATGGCCCTGCTCAGCAGCACAGCCGCAGCCACACACATCACCCCAATACATCCAGAGAGCCAACCCTGCAGACAAGGCACACTGCTCTACCAGGTACAATCTGCATTTAGATGGGTTTTTTTGTTTTCTCTAACTTATAAGGAATACATTGGACAAATGATTAAAATGAAGTATTTGCTGCCCTTTCAATCTAACCTACATATGCACACAAATTTCTTGTGCTTTTCTGCCATTCTGCCAGCACCAGCCATTTTCTACAAGGAGATTAATTTAAAAAAGCCACGTTCACATAGCAGGAATAGCTTCATCAGAACGGTGCCATTGAAACTCAATAAAAGGTGTTGAATAGGTAGGTAACTAGCATGATTTAATCCTACAAAAACATGTAAAACCTACAATAAAGACCAAAATTATTCATACACATGGTAGATTTAGATTTAAATTCAGGTTTTCCCCCAGTGTATTATAAGCCTGGCGGGCCACCAGGCATTATTTGTGTCCCCACCAGGCTAAGCATTGTTTTTTATTATGTATATAGTATAGTATAGTATAGTATAGTATAGTATAGTATAGTTTTTTCTTTTTGATGAGCTGAGAGATTTTAAGGCTGGAGGCTTCATTGCCATCACTCTCATCTTTAGCTCCTTCCACAGATTTTCTATCAGATTCAAATTAGGAATCTGACTAGGAAACTCCAAAATATTCACTTAAATCAGAGGAAATGTGTCAAGATTTCCTCCAAGCAAAATCTGCCAGTGGTTTCTATATATCTGGATTTTACTGGAGGGTAATAAACAAACATAAACAAACAACAGAAGAATGTAATTTCTGTATAAAGTTACATTTATAACATTTTCTACAATATTTTAATATTTCTCTAAGGGGACCAGAGCAGTTTGGTTGGTTTTGAATGGATCAGAGTTTGTGTCCTTGGACAGTCCACTATGCTTGAGTAGATATAAAAATGCAAATAAGCTCTGGTATTCAGTGTGAATTTCCTACCTGTGTGAAGTGTAAAAATAAAAATCCCTTCAAAATGTCTTAACACCTTTCCTTTATTTAAATCAACAGGCAACTCTGCTCTCTTGATCTAATCTGGTAAAACTTTCCTGTGATTCACTTTGTGATAAATCAAACTCATCTTTTCCAAAAAGACACTATTTTGATGGTTCATTGTATTAAAAAAAAGAAGGGAAAGACAAGTGAGCAATACCAGTTGCTTTGCCAGTATGCTATGACCTAAAGCACTTTTCATCATAAATTGAAAATCATTTCAAACGGACAAAAGGATCCTTGCATAAGTCTTCTGTTAGTCTGCCCTGCAACAGCTTGAAAATGTCCAGTCCAGTGAGGCCGACAGTAGGAATGTCTAACCAGTGCAGCACACCAGGCTCTATCTCCTAAAGTGAAGAGTCTCGGTCAATTATTCATGCTAGAGATAGAAAAGCTTCATTTCTTAAAGCTTTTTTGTCTTTGTCAAAGTGTTGATACGATTTTAAATAATTGAATTGTGAAATGCCCTAGGTTGGTCTTGAGGTTGAGGGGTTGAGCCGTCTTGTGTGGAGCTGTCACTCACACAAACATCCCCCCACACGCACACACACATAGACAGTGCACTTAAAAACTGTGTAGCAGAGAATGGGGGAAATGGACGATGCGATGCAGGGTGCGTGCATTGAGACGTGAATAAAGACCACTTGCTCATAGATTCATAGGCTTCTGTCATCCATTATTTAGCATGCAGGAGAGAAGTGGATTGGTGGCTAGATGATTTTTTTGACAGCATTTACATGGCTGATGGCACCAGATGGGAAGATGATTTTACTGGCCGAGATAAGCACCTTGTTAGAATTTGCAACTTTCACTATAAAAATAATGAGGAAAAGATGTTTCAAATTCTCAAACAGTAAAAGTTTCACATTTTTAGTTTCCATGAGGCATGAGCTGGTATGATTTACTCACAATTAGACAAGTTTTACTCTGGAACAGTTTTTACACAAGCATTTAAAAGCATACTGTCCCTTTCGGTGTAGTTTTCATAGATTTGGGTCACGATTTTATTGATACATGTGGTTGAATTGTCCAAAACATCATAGGGATCCTGACTAATTTCATAAACAACCTGTGTATGATAGAGAGGTATAGGCATTTGTAGGGTTTTATATTCTTCCAGCACCATTGGAATGAAAGGCTGATGTACAAAAGTGTGATGGGGGTAAAGCAGGAAGTACAACAAGCCTCAGTCACGAGCCATCGATCAACAACTTTTTATTTGCTAGCTCTAAACTTACATTACCTGAATAAAAGTGACTGTTGCAACATCTTTTTTTTCTACATAAGTATTACTGTTTTATTTTGACCAGAAAGATTCCTAAAACATCTCAGTTGGTCTTCCATATTTTTCTTCCTGTCAGCTCATCAGCAGTATTCAGCAAAAAAAGGTAAAGAGGGAACACTTCTACCCCACCTGTGCTACATTCAGCTGGAAACAACTTCGATTACTCAGGCACCTTATCTGGCATCTAAGTAAAGGGTCGTAAAAACGTGGGGTAGTACAGTGAAAAACATAAATTTTCTGAAGCCTTAGCAAATGTTTATATCCACAAATTGCAAGTTCTGCAACTGAAGTACAATTGCGGCTGGCAGCGTTGTGGCAGGCTCAGACTCTGCACCACCAAACCATTGGCAGCGAGACAACAAACAGTTCAGGGACATGCTGAACATGCTAGCACAAAAATCAATTTGTGTACAATTTAGAGATTGATATAGATTTCAACATGGCCAATATTTCCTTAGTGGACAAATGTGAAACGTCAACAAAAAAAAGGGGAAAGCAATGGCTAGCCAGCACTTGCCCTCCATCCAAAAGCAAAATGACATTAGCACTCGTCTATTGAGTTTGCTAAATGCCCCACATAAAGTGAATTTCACCCCCAGGGCTGGGAAACAATCACGCAGAAGAGCGTTCCATTTAAGTGATTTGAATGATCGGCGCGCCGCAATGCATCCTATCAGCCAGAGAAATGGGTCAATACACTGAGACTAAGTGACACTGCTGGCAGCCGGCACTCTCGTGGAAGACTGGGCAAAAGGACGACGAGCAGGACTCTGCCATCATTGGGTCAGACAGATGTAGAGAAACAGCCCTCTCTGCAGTGGCACACACCACCACTCATGGAAACACTGTTATTTCAAGAGAATATAAAAAAAAGAAAATCCAAATATCAATATCAGCACGCCCAAGGGATCTGCGCCTGGTCCAAGCAAAACATACCTCACCAAGCATTCCCATCAGCATGTATACCATTATTAGAGCATGTCATAGTCTAGCAAACATTGTCGCATTGGTTGTTAGAGAAGAAAGGTGTAATGCCTTACTTTCAGCATTGATTGACATTGTGTCTTTCTCCCAGGACACAACAGTGATGTAGGCCTCCACTGAGGCAGGGATAATGCACTTGAAGACCACCACATTGCCTCTCATGGCTTTCTGGTCCTCCACCCGGACAGTGTACGGCTCTCGTAGGACTACAGGTAGAGGACAAAGAGGTGTGCAGTGTTTAAGCTGGAAAACGACGCAGGCAGAGTTCAGACAAACAACCTCTCTTTAGTGCAATGTTAATTTCCAGGGCTACAACAAATTAATCGGTGGCAGAGACATTCAAAGAAGAGAGGGAAAACAAAAAACTGACCAGCCTTGATGTGGACATCTTGGCTCCTGATTCTCCCTGAGGGGTTCTCGGCTGTGCAATAGTAAGTGTTGTCGTGGATGAGTTTGCTGAAGCTGGAAGGGGGGATGTGGAAGATCTGAAGGGTGCCATTGGGGTGCACATGGCGGATCCCTGGCACATCATAGATCTCCTCGCCGGTGGCCAGGTACCAGCGCAGTGAGACAGGGGGCACGCCTGCAGCGGGACAGGGCACCGATGTCCCTGTGGTGCTGGCAAACACTACCTCTTGCACAGATGCATTGACAAAATATAAGCTGGAACGTAGATCTTCACAGAAAACTGCAAAGAGAGAGAAAGGGAGAAGAACAAGATTACTAGTCTTGGTTTTTGAACCTAAAAAGTTAGTTTATTGTTTTTTTAGTGCTAACTCCACCTGTAGCCTCCTACTAGCATGTTGACTACTACACCTGAAGTAGTCAACATGCTGCTGTCATTGGGTCACAAGGGTCTCAAGGATTCACAAGGATTTCTAGTCCTTTTTCCTCTGCTCCCTTCCTGTGCAATTCCGTTTGCTACATCACTGGCAAACGTTAGCAATTGGTTAAAATTTAAAACCATAACACAATCTATGCCTCTAGGAAGCAATCGTTTCTCAACAGCTGAGAGCTCAGACACTCTCTATGAAGCAAGTAAGGGCTGGTTTTCACCAGGTTATCCTTACCCCAGACTAGGCATGGATCATTAATTAAGATATCAAGGTATCAAAAAGTTTTTACCTTTGTAATGACATGCTAACAGACTCAACAGAAACAACACATTCATCTGATACATTTAATTTGAATACATACTCAAGTAAATCTATTCAATAGAAGCACAGTGGACTCAGATGGTACCGTTCACTGACTTCACCTACACTTATATGCACATCAACATGGACCAAACAACCCTTGGTTAAAAGTAATATACACAAAGTAAATAAAGAAAACTATGGGCCATCAGGAGCAGAGGAAGAAAAACAGAACTGACACTTGTTTTTTTTTGTAGAGGAAAGAAGCAGGGAGTGTCGCTGGTTTTTCATCTCTGCGCCAAAAAACAATGCATGAATTTGCAGGTAAGGAATTCCTCCATTTATTTGCTTAGCTCTTTTCTTCTACTTTTCTTCTTTTCTGTAAACAGTTTACAAATCAGCATATAATCCACAGTGACCATTGTTTGTTTTTAGTGTGGCCTGGTGGGGTTGCAGCGGCATTACTCCCATGTAGTGCAACTTTTTTTAGTGAACCACATGTGTTTAGTAGGCCTTGCAACAAACTAAAAGGTCTCAAAGTGGAATGGTGAGCTGAAATCAACCCACCAAGATTCATCTTGGAACAGCCATTGCCCGTAACCACTATGAACTATGCAGGGTAATACAGGATAGTACAGTTAATTAATTGAGAACAAAACTTTGTTGACATGCTCCGACTCAAACTGAAGTTTTAAAGACTTCCAGTTTTTGAACATTTTGTATCTCAACAGGTCTTTTAAGTTGTAGTTCATAAAGGACATTAAACAAGTAATACTAAACGTTTTACAACAGTGTACCTAAATGCTGCAAAACATCTGTCAAAAACCAAAATAAAATGTGGTTGAAAAGATTGAATCTATAATTTTGGATAATTGCATTTTAGAGTCAAAGCTGAAGATCATTGGATTTACAACACACTAGAAGTTAGTGAATTATTTTGATGCCATCTGCTGAACAGCTACAAGCAACATAAAATCTGTTAATATTCAAATGCTGACTCTACGTTGCGTGCTCTGTGATAGGAGCAGCCTTGTAAAGCTGTTACATACACCACCAGTGTCAGTAACCTACTGTAAATATTTCAGGCACCGCTGCCGTATACCACAGCCTCCACTCTGTGCTAATGTGGGATCCCTCCTCCTGTCGCCAGCCCACTTGCTTGGCTGCGCGACAGCTGCCAATCCCCCCTCCCTGGAGACCAAACATTTTAGCGCTTCATAAATTCCTAATGAGCGTTCTCGAGTCACCAGCCACTTCCACCCACTGGTCGTTCAACCTGCTACAGCAAACAAACAATGTGGCGAACACATGTTTCTGCACATTTAGAGCTAGACTCACTTCACACATGCAGTACTCTGAGGGTTGGGCCCGGAGGTGTTGAGAGAGGAAGGCCTGCAGTTGTCAACAGATACAAGGCTACCGTTTCTGATCCAAATGGTGTCAGAAGAAGGCAATGGAGATGAAAGGAAATCGCGGTACAAACTTCGATATAGTCAGTCGTAATAGGCATGAATAGCACATTTAACTTGGACTTTTTAATGGTTTATTTGATCCGTTCTCTTTCCAGGGTGGTGATTGTATGATATAAAACTTCAAGGACTTTTAAAAATGTGAGCTTTTGAAGTAATTGTGAATTTTCTCAAACCGTACAGGTTCCGAATTATACATAGAGGCTCACATTCATTCATACATTTCACTAATATTTGATTAAATACTCCAAGCAATCCAACCGTAAACTTTTTGAAGTCATCTGCTAATTTGTTAGTCTGCTAATTCTGATTGAATATCTAACCATTTTTGTTAGGCAGAATAGTTAGATTTAATTAAAACTGTTTTCCTGACAGATCTAGAATTTGAGAATAATTCAGATATTTTTGATAGGTCTATCGTAGTACTTTGGTAAAGCCATTGTAAAAGCTTAGTTATACCCTGCTATGTCATATGACATAATATGACATATGAAAGATTTGATTTATTTCAGTATTGCTATTTATACAATAAATATGAATAATCAGAATAATCCCTAATACTGAAATATATTGGTGGGGGGTTTGGCTAGCAGCAGCTTATTTAGATTTAAAGTGACAGGATGCCCTTAAGCAGTTTAACATATGCAGAACTGACCAGACTAAAATCTAATTATCTAAGAAGGATTTTGTGCAAAAAATGTAATGAGCATGCTTTATATAGTCCATAGATCTGTCCAAACCTGATCAAGGAAGCATAACAGGTCACCTTCAATCTGAGGTTGACAGTTTTGGACCTTGGGAAAGGGTGACACGGCTGAATAACCTCTACATTTGTTTCAATTGACAGTCTTATAATTCTCAATCAAAAGGTATTCTAAAAGAAAAGAAAAGAAGTTGTCATTTTAAGATAATTACAAAGTTCCCCTTCACTTCACTCACCTCTTTAGACATTCCTGTTGTTCTACATGTTGGTCAATCGAATGAGTGGTGGCAATCAAAACCTTTTTTGAGGACCAAGATAAACTACAAGCCACAGACATTTGAGAGTATTAATGACAATAAGGCCTGATAATGTTAAAGAACCTGCAGCACTACTTACTACTATATTTAGGGAAATGTAAGCATATATTTGAGGTTGTATATGCTAATTTGACCTTGTGTGTAATAAAGAATATCCAGAGAGTTCATTTTGTAAATACATAATACAAAATGACCATGATGAGTGAATGGAAGCTTCTGGCTAAAGCTGCAGATGCTTTCAGGAACTGTTCAGATGAAGAACTATTTGCTGTGGGTGTTCATAGAGACGGATTGCGCTGACAGACAAACACCATGCCACACTCTTGCATAAACAGGGTTTAGGCACAAGAAAACCCCAGAAAAATCAGAGACTTGGGCTTAATAAACATTGCGTTCTCCCTGCAGTGATACACGGGGGCCCTCTCAGTGGTTAATTTACGGACTTGTAATCACACAGAGTAACAGCTTGTCATGGGTTTTCTCAAGTAGGAAAATCTGCCATCAAGATGATCATAAAATCACAGCATCTGTTATGAATAGCGGGGAGCTTGAGGCATTTATGTGTATGACTGTTTCAGTATTGGCTCTCACCATCTGTCCACATTTCTGTAATGATCTCCTAAATACCGCTGAGTCCTCTTGGCCCTATGAAAGCAAACGCAACTGTCTGTTACTGGCACAGTGCGCGATTATGTGCGACTTCAGGTAATACCACAGACTCCATAAGTGATTTTATGGACTAAATAAATTAAAGGTAATGTAAGAAAACAGGACATGAAATTATAATTTGTCACACTTAATCATATCTGAGTTTAAATAGTTACAATTATAAACCAGTCAGCATTTGTATACAAGACAAATCTGGAGTTTAAAACTAATTCTTTAGTTTTCAGATCTGGATCACAAGTTAAGAATAATAATACAAATTGTCGTAAAACCATAGGAAATAACAACCCAATTTAGATGCTGCCTGGATCTATTTAAAGTGCGTTATCTCTTCATATTGGAATAATATATTCACATTTATCCACCTTCCCGGTATAGTAGCATTTGGCTGTAATCATCCATCAGAGAAATTGTGTTCTAAATGAGAACAAGCGGCCATCAGGCGGCTATGGTCCCAGCATGTTTAAAGAGTGACTGAGTGATGAGGAGAGGAGAGCTTGCCTCATAACTGCTTTTGTCTCAATAAAATGATTTGCACCAACTCATAAAAAATGGAGACCACCTCCGCCGCCACCATCAGCTTTTTATGGCTGGCTGATCCGTAAAGACGGTGGCAACTGATGGGGAGGCGAATCCCACCCAGATCCCAACGGTTCGGAAGGATGCATTGGTGGTGCATTTATGTTTCAGCGCAGAGAGGTCACGAAAAATAGTAAGTGTGGGGGGTCGAGAGGGCAAGGAGGGAAATAGAAAGCTCTTAAAATGGAGGTAGGTCAAATTTAACAGGGAAGGTGAAACAAAGGAAAGACCATAAAGAAAAGAAGAAGACGACTTGAAATGACCAGTGTTGTCATTTGATAAAGCTGCTCGTCACACTATTTCTTATTTTTCCATGTGTTTGGGTATATCAAGAAACATGTTTCATGGGTCCTAATATGAAGGAAAATGCATATTTTGCAAAACATTAAAGCTACAGTATGTAACCTTTACAAAAATATGTATTTTCCACACTATGTTGTGGCAGGATGGTACAAGACAAGTTCAGTTCAAGTTGAAAAAAATCAGCTTAAACTTGATTTTATTTTTATAAAAAATAAAATCAAGGTCCTACACTTTCTCCCTCCTCTCTTTAAAAAATAAAAATAAACAAAACAAGACAAAAAAAAACAAACATTTGTCTTCTAAATATAAATTCAACCCTTTTTGTTCAAAGTCACATGCTGTTTTTGATACTTTTAAACGGATGTGCAGGCCTGGCTGGGTGTCTGTAAACAAAATTGGCCCTCAAAATATATTAATCATTAGAGTGGAAATTATCAAGCTCATCTTAACTGATCATGCGATTAATTGATTAATTGTGTATCGCAACAATGATAGATGTGTACCAATTAAACGACAGAAAGATGTGGATGTAGATCAACTGAACTGATTTTCACAAAAAAATGCTGAAGAGTGGAGATGCAACATTTTGGCCTGACAGCAGTAATATCCCACCCTATCAGACGCTTAGGAAGCTGATGCTGTATCATCATTTACTTAAGGCAACATTCGCAAAATCCAAGGCAGGGAGACATAACTATGTTTAAATTTAATTAACATTGTTTCTGCAGATATCTGTTTTAGAAAACAAACAAATACATTTTTATCTGACCAGTATTCATGATCGACTGGTTCGCTTATGCAATTGGGCAAGCAGATCAAAAGTGAATAGAAAAGAACAGCTGCTCTTTGTTTCTTCAGATATCTTACTGGAGACTTTTTAAACTGCATTTCTGACTCCATTAATGTGGTTTGTGTTTACAGTTAGGTTAAGTGTTGAAATCTCAGCAAAATACCTGCAGGATAGAACAAATATCAGAACACTTCAGGCATAAACACTTTTTCTTGAGGCACCGATGCTTGAAAATGAAAAAACAGAACCACTGGGTCAGTGACCTGATCCTATCAGTGCAGTGTGTGAAAACTGATATCAATTGCAGTATTATTTTTTTTTGGCGAATACCATAATCTTAATATCTGCCAGGCAGATATTAAGATTTTATACATGAGCGCAAAGATGTCAACAAAGCCTAGAGTTGAAGAAGGGAAGAAACATGAAAAAGACACCTGCAGGCAGACACTTTTCATTTTCCTGGGCTGTTAAATAACAAGGATTGTTTGTTTGAAGACAACCCTAACAGTGTGTGACTTTTCCCTGAGAATTATCTAATAAAGGAGAAATTACATAAACCCAATTTGTATTTTTATGACATATTATTTGAATGTGCAGCTGTGAATTCCAGAGAATTTATTTTAATAACGCTCGCTCGCAAGCAAGAGAGACAACATGTGGGCGGCTGTTGGCTGTCATCAAGTGTGTTTGTGTGCACGGCTGTTAAATGATAATCTGGTTAATGGCTGGCATGAAAAGCAAGATGCAGCGCACAACAGATGTGCCGCTCGCAGATGCACTCCGTAAAGTGGCGAAGCGCATTTCTGAAGATGTGTTGATGATTCCGAAGACACCGGCGTGAGATCAAAAGCGGGGGCTGGCAACGAAATCTGGAGAGATGTGATGAAATTTTCATGTGGATTCTGTCGATAGTCGGTCAGCTCTGAGACTGAGAGAGAAATATTTGAAGGCTGTCTCTGCCTGGCTGAGAAGCATGTTTCTTTGCATTTATTAAATAGATGAAAAACAATTTTGTACAGTAAGGATTCCTCTTTCTTTTTCAAAGCTTCTCTTCTTTTGTCAACATTGATACTCTAAAGGGGCAGTAGTATGTAAAATCCAACTTATTGAGCTTTACTTAATATTATAATGTTATTTCCTCATCAAAAACATACCTTTAGTGTTACTTTGATTCTTTCATGCATGTTTGAGAAAATATTTAATCTCCCCTGGCAACCATTCAGCACCCTTCCCTCATAACTCCCCCACTCAGTTCCTTCAGACTAGCCAGAAGCAATTAGCAAACTGTGCATCTGCTGAGCTCACTACAAGAGCCAGTTCTCAGTGAAACGCTGGTAAAAATGTTGTTAAAAGGTTAATAGAGGAGTGATGTTGCGATGACTTTCTGGGGCAGAATTTCAGAAAGAGTAGATGCTTTTAAAGAGACAAAGGCTCAATTTCAAGGTGTTAGATTACCAAGTCAAATTTCTCTTAAGTCATATGTGATAGATAGAACAACTGAAGTTAATATAGTCACTCAACTGTGCTATAAAATACATAAGTACTTTGTATTGCCTTGCTGCTGAAAATGTGCTATATAAGTAAAATTACCTTCATCTATAACACTGCCCCTTTAAAATGCAGTCTACCTTTGATTGCTTAATGAAAACACCAAAATCAAATCACCTTCGACTTCACCAGGCTGTCCTAATGTTAGATTCAGCTTTGCTGAAAAACACACCAAAAAGAAGAAGTCATTTGTTCAATTATAAATCTCGCATATGCATAAATGATGAGCTCTCCTTTTGCGTTGTCTACCCTGGTAAGTCTCAGAGGAGGGGACAGCAGCAGGGAGACGGAGTCCTGTTGGGCCAGTGAAGTAGGTCTCCTCCACTAGCTGTGTGGAATAATGCTTAGCACAGTCCCACATGTCAGCACCTATTGGTGGCAGGCCCTGCTGAAATCCTCTAATCGTGGATTGCAGGTGACTCCTCGCGTAGTCATCCCCTTTGTGGAGCCGCTGCTACACCATTTAGAGCTCAAGGGCACCAGACGTGTTTCAGTCAAGGAGAGTGTATGCAGGCGTGTCAGATGGAAGTGCATGTGCGAGGGGGTGGGCGTTAATGTCTGGAAGCCGATAAACATAGATACTGACTTGGGCTTGGTGTGCAGGCAAGACATCAAGTCAGATTTGGTAGAGAGACATCTTGTTGGGTTTAGCCTGCTATCGTAAGATTCATCTTGAAGTGTCTGAATGAGGAAATGTTTTAACAATGCAACATTCTTAGAAATAAGGTTATACAAGTATATTCTGGATGCTCCTGAACAAACAAGCTAAAAAAAATGCTTCTTCTTTTTTTAGTTTCATGTAATGCAACCACGTGAAACAAGGTAAAACATCATAACAAATGAAAAAAAGAAACAGAAAAACGCAGCAAACAAAAATGTTGCAACCACAGACAAAATGCTCCAACTACTGTACATGAAATGAAAACACATGCATATATACAGTATATATACTGTATATACAGTATATAATGCTCCCATAGAATGGCAGCCAGTGCAGTTAGTGCGAGGTTGTGCAATCCCAGGTGAGGCTCTGCTCGCTGCTGCCTCACTAGCTTTGCTTCCGAGCATTTGAATGGGAAAATGCGAACATTTGGTGATTTTGAAAAAAAAAAAATCAGAATTGGTGAAGCTAAATGAAAAATGGGTACTTTATAGTACAAACCACAGGGTGAAAATAGCAATATAAATTATTTTATCATTATATATTATTTTCCATGATGACAGGTGAGGCTCTGCCCATAGACCACTATGGGGAGTCTGGAGTAGGTCTACGTGAATATGTGATAGCTCTATAATATTGTAAAACTCCATGAATTATAACACAACTTTTCTTTCTTCCTTTTTTCTGACCATCCTATTAAATCTTAACATTCTGTCTTTACTGAGGGTTTGGTCTATACGATTTGGCGATCGACTCCAGCTAGGCGTCTGGAGCATTTCCGTTTGTGGAGTGAGTTTGCAACAATTCATATTTGCTGTTTTTTTACTATTTTCTGCATTTTCCTTTCCACTTGTATTTCCTGCAGTTGCAGCATTTTTTTTTGTTTGAATTTGTTTTGCTGCTTTTAGGATTTAGCTTCCATTTTTTGCGCTTGCAATTTTTATTTTGTTTGCAGCATTTTTCTGTTTGCAGCATTTGAATTTTTGTTCGCATCATTCATGTGTTCACAGTGCGTTTTGCTGTTTGCTGCATGTTGGCCTCACTGTATGGAGCACTCTTCATAACAAAGTTCCAGACTTTTCAAAACTAAAATTTACTGTTTCAATTTGTATAACAAATCTTTTAATGGACAGATGGCAATATAAATATTTTTCAAAACAATTTTTTCTTCCCATGTGTATCCAGGCATGGATAATACTAATATTCCAATCTTTTCCTGAAGGCTTTGGAACCCTACAGTATATAACCCATTATCATCCACTCTAACAGTGTCAATCAGTGGTTGCTTTCAAAATTACCTCACCAATTTATTTAAGTAAGCGTCTGATCAATACACATCCCACTTAAACACAACATAAAAAGGTCTATACATTAACCCATATTTTAGCCCATAAGAATTCAAGCCTGCTCATTTTATATTTACCTCAACCATACAACTTTAATCAGCTTATGCAAAACCTGTGCAGAGTATTCCAGTATTCCTGTAGCACTGAAATAAAAAAAAACAACAACTCCATGGTGTTTCATCTTTTTGCCATATCACTGAGGTTCACTGCTTAGCGGTCTGCCACAACAACTTGGTTTCCTCCATTCGTTCAGGGTTTTAAATTAGCTATTAGCCTTAACATGTCCTCCCTGCTCAAGGCTGATAACATTTTGAAGCAGCAGGGTCTGATTGGCTCAGAGCCACACTGTGCCCCTTACCAGGTCAGAGATCTTTGTTGTGCTACAGCTTGCACTGAGGCATCAAGGCATTAGGGCGACTCCACTGGGGTAAGCTATAGCACTGAGTCACACTGACAGCTCATGACAGGCAAATCAGGTAATTAAGGCAGAACTCTGAAGGAGCCGCCTAGGGAAGGAGTGTGGTGGGGATGGGGGAAGGGGCAAGGCCAACTGATAGGGAAGGGTGGAGATTGGGTGGAGGACAGGCTGGTTTTCATGATGACATCCCAAACCTCCACCCTTTCCCCCGTTGCCCGAGGGGATTACACAATAAGCGACAAAGATAAGCACCGCACTGAGCATAGATGTGTGCATGCAAGAGTCCCCCCACTCTTCTAAATCAACGGTGCCCAATTTGCTCTCATGAATAATGTTAAGATCCCCATTCAGCGCTATGCAGCTCCCATGTAAAACCAATTTTACCTTCCTCTGATGTCAGCTCTCTGGAGGGCAAAATAAGAGTCACCTTTGAGTGGGCTATGGCAGTGAATGCTCATTTCCATGAAAGCCGGCAGACCACAGCAACGTTACCAACCACTTGTTACTTGGAAGACTGATCAAATATATAAAGAATGTGTGACATCAAACTGACTGAGGGTGTTTTTACATCAAAGACCGAAGAACCACTGAAGGAAACAGCACAAAAAAATTTAAGAAAGCACTAAGCGCAACTCCCTTCTTTATGAAATGTAGGCAAAAATGGAATGGTGTCAGATTTTAGAGGTTGTAGAATTTCTCTTTTGTCTTATTAATATAAAATATTACCTCCTCGTTAATCCATGTCTGATCACGAGCCATTTCTCCTGCTAGACACAGTATTTAATTTGACTGCATTTACCCAGAATGCCCTGTGCTATAGTTCGCTTCCTGCTTTTGGAATGATGCCCAATTACATATATGCATTGGGACTGCACCAGCGTTCACTCCAATCGAACAGAGATCTAGGTTTGCAATCGAACCAGAGTTCGTTTGGCAAGAAACTAGAGTTCAACTAACGTGGACTAAACAGGTCTGGTGTGGATGTACCCAATGACAGAAGAAGAAAAAAACACCGTTGAGAAGAGAACCCCCAACAAGTGAATAAATGGACAAAGGCTGGTTAAAGAAGACACTAGTCATTTTTGAGTTAGGACACAAACACCAAGTAGAGACAGAGAAATCCACGACACCATAAGCCATGTTGGTTTAGGACTCTCTGTTGGATCTATTGAATTGCACTATTGGGGTTGTGTAGAACAACTGGATTGTTTACCTATGTACGATATATAAAACACGTTTTCACAGACAGTTGACCTTCTATTTTGTATTCAGGTACAACTGGTAACCAAATCTCCAGTAATTCAATATGTAATGTACTGAATACACACCAAACTAGAACTTTAAAACCGGGGTGTGTAGCAAACCATCATTTTTGCATATGAATACAACTCTAGGGGACGCAGATAGTACTATCACTGGAACTTTTTCAACATCAGCTTTTTGGAGAGTACTTTCTGTCGCAGACTGGGAATGTGAAACCAAGCAACCCTCTACACAGACAGAACAACGAGAAAGCAGGTTTCATTATCCAAGAGGTCTAAAACTTAAAAAAATACAATAAAAATTCTACGGTTTTGCATTTGGGTTAACATTACATTATGAATTCTTATATCGCATAACATTATGCGATATAATGTTATGCGATATAAGGACATGCGGCAAAGGTCCCGACGACCTTTGCCGCATGTCCTCCTTCAAAAATGGCGCCGGCTCAGCTGGCTGCCTGCAGACTCAGCTCCCGTCGTGTGTGTGTGTTAATCTGTGTATAAAAAATTCTTGCTGTAATAGCGAAATAATTTCCCTGCTGGGATGAATAAAGTAATTCTTCTTCTTCTTCTTCATTAGTGAACGTTTCCATTTTCTAGACAGAAGTACCTGTAAGGATAGTCAAAGGCTAATCAAAGACATCATGCACATTGCAGTTATACTACTTGTGTTTCAGAGAAACAAAGGTCTGACTGGTGCAGAAAAACTGATGCATAGTCATGGTCACCAAGTCGGCCAGTTTTGAACCCCGATAGTGACTCTTAGAATTACGTGAAAACAATTTTGTGCTTTACATCAGATTATGTTATTTCCTCATCAAAAACAGCTGCAGTTTCCAAGCATCCGCGATTCGGCCTCATAGAGCACCCCTAACCCGCGACTTCCCCACTCTGCTCCTTCATACTAGCCAGCAGCAATTAGCAAACACCTGGCGGAACTGCACATCTGCAGTTGAGCACATCATTATATGAACTACTTCTCAGTGCAACGCTGATAAAAACGTTAAACGGTTAATAGAGGAGTGATGTGATGACTTCCTGTAAGTGGAGTGTTAGAAAGAGCAGGATTTTTTAAAGAGACAGAGGCCAAATTTCAATGTGCTAAATTACTAAGTCACATTTCTTTTAAGTCATGTTTGATACATGTAGCATTTCTATAACAACTAAAGCTAACATAGTTAATTGATTGTACTATAAAATGGCACTATGTGCTGGGAAAACACATACTGTAAAACTGCGCCTTTAAATAAAAGCAACCAGTGACAGATCTGGTGACTTTTCTGACATTAGTGGAGACTGATGTGAAACCACAGTTCATTCTTACTCTTTCCTATGAGCATCAGGTTCTGCTTTGGGCCCCTCATCTACCCTGAATTCTCACAGGTGGCCCAATCTTTGCACAGCAGCGGTCTCCCAGATCCAGTCAGAGCGGCTCTCTCCTCGTCCAGGCTGATAAATGAATCGTGTACGTGCAAAACCGTCTGCTGAACGATCCCCTCACAGTAAGGATGGGATGAAAATGGATTTTGATTTGTTTTAAATAAATCACTGTTCTAAAATAAATGTCTGCATTTCTGTTTTATCTTTTTGATCAATTTAGAATATTAATGTAGACTACATAGAAGAAAACAAACCAGAGCAGCCAAATTTACCACCAACTTTTCATAAATTTACTTCAATAAATGAAACCACATAATGAGCTTTTGAGGCAGATTGTTTTACCTCTGGGGAAAGCAGCTCTCGCCTTTTATTTCCGGTCTGAACAGCTGAAAACTGAAGTTATTCCTGAGGCAGTGTTATACTTAATGTTTTCTGTGATAAACAAATATAGCTAAAGGAAAGGCAAATAAAACAACCTGTTACATTTTTTACTGCTACTTATGTTTTCCCAGTGTAACATTGCTTACTGTTATTTGAGATATCTCCAGGCTTCACCAAGTCTAAGTGATAATTATTTACAAGATTTAAACCTCTCAAAAATAATGTTTTAGCCCAATTAATTCCTAATATATGAACAAAAACAGTCAACACGGCAAAAAACACAAATTCTTATCAAGCGTTTTTGGTCTAGTTTCTAGTGCAAATATATTATTAGTACACATGAAATATGACAAAAGTGACTTACAAGTAACTTTTCAGCAAAATGCAGGAGCTTGTTAAAATCAATAATTACTTAAGATTGATGAAAAACTAAATGCCATAATCTGCCAGTGGAACAAGACATTTTTATTTATAATATGGGAAAATTTCTTGTTCCGCTGGCAGATTATTTCACTTATAACTAGTACTATTTCTCCCATGTTTCTTAATGAAAAGTTACTTTTAAATTTCCTATGTTTTATTTCAAGTGCGCTAAGATATTTGCACTAGAAACTAGACCAAAAATACTTGGTAGATTTTGTGTTTTTGCTGTGAATTTTCTTACCTTCCTAGTTATAACGGCCATGTTTTACACAGAATCCTGACAAGTGGTTTACCTAACTATACTTTGTGCTTCATTCACCACAGCTCACCACATTAATGTTTAAAATGCTCAGCAGCCTGAGGACTCATAAGATGGACTACATTTTCTCTCTGACATCTTCTATGGGTCTAAATAGCAAATAAATTCCAAAACACTTTGATTTCACTCAGTAACTCACTCTGTTGCTTTCTCCAGCATTCCTGCGTGTGTTGCCATGGTTATGCTAACCGCTTGCGATGGATGTTTAGTGATGTTGATCCAACCACCTTGTTGGCTTTGGTTTTGGTGCAGAAACTTTGGAGTCCTAAATTTCTTACCTCCGTTCAGCACCACCAGAGCTGCGTTTCACACAGAGCATTTTTGTTAGAGATGTCCTCTTTAGTCTCCGACTTTCTGAACCTTTCGACAGTACTTGACTTAAATTTGTATGTAATACTTTGAAGTGCAGTATACACTGTGCATACTTTCAGAGAGTGGTTGAGTGGCATTATTTCTGTTTCATTAAAGATTCCACCCACATTTGCTCGCTTTCTAAACCGCAGCCTGACTGAGCTGATGGAGGGGAAAAAGAGACAGAAGGAGAGAGTGGATCAGGTAGGAAGAGGAGGAGGACATTAAACCCAGTGTGTGTGTTTGAATGGAGAGATTAGCTTAAGGAGGAAGGCTGACAACTTGAAGATAATCTACACTACTTATGCGATGTTGCAGCACATGCGTAATATAACCTGAGGCACTACATGTTTAGTTCCAGTGTCGTTAATCTGCCAGAAACCAGCAGATAACGGTTTATAAAAGTTCACTTTTCATTGACTTCTTTTTCTTGATAAATACATTTGAGGCACAAGAACTTTGTTTCCATTACAAATGTGCGCAAAACTTTGTGAATCTTAATGTCAAAAAAAAAATCACAATTCTTCAACTGGGTTTAAACAAGAAATCCCACATGAATAAATTTGTTCACGTGACAAGTCATTGAAAAATATGCCATGTCGTCATCGTCCAACTACTTCCTGTCATCTTCTTTGTGGTTTGAGCCTGTGGCAACATCTAGTTGGTGATCATGTGACTCGTATGATGTGAAAAAAAAATTTTTCCATTGCAGTTTTGTGAAATAAAACAATTTTGATGAGGCCAATAAAACTCCACCTCATCCTAGCGCCACAGCTTTTAATCAAAAAATGAAAGTTTTTTTGAAATTGTTGTTTTTCCACTAAGCAAATTTGTTTTCAAGATGTCAAATTACACAATTATGAGGTCAGTGGAAACGCAGCTTCTTATCTGTCCAGGTTTTCTTTTACCGTAGATTTATGGATGGATTGATGGATTGTTTTAATTAATCCCAAGGCACCTAAAATGCAAGTGGAAAATGTTTATGACAGTGAAATGTTCAGCTTGTCTGTCCATTCTTAGTGTCATCTGTTTTCCTACAAAGTGCAATTAAAGCTCATTCGTTCCATGAAAGAAACTTGTCACCAACACTCGTTTTTAAAATTACAATATAATTTCAATAATAGCAGCTGCATTTTTAGGTCTCCCTTTAACAATGCAGATATAACCAGTGATGCACATTAACATGCTAGAAGTAACATGCTAATGTAATCAAATTACTTTTTTTTAACTAATCAGTAAAGTAAGGGATTGAAATTGCAAATGATAAATTATGATGTTGTTGCAACATTGTTGAAGATAAGGATGAGGTTTGGAAGTGTTTTAGACAAGGATCTAAATTATTTCCCCAATTAATATTTGGGTAGCATGTTTCTAATAAACCAGCTTCTGCAGCTGTAAAGAGCTGCTCTTAATACACTGCCTACAAAAGTTATTGAATCAAATTTCAAAAATCAGATTTTGACCAAAACAAATTAAAAATTCTCCTTCAAAAGACTTTAATAATATTGCATTAAAATGTTTTCTTTAAAAACAGTGAGTAGTTTTTTTAACTAGCATTTTTTTTCTCTTTCATATATTTCTTTTATTAGCTTAGGTAATTACTACAGAATGGGACAAGTTTTTATTTGGTTACTCATCTAATCATCAGAATAGTCAATAGATTACTTGATTACTAAAGTGTACAACAGCCAATAAAAGGTATTAAAGGTAGTTTAGAATGTTAACTTCCACTCCTCTCTTTTTGCATTAAATTAGCTCTCACAGACTCACTGAGCGATTTTGCATTTATTATGAAAATTCACCCTCAGTAGGAAGTCTAGAAGAAAATAATATGAATGCTTCTCAAGTTTGTTTATTAAAAGAGAATTCAACTAACATCAGTATCAGTGGGGTCATAGCTTCACAAATACCGGAGATCAGAAATTGTCCCCAAATCTCTGATTGGTGCATGTTCTTTTGATTTGAAAGTCCTTGTGATGCTTTCATGGCATCAGAAGGTTCAAGCTTAGGAATTATTTAAAAGAAACTGATTTTCTTTTTAATAAAACCACTTTCATGTGAAGGCCTTAGTACAGTGCATGCTATCTACGGCACGGGTGTCAGACTCCAGTCCTTGAGGGCCGCTGTCCTGCAGTTTTTAGATGTGCCACAGGTACAAAACGCTGCAGTGAAATGGCTTAATGACCTCCTCCTTGTGTAGATCAGTTCTCCAGAGCCTTACTAATGACCTAATTATTCTATTCAGGTGTGGTGCAGCAGAGGCACATCTAAAAGTTGCAGGACAGTGGCCCTTGAGGACTGGAGTTTGACACCCCTGATACGGACACAAAGAAAGAGGTAAAAAAAAAAAAAAAACAGGACGCAGGTGGCAGTGGAGGGCAAATCAAAATCCTGGGGTTAAGAAAGGATTGTGGGTCAGATGACTTGCCACTTTCAGAGCCCCTCCCATCTTCAGCCTTCCATTTCCCTCAAAGGCAACAGTATTAATTCCTCACTTACTTCCACTATGCAAAACCTACAGAGTACATTCTGAATTCGGGTGGATCTATATTCTGCTTTTATGTTATACATACAGTAAGAGAGATCGCTTTGTCTGTATTTTTCTTACATCATGGTGCATTAGAAGCTCACCTTGTGATTTGGGAATATGGTTTAGAAATCTAATCATTTAGCGGTGTAGAATGGGAGCCTGATGCACCGCTATAATAAATCACCCTGATGGATACACTGTCAGCTGAGAGCAACAGAGACAGACGCTACTGAGAAAATGGCAGCTGTCTGCATTAGAGCTGCCCTCAATCTGCACAGAGATGAGAAGCGGCTTTCATTAACCGCCGTGTTTCCTGTGATAATGAAGCCACAGCACATCAAACCGGGGTTCCACTCACGGCCGTGCCCGCCTTCCATCGGAGCCTGACGCGTATCCCTCATCCCGTCCGACACCTGGGTCGCGTGCGCTAAACCGGCAGCTTGGCGACAGAGGGCCCGGCAAACACCGCCAGGCAGCAAAAACACACAGCAACATTTTCAGAGCGTTTAGTGCCCGGGATTAATCAAATTATAATTTAATCATCTGATCAAACAGCAATTAGCATAATCACTTCTGGGTAAGGCCTGATAGAGCGTAGACTGGAGCAGAATGGAGCTGGGGGGCTAACAGCGCTTTAATGAAACATTCGGCAGAATGTTTGAAAATGTTACACATTCCCGGCTGCGGGAACGAAGCTGGATTAGGAATGCTAATCAAGGGTTTGGCTCTGCCTAATGAACATGTCCAGTAAGGCAGTCAGTGGGGCACAAAATCAGCTCCAGAGTCCCTGACTGTTTCTTGCTCCTCATCTTCTATGTGTCAGCTGCAACTTTATAGATGAAAGCGAACTTATTGTGGCCCAGATGTACTGTAACAGAGCAGAAGTAAAGACAGTTAACTAGGAAAGAGATAAATCTCGTAATGAAGAATGCGTGCTGCTTCACAGAGAACAGTAGCTGCATTTCCATTGGACAATGTTGACATTTCAAAAATAAATTCACTTAAAAGAAATGCACCACATTTTGAAAAAACCTTCTGTTCTCAATAAAAAAGGTTTTAGCACTAGCATGAGGTGTTTAATTATTTATTTTTATTTTTTGGCTGTATCGAAATTAGTTAATTTTGCAAAACTGCAATGATAACATCACATGAATCACATGATCAACAACCAGATGTTGCCACTGGCGCAAACCACAAAGAAGACGGCAGGAAGTAGTCCCTATCTTACAGAAGTGTGCTTAATAATAAACATTTAATAAACCTGTTTGAGGAAATTAAGAGCCAGACATAATAATGGAGCAAACCGTTTTTATCAACTAATCAACATATTTTTAGGCATCATCGCAGAATTTTACATGCTACTCTAAAGATTCAGGTTCAATACAATAAAAAATGTAATAATTTACAGTTGATTGGAAGCGAAGTCATAGATAACTGTTTTATTAGTGATGTTTATAAGGTGCAGGGACGGCTTTTCTCCAGGCGTTACCTCTTCCTTCTGCTGGTTAAATTTCCAAACTGTGTAAACTCGTAATCGTATTCTGATTTCAGAACCCCAACATAAAAGCAGCCAACATTCTTAGAAGTAAGAGATATGTAAGCTTGTTAATATGCTACTTACTTTTAGATATTCAAACTCATGTCAGCATGGCGGAGAGATAGCACAGCTGCTCGCTGCAAGATAGAGTTGTGGTGTAAATCTTGCCATTTTTTTTGTTATAATGTTTTCAGCTGGTACCCTGGCCCTCTAGTACTCCCACAGTCTAAAACATGCAAGGCTCTCAGGTGGATGACAGTAAATGTGTATGTCTGCAAGGATGTTTGTTTCTGTGTTGCCATAGCAATCTTTGCCGCATTTTTACCCAATGACTGCTGAAAAACCATACTAGGAATTAGGAAGGTAAGGAAATGGATGGATGCTAAATTCCATTATATACTCATTGTTTTAGCGACTGAAAAACTGTATGCATAAATGAACTGAAGAAAGCCCAGTGAATCCTACATGGCTACATTTAGGTTCATCCCCAAGCTTTATTTCATTTTAGGTTCAACTAAAATCTATATTTTGTGGGAAAAAGAAAATCAAACAATGAAGAAAAAGTGACCGGGTCCTTCATTTACAACAACTACCTGCTTGGTCCCAGCATTGACCTACTCCATCCATCCATCCATCTTCTTCCGCTTATCCGAGGTCGGGTCGCGGGGGTAGCAGCTTCAGAAGGGAGGTCCAGACTTCCCTCTCCCCGGCCACTTCTTCCAGCTCTTCCGGGGGAATCCCGAGGCGTTCCCAGGCCAGCCGAGAGACATAGTCTCTCCAGCGTGTCCTGGGTCTTCCCCGGGGCCTCCTCCCGGTGGGACGTGCCCGGAACACCTCGCCAGGGAGGCGTCCAGGAGGCATCCTGACCAGATGCCCAAGCCACCTCAACTGGTTCCTCTCGATGTGAAGGAGCAGCGGCTCTACTCTGAGTCCCTCCCGGATGACTGAGCTTCTCACCCTATCTCTAAGGGAGAGCCCAGGCACCCTACGGAGAAAACCCATTTCGGCCGCTTGTATCCGCGATCTCGTTCTTTCGGTCATGACCCAAAGCTCATGACCATAGATGAGGGTGGGAACGTAGATCGACCGGTAAATCGAGAGCTTCGCTTTTTGGCTCAGCTCTCTCTTCACCACGACGGACCGGTACAGCGCCCGCTTGACAGCAGACGCTGCGCCAATCCGCCTGTCGATCTCCCGCTCCCTTCTTCCCCCATTCGTGAACAAGATCCCGAGATACTTAAACTCCTCCACTTGGGGCAGGACACCCCCCCTGACCCGGAGAAGGCACTCTACCCTTTTCCGGCTCAAGACCATGGCCTCGGATTTGGAGGCACTGATCCCCATCCCGGCCGCTTCACACTCGGCTGCGAACCGCTCCAGCGAGAGCTGCAGATCACGATCTGATGAAGCCAAAAGGACCACATCGTCTGCGAAAAGCAGAGATGAGATCCTAAGGCCACCAAATCAGTGCCCCTCAACACCTTGGCTGCGCCTAGAAATTCTGTCCATGAAAGTGATGAACAGAATCGGTGACAAAGGGCAGCCCTGGCGGAGTCCAACTCTCACCGGAAACGAGCCCGACTTACTGCCGGCAATGCGGACCAGACTCTGACACCGGTCATACAGGGATCTGACAGCCCGTATCAAAGGGCCCGGTACCCCATACTCCCGGAGAACCCCCCACAGGGCTCCCCGAGGGACACGGTCGAACGCCTTCTCCAAGTCCACAAAACACATGTAGACTGGTTGGGCAAACTCCCATGCACCCTCCAGGACCCTGCCGAGGGTGTAGAGCTGGTCCTGTGTTCCACGACCAGGACGAAAACCACACTGCTCTTCCTGAATCCGAGGTTCGACTATCCGATGGACCCTCCTCTCCAGGACCCCTGAATAGACCTTGCCAGGGAGGCTTAAGAGTGTGACCCCTCTATAATTGGAGCACACCCTCCGGTCCCCCTTTTTGAACAGGGGGACCACCACCCCAGTCTGCCAATCCAGGGGAACTGCCCCCGATGTCCTTGCGATATTGCAGAGTCGCGTCAACCAACACAACCCTACAACATCCAGAGCCTTAAGGAACTCCGGGCGGATCTCATCCACCCCCGGGGCCCTGCCACCGAGGAGCTTTTTAACCACCTCGGCGACCTCGCCCCCAGAGATTGGAGAGCCCAACCCAGAGTCCCCAGGCTCCGCTTCCTCAGTGGAAGGCATGTTGGTGGAATTGAGGAGGTCTTCGAAGTACTCTGCCCACCGGCCCACAACGTCCCGAGTAGAGGTCAGCAGCACACCATCCCCACTATAAACAGTGTTGGTGCTGCACCGCTTCCCCCCCCTGAGACGCCGGATGGTGGACCAGAATCGCCTCGAAGCCGTGCGGAAGTCTTTCTCCATGGCCTCTCCAAACTCCTCCCACGCCCGAGTTTTTGCCTCAGCAACCGCCCGAGCCGCATGTCGCTTCGCCCGCCGGTATCCATCAGCTGCTTCCGGAGTCCCACAGGCCAAAAAGGCCCGATAGGACTCCTTCTTCAGCCTGACGGCATCCCTCACCGAAGGTGTCCACCAACGGGTTCGAGGGTTGCCACCGCGACAGGCACCGACAACCTTGCGGCCACAGCTCTGATCGGCCGCCTCGACAATGGAGGCACGAAACACGGTCCACTCAGACTCCATGTCCCCCACCTCCCCCGGGACGTGTTCGAAGTTTTGCCGGAGATGGGAGTTAAAGCTCCGTCTCACAGGGGATTCCGCCAGACGTTCCCAGCAGACCCTCACAACACGTTTGGGCCTGCCAGGTCTGACCGGCTTTCGCCCCCACCACCGGAGCCAACTCACCACCAGGTAGTGGTCAGTGGACAGCTCCGCACCTCTCTTCACCCGAGTGTCCAAGACATACGGCCGCAGATCCGATGAAACGATGACAAAGTCGATCATCGAACTGCGGCCTAGGGTGTCCTGGTGCCAAGTGCACATATGGACACCCTTATGCTTGAACATGGTGTTCGTTATGGACAATCCATGGCGAGCACAGAAGTCCAGCAACAGAACACCACTCAAGTTCAGGTCGGGCGGGCCGTTCCTCCCAACCACGCCCCTCCAGGTCTCACTGTCGTTGCCCACGTGAGCGTTGAAGTCCCCCAGCAGAACAAGGGAGTCCCCAGGAGGAGCACTCTCCAGTACCCCCTCTAAGGACTCCAAAAAGGGTGGGTAATCTGAACTGTCGTTCGGCCCGTAAGCACAAACGACAGTCAGAACCCGTCCCCCCACCCGTAGGCGGAGGGATGGTACCCTCTCGTTCACCGGGGTAAACCCCAACGTACAGGCGCCGAGATGGGGAGCAACAAGTATGCCCACTCCTGCCCGACGTCTCTCTCCCTGGGCAACTCCAGAGTGGAAGTATGTCCAGCCCCTCTCAAGGAGACTGGTTCCAGAACCAGAGCCATGCGCCGAGGTGAGACCGACTATTTCTAGCCGGAACCTCTCGACCTCACGCACTAGCTCCGGCTCCTTCCCCACCAGAGAGGTGACATTCCACGTCCCAAGAGCCAGTTTCTGCAACCGAGGATCGGACTGCCAGGGTCCCCTCCCTTGGCCGCCACCCATCACACAGTGCACCCGACCCTTTTGGCCCCTCCCACGGGTGGTGGGCCCATGGGAGGGGGGGCCCATGTTTCCTCTTCGGGCTGAGTCCGGCCGGGCTCCATGGGTAAAAGCCCGGCCACCAGACGCTCGCCATCGTGCCCCCACTCCAGGCCTGGCTCCAGAGTGGGGCCCCGGTGACCCGCGTCCGGGCGAGGGAACACCAAGTCCAAGGTTTTCCTTCATCATTGGGGTCAACTCCATTGACCTACTGCCCTACTTTATGTAAAAGTCCACAGACATAAATAACACACCTAATTGTTATCCTGTTAAGTCACCTTTCCTTTTAGCTCACGACTGGACCAAGCTCTTTTTGGTGCCATGGCATTTTCAGAGAAGATAGAACACCACAGAAAATTTCACAGACATCCAAGTAATGAGGTTTGCCATCATGCTGAACTGTAGCCTCTCTTTATCCTGAGAGACACACAAGCCAAAATTCTGTGATAGGAAGATCTTCTGTTTCTGTATGCAAGTTTGTTGTTAACTGTTTGTAAGTATTAGCAAATAAAGCAAACGTCTTTGTTTCTGAATTGCCTCGTGAGTTGAAGTTAGAACTAGAACTGCAAGCAGTTATCAACGGGTTCCTCACCCAACCCAGCAAGTCCCCCTTGCCGAGCCCCTCAGTACATGTGTCCTGTCAGCCATATTGAGCACCTGTATTAAGTATGACTTAGTAATCAGTTATACACTGAAGATTGTAAAAGTTACTGTGTCAAAACTGCAAAACATTACCTTCATACCTCTCTTACATGTTAAATTCTTCTATTGGCCTTTTTCCAGAAGCACTCAGCCGCTCTACAGACTCGGCTCTACTCTACACGCCGTTGCCAACTTAGTCGCTTTGTTGCTATATTTAGCAACTTTTTTTTTTCAAAAAGGCATCTGGAGATAAATCTAGCAACTTTTTTCGATGCTATTGGAGATTTTGGCGACAGCATACGAAAGAACAAATCATATATCAGCAATGAGTGCTGCACTGAGACCCTCCCACCCCAACAGCTGCAGGTGGTCAGTCTGACAGCAGCCTGCAGTCAGGGCAGAGAGGAGATCAACTCCATCCCATTTCCATACTGCAATTGCATCACGTATGTGCAAACCTACCGCTGATACCACTATGAACCACAAAGAATGTAAATATAATCTAAATATAGTATTTTTATGTGACCTAAGGTTAAGAAACTGCCACACTAAAATAAATTAGTGCTTTTGATTCACGCAGCCTCAGTCATTTATTTGCCAAAAACATATTTAGAGTATTTTTAATTACATTTTGACTTACTGACATTAATATTTTTTTCTTTTAAAGCCCATGGCGAAATATGCAGATTAGTTGATGACATCATCAAGCAACTTTTAGGACAGTCAATAACTGTAGTATCTAAACAGTTTAAGTGGTTCACTATTATGACTGAGTAACAGTCCTCGTGGGCGGGTTTTTCCATTTAGTTGGGTGACTCCAGAGCCTGAAGCAGGGGTATCAAACTCCAGTCCTCAAGGGCTGGTGTCCTGCAGTTTTTAGATGTACCTCAGGTACAAAACACTGAAAAGAAATGGCTTAATCACCTCCTTCTTGTGTAGATCAGTTCTCCAGAGCCTTGCTAATGACCTAATTATTCTACTCAGGTGTGGTGCAGCAGAAGCGCATCTAAAAGTTGCAGGACACTGGCCCTTGAGGACTGGAGTTTGACACCTGTGGTCTGAAGTATCATGACGTGATCTGTACCCGACAATGGAGGACATGTTGAATATTCAGCTCACTCCATGGCTTATTGTCAGACTCAGTTGCGACTTTTTACAAATGGTGTATTGGACTGTGGCAAGGGAGTTGCCCTTGTGACGTCACCCAATAGCCAATCAGTGACCAACAGTCTTTTGATGCGTCTTCAGCCCGACTCTGCACCCTTGCGAAGGAGGTTCTGAAAAGTGGGCCTGGTACCACACAATCATTGCATGTGGAAAACCTTTATAACTGTACAGAGCTGAGTGAGGTCATGCTGAGTAGGTATTAGTGGAAAAATGAGCCAGAGAAAGTGAATAAGTGAGAATAGTTTCCATCAGCTGTGTCGAGTAATGGCTGAACACTGCTGACCAGAAGGCTAGTTTATGTTTAAATATGGTATGAAAACTAAGGCGTGTTTTAAGGCAGGAAATTAAAGATATATTTGGCAAGCTATAAACAGCAACTCAGACAAGCAGCAGGCTAGATACCCGAGCCAAAAGCCCGGTCAATTAACCAGCTGATATTAACTTTTTATGTCCGTGTTACTCGATAAAGACAGGAGACCTGCACCTAGGTATTAGGATTTAATTTCATATTTCCACAAAATTATTTATCAAAATCAAAACACCCCAAATAAAGACCTTAAACAACATTATTGTAACTGCAACAATATGTTCCATTGTTTTTGCAGCAAGTGGAATGACTGCTAAAAACATTTTATGTTTTAAATTTTGGTGGTTTACAACATTATGGCACC
Source organism: Xiphophorus couchianus (assembly GCF_001444195.1). NCBI lineage: Eukaryota > Metazoa > Chordata > Actinopteri > Cyprinodontiformes > Poeciliidae > Xiphophorus > Xiphophorus couchianus. The sequence continues at coordinate 26,953,914 of NC_040238.1, forward strand.
ATGGGATGGTTGGGGAGGTTTTGTTAACAACCCTCCACAAGCTTACAGCCTACTAATATCTGCAATATTTCTCTCTACAACAACTGGAAATTGTTTTCAAGCCTATTTCACTTCAATTTAGTAAATTTTATCTAATATCTTTCCCATATTTAATTCAAAACACAACACAATGTTTACATCTTGGCAGAAAAAAGAGGATCTCTCTTTAAATTAACCCACACTACTAAGCCAAAAAGCGCAACAACAATGTTTAGTCTAGTTCCTGCAGATCGTGGCCTGCTGTATTTACAATAACACGAACAAAGAATAAGGACTATGTCACCATCTTGTTTCTGGAAGAAAAAGAAAACAAGCTGATTTGATCCGACTCTTTGAGCTTTAGATACAAAATAAGATGATCCGTCTCTGCGTGTCCCGTCTTCCCCCTCTTTTTCTGCCTCACTACACACCAACATCTCCTTAAGCATTCCAGTCTGGGTTAAATGAAACCTTTAACAGTTCAATGTGCATCCATTAACATATGCTTGAGTCTGCTCACAGCCAAGTCGAGGCACATGTGCGCACTGCGGAGCCTCAAAGAAACTAAAAAGAATCCTGACCCGATGGCACCAACAAATCCCAAAGTGATTAGTCCGCTCTGTCCACAAAAAGAGTGAGTCACTAATCCTTTCTGATGTTACATCTTCAGCATCTTATTAAAAAAAAATAAAAATGGACTTCTTACTGCCATCTAGAGCACTAGCTATGATACTTCTCATATTTACAGAAGGATTAAAGCCTCTTTAATTTATTCGTTGCCATGAGCAGTCTTAAATAAAAACCTGAAAAGTGACTAAGGCTATATCATTGTATCTGTCTTAAAATAATGACTTGTTTCACTGTGTTATTGTATAGAACCAATGGAAATATGACCACCATTTTATTCAAACCGAGCGTTTTGAAGCTTTGCTCCCCGTGGCCTACATTCAGTTGACTGGTGTGCTGATTTTAAAGTGCGACTGAAGAGCTGAGCTCGGCTGTTGTTTGCTGATGTGTGTTGCCTCGACTCTGTCAACCCTTCCTGCCTCTACGTGAAGTGACAGATGTAAACCAAAAGGCGTGGGTCTTCAGAGACCCACTTTCTCTTTGGCCCTCATGTGACCTCTAAGCATCCTTGTTTTGACTGGTGATAGTTGTTTAAAACTGTAAAATAGAACAGAATACGGTATCTAAGAGTAATTTTAAAAAATGCTGTGAAATTAATGACTTTTGAGGAACCGTAGAGCGGGAATCGTCCTCTGTAGTGTCGCTACTATAAAAACGTTTTCTATCAAAGTGGCTGCCCTGGATTTCTGAAAAATCAAAGTTGCTATCATATGGTTTCTTAAAAAACCTTACTTAGAAGTTTTCCAAATAATATTGATGAATCATAATTTATTAAACAGCCGTGTTTGACACAATCAGCAAAGTTCAAATTAATTTTGTTTGACAACTACTTCAGTAAACATACATTAACTTATGAGATGTAGGCAATTTCAAGTTCAACCAGAAATTAAAAACATGAAAAGCATCCAAGAAAAATTTAGCTCTTGCTTCTAAATATTACAATTTAAGCTTAGCTACTACATATAGCTGCCTGCTACTAAAATATGTAAAAGCCCATTACTGTAAACTTGCTATAGAGATAGCTGAACTCAAGTTAGAAGAAAATTATGTTTCTGTCTTTAGTTTTCAACAAAATCTGGAAAAATCAGAACTTTTAAATATTCAAATATTGGAACCAGTACATAAAAATTTAATCAGTGCAACCCTAAAAATCATGTTAATACAGACTCTGACTTTAGACATTTCTAACACCAGTGGATCAGTACTGCAACCATGATTAGATGCTGAGGAGCTTTTGGATAAAATCTAGATACATGAATGGTTTGTTCTGGTAAAAAATAAAAGAAGACACGTGAGGCTTTTCTTCTGCTGTCCTTCCAGCAGCACATCAGTATTATTTCTCAGCACTACCACCTACAGTTTGGAAATAGAACTACAGCAAGTCTGCCAACATAAAAGCTGAAAGTGCATCTATAGTCCATTTCACCCTAATCATGCAAATCATGTGAGTATCTTCTGTCAATACTTTTGAATTATATGTCCTTTTTTTTGGTAAATCAAAACTTTTTTTCACTTTAATTGTCCTTGTTTGAAAATAATAGCCACTTTTTGTATTCTGTAAAGGTCAAGACATTTTCCATTATGAACAGTGTCAAAGAGATTTACCTATTCTTATTGATAATATAATATAATATAATATAATATAATATTGAGAATCTGGAAAATAAACTTTTTGCTTCCTACTACTAAGATATCGAAAAGCTGCAAATTACACTTTTATGGTAGAATTTTCATAGAAGTCAGATGTTCATTGATATGGAAAATAACACAAGATCCTCCTGTGATAAAAGCTTTGGGCTTAATTGCATCTCATGTATCGTTAATATATCAGATAAACATATCGTATCGAGCACAGATGCCCGACCCCAGTAAGATCTTCACTTTCAAAAGTGCTTGCACTAGTCTTGTTCTCCAGGATTAAGAACTGATGGGGAAACAAATTAAACACGAATCTGTCAACATGTCAACACATAGGGGTGGGCAGTTATCGCACCTTTTATCGTGAAACATTTCTTATCGTGATAAGAATTTGATTTATCGTAGCCTCTATAAATTCCAATTAATGACATTAAATAAAAGAACAAACACAGCATTGTCGGAAAGGTTATTTTTACTATTTTGTCCACTTGTTTGTTCTATGAGAGCATCAATAAATATCAGAACATTTGAAATTATTAATAAATGCAGTTACTGTTTGTAGCTGGGTGATATAAATCATACTTCTGTAAGTAATTCACATCCTAAAGAAGCCTGTTTGAAATTGGGATATGTTAGGTGAAATGTATATATTATCATATATTTGTTGTTTCCTTTATAACAATAGTGTTTCATATTTGATGTTCCATGATTGTTTTCTTTTCCCTAAACATAAAGACTGTTTCTGTATGTTTTGATCTACTTTATCTCCGTCTTCACAAGAGGGCCTCCCTGAAGAGAAGCAGTGATAACCGTGCTCATGGGGTTCAGACAACTTGGACGCATTTTCCTAACATGAATGACCCAATAAATAGTTTACTTTGCAGAAACTATCAGTAAACCCAAGTGCAGTGAAAAAACAACAACCTAAATTCTACTTTATAACATGATGAACTTAAGAGGTCTAATCTCTTAATGTGTCTTTCAGTTCCACACAGAAAGCTAAATGTATTCAAAAGCCAACAGAGGATCTCCACTGTATGTTTACAGAGCTTATTAGGGTCTGATGGAGCATCCGCTTCAGCCTTGTCCTCATCCCCGGGCAAAAAACCCCAAAATAAAACAACATTATGCCACTTCCTCCATTCTGTCCCCTAATAATCAGAATATTTTGTTCCTATTACATTTATGGTTTTAATAGGCGCTTTTGCGAGAGCACTTCAAAGGCTCGAGCGGCGCTGAAGTGAACTCCACAGCAGCTTTCACTCTCTGCAGCAGTGGATTGTTTATATGCGCTGGAGATGAGCTTGCAAATGTGTCCTCAAATTGGCAAATAGCAGTTCGGAGCTAAACGGGGAAGAGGGGAGGTGGGGGGATACGTGTGACGGGCTCACAAATGCTCACTGCAGAGTTAGATTTTTTTTTCTTTCCTTCATGAAAAGGCATAACAAAATATAAACAAATCAATGCGATCATTGAAGCAAATCAGACCAAGTAGTGAAAGGTAATCATCATGTAATTGCAAGGAAGGAGTAAAGGGCTGTAATATAGCGAAAAGCGTTGCTCGGGTCACCTGAACGGAGTGCAGCGTTTTCTCCTGCCCAAAGCCCACACTGCAGCAGCACTCATTACCTGGGTCTCCATAGAGACAACCTCAGCAGCCCGCACTGGACGGGAGCTCTAAAAGCTTTCATTTCATAGAGCTGCAGCTCTCAGTCCAGAAGAGGTGCAAAATAATAATAACAAAAAAGAAAATAAAATAAAAAAAACATTCTGCTGGAGGCTGCTCACCAGCCCCTTAGTCTCTGCAGGCCTATTGAAGCACAACAAACAGGCGGCAGAAACAAAGCTATCAGAGATCAGCAGTCACAGATTCTTATTGCGAATGAAAGACGAGGAGTGAAAATACAAAGGGAGGCTTGTTTATGGTGCATCTGAGTGTTTCATTATTAAAAAAAAGAAAAAAAAATGGCTGCGTTTAATTCTTCGACTCGACAAAGAAGCTCAGCGTCAAACAGAGCGAGGTTATTTTAATATATATACGACAAATCTAACATTTATCACTATTGCACGACTGGCTGTGTCTGCCATTCAAAGTTTTCCTCTAGCTGTCTGTAGCAGCAGCCATTTTGCAACACTGTTGCCTGGACCAAAGAGACTGGAAAAGCCATTCACCAGCAAAGCAAACAGAAGAATTTTTTTTATTTATTTTTTTTTAAGCTCGATACAGAGAGACAGTCCTGCAGCAACCAGCGGCGTCCTCTTTTGTTTCCAGGATCTGTTTCCAGAAAATCATGTTTGCTTTTTTTTTCTTTTCTAAGTCTCCCCCTCCAAATAACGTCTGTCTTCGCTGAGCCCTTAGCATGGCCACAAAATGGTTTGCCTGTCATGTTTGCTTGACGTATCGTCCTCTGATCTCAGTCCACACTCTGGCCACTTTTAACCCCTTTCTTTCAATTTTTCCTCCCAGAAGAGCTTTAAAACATCCTCCTTTTCTGTCTAACTGATATCTGCCCCCCAACACACGCACATCCCACCCATTACACCACTGTCCCCCCCTTCACAGCCTCCGCCTTTCCTCAATTCTTGTATTTGCCGTAACAATCATAATAAAAAGTAACCCTTATTCCAAAGTGAGCAGAAAGCTTCTTATCCAGCCCGTCTTTCGAGGACTTTGCTGTGCTCAAAACGATGTATGGGTTCATTTAGTGAGATGTGCACTTAGGCACGGGCTATAAAGGGCTTGTCTTCTTTTTTTTCTTTCCCCCCCAATTCAAAATGACTCCACGTCTGTGCTTCTAATATGGCGGGTGCAATGCCGGAAAAAAAAAAAAAAACGCAGACAACCTATGTATTCGTAATTCTTAAGCTACACATTGGATGTTGCAGGGGGAAAAAAACAAAAAGCATGCAATCCCATGTTACAGCACTTTGTTAATAACCTAAAATAATAAAAATGCATGTATGTAAATGGATCACATTTCCACCAAAATGCTGGCTCGTTTTCAGGCTCACTTTATCATGTTGAATTTAAACAATTATTATTCTTCTAATTAAAGGGGGACCGAGGGGCACAACTGATTTTCTGAAATAAATTAGAAATGCAGCTTTAAGATTTAAACAATTTGCTGATTGCACCAAGTAAGCACTGAAGTATATTGAGGAAAAATCGTTTGCCAATGAATATCCTTTCATGAGGCAGGTTTTATAAGTACAAATTGATTATTTGCTGTTGATTTGCAGACAAATGCAGGAAAAGCCACACAGACTGAGGCCCTGTGCAGGTTTAGGATGGAGAATAAATAATCACCTTCAGAAGCTGCTAATAATGAAGCTAAATAATTGTTAGATGTCGTTCAAACCTTAAATTTAAGGTTTAATTGAGGAATTTAAACAATATTTGGAAATACATAATGTTGCTTCTGCAGCACAGGCTGCACCTATCATCAGCCTACATTTTTTTTCCCTTTCTTTTTCTTTTTGCTTCCCTCTCCTCTCTTTCTGCTTCACATCTCCCTTCATAAAAGGTTATTTGTAAATGTTGAACCTGCAGAAATGACGAAACAATTTTACACTTGAGCTCCATGAGGGCTCCTGCGGACTGAACCGTCAGCCCACCCCCCTGAGCCCCCACACGTACAGAGCCCATAGCCTGTGACAGGACATAGCAACAGCCTGTTCCTCATCCGTTCGATTATAAAGCATCACTAAAAAAAAAAAAAGAAAAGAAAGAAAGAAAAAAAGAAATAATCGAATTTTCTCCGCAGACCAGCACCGGCACCGTGCAGGCTGGGCTTCGAACCGTCAGATAACGCTGCGATAATTAGGCTAAACTTGAAGTTCCGATGTGCGCATAACCATCACTCACCATTCAAGATGCACTGGGAAAAGATAAGAGCCAATATCCACATGCCCCGCTCCGTTCAATATCCAATCTTAATGCTTTTTCTTCTTCTCTCCACGCACTCTTTCTTGTTGTTTCTCCGTTTTTTTATTTTTATTATTATTATTATTATCCCTTCAACAAGTCAGTTGCAATGAAAGAAAGCGGAGCTTGCAAATCTCTTTCCCTCTCTCCCTTCTCTCTGTCTCTCTCTCTCTCTCTCTCCCTCAATCCTGCACGTTGAGGAAAAAGAAGAAGATGAAGAGGAGGAGGTTAGAGCTTCTTCCTGCTGGTGATTGTCTCCTGGTACAGCCGCAGATATTGTATAAGATCCACAACTGTAGCGTCTCTTCTGCTTCTCCCCCCCTCCACACCGCCGTTTGGACTTGACCGCACCGCTCCGGGCCTCAGAGCAGCCGTCCGCCCGTATCGGAGCGCTGCTCTGCGGGGAACATGAGCAAGCTCGGCTCGGTGCGCTCCGGTCCAGGTGAGCAGTGCCGACACCTCCGCTGCTGCTGCCGCTCAGTCAGAGGCTGGAGACGCATAGGACAAAGTACCTTTTTTTTTTTTTTTTTGCGCACACCCAACTACAAGAACAATAAAAACAAACAAGAAAAGCCTTTAAAAATAAAATAAGGAAAATAAATAATATGAGATTTTTTAAAAAAAATTAGAAGCGTGAAGCCAGATGTGTCATCCCAGCCGTCAGAGGGAAAAGTTGGAAAGAAGAAGAAGAAAAAAATCAAGAGGATGGAGTTGATTGTTAGCTGCGCTGGAAACTCCTTTTCTCTTCTTCGCCGCCTCTCTCCGTCCGCGGAGCAACAAGCACACGCATCTTCCACGCACACACTGCGCACTGCTGTGGTTCCCTGCGCTCAGAACCTGCCCTGCCTCAGAGCGCGCTGGAATAAACCCGCGCCTCCTCCGCAGACGCTTTTGTCCCTCTCCATTGCCTTAAAGGTACAGGGGTGAGGTGGGGTGGGGAGGGGGAGCGCGCAGCTGAGCCTCTGAAGGAGCGTTAGAAAGCAAGAAAAAAAAATAAATCTATTTTTCTTTTTTTTCTATATCACAGAGATGACGGATCAAGGTGCCCCACTCAGAGGCAGGGCTGCTTTAATAGGTGAGAGAGATCTAGCAATTCAGGACATCCTTCTGTTTTTTCTGGGTTTTTTTGCTTTTTTGCTGGGACTGCTAGTGTGTAGGGCTGGAGGAAGGAGGAAGGGGGATAGTGATGTAGCCCACACCTGACTTGATGCTATGGAAGCATTTAGGAGAGAAAAGAAAACACATGCTAAATTACCTTAATTGGGAGGAGATCTAAATCCATCCATCCATCCATTTTCCGTGCACCCTTGTCCCTAATGGGGTCGGGAGGGTTGCTGGTGCCTATCTCCAGCTACGTTCCAGGCGGGAGGCGGGGTACACCCTGGACAGGTCGCCAGTCTGTCGCAGGGCAACACAAAGACATACAGGACAAACAACCATTCACACACAAACACACACCTAGGGAGAATTTAGATAGACCAATTAACCTAACAGTCATGTTTTTGGACTGTGGGAGGAAGCCGGAGTACCCGGAGAGAACCCACGCATGCACAGGGAGAACATGCAAACTCCATGCAGAAAGACCCCGGACGGGAATCGAACCCAGGACCTTCTTGCTGCAAGGCAACAGTGCTACCAACTGCGCCACTGTGCAGCCCTGAGATCTAAATCCTGACTTTAAAATAAATGTGTTGTTTGGATAATTTATGACTCTCTGGGGCGGTTTTGGGGGGTCCGTGTGTGTGTGTTTGTGTGTGTGGAGGGGGGGATCCTTCCAGCTGTAACCCCCTTGCATTCAATAATTGACCTTGACAAATATGTAATCCTCCCCTCTGCAGCAGGGGGCATCAAACAGCAGCCATGTCAGACCCACTCCTTGAGTTCTGGTCCATTCCAATTGCACATGAGGACTGAAGGGGGATATGAGAGGGGATTCACATGCACACTAAATGCCTAAACTGCGAGGTAAATGTTGATTATTTGAAATAATTAGAGGTGACCTCCACATTAACATATCACAGCTAGTAATGAGCAGGTGGCTCTTTAGAGAATAGACTGGCGTGATGTACAAAGGCGACTTCCTGGCGATGAATATTTTCTGCTAAATCTCTTTACTTCACAGAATAAAGTAAAAAATAATTGACTGTGCTGTAATTATTGTACTGTAACCTGAAACTAAAACGCCGGCTCGGTTTTAACAACATCGTTTAAAAGGTTTTTTCCTACTCTACAGCCAGTCAAGTGATCATCCTCAGACTTTATAGTTCCACTAACACGGTCTGTTTATTTACAACTTTAACAACACTGACTCTAGTTATGAACTGATATTAGGATGTGAAATTATTTAATCTTTTTTGTTCTAACAGCACTGCTTAAACGCTACTAATGCATAAAATCTATTCTTTTTTACATATATCTTCTAACAGGCCTTTTTACCTTGAAATCAATAGTCAATCTCACCTTAATCTGTCACTGTAATGCTTCAGTTGTTGACTGTGTTTTCTATTACTTTGTATTTTTGTGGTTTTATGTAGAGAACTTTGAACTGCTTTGTTGCTGAAATGTGCCATACAAATAAACCTGATTAAACTTGATTGATTATTGATTGATATCTTAATTAAAAAAATGTAAACTTACACCTTAATTAACTTTTGTTCCAACTACTCTCATTGTGCTGTAACTAACTTTGGGACTTTAGCATGTTAATTTTGATAAAGTAGTTCCATAGATCTTAACGCGTTAAAAATTTGAATGCAAATAATTGCTTTTTTCTTCTTCTTTTTTTCTAAATACAAAGGTTCCAGCCTGAACAATTTTGAATTGTTTCTGGTACGCCCTTAAATCAGACGCACACGCAGCATTCGCAAACGACGACGAACGGCAAAACCGCTTCTCTTGGACCACTGAGGGCTAATTTTTACTTCAAAAAACGATTTGATTGGACGCTGGAAAAGACCATTGTTGTGTTCAAGTTGTGTTAAAAGGAGTTAGCCTAAAACCAAACTATTCAAGCCTAAAAAAGCATATTTATGCAAAACACCTTGCTTGTTTTTTAATAGAGAAATGTGGGCTTTATGGAAACGTGTGTTTAATACCTACTTTTATTATGTTATTTTCAAACAATACTTTTTATCTGACAAAATGAAAACACTTCCTGATTTGTTGAATGTGACTGTACAGGCTGATTAACAAGCTCACAAGACCTAACATGTGCGTGTTATAAGAATGTTGCAAGTGAGTGTCTAAGTTGTACATTAAAATTGGGCGAATTCAATCTTAACAACAGTGTATCTGCATAGCATTGCTGTGGTAGCATCATGCTGTGGGGCTGTTTTTTCTTTCACAAAACTCACATGAGAGCTATTTTTCATCTGTTATTACAAAAACTTAGTTGGTTACAGAAACTACGAAGGCAAGATTTCACCACCTTTTAGAAGTGCAACACAAAAACGAACAAAAAAAATAACCAAACAATACTTGTGACATCTCCACGACCCAGTTACGCCAACTAGCCCCAACCCTAAACCCCAGCCTCATATCTGTCTCATAGATTCAGCATCTATACCAGACATGAACAATTTTTCTTTCCACCAGGAATGCACAACCTGCCACCGCCTGTCTGGCCTCTGCATACGCTCCCAGCCAGGCGTCCCCCAAAATAAAACCGATTATTATCACAGACAGCGGGGATGAAACATGCAGTGCTTCTCTGTGTGTGTGTGCAAGAAGTGTTTGCTTCAGTGTTTGTAAAGATTATACCAAATCCCCCCCTCATTGTGCACAGCTCTAATCTGCAGATTGGTGCTGTACAATGCCCTCTATCCATTTTTAAACACATTACTATTTGAAACCCTGCTTTCTTTATTTTGTTCCAGCCGACTGACAAACCAATCCGATGCATCCCACCAGCAAAACAGATCTCCACGTACACACCTACATCAAATACTTACTAATAGAGTTCATTATATATATGCACGCCAAAGGTAGTTTTTTCTGCTCTTTATTTTTTCACTAAGTTAAAGTTCATTTCCTAGAAGGCCATAAAATGCCTCAAGTGGAGACAAGTTATTTCTAATGGATGTTTGGACTACCACATTTGGATTTCGTTCCCTTTATCTGAGTAGAAATGTTTTCAAATCCAATCTTCTGCTGCCAATTTGAGCAAAATTAATCCAGAGTTTTAGCTCAAAGTATTGTTTGGAAATCAGCTGTAGCATCATACTTCACCAAATGGCGTTCTTACCACTCAAAGTTGAATAAAAAGACATTTGAAATGGCAATCTTGCTTGTAAAATTTGATTGTAGGATCCTCACAACCCATAAAGATTGTGCTAGGAAGCACTAAGACATCTCTTTAATTCATTATCCTTAATTTGTTTTAACATTTAATGGCTAAACCACATATGTTGTGCAGAACAGGGTCCCCATTACTGCATTTTCTCAGTTTAGGACAGAGAGCTGAACAGAGAGCAGCATTTAATTTTACTCTGATCAAATCAAAGCTCTAAGTCTATTCAGCAAAACAACTTTTTTTCTTTATGTTTTGTCAAACCTGATTACCTGATATATCCTACAAGCTATATTATCAATGAGTTTTATCAAAACAGAATGCAACATGCTAATCTTAGCCTGGTTTAAAGCAGGGTACTCACCATGAGACCAGCGGGAACGATACACGAGCTTTCCTAATTGAGTTAAATGAAGAAATAAAATATCTGTTGTTCTCAAGTACAGTGGATTGAAGAGACCGCCTGGAATGTCATTGGTAAGTATATATGTGTTACACTGATGTAATTTTTGTTTTCGTAGTTTCATTTTTGTAGTTTTTGGGCATACACATGCCATTGATTTTTTTAATTATTATTTTGATGAAATGTTGAGCTGTGATTTGATATTGGAAAATCTCTGATCTTGAAAGACTCAGTTCAGTATTGAAAACAAAACAAACAACAACAAAAATCAGGATTGGCACATTCCTAATTCCAGAAATTCATAGTTGAACTATCACCAGAACTGTCGATAGCAACAACAGGATTTTGGTATCCAACAACAACATTTCAGAAATCTCAAGCATTCCTCCCCAAGTGTTCTGGTCCACTTCCAAATCATTCTTATTTTGTATTGTTTATCTAATCTTTCAGCCATATGCTGAATGGTTCTCGCCAGCGTTTATCCCAGTGGAGGCTGCACAGAGATTGGATTAAAATCACTGGCAGTATGGTCAAACAGAGCTCCAACCTTATTTGTCTAATCCCTTCTTTAGGTCTCTGACATGTTGTGAGGTCATGATCAAATCAAAAGGCATTAATCTATTTATATTCTTCTGTATAAAACAAAGTTCTTAAGGAGATGTAGAGCAAGGTTGCTGAAAGTGACTGAAACAAGTGATTGGTCAGTTTAGAACACATTATTTAGCTGGCTAATGATATGCACTGTCTAACATGTGGTCATCTAAAAAGAAGCCAAAACATCTTTGATCAGTGTAAGGTAATGTTATCCTAATATTGCTGATCATCTTGAGATTGAGGGTTAAGTGTCTTCGCAGATGCAGGTTTAACAGTCTATCCCCTCAAATCCATATGCTTGTGAAGTTTGAGTTATCTGCAAAAAGAGCTAAGCTGATTTCAGCTTCTTAGTGTAGTTGTAATTGTTTGGACCATTATATTAGCTCTCTGCAATCCAAACATATTTTCCTGTTTCCACAAACTGGTATGAAAAACAATCGTTGATGAATAAGCCATCGCTCATAGGTTAGTGCTACCAAAGAAATGTCTCCAACTCCTCAAAGTAAAACTTCAGTTTTAGCTAAGTTAAGTTTTTACTGCTGCTTTCGATGTGTCACTTTATAGCAATTTAGTTTGCTTTTTACTTTACTTTTTTTATTGAATGTCAGGAAACAGTTATCTCTGAGGTTCCCCAAGGGTGACGTCTTGGCACATTTGTCTTTAAATTACTCCTGTGTGGTACAGACAGATAGAAATCATTTTACTCCTGCCATTCCCATGCACATGATTCTCCATGTAAGTGTATTTTCCCTGAGATGATTTAACAAAGACCTGCATCACATTGAAGCAGCAGTAGGAAGTGTTTCTGTATATTTACATTCGTCTTATTGGGATGATATTCCGCAGACATGCCAGAAGTCAGCGACTGGTCAGCAGTCATTCATAAAGCAAAAGTAAAATTCTTTGAATTTGACTCTTCTGGTCCATAACTGCCCAACATGGGGTGTCAGCGTTGCTTAGTAACCACAGCACATGAGTGACCTTATCGGTGTGGTCATAAAAATGTATGAAGTCTTTTTTTTCCACATTCTCTTGTGTGCTGCTTTTTCTCCCTCTCTCGCTCCCTCTGTCTCACACAAACATCGACACAGACACGTAGTCCAGATGAACAGACCCTAAACGTGCTGTCCTTTGTACGTGGGGGTGTGTGCGTGGGTGTGTGTGTGCATCAGAGAGAGACAGAGGGAGAGATAAAGCAGCAGAGTGGTAATGAAAGGCTGTACCTGACACATGCCACAGACTGCATGGAGCAGCATAAGGAGTTGGAGGTGGGGGGTTTGCATCCAGCGACAAGAATATCAGCACAATTTCAGAGGATGTTTAGTTTCACTAGAACATTCCTGCGATGTTACTTAAAGTACAAAAAGGCAGATAGAGGCTTAGGAATCCATAATGATATTTGGATTATATGTTTGCGCCACTATCCATATCAAATCTCTGTGATAGACTTACGGGATGTAAATCTGTGCACTGTGGTTTCCAGAGTCTTAATCTGAATTTAATCCCCAAAACATATTTATTGAAGTGACAGATCGCCAGGCAGCGCTGGCTTTGTGTGTACGCATGTGTGGGATTTTCCAAGGCCTTCATAAGCCAGCAGCAGCGATGATAACACACAGAACATTAAACACAGCATCTGTCAGCTCGTACTATCACAGCGACTGGCTTTCATACAAAGTGCTGCTATGTTGTTCCCACAGGGAGCACAGATGTTAGCCTTGCTGTCGCCTCCGTGGCCATCTTTTCTCCCCGAAAACATCTGTACAGCTGTGTTTGTCGGGGCCGAAGCACCGCACGCCGCTCTTGAACTGTTGACAGCTAGGGGCAGGTCGGCACAGATGGCAGAGAGGGGGTGTCAAGAGACTGGCACCGGGTGGAGGTGGTGGAAGGGCGGGGGTGGAGAGGCGGTGGCAGGTAGAAACGTGTGGGGGCTCCCATCTGGCCTCGGTGCTGGTAGTTTGACCCTGGGGCATATTCAATGTTTCCTCAGCACACAGCCTGCCAGGAGCTGGAAGTCACCTTGTGCAAAATGCCTTATTCTGTAGAAGGTTTATGCAGAGTTGAGACAAGTGTCATAATGACAAAGCGGGCGTGGAGTCGAACACTACCGGTGTTATTACTTAAACTAACAGCACAAAGTACAATGGAGGCTTTGGAAACCATTGGGGAAATAAGTAGCCTATGTCATTACAGTTTCAACAATTCTTGACTCCAGAAAATACTGGATCACAGTTTTTGTTTTGGTCTATACTAAAAATATTCACATAATGGCAGCATAGCAGTAGAAAGATCCTTGGCCTGCCGGGATCTTTCTAGCCCTTGGTATTTTTTCTAGTGTATCATGTTAATTTTTCCTGATGTTTTCATCATTTGGAATAGCTGTATCACTCATAATGGCTTTATTCTGCTGTTTATTAATGATCACAATGTCTGGATCTGTTGGCCATTACCAGCAGCTGGATAGCTCAGTTGGCAAGGCATCCCACCTAAGATACTGGGGTCCGCCTCACAAGGCAAACATCTTGGGGTTATTTAGCTGGAGAAACATTGAATGATTGAACAATCATTCAATGTTCGTCCTTAGAAACCATCAAGACCATCAATGTTGACTGCCTCTCTGATTAAATGACAGCAAATTAACTGAGAACCATACCAGCTCAGACATTGTCCAGTCAAACAAAGTCTGCGTCGAGGACACTGATGAGAAATGGACAACTAAAGCATGTTGGCAGTAGACATGGGAAAAAACACGGCACTGTTGCTAAGCAGTGCCTTATTTTTTAATTGTATTTAATTAAAGAAAAACTGTATTTAATTTGTTCAAAATAAGCTGTACAACTGCTCTATTAAAGACACTTGGTAGAATTTCAGCAAAGTTCATTCCATGCCTTTTAGGCGTCTCATAGATGTAAAAAGAATTAATTTAGATATCAAGACAGTTTCACTTTTGTACAAAAAGACCCCATTTCATTATAGACATCGATGGACTATTAAGGCTTTAATATTTTCCAGAACTAAAAATTCTCAGTAGGACCCCTCAGATTATGGGTAAAAAGATACTCATTCATTATGAGGAATTTCCTCAACTGAACTATGAATCCTACGGTCTTAAATACACAAAACATCCTTTGTCTTGCTGCTCCTCTTCACTGTCAAGAGGAATAGCAGGGTTTCTCCTAGCATAAGTTCTTTTTAGTTCAACACAGTTCCAACAATATCAGACAGTTTGACTGCCAAACCACACGGCAGGATTAAGGTAGATACATCTCAGGTTGTTTCAAGAAATTACCGGTACTATAAATTTCAAACTACAGTTTATCAAAATGACACAAGTGAAACCTATTTAAACACTTTGAAATCCACCAAGTCAGTCAGTTATAAGCCTTAGATGAGGTCTTAGGTCTTAGATTCTTTTGTCAAGGTATACAAACTGAAAAATATGGGTTGTTTTTTTTTTTTTTACAAAGCATTATTATTTTTTATTTTGTATTTGATGAGGGTAGCCAGTGCTAAGCTAGCATACAACTGTATATGCACCATTCAGTGGAGCTGTAGTCAATATATTGATTGGCATATGCCTAGTCAAATACAAACTTACTTTGTTTGCCAAAAGTCTATTCACCTGGAAATCACCGGCATAACTTTAAAACAAATTCTTACAATTGAAATCTAAATTAAACACAAGTTATCCTAAGTTAGGATTTTTGAGATTTCCTGGTTCAGTCATTGCAGTACAGCATTTACATTCTGCTTTCTTTGCATCAAAGATCGTTTTCAATCAAGTTTATTCCAAGTTGCAGACCTGACCAGACAATGTCTACAGATTGAGTATGAGAATGCCCCGCAGGCCTGATCACTGAACAGACCTGTGGATCCCAATGACTCTGGGCAGCAGCATGGGGTGCTGCTCAGTGGGGGTGCCAGGCCCGACCTGGACTGGCTGTCCGGGGCACAGGGCCAACACACAAGAAAAGCGCTTTACGGAAGGGACATGTGGTCCGTTCAGGTCAACACGACGTCTTCAACCTCACCCATCCCCCGTTACAGCTCCCCTCCCTTAATCCCAGCCTAAGGCTTCCTCCTCACCTCAGCCCCCTCCCCTGTTTGGAGCATGCAGTGAGGAAATGCCACCAGATGCCCAGTGTCTAAGACGGGCATTATGTTCTTAGAGGATGTCCTGGTAATTCTGCTTCTTTTCTGCAGACTGTGTGGTGTGTGGAGGAGACAGATCACAAAGAACAACAGGTAGCCAGGGTCTCTACACTGTCACGTGGTTCTGCTGTCTATGCAAACCAAGATGCGACTCCCCCAGAGAGAAACATGTCCATGTGTGGTATATTAGGAGATACACTCCCATCATTCAACACAAATACCGCACACACAGAGAGATTCTAATATTGTCCACGGTATTGTTAGTGGCATTAAGGGCATAACTAAATGGTATTCAGGGATAGCAAAACAAAGACGCACCAACAGCAGCATTTAGTCTTGTATTTTATAACATGTTACTCATCAAGAATTTAAAACCGGAGGAGCAGGACTTCATCTGCGATAAGGAAAACTGTCAATCACAGGGACTCTGGGAGAACGTGCTTTGTCAGACCCTGAGGGGGCACCACTGACCTAAATACAAAATTGTCAACAGCAATGCTATGGTGACCAACCAAAGAGAACTCTGGGGAGATAAACATTTAACCTGAAAAACGGCATTTAGTGGAATGAGAACGCACCATCTCCAAGGGTTCATTTTATATTCTGACTCAAAAATTCACCCCTACAGGGTACAAAATACACTTTTTTTACATATATAATATACACATATGTACCCTGACAACTATACTGAAATGTTTTTTTTTTCTGTATGGAGGGATCTTGTTATGAGAAAGTAGCTATCTTAAATGGAAATCCTTTTGTTATTCCTTAAGCTTATTTATCCAGGGAGGATCAGTCGTTTGTTTTTCTGCATTGTAATGATGGTATGGGCTGTACATACAGGAGAAAAGAGATTGTTGAGATTACTATTAAAACCTCAGCAAAGATTATTTCCCAAACCCAAGCTCGTCAGAGATGCTGAACGTATGTTCATTCACTGAGAACTGATGCCACCGTGTGGTCAGCAGCTGTTACTGAAAGGGAGGCGGAGCGGAGTAAGGAAATAATGTAGACTGTAAAGTGCGTGATTGTAAAAGAGAGAATTTAATATTGAAATAAATAATTTTTGATCCAACATTATATCTACAACATAAGGTTAGTGTATGTTTATCCAGATACCATCTATACATAAGGCACTACAGATATATGTTATAAGTTGGCATAAACCTACCAAAATGGAAATGATCTGTTGGCTACAATCTACCATATTTAGAAAACCTGCAGGTCAGGTAATTAATATCCACTCCCCGTGATTAACACAAATAAATCTGAACTCCTTTTACTGTCATTTGTAAGGTTTTGGAATTCCAGCGAAACACTGTGAGAGCCATTATCCACACATGGAGCACTTCCGAGAAAAGGGTCACAAAAGAATCTCAAACAACATCTACAGGTCCATCTTCATGATTCAATAATAAGAAACACATTGGCCAACATGGAAGACCCTATGGTGAGAGGGTGACCAAAAAAACAGAAACTCCTGTCAGATTTCCTAACAAATATCTTCATGAAGACTAATAGGAACAGTTTCAGAACAAGGACAACCTTTCCATTATTGATGGAACCATGAATTTTCCTCAGAAAGAGATCCTGAAGGATATCCGGCCACAGCATTTTTTAAATGCAAAATGTACAGTAACATGGCTGATTCACTGTTTAGCATGTTTCAGAATTTGTTACAAAAATGTAAAAAATCTTTTTTTGTACCACAAATGGTCAATGTATCATAGGGGATTCAAACTTTACATTGAAAAATAAAGATAGTTTTTTTAAAACAAACATGAAAATGTGTCATCAGGTACACCAGAAAATGGTAATGAAATAATTTATCTGGGTTAGAAAAGAAATTTGAATCAGCTAAAATCTGTCAGTGGATAGTTTAATGAATTGTCCACAATAAGTCTGAATTATATGTTTAAGTTGAAGTAATACTTTAGCTTCTGTTGTTTACAGCAATTTTTAATATTTCTGTACATATTAAATACAAACTCAGATTTGGCCAATAAGATGTGAAATGTATTGCAACGCTAATACTCAGATCCAGATGAGGCTCACATCATGTTGCTGATTAAACATGATCAAACCCGGAAAAAAAAAAGAAATCTGCTTTCTGTTTTGCTTTGTCATCAGTGTTCAGGTTGAAGAGGAATCTGCAAATAGCTCCTGTTTCACACAGGAAAATAGAAGCTGCACCCGCTCAGAACTGGTTGACCTACAAAACCAGCGAGACTGCTGATGTTCACCAACACTGCAGGACCCCGGTGTGTCGTAAAGACTCATGCTGATCTGAGAGGCTATGAGGCTTGACGTGTGACATCGACCTCACGAAGGAACAGGAGGGGGAATAAACACATAACTGCCCGGTAACAGCGGCGCTCTGCTCATTGGCTGCAGAAGAATGTTGCATTGACTGTTTTCACTGTGCATAACCACATAGACAAGAGTACTGTAACACAGACACACACTAGCTTTTGTGAGCACAAAACACACACTCGTGCACATGGACTTTCTATCACCCTCACATAATTAAACATCACAATGACACACTGACAAACTGTTCTAGAGAACTGGAGCAGAGCCACACAGCTAAGCCTCTTTTTAGTTAAATATCTGCTGAGAATTCAGCAGTTTCCTCCCTCCACTTAGATTAGCATTTAGCCCCGAGTAACGGTGCTGTCATTTTGTCTTTACACGTCACCCGCCATGCTTCAGACTTAACGTCAACGCAACTCCTTGGATGCGTTAAGGAGCGGCGCATTGCTTATGCTTTGAAATGAGAAAATTCATTCATGTGTCTTAGCTCCAGTTTGGTGGAACTTTTAAGCACACGGTTCACAAAATGAGACAGCTGAAGAAAATGTTATTTTAGCCAAATCTATAGCGTCAGTACGTCAGACGAGACCAAATCAAATGTTTTTAGCATACATGCAAAACGTTTTGTCCCTGCACATCACACACAGTGATGCTGTGGAAATTATTTTCTTTCGAAAGGAAAAGGAATCTGGTCAGAGTTAATAAAAAAAATGGATGGAGTTAAATCGAGGGCAAGGCACGCAAGAAAACCCATTAGACATTGTAGACCACCTGAGCCTGACAGAACCATCGTTCTGCCAAACAACGGTTTAAGCATACAGCCAGAGCTGTACTGTAATGGTTTAGATGAAACATATTTGGAAGTTGGGTGTTCTACCTTTACATGTAGGGATTTCTCCGGGTACTGGTGTGTAATGTTATTTAACCACTTAAAGCTGCCAAGTGCCAAGGGTGTCAAAATAATGGCTTTCATTGTAGAAAAAAATTGTTCTGAATTTATTGGTATTTCAACAAAAAAAAAAATGCCATGTTCAAAAGTATTGATAACCTTCTCAATAATCAAACCTAGCTCTAATCCAAATGTTTCTAATAATTGCTGATAAGCTTTTTGCATGTCTCCACTGGGATCTTTGACCATTTCTCAAATGTTTTTGCGGCTGTCAGGCCTCCTTACCACCACCTTAACCCTTAGCTCACTTTATAGATTCTCCATCAGATTCACGCAAGTCCTCTGGCTAAGCCACTCAGAAACGTAAATATATTTCTTAAGTCACCTCTTCAGTAGTGTGTTCTGGGTTATTGTCATACTAAGATGTCCAGTGTTGCCCGGGTTTCTCTTCAGACTGCCTGGTGTTGTTGAAAACCAGTTGCGGCCCTGTCGGGTTATTTCCAGCTATAAATCCAAAGTAGACATATATCAAAATATATACAAAGGTATACAAACCTGTGTATTTACATGAATGAAAACAAACAAAGCTACATTATACCATGTAGTGTTCCACTTTTTGTACATACACTTTGCCCTTCTATCCTTGAGGGAAGTAAATTTCTCAGTGGTTGAAGTCAGGGATGCTTTTGAAAGGTTCTTCTCCAGAAGCCAATGCATTGAGGCAATACATTTAGTTGCAACAATGCATATTAGCACCTATTAAAAAAGTAGACTAGTATATCAAAGGGCCTCTTCTAAGGTGTGTTGCGCACTTTTTCACGATACAGCGCTACCATTTAAAAACATTGTAAAACACCTACACCACATATTTATCCTCCATCTCACCTCATCATTCACCTGTCTTAATCCATGCTGGGTCATATCCTGATGTTTGTAAAGGAAGGCAGGGAAAGTAGAACAAAGCGTTAGTCTCGCTACGTTCAGTTAGCTAACCTGTCGACTTGTCATTCAGACTAACTTTACTTCAGCTCCAGCCGTCGCCTTCATGGCGGGAAGATCAAGCTGATGCAGATCAAGCTGCATTCAGCTCTGGGCGCAGCAGAGATCCGCCCCCGAATGAGCGTGAGCTGAAGAGGACCTACTGCGCATGTACAACCTTTAACGAAATTTTTGCGCCCCGGAAATGCGTCACCAATCGGACAACGTCGATGAACGAAAAAAACTTTACTCATCATAAACTATAAACTATTTACTTCACACAACTAAAAATATACATACAAATATTTCGAAATATTTTTATTTTATTATTTCATTTTAATGTAATTTTTAAAAATGTTTTATTGAAGATAACTGGCGAGTGGTCGGCGCCCTTGCGTCCACCCGCCGGCCGCCGGCACTTTTGAAAACCTTGATGTAGTTTTGTTTTATATACCTTTTACCTGAGGTTTACTTGTTGAACAATATTATTAACAATTTTTAACCCAACACCGTGAAGAAACCCATGATTTATTTTATGAATAGTCAAACCTTGGGGGAAATGGTGTGTCTGGAGAGCTAATTGAAGCCCCTTCTCCACGGACTTGGCTTTAAGCAACAGGTGTAAAACTCCAGTCCTCAAGGGGCGGTGTCCTGCAGTTTTTAGTTGTGCCACAGGTACAAAACACTGAAATGATATGGCTTAATTACCTACTTCTTGTGTAAATAAGTTCTCCAGAGCCTTGTTAGTGACCTAATTTTTCTATTCAGGTGTGGTGCAGCAAAGGCACATCTAAAAGTTGCAGGACACCGAACCTTGAGGACTGGAGTTTGACACCCCTGCTTAAGCAGTTCTACCCAGTTAATCCCGGCCAGATTTGTCTTCATGCGCAGGTCTTGGAAACCAGCCAAGCAGTTTTCTGGAACCATCTCAGAGGTGGTATAAGCCGACCTAACCAAGTCTTGCACACAAATGATGTGATTGGCAGACTGCATTCATTGATAGCGCCATGGATTTATGTCAACAACAATACCTCAACTACAATTTTCAATCTGTAACTAGACTGTAGTAGTTGGCAACATGGTGAGCTGATAATAGATATTTCCATTGTCAAATCTTGAGGCCCAATTCTTTTTATCAATTGTGAAATACCGGGTAAACTGGTATAGGGGTAGGACAATCCGCAAAATGACATCTTCAGAGCTCCTGCGTGCAAATGGCCCACCCACATTCCTGCAATGATCCTGCCCATTTTCACATCCACATAGTGAGGAACACACTGCCAATGAAAACAAACCCAACTTGCCTAGAACCAAGTCAGACATTAACCGGCTGGAATTAGACCTGGTAATGGGGAAAGGGCTTTACTTTTAGAGATGGTTACAAATAATATTGGTTTAATAGAGCAGGTCTGCCCACTCACTTGAGAAGCATCAAGAAAAAAGGCCAAACAGATAAAAGGCAGATATGATGCTATGTAGGTCCTCAATTGAGTGGCTAATTGTGTCATCTGTTTAACCCACTGAAGAGGTGTTGGCTCAGTATCAGGGGCCCATTAATTGGTACAAACAGGTAGCAGATGTAGTCTGGGAGATTGAACATCTGCCAAACAGTGAGCCAACCGCCATGAGCAGTGATTCGACACCCAACTGATGGAGAAGGATCAAAGAGAGGACAGAGAAGAAGGGGGAAAAAGAAGACACTTTAAATATGACACACAGAAACCTTTAATTATATCATCAAATGAATTGTATCTGGTCTGTTTCTCTATTCTCCTAAAATGAAATCAGTGCATTTAGTTTACCTGGATGTGATGTCACTCCTACATCTGAACTCCAACTTTTGAAACTGTTTTTAGATTGATTATTTCACAATTTTACAAAAGCAGAACAGGGAATATTTAGAAGAAAATGCTATAAATGTCTCATTCATAAAACAAAACAAAAAAAGCAACTGTTAAGTGAGATACAAAACATTAGCTGTAGCACTTTGTATCAACACCCCAAAAGTAAAATCTAAGATACAAAAAGTTTGGTGACCCCTGGGCCCTCATCTACATGATGTGGATGTAAAGCAGGAGGATTCTATTAAGCACTCTTTTACATGATTGTTTTCTGTTCAAATAGGCTTTAATCTCAGGAGTTCCACAAACATTTGGTGAATCATTTAGAGTTGTTTTACAAAGAAATCACCTCACACGGAGCTTTGCAACAGTGAGAATACACAGAATCCTGAATAAGATAGTTAAAGTCATAAACAAGCAAAAGACAACATGAAATTTAAATGTACATTTCCAGTTAAATAATAAAAAATCTCAGCCTGAACATTTCCTCAAACTATCTCCCTATTTCTCAATGAAGTAATAGATCAGTTTCTGTAAAGTCACACCTTGTAGCATGTTGGGATGTCTGTTTATGTCACATCCAGATTAATGAGTAGGTTAACTGTTCATTAACAGTGGCAGGAATCCACATTCAGACAAATCTCACACATCTGAGCAAATAAATAGCTAGACTTTTTTTCTAAAAGCAAACATTAAATGCCTGCATTGAGAAAAAAACATATTTAATAAGATTTTTTTTTCCCCCGATACCTGATTAAATTTAAAAAAAAACCTCACTGATCACATTTCCCCAATGTTGTGGACTCAAAGTG
Source organism: Xiphophorus couchianus (assembly GCF_001444195.1). Classification (NCBI taxonomy): domain Eukaryota; kingdom Metazoa; phylum Chordata; class Actinopteri; order Cyprinodontiformes; family Poeciliidae; genus Xiphophorus; species Xiphophorus couchianus. Next base: position 26,976,392 of record NC_040238.1, read on the forward strand.
CATTGGTAGGGACCTCACTCTTCTACTTTCCACTCATCCTGTGGAGATTAAAAAGGAAAGGCAGAATTAGATATTTGTGCTAATGTTTATGGTTTTAAAATCTGCACATTATTCACATGGTCTTAAACCATGTCACAAAGAATTACCAGATTCCACAAAAACACAGTTGAATGTCTTGGAAACACAAAGCAAGATCAAATAAAAAGCTAAAGTGTAGAGTTTAACAGTATTTAGCTGCTGTTAAGAAAAAGTGATTAATTTTAATGCTTAATACAGTTAATCTTACGGCAAAAAAAACAGAAATCTGCTGACATGCAAACATAAAAATCAGGAATAGATGTTTTGTTTTTTAATCATTCAACGGTGAAGATTTAGGACATACAATTAAATAATTAAATTAGACATGATGTTGATGCACACTACTATACCTGCATTTGTTTCTGTATCCACTCCATAAAGAAAGATATATTGCCATACAATCCTGGCTTGGTCCTCAAACCACATCCATAGCCCCAGCTAGTGACCCCTATCAGCCACCATACATTTCCTGAGTTAACCACCAGAGGTCCTCCACTGTCACCCTGCAGGACACAGGACAGAAATTTGTCAGGACAATGTATTTATAACACATGCAACGTCATAAAACAATATGCTGCACAAGCTTTTGCTGCATTCTTGACTTCTGATGTCCCATCAAAACCCTGGAGAAAACAAACAAACAAACAAACACGTCTCTTTTTTATGGTAAAATACCAGCAGCTGTGGCTGCCAGAATTTTTAATTCGGTAAAACTCTGGCAACCACAGCTGTCGGTATTTTAGCATACAGCCTTTTTTTTTACAGTGTAGCATTGCTTTAATTATTTACTTTACTTAACAAAATATAAGACAAGGAAACATAAAGATAACTGAAAACACCAAAGCAGCTGATGTCATATTTGAAGCATTAGCTAGATTTCTTTCTTTTTTTTTCTCCCCTCCAGGGTTTTTTTTTGTGGGATTTAGTGTCCCTTATATGAAAGTAGGCTGACAGGAAAGGGGGAAGGAGAGGGGGGAAGACATGTGGCAAATATCGCCGGGTCCGGGAACCGAACCTGCCTGTTAAGGACTCAAGACCTCCAAACGTGGGTCGCGCTATCCCCTACGCCACCACAGCACGCCCCAGCTAGATTTCTTTTCAACATTTTGATACCAAACATTTTCCTATTAAATTTACATATGCTGTCCTAAAATAGGGCTGCACAGTGGCGCAGTTGGTAGCACTGTTGCCTTGCAGCAAGAAGGTCCTGGGTTCGATTCCCGGCCGGGGTCTTTCTGCATGGAGTTTGCATGTTCTCCCTGTGCATGCGTGGGTTCTCTCCGGGTACTCCGGCTTCCTCCCACAGTCCAAAAACATGACTGTTAGGTTAATTGGTCTATCTAAATTCTCCCTAGGTGTGTGTTTGTGTGTGAATGGTTGTTTGTCCTGTATGTCTTTGTGTTGCCCTGCGACAGGCTGGCGACCTGTCCAGGGTGTACCCCGCCTCCCGCCTGGAACGTAGCTGGAGATAGGCACCAGCAACCCTCCCGACCCCATTAGGGACAAGGGTGCACAGAAAATGGATGGATGGATGGATGTCCTAAAATAAATATCTAAACAATATCAAATTATCCCTGTACATCCAATCTACGAGTTACAGTAGAATCATTTGTGTATTTATTTTAAATGATATTTTTCTTATACGCCAATAAAAGTGATAGCAAGGTAGTTTTTTTTCCTTTTTTTTTTCTCTGAAGAGTTTTTGCGGCGCTAGTGGCACGTATTTTTTTGTACAGTAGGCAGACAGGAAGGAGGGTGAGGAGAGGGGGGAAGACATGCGGTAAAGGTCGTCGGGACCGGGAGTCGAACCTGTGACGGACTAAGGCCTCCAAACGTGGGGCGTGCTAACCCCCTGCGCCACCACAGCACGCCCCAGCAAGGTAGGTTTAAAAGCATGTGTATAGTGTTATCATTGTTGTAGATTTCACAGTGTTCTGCTGTGTGGTGCTGTGTTCTGTAATGTTTATTTTTTTATTTACGCTCATATTGAAGGCTTAAGATAGAGAAACAAATTCACCGCTTAGTGAGTGGTCAGAGAATTATTAACTAAATTATCCTGAAATCACTTGAAATAATTATAATATCTGATTCTTAGTTGTGATTATGCAGCTCTGGCATGTGAGAGCTGTGATGCTTATGAGGCAAAACTAACTTGGCAGGTATCGACGCCTCCTCGCAGATTGCCTGCGCAGAACATGGTCTCAGTTACCCTCCCATTCAACACGTAAGGATGATTACATATCTGTGGCAGATAAATGGTAACCGGAGCTTGATGTAGTGTATCAGGAGATGGACCTGAAAAAGAAAAAATATATATATTTGCAAATCTATAGTTAACTTTACGGAAGTCAAAAGTGGACATTTTACGCACATTCTTTTTCCAGATGGTTTTCTTGAGATAACGGGTACATAAAACCACGGTTTTTTTCAAGACGAGTTAATCTCGAGAAAACAAAATTTGTTGTCTCCACGAGATGACTGGTGTGTGTTTTGATCCTGAATTCAGCCTCAAATGCATGCCGTTGTGGCAAGCGTTTGAAGGATGAAATCGGGTTTAATACACACGCAAAACCATTGGAAAATTAACATGTTATAGCGAGAAAACCATATCCTGAAAACGGGAAATTAACTTATCTTGAGAAAACAGGAAATTATTTTATCTTGAGAAAACCATCAGGAAATTGACTTGTTATCTTGAGAAAACCATCGGGACAAAGTATATATGGGAAATCACCCACTCTCGGCTTCCGTATAACTTAACTTAGTCAATCATGACAATTACTGATCCTCAACATGTGCTGGAAGCAAAATTCAGAAAAATTAGGAAAAAGAAGAAACACAGGGAGGAAAATTTGAGAATGAAAACAGCATGAAATGTCAGGAAAAGCTGGATATGTTCAATCAGCTCACCAGATGAATACAATTGCCCCCATCCAGTGATCCAGGATCCATTGCTGCTATGTATTTGAAGCCCAACATTGGGGAGACACAGTGGTCTCACTGTTCTTTCTAAATAAAGAAATATAATGCATTTTGTCAAGATGAAGTGAATTGATGGTTCTCATAGACGTTAGTCTATAGATGAAACGTGGATTTAAAGAAGAAGCACTTACGTTTGAAAATGATGGGCTTACTGAGTTTTAGCAACGCAATGTCGAAGTCATTGGTCTTAGGGTCAAATTTCTTATGCCTAACGATTCTCTTAGCTGACCTTCTAGTTGGCAGGTTTGACAAATGCACATCCCCATAGGCTACCGTCCATAATTCAGGATCAGAAAGTCTGTCATGGAAAACAAATGCAGTGGATCTCTCTAGACGTCTTATGAGTAAGCCTTACATGAATAATTTTTGTAGTATGGACAACTACCAAGAACAGAACAGATCATTGAGTTGTAAACATGATGCACATTGCTACTGCATGACACCCAGTCATTAAATTAGTACATTACACAGAGCTTAATATTGAAACCAACAAAACTAAGAGGTCCAATATAGACATAATTTATTTGGTCCAAAGTCTGTCCAGATGTACATTTGTAAAGACTGAGTTTTCAAGGAAGGGAAAGCTGTCAGAGAGCATAATTCACATCATTTCTGAAGCAGTTTTTTTTTTCCTTTTTTTTCTCCAAAGAGTTTTTGCGGCGCTAGTGGCTCATATTTTTGCGACAGTAGGCAGACAGGAAGGAGGTTGAGGAAGACATGCGGCAAAGGTCGTCGGGACCGGGAGTCGAACCCGCGATGTCCGCGTCGAGGACTAAGGCCTCCAAACGTGGGGCGTGCTAACCCCCTGCGCCACCACAGCACGCCCCAAAGCAGCTACTTTGACAGTGGGAACAGCAGAATCTTTCACTGAACACTACAAGCCAGTCGCAAGCGATCTTGTTGTCCTGAAAGGGCTGAGATGGCACGGTCAAAGTCAAGTCATAACAAATTTTGCTGGGCGATGAATTGTCCCAGTAATTACTATAACATTGTTGTTTTGAAAACGTTTTCAAGTAATATAGTGACAATGCCACAACAATGCAAATTCTCCCTCTCTGAGACTAATAAATCTTAATTTTGTAGGACTCTCCATACTGAAACTCCATAAATATACGAAATAAAGCAGAACAACCAAAACCGATAACTAAAAAAGAAATAAAAACCACATACAAGCCATAAGAAATGGATTACAAAGTTTCTGTAAAGAAAATATGAATCATCAGAATGAAAATTATTGAGCTCATTTTAATTTAGCATGCAATTAATTGATCAATTGATTAATTGCTTATTGCGACAGGCTTACGAGGATGTGACCGTCTCCAGACATACACAATGCCTTGTAGTTGCATAAGACAACATTAAAAACACTTATCAGAGTTTGATATGGTTCAAATTTAGGGTTGAATTTGAATGGTTGGAATTTGCAGATGACTGGTATCTATACACCCTTGTTCAGGATACCTATGTACCCAATCACCTGAGATATACATTAACCCCAAAGGTAAGATGACCGACCGCCCTTTTAAAAGTCTAATTGCAACTGTTTCCATTGCAAATGTAACAAAATTTTAGTTGATCTTCCACTAATAACAAAAAGACAATTTTGCAATTGCAATTACTGAATAAGAAACTCTATAAAAATCACGTGAGTAAATTTGCTCATGCGCAAATCATTTAAAAAAAACAAAAAAAACACGCCAAACCACAATCCTCCTCCTAGTTCCGGTCGTCTTCTTTTTCATATGACGCAAAAAAAGTTCCCATTTTCGATCCACCCAAAAAAACTGCCTAATCCTAGCCCCAAAACGTTTTAGCAAAAAACATGTTTTTTTTTATTGCTGTGTTTCAATTGAGCAAATTTGACATTTTACAATTTTCGAAATGCCAAATTGTACAATTATATGGCAAATGGAAATGCAGTTTTTGTCATCAGAATGTCACCAGTTCTTAACATACCAATCACATAGTACTAAATTATGCCCAGATCGAACCATAAGACCTAAACCCTTGAGTGTTTTTACGTTTATTTAGAAAATAATGAGTAACGACTCACGTTTGGAAGCAGTGCGCTGCAGTCAGGATCCAGTATGGGCTGATGATGGAGCCGCCGCACACATGCTGATAGTAAACCTGGAGGCTGACTTGCCACGGCCAAGCTCCTTTCACCGCCTCAGAGCCGCCCATGATGCGACTGCTGGGAGCTGCGAAACTCTTGCCACATTCTCAACATTCAGAGTAAAAGAAACAAAAAAATAAATAACTTTGTAATTTAGTATTTCACCCTGTCACAAACACAAAGTCTCTGTACTTGTCTGATTTATTCTGTTATGAGTCATGCACTAATATCTTCTTATCTTGCACTCTTGTGCCAGTTAGAAACTCACCAATGCAATGAAGTTTAACAACTCTGACTGAGCACTCTGGGCTGCAAGGTAAAGTCAGATAAGATTATTATGTTATTATTAGTTCACTCTATAAATCACTATCCATCCTAATATGACGGTGTGGCCATACCTGTGCATGAGCTGTGTCTGTATCGGGGATTTATAGCTACTTCCAGACTTTAGCTTCAAGTATCCCTCTGGGGCTGAGGTGTGAAAGCTGACTTGAGTAGAGCTCTCATAAAACTTGCTGTGGGATACACAGAGAGACAAGAAACAGTGAACTTTTTAGAGTATTCAGTGTTATGATCCATTCGTGTTTGGACGTTTAGCCTCCTCTGTCTATGCTGTAAGCATTCCTTTATTGTTTTATTCCTTTTTTCTTGTCATCTTATTTTATCTTTTGTTTCAGTTCAGTTCGTTTCATTGTGTTTTTCATTCTCATTTCCTCTTTTCTCTTTCCCTGCTCCCTTCCCCAGCTGCATCCGTTCACCTGTTATTATCTCTTTGGACCCTTTGTCATCTCCACCTCCTCCTCAATAGCTAAGCTCTTCCTCATCTGTCACTCATTGCTAGATCCTCTGTTATACCTCACAAATATTTTTATGTTACTTTAGTTTTGTCTCTGCTGGACTGAATGCTATGGGACACTCTGTTTCGTTTGCCTACACTTGTGTCCTACACTGAAGAAGGTTCTGTCTATTATGGACAATAAACAGCACCCTCTCCACCACATAGTGGACAGACAGCGGAGCACCTTCTCACATATTCTGCTCCAGCTCTGCTGTCGTAGGGACAGATACAGGAAATCCTTCCTGCCACATGCCATCTCACTGTACAATAAAAGCTAAATTATTGTTCTGCACTAATCAGTCCAATTTTGCACAACTGCACTGTGGCACACTTGCTGTACATATATTTGCATATACATACTGTATCTGCATTTTTGGAATCTTTGCAAGGACTGCTCTAAGCTGCTTTTTATATTGATAGCATTTTATATTTTATTTTTATTTTGTCTACAATTGCTACTCAGTGGTGGTTGTTGTGTGTCTTGTCTCTATGCTGCTGTAACTGCGAAATAATTTCCCTGCTGGGATGAATAAAGTAATTCTATTCTATTCTATTCTATTACTCTCCACATGACACTGAGATCTTTAAATACAAAAGTTTATAATGAATATATGCCAGATACTTCTACAAACCTTTAATTTTTTACCAGCTAAAAAAATCCCAAACACAGATAGCTGAATGGATGGAACTTTAAGACAAAAAGGACATAAAGTTTGGTAATACAGTTAATAATAATTAAGACAAAATCTTTACTGAACCTTTGCACAGTTGTCAGTTTTAATGTGCAATTTACCAAATTGCTCATGGAGTTCAAGCTGTTTATCTGTCATATAACTTAAAGGAAAATTTACAACTAATCTTGAAATCTGATAGGCCACCTTGCCTGGTCACCTACACTAGAATTGTCAACCACTTTGTTTGTAGCACACGTAGATTAGTGTTTCAAATTGGAATATTCAGACTGGAGACCAATTTAATTATAAGGACATAAAGTAGTTTTGTTCCCTTTTTAACTTCAAATTTTGATAACAAATCTAAACATACAGCCGTAGCTGCAATGTGATGGTTTAGATTAAAGACATATTGATATTTCATGTGCTATAATGGCCTAGTCAAAGTCTGGAACTAACTCTAGCTGAGAATTTATGGCAAAATTAGAAAATTGGTGTCTGCAGTTTAGATCAAGCTCGATCTAAACTGATCGAGCTTGATCTATTTTGCATAAAAGAACAGGCAGAAGTGTAAGATGTGAACAGTTGGTAAATGTGATGGCCAAATCCATGGCCACACTCTGATGTCGGTAACTCTTTTATTATGCACAGTTTATTTTTTCATATAAACACAACAACACTTTAGTTTCAATAAAAACATTTATTAGTTGATTTGAATGCATTTGTTCTATTTGTTAGCGTGCACATTTAGTTAGCATATGCATTTATATCAACTTAAAGTTAATTTTGTTTGCTTAAGATTAATTCTGTTTGTTTTCCCACCGGTACTTACCTGCCTTGGAGTTGCCAGACAAAGGATGGGGCCCAGGGCTCAGCAGGCTTACATGCTGATTGGACTCCACCACTAGTTCCTGCTGGCAGGGGAAATTTGTAGTTTCTTTGTTGAGATAAGTTTTCTATTTAAGTAAATATTAGTATTTAAAGTTTAATATTTTTTATTTTCATTTTTGGGTCTTTAGTTTAGCCAAACTTAGCTGTACTGTTATTTGTTTTTGTGTTATTTGTAATTGTATTCTGTTTAGTTACCCCTATTGTGTCTTGGTCTGATCAGCCAGTATATAAACCCCTGTGTGTCATTTCTTTGTTAGGTCAGTTATTTTTGTTTGTGCAGCCAGTTTGTTTACATTTTTTGCCTGAGTTCAGTTTTGTTTCTTTGACCTCTTTTATGAGCTCAGTTTATCTTTGTCATTTATAATCTTTGGGTTAAAATAAAAACCCTATTTTTCTAATATGTCCTGTGACTCCTCCTGTTTTTAACTCGGTCAATCACAATAAAGATATACTCCAAAAGACTGACAGCTGTATATGCAGCAAAAGGTGGCTCTGCAAAGTATTGAGTCAGGGAGCTGGGCATAAATGTAGGTCACACATTTCAGAGTTTGCTGTGTAACATTGTGAAAACCATGCAAATGAATACAAATACTTTGCGTTCCATTACAGTTTAAGATTCAGTAGATACGGGGATAAACTATTAGCACCTGTCGTAGCCCATCTGCACACACACAGTACTCCCGTAGCTGTCATTCCAGTTCTCAGCACATACAGGCAACCAGGCATCGTCGTCTGATGAATAACTTTGCAGCAGGAAATCAATCCCCTGCAGGCGAACTGTGCAAAACAAACAACCGTACTCAGGGATTACAATGGCGTATTGGTGTGTATGTTAGTGAGGAACATTTAGGATTTCCATCTCAATATCTTACAGCATTGGGACTCATCTTCTCCGTTTGAACAGTCCTGTACACCATCACACCACCGGGTGGTGCCCAGACACTTCCCACCCGGTCCACATGACTTCCCAAATGGACACTTGTAATATACTGCAAAGACACACATAGAAACAACAACAGCTAATAAAAAAAGGAAGTGGAAGGACACAAGCAGAATCACAGTTAAGTTCAAAAACAAAGTAAAGCTACAAAGTTCTCTAAGTGAACGTACAGAAATACCAGAGCAAGATGACGACCACTAACAGGATGATAGCACCAAAGAAGATGGACCTCCGGGGACACAACTTTTTTAGTGCGGAATCTGAAAAATATTCAAATTAGAATGCAAATGAAAGAAGGAACCCTGTATTAGACAGCAACACTGAAAAATACCCATCTTTTTTTCTTACTGTCTGACATAAAATCAGGTGAAACTTTTCATGTTTTAAGTCACGTACATTATTGTAGGGTGCTGTTTTCAAAGTTATACAGTAAAAACAAATACTGTATAATTATAGCAATATTTTTGGTTAATTTAGCTCGTCATAGAGAAAGCAAATATGGGTGTTCATTTTAAAAAGTCATACTTTCACCATGTTACATTTAGAAATGTCAGAGTTCCAAACTTAATGTTGAATTCACAAGCTACGTATACAGTCTACAAACTATTTAGCTTTCAAATTAACTATTTTGTTTGGAAGCTAAATATTAGTGTCCAAACTACATGTTTAAGTCTGAGCTAAATATTTAGCACACACTAGTCTGGAAAATATTTATTTTCCGAACTATATATGTAGTTCCAAACTAAATATTTATTTTAAAACTAAATATTTAGGTTGCTAGCAAAATATTTAGTTCCAAGCTAATTATCTAGCCAATATACAAATTAGCTGGGTTTTGAGGACCTGTGTATAAACTCCGCATCTCGCGGTACTGAATCGTTGCTCAAGTAACATTTTCTTTTCAATCATCGATTCCACTCCTCTCGAGTCGACGTGTCTAACGTGCGGCGAGAAGACGCAGGGGGAACCGTATCTGATGTAACGACGGTTGCACAGACGTTTACTCTGTACTTTGCAGCAGTCTTCCTCTGTACTAACAACAGTCTCACTTTACAAGTGTGAAATAGTTCTTTATTTCCATGCGTTTGACATCATTGAAAAGCTTGTTCATGGTTTTATCGTGGCCAGTCACATTTACAAAACATTACCGGCCTTCTCATTTGTTAACAGACTAATATTTTCATCTCAGGTTTAGATGTTGTGTAATTGTGGGGGAAATTTCAAGGTAGTTGGTCCGTGAGTATTTTGTTAAATGGGCTAAATGATCCTCAGCCTGAAAAGGTTTGAGAAACGTTGTTTTCCAGGAACAGTTGAATCAAGAGACGATAGTACGTTCAAGCCAGAACACTTCCGGTTCATGTTCATTTTCTCTTAAATTGCTTTAGAGCAGCAATCGAAGTTGAAGACTTCCCGTTTATTCATTCGTAAAACAAAATTATGTATGTGAAAATTAGTACGAAAACTGTTTGTTTTGAAAACGTTGCTAGCAGCTCTAAAGCGGCTAAAACGTGAATCTAACATGAACCGGAAGTGTTCAGGCTTGGTTGTAATGGTGGACGCTGATACAGAAAACTGTTGCTATAGAAACATGAGTAAATGTCTGGATAGCGGCTAAAACGGTACGCCCTATGTTTTCAACTAATACGTTGGACATGTCAAGAGAAAAAGAATCGATTATATACATATTAAAAAGAAACTTTACCTAAGCGACGACGGAAGCGACTCATTTCCGCCAGCAGCAGAATTTAATAGAAGTCCGCAAAACCCAGCTTTTATTTTGACATTCCACTTCCGTTTATCGGCAGGCTAATTTGCATATTAGCTAAATATTTAGGTTGCTAGCAAGTTTGAAAATTAAATGTTCAGTTTGGAAAATAAATGTTTAGTTCACAAAATAAATATTTAATTTGGGGCTAAATTTTTTTGCCAATCCCTCTTGCAGTAGAACACTCCAATCACAACACAAGAAATGTCTCCTAAAATGTAGGCTTCTGTTTCTGAAGCCTGTAACTTGGCTTGTTGCTTTGGGTGTAATGGTTTCTTTGTAAATAAGCTGCATCTTAGCCCGAGTCCATATGGGAAACATTTTATTGTGGATAATGATACTTTCTTATGATACTAGATGCTAGTTTCAGCTAGCATCCTCAGAGGGCTTTTTGTTATTGTTAAATCACATGGATGCTCCCTATGTTTTAGCTGTGCAAGTTAAGAAATATAAAGTGTAACTATGTTTTTCTCACAAGTTGTCTTTTTTATTTTGATCTGTTAGTAAAGATGTATTTCATGTATGATGCCATTTTTATTTCTTGCTGTTTCATTTACATTGTATTTACTGAATTTAAGACTGAGTAGTTTTTATGTTATGAAAAATTACTCAAACTAAAAGATATTTTGGAATCTGTTACTTTGAAAATTATTAAATTCAGGACTGCAGACTGAAGGAATTTTACTGCCCACTTTATAGTGTTAACACTGGTCAGCAAACATATAGTAATGGGTTAATCGCAACCATTTATAAAAACAAAATAAAGTAGCAATAAGTTGGAAAGGCTTATTAATCCTTTTAGACTAAGACAACATTTCTATTTACTTTATTTTTTACACAGTAAAACTTAATTGTGTTATAGCAAGCCATCAAGATCAATTATTTTAATGTTTAAATAGTCAGTTGAAGCTGAGGTGTGGTGCTGATTATTAACATGAGACAGTTTTATTCACTAAAACAATGGTTTGATAAAGTATTCATACCTCTTGAACTCTTAAATGTTATTACAGTACAACAACAAACTCCAAATTCGATCCAATTCGATTCGAGCCAATAAAAAGCGGCAAACTATGCAACTGTGTCATCGATCAAAAGGATTCATGAAGTTCAATTAATGTGGTCATTCATTAATAATAATTTCATTTATAAAGAATTTTCTAGAAGCAGAACAGTTTACAGGAGGTAAAATCCATAATAAGAGATACAGAATGAAAGCAGATAAGAATCGATCAGTAAATAATAAAAAAACTCTTAAAAGTACAATTTCAACAAATGACAGAACAGCAAAAATAATCAGCTCCATAACCAACCAAACATGGTCAAATAATGTTTATGGTCATATATGAGCAGCTGCTGCTCGTGTTCTCACTAAAACCAAGAAGATAACAGAGAGCATCATCCCAGTTTTAAAATCATTACACTGTAGCTCAGAGAAGACTTTAAAATACTTTTATAAATGGCTTGTTGATGTTTGTTGCCTGTCTTTCCCCTTCCTCTAGTTACCAGCCTTCCTGTCTTAATAAAACTTAAATAATACTTCTATTAGTTTATAACCAAACAGCTTAGCACCAAATACATAAAGGATTTGTTGTGTCAACCTTCTAGACTACTCAGGCCTTCTGGTTCTAGCGGAGAAAGTCATGACTGTGTGAAACCCAGCGGTGGACAGTATTTACTTGAATACTGTACTTAATTACACTTTTGTTGAGTATCTTTAATTTGGCCATTTATTTTTCAGGCAACTTATGATTTTCATTCCTCTACATTTCAAGGGGAAATATTGTACTTTAGACTCATTTGTAGGTAGTTTGTTACTTCTGTTATAGGAGGATTTATTCTTTGGACTCCAGATATCACAAATGGACCCAGATGTCAAACAATTCAACTTAATACTTTCTCACAGGAAGGCCAGTTACTTATGTAATGGAATCAGGTTGGTATAACAGTTTATACTTACATATTTGAGCTTGTAAAGAAAAAAAACTTTTAAAAACAACCTTACATTTTCATTCCCCTTTTTCTGTTGAGAACCAATTTGATCACATCTTCTCGTTTTATATGTTCCATCCAAACTGCTTAGTCTCTGGCACATAATTAGCTGAAACGTGTAAAAAAAAAAAAAAAAAAACTCGCTGCAGCCTCTAGTGGCAGGCTTATGAATTACATCATGAGTACCTTTAAGTTTCTTCTTGAAGGTTAAACCAGCACTGCAGTCAATAACCACACAGCACTTTGAAAAACTATTTAATCACATCCTTTCACAGCTTAAATATCAATATGTGATTTTGACAAGACATTCCGTCAAACAAGGGAGTGTTTGGAACGTTGGAGTCATGACAATATCAGAGTGTTACGTTTTGTTTGATTAAGGCCCCTGGAACTAAAGTTGTAACAAATGAACTCTCTACAGTCACGTTGATGTCCTAACCACTTGGAGCAACCGGCAACCACACGATGTAAAAGCAGGAAAAACGCTCAGCTTGTTTTCCTACAACTTCTGGATGAGGATGGAAGATGCTCCGCCTCCTCCGTTGCAGATTCCTGCGAGTCCATACTGACCAGACTTCAGGTTGTGCACCATGTGACCCACGATCCTTGCCCCAGACATCCTGAAAAATTCAAGCAGGTTAGGTTTGCTGGTTTTGTAAATGCAAAAGGAAGACTTTTCTTCAGTCTCAAAAGGTTTGATTATCAAAAATAGACAAAATGTTCCTTCTTTGATCAGCAAGTTTGAGAGTTTAACAGAAGCCGTCATCGTATTTTGAATGAAAAGCAGAACTCCAGGCTAACGAGTTGGTACAATACTGCCATCTTGTGGTGACATCAAAACATGACAATTAAGTTGCCATAAAAAAAACAAAAGAAACCCCAAATACAATTAAAAATGTTCCATTCTGGAAACTGTGGATGGGATATAAAACTATCAGTATGATTTAGCTGTCAACTGAGAATTATCTCATCAGTTTCTTCTCCTTTACAATATAAACATATCAACAGAAGGTGAACAGATCCTAAGGTTGGTGTTCTGTAGAACCAGAAGCTGGTTTACTGTCTTGTACACATCCTGGATCACCATCCCCACCGTTGCACTTTTCTGTTTGACCTCTTACCCAATCGGGTGTCCCAAAGACACAGCTCCTCCGTTGACGTTGACTTTTGCCGGGTCGATGTCGAGCATTTTGATGTTGGCCAGCACGACCACGCTGAAGGCTTCGTTGATCTCCCACATGGCGATGTCCTCCTTCTTCAGGCCAGCTGCGTCCAGAACCTGCAACCACAGGAGTACATTTTCTGTATAAAGTTGCATAATGATTTTTCTCTCAGTTTAATTTTGAATCTGACAAATCATGTTCTCTTTTGCAAGTTTGTCTATTTAGTACAGATTTACAGTGAATACATAAACATCCAGTTTACGTATAGAAATATAAAAGGCAATTCTATCCAATCGTTTGAACAAATTTCATCTCAAATGCAAACAGTTAAATTTGATCCAAGTCATCATTCAATAAAATCAAATGTTTTCTTATTTTTAAAAGCCTGTTTGAAATAAATCAAATCATTTTCTTGGCTTCCTTCGTCTTGCTATGATCTTGTGACGATGCTGTTGGCTCCTGTTGGTCAATAACTTTAAAAATCGAACCACAGACGGCGGCGTCCATCATTACTAACATAAACAGTGCGCTGCTGTTTGATTGCTACGTTCTTCTTCTGCTCATGCAGACTTTGAGGTCGTAAACCGTTCAAAAAGAACGGTCGCGCTTAAATACTGGAATGAATGCACTAGAAAATGAGATTAGCTAACTCCACCTTCCACCCACCTTTGGGACAGCGTACGCCGGAGCGATTGGGAAGTCAATGGGTGCGACAGCCGCATCAGCGAAAGCTATGAAGCAAGAAGAATAAATCGTGGATCATCAGAGCTGCGAGTTCGATGGATAATCCCTTCAACTCGCTGCGTTTGGCACCTACAGACGATCCTGGCCAGCGGCGTGACATTGAGTCTCTTTGCGGCGTCTGCCGTCATCAGAACGAGAGCGGCTGCTCCGTCGTTCAGTGTGCTGGCGTTAGCTGCCGTCACCGTGCCTGAAAAGAAGCAGGACTTATTAAAGCTTCAGTATGTAGCTTTTCTAAAAATATGTTTTTTTTCTTATTTGTTAAAATTATCCTTATGTTGTGACAGGATGAGACAAAGAATCGGTGGAAAAATTTAGCTACTCCTTGCTATTGCCGTCTGAAGAAATGCACTGCTCCCGGTCAACAACCAATCAGAACCAGGAGGAGGGACTTAGAGCTGCCAGTCAACTTTGTGAACGCACTGCTAAATGCACTTGCAACAGAAAAACAACTTACTGTTACAGGAAAAACCATTTCCATTTCCTGTAACAGGAAGCCATGCTAACTAGCCTTGGCATCCACAACAGGCTCTGCTGATATAGAGAAGCTATAGTGGAGAGGCACACACACATACATGACTGACAGTGCTAACACCCAGCTCCTGACTCTGATTTTACAAATATGTAAAAAAATATTTTTTTATAGAAGTTACATACTGCAGCTTCAAATGAATGAAGTCCAACTGATCAGCAGTCTGAATATTAACCAGTCAGCCAAAATCAGGCCTGTTCTGCCTATACACATATCGGTTATGATCTTTACCGTTCTCTTTCTGGAAGACTGCCTTCAGTTTGGGCACTTTGCTGAAGTCCACCCTCCTCCACTCCTCGTCCTCGGACACCACCACGTCTGGTTTCCCTACAGAACCACAGAAACATCAGCCCAGTGGAACTTAACCGCTACGTCCTGCCGAGAGCAGCGCTCTCTGGGCGCTCCTGCACCTCTCTGTGGAATGCTGACTGGGACGATCTCCTTGGCCAGCACGCCGGACTCGTGCGCCGCTTTGCTGCGGCTGTAGGAGCTGATGGCGTAGGCGTCCTGCTCCTCTCTGCTGATCTTGCACTGCTTCGCCGTGTTCTCTGCACAGTTGCCCTGTGGAAGTAGCACACGGCAGTGTTGTGGTGCTGCAAAAAACCACAGATTGAGACGATTTTGCTCCAACATTTACCATGTGGAACTTGTTGTAGACGTCTGTGAGGCCGTCCTTGACAATGAGGTCCTCCATCCTCACGCCTCCGTAGGGTGGTGTCTCTCTGGCCATGACGTACGGCACGTTGGACATGCTCTCCATGCCTCCTGCCACCATAACATCCTGAACACACACACACGTTTTTATTCTGAAAGTCTGCAAAGGAGTCACAATCTTGTTGCAGAACATTAGATAGTGAAGCTGAAGCTCTAAAGAAAACAAACAAAACAAAAAGAAAATGTGGTAAAAGTGGACTTTGTTGCTTTTAGCCTCACTTGTATTACCTGATGTCCACACATTAGACTCTGTGCCGCCAACATGATGGACTTCATCCCAGAAGCACACACTTTGTTGATGGTTGTTGCCGGTGTCCCAATGGTCAAACCTGGAACAAAAACGTGAAAAAAATTTCATTTCCATCAGCTTAATAAACTCAGCTAGTGGTGTGTCCTTTGATTTTGAATATTGGTCGATATCTGTACCTGATCCGATACTTCAAAAATACATTTAAAAAATGAAAAGTGAATAAACAGATTTAGGATATCCTGTATTTTTTTTTCTTATATCCACCTTATTTATCATTTAACTACACCGAGGCTGTGTAAGTCAGAGGCAAGTACTTTTTTTTAACTGAGCAAGTTTCGGTAAAAGAACAAAAACATTGAGCAACATGAAAAGTTATATTTACTGTAATCTAACTCATCGGGATGTATCACAAAGATAAAAATAGAAACTATATAAAATTTGACAAAAAAAAAATACTGCAGAGTAAGGGCACAATTTCAACATCTAAACTGGACAGTTATTAAAAATAACTCAAGTCTTTTTTCTCCTTCACTTTAATTTTGTTCTTAGTTTTATAAGAAAAGCACCAACATGACCTTACCTGCCCCCAGCAGGGCCTGTCGTGTGGGAGCCTGACCCTCCGCCGCCTGAAGCACGTTGCCCATGTAAACTTCCTTCACCTCTTCAGGAGAAATTCCTAAGGAAACAAAGTCAACTCATCATCTTGTTTCAATTGAGCAATCTTTGTTTCACTTTAAAATAAAAACAAAAAACATACACCAAATTTTGGCGCAAACTTTCATTCTCCTGTTCTGGTAAAGCTTAGACCTACCCATATAGATTTTAATCGGTTCTGCTTTCTGTTGGGGAACAATAATTTACAAAGATGTAAAACAGTGTTCTTTATTGCTTGTCATTTAGATTAAAAGCAAAGGGAGACAGATGTTACAGTAAAACATCTGTTACATATTTAAAACAATGCACACAATGCTAATGCCGCTTGTAGTCATCTGACTTGACTTGAAATAAACGAGCAAATGTTTATAATCCAAAAGTTTGGTCAGGTAACAAAAAATTAACTTTTTTTGTTTTTGTCATAGTAATGATCCCTGTTCGTTTACAAAGGTTTTTAGCAAACCTCTCACAAACGCATGTCAAATCAGGCTTTAGACGGAACCAACTGTGTGGACACACCTGCTTTCTCTATGGCTCCTTTAATAGCAACAGAGCCCAGTTTGGTGGCAGGAACTGCTGCCAGGCTGCCTCTGAAGGAGCCCATTGGAGTACGCACCGCGCTGACGATGACAACTTCCTGTAAACATGCGATTTTTTTTGTTTTATTCTTTTTTTTTTTTTTTTACATAAAACTGACAGACCGTTTTATGTTAAAAATGTGATCCAAACACAGCTTGTTTACGATGCTTATAGGGGTACTTACATTAAGCGAAGGCCGTGATGTGTAGGTTCTGGCAAAGTAACTGTGAGCCTACAATGACAAGACCGTAGAAAATATGACAATTCAAATAATTCATGAAGGATGCATTTGAAGACTTGTTTTGTAAAAGTGAGGTTGCAAACATAAAAAAATGGCTGCTCTAAGGCTTTACTCAGGTGAACTAAGGCGACTTGGGACATGTGCGAACTTTTTGTCAGATAAGCCAAAATAGTGATAAAAAAAAACAAACAAAAACAACATTATAAAATCCAAAATCACAAAAAAAAATTACTGCTCAAAAATTAACTAATTATGCAATATTTTTACTTAAAAGCAAAGTAATCAGATTTTTTTTTAGAAGTGATGTTGCGCTAAACTTAAAAAGGAGCTAATAAAAAACCCCCATCCAGTTTGCAAATTCTTTTAGGACACCGTTGCAAGGTTAAGAAGATGATAGAAAATTTAGTCTATTCTCAGCTATAACAAGATTTGGGTCTCTGAAAACAAACGCTTTATTTGGTCAGGCTAAATAAAATTTATTTATAGCTGGTTTGGCTGCACTAAAGTCTGTCTTTGACTAAAAATTGGTGTAGAAATCTCATCTTATGATACAAAAAAAACGAAAGTAAAATGATTTAAAAATGCAAATATTTTGTGCTGTACCAGTTATTTTGTTTTTGTGGACTTGTTCAGGGTCTCAAACATAAAAACAAGTGTGTTTCTTTAGATCCGCAACAAGTTGCTCTGAATTTTCCAAGTTTTGTTTTTGGGCTCAAATCGCCTTTATTGAGCAGTAAACAAACAGAAGGGGAAGACATGCAGCAAATGGGCCGACACCGGGAATCGAACCCAGGACAACTGAGTCGAGGACTACATACTGCGCTCTAAAATATATGGGACTAATACAAACTTGCTGATGGAGGCCGTCTCTGCATGCAAACGAATGGGCAATATCAGAATCTGAAAACATTTCACGGAACACGTCTCCAACTCATTCTTTTTATTTTTATGACTGGAGTTTTCTCACAATACCTCTGTTTTCAGAGGAGGCGTGACGCCGAACAATGTCCGGAACTGTGGCGCTGCTGTCTCGGTTGTTGATATCGGGGCTGGAGAGACGAGAGTGGAACAGAACTGGGGAAAACCTTCTGTTTGTTGGCAGCTTGATTTTGCCCTTTTGTGTCTCATGCTTCGCATGTGCGACTCCACTGCCTTGATTCCCATCGTTCCGAGTTTGAAAAATTTCTTGCACAAAATACAACGTGCTACGTACATATTCGCTGGTACCGGTCGCAGCCATGTTGAAAAATTTTGGTTGAACAGCCAATTTTCGTTGAATTTACACTTTCCCATCTGGTCCTGGATAAAAACAATCACTGCTCCTGCTACAAGAGCGATGTGCATCGGCTCTGAGAGTCCCGCCCGCAACAACATCGCTTTTATTGGTTCCGCTATCGGGATCGCGTGACGTTACAAGGAGAGGCATTAGGTAAACCATTGGAGAAAAAAAAGTCAAGTTATTTTAATATTTGAGACGACTTAAAAAAATTAAATCCAATTTACGACATGTTAACATTTTAATATCAATTACGGGTTTATTTTTAAATTGATGAACCGCGGGAAACCTGGCACTTAAGATTTATCTCTGTAATCCTTTAGCACAATTTAAATCACATTTTCTGGCGGGTCAAATTTGTACCATTCTTCACCTGTAATCTGGGGCCAGAGTGGGTAAAAGGTGATCCAGATTTACTAAATACTATGAAATATCCCTTTGTCAAGAGCCACACGGGAAGCTTAGAATGGAACTCCAACTTTACCCGTTGTATTACTGAGGTCAAAACTTATTAATAGAAGCAATGCTGTAGCTTTGGATAAAATGCATGACGGTTGTGCCATAAAGCTAGCAGCAGAAACTACAAACAAGTAAAAGCAGCTCTGCAGCCCCATTGCAAAGTAATGCTAAGTTTAATGCTAAGTAAGTGGACAGTGGCAGTTTACTTATTAATTGCTTATTAATTGTTTTTATGAGTGCTATGATTCACGGTGAGCCCAAATAACACAATGACCCTCTCTGCTGCTGTCAGACTGTCAAAGTTTGGCCAAGGACGCTTCTCAAACAGTAAACACTTAGCACAGCTGCTCCAAGTTACGGCCTTCTGTTGCCATAGAGGTGCTAAAATGACTTTATTTTTGGCTAATATGCGCTAAACTTTACCGTCATTCTCACACTGTGACTTACCAGGCGCCTACACGTCCGAGCCTGCACGGTTAACAGTCTGCCGGGGGACATTTTAGCCTCCAAGACAAAACAAAGCAGGAGAGTTTCACCTTCAAGCAGCACACTGCAAAGGGTTAAGAAAACACCAGCCAGTACAGAGAGGGGTGTGTTTCGAAGACGTCATCAGTTGCTTGGCATTATGGTTGTTGTAGTTTAATCACAGTTTGTTTAGTTAGATATTTTACTCTATAGCACGAAGGAAACAAAAGAATGAAAAGAAATAAAAAGAGGTAAGATGAGAAATAGGGGTCCATTTTACTGAAACATACACAATATAATTGCTTATATTTTATTTTGGTTTTCAGGTGAACTCTTCCGCAAGCTTTTTATGAGAAGCTCAATTCGTCAGCTCTGCAGGCTTTTTCCCCCCAAGATTTTTTAATGAGGAAAATCCTATTTTTTCTTAGATGTTGCCAGACTTATTGTGTTTTTTTTTGTTTGTTTGTTTTGTTGTTTTTTGTCAAGAAGACCTTATTCAGCAATTGACAGGTGGGCACCTGTGTGGTGTTTTTCTGTTCCAGAGGTTTACAACTTTCATGATCCAAAGAGTAATTCTTTCCCTCAGTCCAACTAACTAAAACTCTTTTAGAGCCGTAAATGTTACATGACCCTTCGAAAAAAGACAAAAAAGAGAAGCAGCATTCAGCTTGCACCACAAATCTGGAACAAACTTTCAGAAAACTGTAAAACAGCTGAAACACTGACTTCCTTTAAATCTCGACTATAAACCCACCTGTTTAGAGTTGTATTTGAAACGTAATCAATTACGAATTTAACGATGGCGCTTGACTTAATGTCATGTTTTGATTGTTCACTCTATGTTGCATGACTTTGTGTTTTTGTTTGTTGTCTTGTTGCTGAAATGTGCTATACAAATGAAATTTGATTGATTGATTGATTGAACCTATAATTTTCTATTTCTACAACAGCTGTCATTTGTAAAACCAATCATTTTATTTCTGATTTTATGTTCTAAAGTAAAAATAAAAACAAAGACAATATACACATTGTCTCCTTTGAGCTGTAGATATTTGCTGAAAATTATGTAAAAAAAATTTTTTTGTCAACCTATAAAAAGTATTAATGGCAATTATCTGTAATGGAAATTCATTGTAATTATTACATGAAAAAGCATTTTTTAAAACTGCATCTTTTATTATTTTATGTTTAAAAACATCAACTGGTTCTTTATCATTTTTAGCCAAAGTTATTAAGTCCCCATTTTGAAGCTACAAAGAGTCACTTGTGGCTCCCAAACCCTGTTCTATTAAATCTTTTTTTTCTACTACATTGGTAGTTTCTATACCAAAACAATCTTCCAAAAAAAGAATTGTAATGGTATTTTTCTCCACTGCATGATTTACAGCATTATTGTATATTTAGCAAAAGACATGCAGACATTTTTTCTCGTCTTCTCTCCAAACAAACCAAGGAAAATGTGATTTTCTAGTGCGCGGAAACAATCAGTTTTTACCATGTGTCTCAACCTTTAAAATCCTGAGTGAAATACAGAACAGGGGCTCAACAACCCAGCTATAAGTAGTTCATCAAAGTGTTATGGGCTCTTCTTCGTTGGTAGTGGTATTCTGTTTGTCTTGAGCCGGAGGGAAAGTACAGGTGACCTAGAAAGGGTCAGACGCATCATTGGCATTGTGTTGAGCCACTGCATGATTTTTTTAGAGTGACTGACCTTTAACCGAGCATTTACCTCTGTTCTCAAAAGCAGCATCCACTGTTTGACCAATCCCAGGCAGATGCCTGTGGATGGGTTTGGGGTAGCCAAAGTTAGTTGGAATTGGGAAAAATTTATTGTCTCCAGTTGTTAATAATAGTCAATAATTTTCAGGATTGCCCTGTTTAGAAAACAGCAGTAAGTTAAGATTATGGTATTTCCTTCTTTTTGAGCAGCAACTTTCCCTTTTTTTTAAGCTTGTGATTAAAACAAAAAAAGGTGCTTTTTTGCGATTAAAACAAAAAACACCTTTTTCTTGTGGGGACGCCTCCACCGATCTAGGGAAAGAGAAATGCTTTGGAGTGAATTACAGAGGGAGCTGTGAGACCAAAAAATGTGACAGAACCTTTCTGCTGAAGCCGTTGTTTCATCTGTTGACTCATTTGATATTTACCTAAAACTGTTCAAACTGGCGCTGAATTCTTTGGAAGGCATCACATCTTATATTTCCATCATTTCGTAATTTACCAGCTGCACATTGGTGAACATGACGAAGACTTGTACATACACGGCAGTGCTTCTCAAACATCTGTCTTCATCTTGATCCATGTCAGATTTCTAATCTTGTGGGTGTTTTATTGGAAATTTCTGTGAAACACCAACGCAAAGTAGTGCGATGTTGTCAAGTGTAAGAAAAAGGATATATTTTACTTTAATTTTTTACAAATAAAATGGTTTGTATTTGCTTTTAGCTCATTCTGCTGATACCCTAAATAAAAATGTAGGAATGTTCTTGTGAAAAGAAAACATGACCATAAAATGTTGAATGATAATTCTTTATTCACACATTCATTGGACAAATAATGTTTTCAGCTCCATCTAAATGATGACATTTTTATTTTTTTTGGTTATTTTTTTTTAATTCAGAAGAGTGTATGCCTAAATTTTATCCCACCACCTCTACATTAAATACATTCTTAGATAAGATGAAAAGCTACGTAATGCCAAAATAAAGTAATCCCTTAAGCTAATTACAGCCAAGCAGGTAGGTGTTCTTCAGCACACGTAGCAACTTCCCGCTCAACAGGTCATACATGTACATGTAGAGGCCACTGTAGATGTGAGCATAACCTGAAAAACAGAGACTAAGGGTTAGACTCTTTGATGAATGGGAATAAGACCTAATCCATCAGACTCCGATGTACGGATAAGCAGGTACATCCAATGGCTGGATAGATGGATGCCTTGTATGTCCATATTTAGTATTAAAGTTGAAATGCTAAAAACTGCTGACATGGCCGAATGAGTCAACGGTTCCTGTCAGTCATGTTTAAAGTTTAAATATTGGGCATTGTGGTCATCATGACCAATATTGAGCAGGAGTTTCTGCTCAGTTGATGAGCAGAAACTTGACAAATGAGCATTTGTACAAGCTAGCATTTGAAGTAAAGCTAATATTCCCTTAGATGTTAATGCCAATGCTATATTCACCTTCTTTCTCGGTGGCTGCTGCCACCTTGTTGCTCATTCCGGAAAACGTCTGTCTCACCCAGGAAAATGATTCCACAGCCTTTCTGCTTTCATCAAAACTGAAGCAACAACAACAACAAAAATAAAACAAAAATTATAGATGCATAAAACCAGGGCAAATAAATGATCCATGTTGTAAATGGAGATCAGTGCACATCTGACTCACGTTAAGTAGAAGTAGCCCCCCCAGAACAGATAGGTTTTTCCAGACCGAGCATCTTGAAAAGCAGCGTCGACTTTTGTCAAAAAACTTGGCAGACCGAATTCAGAGAGGGACTTTGGGTAGCCCGGTACCGGCTGGGTTCCAGAGAAGGCCCATACGTTAGAACCTTTAAACAAAACAGTGGCATCAAAGAATGACTAATGCTAAATGTGAAATAGGTCTGATCCGGTGAATGACTAGGGAGGAATATTACCTTTGAAAAGTAAGACGTTGCCAGTCCTTGGGTTCTCGTAAGCAGCATCAACGCTTGTTGGGGCGTTGGGCCAGAAGCTTGAGATAAGACTTTTTTGGGGCGTGCTGCTCTGGGAGCTGCTGTGCCACAAGTAACTGAGAGCAGATATGAACATAAGCATTAGGTGCTAATGCTAAGGAACAATAAACTTCAAAATTTTGATTTAGATGTCAGCATTTTGCCATGGGGGATGAATGTGTAATACCTGTCCTTGAAGAAAAACATTTCTCCTTTCAAGGTGGTGACCGCATCAAACTCCACAGGTGAGCTGCAGACATCAGGGATGGTGGGAGCCTGAGTTGTAGTTGCTCTGGGATCTCCAGAAGGTTTTGAACCTGTTGTAGTTGCTGCGGTACCTCCAGAAGGATTTGAACCTGTTGTAGTTGCTGCGGTACCTCCAGAAGGATTTGAACCTGTTGTAGTTGCTGCGGTACCTCCAGAAGGATTTGAACCTGTTGTAGTTGCTGCGGTACTTCCAGAAGGTGTTGAACCTGTTGTAGTTGCTGCGGTACCTCCAGAAGGATTTGAACCTGTTGTAGTTGCTGCGGTACCTCCAGAAGGATTTGAACCTGTTGTAGTTGCTGCGGTACCTCCAGAAGGATTTGAACCTGTTGTAGTTGCTGCGGTACCTCCAGAAGGATTTGAACCTGTTGTAGTTGCTGCGGTACTTCCAGAAGGTGTTGAACCTGTTGTAGTTGCTGCGGTACCTCCAGAAGGATTTGAACCTGTTGTAGTTGCTGCGGTACCTCCAGAAGGATTTGAACCTGTTGTAGTTGCTGCGGTACCTCCAGAAGGATTTGAACCTGTTGTAGTTGCTGCGGTACCTCCAGAAGGATTTGAACCTGTTGTAGTTGCTGCGGTACCTCCAGAAGGTGTTGAACCTGTTGTAGTTGCTGCGGTACCTCCAGAAGGATTTGAACCTGTTGTAGTTGCTGCGGTACCTCCAGAAGGATTTGAACCTGTTGTAGTTGCTGCGGTACCTCCAGAAGGATTTGAACCTGTTGTAGTTGCTGCGGTACCTCCAGAAGGATTTGAACCTGTTGTAGTTGCTGCGGTACCTCCAGAAGGTTTTGAACCTGTTGTAGTTGCTGCGGTACCTCCAGAAGGATTTGAACCTGTTGTAGTTGCTGCAGTACCTCCAGAAGGATTTGAACCTGTTGTAGTTGCTGCGGTACCTCCAGAAGGATTTGAACCTGTTGTAGTTGCTGCGGTACCTCCAGAAGGATTTGAACCTGTTGTAGTTGCTGTGGTACCTCCAGAAGGATTTGAACCTGTTGTAGTTGCTGCGGTACCTCCAGAAGGATTTGAACCTGTTGTAGTTGCTGCAGTACCTCCAGAAGGATTTGAACCTGTTGTAGTTGCTGCGGTACCTCCAGAAGGATTTGAACCTGTTGTAGTTATTGTGATAACTCCAGAAGGATTTGAACCTAGAGGTGAAAAATTTCAGCACAATTTAAATTCATAATTTCTTGTTCACAGAATAAGGTATAATCAGCATCTTTTTTTTTTTTTTTTACAAGATTCTTAACAATGGTTTGAACTTTCCCCAGAGATGTAATTGTTTAAGCACTAACCATAAAGCGACTGGATGCCTCTGACATCATCTTGGGGCAGAACAAAGGTGTTGGGGTCTTTGTAAGAGTACAGAGGGTACATGAGAGCAGCGCGATTGTCAGAGTGGGACAAGCCCAGAGAGTGGCCGAACTCATGGGCAGCAACCAGGAAGAGGACGTAGCCTAAAGCAGAAAAGTACATAATGAAACGGTCATCTTGGCCAATTTCTACAAAGAAAACAAAATCCCTTCCCAAAATGATGTATAAATGACCAACTTACCTTTGCTTGAACGAAATGTGAAGGTCTCATCGTCGTCAAAGTGAGCGTCTCCTCCGATGTCAGGAGAAGGAGCAAAGGCGTGGGCAAGAGTACTGCCAGGCCCGTCAAAGGGGTAATTATCACCGTGTGCTGTTCGCAAAAAGTGTCTGATTAGTTTGCAAACCTTTTTCGATACAACCTTTTCAAACATGTTTAATGTTTCAACAATGAAGTGACTGAATCATTGTTGTGAATAGTAGTACACAGCAAAGTCTGCAAAGAACTTTTGCTGTTTTAGTTTCTCCCTTTTCATGGAGCCACTAAGGATGCAATCTTACTGCCGGTGAGACTCTACAAGAAAATTTGCTTCCACTCACATCGGCGAGCAAAGGAGATCATGATGTCAGCCGTGCCACTGGTAAGTTTTGTGAACCTCAGAGGAGTGACTTTGGCCCAAACCTCTAGAGCTCTTCGAATGGAGTCATCCACCTCTGCCTGAGACATGTCTGGGGTGTAATTCACAAACCTGTTTTACAAAAACAACAGTCAACCACATCAGCACCATAGCTGGGTATGACATATTTTACTGTACAGGTCCTCTTCAGACCATCCACCTGTATGTGATGGTGTTTTTTTTCCATTTGAGGCCGTCTCCAAAAGTCGAATATCGGGCAATGTTTTCATCTGCGACTCCACAGCGGGGCTTCTTCATCACCTCCACGGTGTCGTTATCCAGAGTCCCCGTTATCTGGAGACCAAAGAATTTCTGCATCTCACTCAGCTTCTTGCTCATTGGGTTGGCTCCTTTCCGAGATAACGGCTCTTTCTCCTGTCAGGTTGAAGAATCTCTTCAGGTAACCCTGTTAAAGGAGACAGCACAACTCAATGTGAAGTCAATGAAACTTAAGGAATTATCCAGGACAGAAAACAAAACATACCTTTGCAAAGCTTTCATCTTGCACTGTTACTTTGGAGACAGGCACACAGCAGACTGCGGCTGCAAAGCTTAGTAGCACGTAGACACCAAAAGACTTCATCCTTCTTTCCTGAGTTGGTTTGTAGTGATACCCACTGAAGTCAGCTGTTATATAGGGTGGATGGTTTGGAGAGTAGGCAGGTTAAGCAACCATCCTCTTGGGACAGAGACACGGGAAACATTGCATGGATGAAAAGGGATCAATGGATCAGAGGAGAGGAAGATAAGTCCAGAAAAAACCTCTGTAATTAGGACAAGACGTCAAATGACAGAGGCATGACAAGACTGATTGCTAAAGTAAATATAATGCCATAATTAAGTCAGTTAAATAGTATTGTGAAACAGCCAGTAATTTGTACTGTATAGATTTCCTTTAAATATTAATATTGATGACTTGAATACATTTTACTTTGATTTTAGTTTGTATTTGAATATGTTTCTAATTAAAATCACTGGTTATTTATACCAAAGGCATCGCCTCCATAGCTACGTTACATTGACCTCTGTTTGCCCTTCCTTGAACACCCTGTTGTTTTGTAACATGTTTTGCGCTGTTGACATGCTAACCTGGAAACACACCATTAATGCATCACAAAAGCCTGTCTTTGTGTCAGCTGCTCTTTTAATCGTCTGCTCCATGCAGGTCGATGCCGGGAATCCAAAGATCTTCACTCACAAAAGTCTACTCCAGCCCTGAGGCTCCTGGCTCTGCCGAAAAGTCACTGATGGAGTCGGAGTGCTAATCTGTACAAGCTGGGTCATGCCGTGAACAAAAGCAGCCCTACTGTCTACACATTTTAAAGTTTACCATAAGTCAAACCACAATTTGAGTCCTTATGATTTTAGTGCAACTGCTGCAACCTGAAAAAGATATAATATGAACGTATGCTGTAAGGCACTGTGTGCTATCTGGGTACATTGTGCACAAAATAATTAAGGTTTAGCAAAGTTCTCTCCAGTTATCACTATTTAACTGCAGCTTTCCATCAATACGTCATAAAATCCTGTGTCACGAAAGAACATCCCATTGTAACACCGCAATCCTTTTGTCCCAGACTGCATTGTGGTTACTGTTTCATAACAGTGGGCACCGGGAGGGGCAGAACCGTCTTCATTGTGTAAAACGTCTCAGTTCTGATTGAACAACACACGTAAATACGCTGTGTTGAAACTGCAACCCAATGAACTGACAGACATTCGTGCTGCTGTGACACGTACATCTTCTGTGGTCTACAACAAAATCTGTCATATCTTTGACTAGTTTTGATGAAGTGATGAAACTTTCGTCTGTCTATCGGTCGTGTCTTAGCGTCTTATTTTAGCCCCACTACTCATTCGTCATCAATCATGACTAAATATGTTGTGGTTATGATATCAGGAAGTAGATCCGCACGGAGAAATACCCCTCCCACACAATATTATTCAGCTGTTTTTCTTTTGTTCAACACTTAAACATAAAGAAATATGACTAATTGTAGGATTAATATAATTACATGAACACCTGATGTTTTGAATCACAACAAGATGTACAAAACGTAAACCTATGTGTTTTATTGATGAGATATCTGGAGTAATTTAAATAAAAGCATGTATTTGAATCGAAATCATGGCTCCACAAGACTGGGTGAAGCTGTGTTGGTCAAGGCACTAGATTGCTAATTTCCCCGACATGTTTATGAGTGTATCATGACAGAAAGAAATGCACTGCATGTACGTAAAGAGAGACGACAGAACACACTAAAATATAATGAATTGCTGTGACAAACTGATTGTGTCGTGCGAATAGTGGAAGTATGACCGTCTGAATCATCATTCCTGAAACTGCAAAAAAAGCATTGGAAACTGTTTACCCTCTGACCTTTAAGATTCAGAACAACAATAACCAACGGAGAGTTAGTACCACACATACACACACGCACACGCACAAATATATTATATTAACATTTACGAGTTTGTATCCCTATCTTTATTAGGAGATTGTTTTGAGTTAATTTTACTTGCGTATCAATCAATCAATCAAATTTTATTTGTATAGCACATTTCAGCAGCAAGGCATTTCAAAGTGCTTTACATCATAACAAACACAGAAATACAACGCAACATAGAATCAACAATCAAAACACGACATTAAGTCAGGTTTCATCATTAAATTTAGTGTAATTCAAACCCTCACAAACCAAATTCACATTTTAGTCCTCACACCAACCTCCAAACCAAAAAATAGTTTTCCACCTCAATGGGTTTCAGACCCATAAAAGTGATTTTAAAACAGAAAAAGTTTTAAAATGGTAACAAAAACCATAAAGCACAAATTTGCATTCATGCATCATTCAGTATCAAACCGACATGCTAATATTAACATCTCATAAAAATCCCAGTTCTTCAAATAAATATTTGTGAAAGATACGTAAGATCCAAAACCTCACAATGCTAAAATATGTGATGAATTTTCAGACCAGCTTCTTCTTTTTGATATGTTTTCCTTACAGAAAACATATCTTCCTCACTCTTTGCTATGTCTTTCTCATAATATAGACTTTGTTATGTCTGTGTTACGGGGAATCAGATCATCTTCCTGGAAATCTCTATCATATATTTACCCTTCTTCTGGATTTAAAATGTAAGAAATGTATTTATATATTTTTTAGTTGGTCTGCCTGCGACATGGAAACACACAGTATATTAGCATATTCAATATTCTGGAACTTTATCATATTTCATCACAGTGCAACAAACCTCAGTTTATTTTATTGTGATTGTACCAACACAAAGTGGCACAAAAGACATAAACACATAATTGTGTGAAGAAAAAGGTTTTCTCTTTTTTCCCACAAATCTAAAGATCATGTTTGTCGCACAAATTCTCATTTTCAACAACAAAATGTTCAGAAAACTTACAACAGAAAACAGTAAAAAATCATAAAACAGTAAAAAAGAAAAAATCTAAATAATTACAAAAGTTTTCATTTCTTTTTTCTGCTGCAGTGAAATCAAGTAAAATTCTCCATTCTTTGATATTTACCATTTCTTGATTGTCTTTCTTATCTGCAGATTTACATGTAAATAAATTACCTACTGTAACCAGCAGTAGGAATGATCTCAGAGTGGAAAATCTAAATAAAACTCCCCACGGCATTGTCTACCTAACTTTTTCTTCAGAGCCACCATGAAAAAATTGCCACTCTCCTTCCCTTCAGTCGAGCAAAGTTATACAATCTTACATACACAGCATGCATGCACAGGATCTGGACGCTGGTACAGGCTTAATTTACTGTGACAAGCTGAATACTCTGGCATCAACGTAAAGCTGAACGAGACCATAACCTGAATCATCATGTCATTTTATTTTTATCACTTTTTCGTGCAGACAGTCAAATAGTGCTGGAAGTGAGACATACAAAAATACTTTTTTTTACAATTTTATTTGATTTATTTAAATAGAAACGCAAATAGCAACACAAACAAAGCAGACATAATTAAATGGTACAAATAACACAAATGTAATACTTAAAAAAAACACTGTCATTAAAAAAATCCACATTAATAGAATACAAAAGGACAGATTATATTTCTAAAGTGTGGGACAACACAACAACATAAAAAGGTTTTATTATTATAAATTATGGATGTAATTTTGGCATTAATTGAACCTTCATTGGTTTTCTTCAAAAGCTGATCTAGTAGTTGTTGCAGGGCAGGAAGTAGCTGTTTCTCAGTAGACGCAGCATCTGCCCCGTCCTCGAGCTGAACTCGTACATGTAGGGACCACTGTAGAGGTAGGTGTAACCTGCAGAGCAGAGATGATACGTGTTAGTGAGGAAAAAAGTACTGGATTGGACAGAATCACTGCAGTCATTTAGTCATTTCATTAATCATGTGCTTTTGGAAGCAACTCACCTCTGTTCTGTAAAGCTGCTGTCACCTTCCTGGTCATTCCAGAGAAGGTTTTATCAACTCGCTTTGGGAATCCTGAGTCCATCGCCTTTGTAGTCTCATCATAGCTGAAAAGGACAAGATAAAATATAATAATTATTTCTTATTAAAAAGCAGGAAAGCATGTTGCTTGGAAAAGGAGAACAGACTCATAATTTTCTTGGACTTTACTTCAGGTTCACACAATTCACCACTGATTTCTGGTCTTGCTTGAACGCACCTGTAGTAATTGCTGTCAACGAAGAACAGAGTCTTTCCAGTCTCTGGGTCATTGAGGGCCGCATCGACTTTCTTGATGTCCTTTGGCAAACCGAAGCTGGAAATCGATTTGGGATAATCGCGTACCAGATCATAGCCACTGAATGCCCAAACTTGACGACCTGTCAAGAAAAAGTTTAAAGTAGTTATTTGGGTGAAGCTATTTGGGTAGTGTATAAAAATACCTTCAGTCAACAAAGACAGAAATCAAATACCTTTAAAGAGAAAGACTCTGTCTGACTGCTCACTCTCGTAAGCAGCATCAACACTGTCAGGGGCGTCAGGCCAGAAGTTTGCTATGAGAGTTTGCTCAGGGGTGTTACTCTGGGGGTGGATACGCCAGAAGAATCTGAAAAAAGACATAGAGAAACTTAAAACACATCTTGGAGCAGATTTTTAGCAAGATAAATAATTGAGTCCAGCTGGCGTTATTGGAGACTTAAGTTTCTGCCATACCCGTTCTTGAAGAACAGCATCTCTCCTCGTAGTGTGGCAACAGCATCCAAGACCAGGGAGGAATCACAGGCATCAGGAGTGGGGGGAGCAGTTGGTCCAGGAGGAATTGGATCCTCGTTTTTGCCTGAAAAAATAGATGGTGTATTACATCACACCTCAGGAATAATGGAGAGGTTCTTGAACAATTTTAGTCTAAGCTAGTTTGTTCAAACATGGATTTTATGATACTAACCATAAAGCGACTGGATGCCTCTGACATCATCTTGTGGCAGAACAAACGTGTCTGGGTTTTTGTACGAGTACACAGGGGCCATGAGAGCACCAGGGTCGTTAGAGTGGGACAAACCCAGAGAGTGTCCGAACTCATGGGCTGCAACCAGGAAGAGGACGTAGCCTAGGAAACGGAGGATGGGTTACACCTCTTGTAGTTTAAATGAGGTAGGAAGGGCTGAGAGAGTGGTTGCTGACTGTGTATGGAATAAACCTACCTTTGTTAGTGCGGAAGGTGAAGGTCTCATCTTCATCAAAATGGGCGTCTCCTCCGATACCAGAAGAAGGAGCAAAAGCATGGGCAAGAGTACCGTCAGGGCCGTCAAAGGGGTAAAAATCACCATGTTCTGTTAGAAAGGACATATTTCATTATGATTGAAACAAAGAAAGAAAAAACTTTTACAACTTCTAATATAATAATTGCAAAAAGAGTTTGATACTCACCACCACGACCAAAGGAGATCATGATGTCTGCTATGCCACTGTAAATCCTTGTGAATCTGAGGGGAGTAACTTTGGCCCAAACCTGAAGAGCTTTCTCAATGGATTCATCTACCTCTGCTGCAGACATGTCTGGTGTGTAGTTCTCTATCCTGAAGAAAGAAGAAAAATGTTCCACATTAAACCACAGACAACATCTGTGATAGCACACATCACTGAATAGCTGATCTTCTGAGATCTCTCACCTGTATGTGAGGTCATTCTTGTCCCATTTCAGATTGTTTCCAAAAGTGGAGAACCGAGAAACATCTACGTCTGGGACACCACAGCGTGGCTTCTTCATCATGGCCAAGGTGTCAGCATCCAGGTTCCCTGTGATCTGAAGGCCAAAGAATTTTTGCATCTCCATCAGCTTCTTAGACACTGAGCTGATGCCACTTCTGAACGTTGGACCTCTTTCCTCTGTCAGGTTGAAAAATCTCTTCAGATAGTTCTGGTGGAGAGAAAGAACAGAGAGGCTTCAGTCTGCTGCTCTATATGTGCTAGTCAACATATCATTTGTTGAATTAAAAGAGCATTTAAGTTTCTTACTACAAAGTACGTTCAATAAACGTCAAATACACATACCTCTGCAAACGTCTCATCCTGCTGTGTGGGCTGCGACACCGGCATGCAGAACACTGCAGCCAAAAGGCTCAGGAGAAAACTCAGCGTGAACGTCTTCATGTTTCCTTGTTGTACTCAACCTGTGTCTCCCATCTGGAGGGAGCCGTTATAAAGGACCTGGACAGGGTGTGTTGAGCAACTACATGCTTCAGAGAGTGACTCTTGACTCCTTTTATGGGTAGTAGAGGAAGTTTACAGCTGATTGTTCACCCGACACAAAATTTCCCCAAAACAAGACACTGTAATTATGACATGTGCTCTGTATTGTTGCCACATGCACATGGGAAGACTTTGCATGCATCATAGAAAGTAATAAATATTGTAAAGACGTATATAACGTTGTAAAGCTTCTGTTAGTGGTGTTAATATATTTTACCACTATGTTAAAGGATTGTTAAAAAATATAAATTTGATTTGATTAAATAATTTGATGTCACATAGAAAAAAGTGTGTATTACAAACAATTTTAACAACGTTACCTGTCTTCATAAACCGATTTCAATAAATTAAAGTTCTGAATTAATTAATTGCAATTAAAAAAAATTTAAATGATAAAAAATGACTAATAAATGTTACATACTGAAGCCCACGATCCTCTGCACGATTGAGGGTTGTGGATGTCAGTGTCTGTAACTAAGACCGAAGCTCACAAGCTCATCCTTGTGAGACAGCCTTCGGTACATCATATCTTTTTAAAATCAATCTGGAATAAACAGGAGACACATTTTCTTTTTTTTTGTTTACCCCTCCAGGGGGTCTCTTGTGGGCTCTAGTGTCCCTTATATGAAAGTAGGCTGACAGGAAGGGGGAAGAACATAGGGGAAGACATACCGCAAATGTCGCCGGGTCCGGGAGTCGAACCCGCGACGGCCACTTCAAGGATTCGAGGCCTCCATACATGGGCCACGCTATCCCCTACGCCACGGCACGCCCAGATTTTTTTTTTTTTTAACATATGATAGAAATGCACGAATGTGCCTTCCAGTTCTACTTATTTTCAAACAACAATTGCATTTCATTGTGGCTTCCAAATTAATACTTTGGTATCATGTTGATACTACTATGTTCAGATCATAAATCTGCAGACATGATTAATTCTACTGCAACTTTGATTGCAGAGGAATGCTAAGGTGACATCCGTTGATTCATAGGAAATCTAAACTCTGACAGGTTAGGGAGTTTTGTGAGTCAGCATGTAGATTCACTATCCACTCCCATAGCTTTATTAATCCAAGCCCAGTATGTTCTGCATTGTGAATGGAAAGCTACGTTCTGTCAACAGTTGCGCAACACGGGACGCTGAGAGGAACGATAATGACTGATAAGCAATGTGCCGTCTACAAGGATTTGCTCAACCGCAGTAATTGCAGATACGTTAAAAATGCGTTACAGTACTAAAAACACACATATTGTGGCATTAATCATAAACATAATTAAGGTTTTCTACATAACAGGCACTATTAACATCTCTATTTTGGAAAGAATCTACAGTAAATGTAGATATAATTTCTTTATGTTACATATTTAATACAAATATTGTTCTCATTCCTTTTATTCAACAATTGTTGGAGATCTTAAAAAGTAAAATACATAAAGTGCAAACAAATTAACCAAAACGACAAAAAACATTTTAAATTTGCAAATAGCTTCAATAGATGGTATAAATTCTTTCTTTCAACACTATTAGTCACTGAGGTGTTACTTTTAATCGGTTGCAGTATTTATTAGTTTCCCAGTGTTGCCAACGTTGTGGTTATTGCTAGAAAGATCCGGTTCCTCGTGAATATACACTCTCTACAATGTCATCATCAGGATATTTCATCATCAGAGTACGTGTGTGCATAATTGTGTGAAGAGAAAGGTTTTCTCTTTTTCCCCATAAATCTAAAGATTATGTTTGCCGAACAAATTCTCATTTTCAACAACAACCTGTTTAGAAAACGTACAACAGAAAACAGTAAAAAATCATAAAACAGTAAAAGAAAAAATCTAAATAATTACAAAAGTTTTCATTTCTTTTTTCTGCTGCAGTGAGATCAAGTAAAATTCTCCATTCTTTGATATTTACCATTTCTTGATTGTCTTTCTTATCTGCAGATTTACATGTAAATAAATTACCTACTGTAACCAGCAGTAGGAATGATCTCAGAGTGGAAAATCTAAATAAAACTCCCCACGGCATTGTCTACCTAACTTTTTCTTCAGAGCCACCATGAAAAAATTGCCACTCTCCTTCCCTTCAGTCGAGCAAAGTTATACAATCTTACATACACAGCATGCATGCACAGGATCTGGACGCTGGTACAGGCTTAATTTACTGTGACAAGCTGAATACTCTGGCATCAACGTAAAGCTGAACGAGACCATAACCTGAAGTCAGCCAGTCTCAGCTCTGCAGCTTGTAATTTGACAATTAAACGTGTTTCTTGTGGTTCCTGTGGTTGTGTAATCAGATGAGTCCTGATTGCAGAACCCATCCCCATTTATTCACCCCAACAAGAGAGAAACACCACAAAACCAGAAACATTTTCTCTCTGTTTCTGCTGGTTAAATTACCTGTAATAGCACAGCATGTAAGCGAGTGCAACCAAAAGCTTCTTCCAGCTGAGTAGTGCAACCCTCCACCACCTGTTGCTGTGAGATACAATTTAGCTGACTGAAAGAACAAACAAGCGTTTTGGAAACAATTTAGAAAAACATGGACTAACTTGGGATGTTGTTGCATCATCGATGCATTTAACAAATATACAAAATGTGTTTTTTTCATCATGTCATTTTATTTTTATTACTTTTTCGTGCACACAGTCAAATAGTGCTGGAAGTGAGACATACAAAAATACTTTTTTTACAATTTGATTTGATTTATTTAAATAGAAACGCAAATAGCAACACAAACAAAGCAGACATAATTAAATGGTACAAATAACACAAATGTAATACTTAAAAAAAACCCAGTCATTAAAAAAATCCACAATAATAGAATACAAAAGGACAGATTATATTCCTAAAGTCTGAGACAACACAACAACATAAAAAGGTTTTTTTTATTATTGTTATTATCAATTATGGATGTAATTTTGGCATTAATTGACCCTTCATTGGTTTTCTTCCAAAGCTGATCTAGTAGTTGTTGCAGGGCAGGAAGTAGCTGTTTCTCAGCAGACGCAGCATCTGCCCCTTTACAGTAGACGAGTGTTCTTATTTGGAATAATTGTGTTTTGAAACTAATGTCTTCAGCAACTTCTAAAGTCAGTGTGACTGCAAATGAAACAACCTCTTACAGGTTCAGTATCAGGGCAGATAATATCCCTGACTGCCAGAGGTCGCTATTGCTTTTCACATCACAAGTACGTCTCCATTAACACTCAGCTCCCAAGTAAAGACATGTAAGTCCCAAACTCAAGACATGCAACTCTTAAGTCAAACCCTAAACTTGTGTGGATCCACTGCCTGTGTTTGGGTTTTTCTTTTAAAACACAAAGACTTGGAGTGTAGATATAATAATAACATGAACTAGAAAATCATGACATTTTAATGAAAGAAATACTGGAAATTTTACCATTTAATTTTATTATTGGGAAGTTTTCAGATTGCAGTGCTAACCGTTAGAATTAATTGCCAATTTATTATTTCAGGTAATAAATAATGTCTAAATAAAAACTTGAAACTCCATAAATACGTATAAAAGTGATTCTTCAGGTCCCATGACTCAATTAGCTTTCAAGAAACACCTTAGTTTTTAAGATAACAATAACCACATCTAAGTTGTTATGTTAACTAGTATTAATCAGGATCCTAAAAAAATGGAGCATATTATTGAATTAGCCAGCAAGGCTATTGGAGTTGAGCAGGCATCTGCAGCTGAGCTGTACATTGAGCTGACTTTTTAAAAAGAATGAAATTCTTGTGGCTCCATCACATCCTCTGTTACTGAAGTTTGTCAGTGGCAATAGCAATAGGTCTACAAAGAAAAATCAGGAAATTTTAGTCTTTTAATTCACCCCACTGCACATTTATACAACATCTTTAAAGGGATTTTTTGGGTATCTGTTGTGTATGATTTTAGTTAAAGTTATCTGATTTCTTATCATGGTTGATAGTCCATATGTTTTACTTGAATTGCTGTTTGATCACTTTGTAATGGAGTAAGAAAATTAATTAATCTTCATCACTTGTGTTAGTTCTGCAGTTTGTGGGTGGTTACTACAAACTGTCTGCAAATTTAAAAAACTTAAAAAATGACCAATTTCAGAAATGTAAAATAAACACTTTGTTTATTTTGGACCATTAGACCAAGGTCGTACAGGGACTCATCTTCAGCCTTTCATTTTTAAGCCACCCGCACAAGATGCTGCCCTGGGCGTTTGCCCATTTTGGCCATATTAGAAACCACCACTGAACCTGCGCTATTACTGCACACCGGTTCAATTAAAAACAAATTTAAAAAAAGGTATAACCAGCCCTTGTGACCCAAATATTAGATCGGTCAGTGGGATTTCCCCTGAACCTCTTGATTAGCAAATCCAGATCTGCATTGGTCCCTGTGAATACAAATTACTTTATTTAATAAGTAAGCTGTAGAATAAATTTTGCATGAGAAATTTAGAAAGCAACAAACAACATCCCGTCCTAACCAACCCAATTTAAAAAATAAAAGATGCTCTCTGTTTCAGAGCATTTTGAGTTGACCTTATCATAAAATTCATTGCCACACATTTGTGGCAGCTCTGGCATTCTGTACAAATGTTAATATAACAATTGGCAGCAATCACATCAATGTCTAGGCAACTGCAAAAGGATCAGTCTTAAGATATTTGGTTAAATCTGTGTTACTAAAAGTGTCTTAATATTATTGAATAGTCAGGGCGTGTAAAGGGGGGAAAAGTTAGGATAATTTCAAGATCCCCTGACTGACGGGGGTCCACCGCAAAAATAGTTTTTTTTCTTCATAGAAATAGAAGAAAAATCGGTGCCTTGTCAATTACAAAATGAATTATGTCGTCTTTTTTTTTAATTGTTTTTATCAATAGAAATTAAATGTTACCCCTTCTAGACCAAAAAGCTCACATCCATATTTGCCCTGAACACCCCCGTAGATCCGCATGAAATGGTTCGTTCCTGCTTGGCGGCTTGCCGGTGTTCAGCAGAAGTCAGCAGAAGACAATAACGGCTATCGCAGTTACTATACTGCTAAGAAAAATGATAAAGTCAGGTTTTCAAAAGGAGAGAGAGAAAAAAGACAAGAGGGTCAATTTGTAGCCCAGTTTTTCTCCAAGAGAGGTGGGTAGACTGTGAGAGATTATCAACCATTTAGCATAGTTAGCTTAGCTACAGACTACTGTTTGCCTCCATTTCACTAGCATTTACAGAACAAAGGTAATAAAATCTACCAACATATTGATATATTTAACTTGTACCTGTTACCACTCTTAACAACAGATGAGTCAGACAGCAGCAGCTCCAGCCACCATATCAGAATAATCCCTCTTCCCTGTCCCAGTGAAAACGGTGAGCAATACTGTGTTCAGTGACAAGCTAGTTAGCATCATTGCAGGGAGTCTGTAGATTTTTCCTGCCTCACTGCTCTTTTTACAATTACACAACAAAACAGTCAAGTCTAAAGTTATTAAACTTGTGACTCAAACTTGTAATTTGATTCCAAGTTCCATGAGTCGCGTTAACACCTCTGCAAACTAGTAAAATGCAAAATCAGTTGATCAAGCTCCCGATTCTGTTTTAAAAACATCATCTGTGCTAAGTGTTATGGTGGAAAAGTCAAAATAGCTGTAAATATTTTATATATTTACATGATTTATATGTTTACAGCCATAGTCAGAATCAATATTTCAGACTAAATTGAATTGAACTTTTATCCAAGTTTGCATATTTGTGTTGAACTGATAAAAAGAAATAGTTTCATCTCATAGAAAGTCATTAAACAATCAAAATCACATATTTGATCATAACACATTTATTTCATTTAGATGACCTGGTGAATGAAAACATGTAAAAACGTACAACTCGAATTTTGGGTATAACATGTCAGGGGATCAACGTTATAGTTGATGCATGGTCATGTGCTTATCATGAAGAAATTGTTTGGTTTCAAATGATAATAACTGAATTTACAAAAATACACAAAACGGCATTTTTTATTGTGTAATTCTATTTGTAATATAACTTTGTTGAGGCAGTCAAAAGGCCCACATTTGTACAACGAATGTAATAAATTAACTTATAAAAAGCAAAGAACACAAAAAAAGGACTGTCCAATAATCTTAATAAATTATAATAAAAATAAAGTTAGAATAACTTAAAAAAACCTTTTTGGCATAGAACCTAGAATACATTAACATTATAAATAAACATTAACAAAACAAAAAAAAACATACACTTAGTATAAAGGTTCATTATTTTCCTGAAACTACATGACAACACAACAACATAAATAGGTCCTATTATTATTGTTACTATAAATTATGGATGTAATTTTGGCATTAATTGAACCTTCATTGGTTTTCTTCAAAAGCTGATCTAGTAGTTGTTGCAGGGCAGGAAGTAGCTGTTTCTCAGTAGACGCAGCATCTGCCCCGTCCTCGAGCTGAACTCGTACATGTAGGGACCACTGTAGAGGTAGGTGTAACCTGCAGAGCAGAGATGATACGTGTTAGTGAGGAAAAAAGTACTGGATTGGACAGAATCATTGCAGTCATTTAGTTATTTCATTAATCATGTGCTTTTGGAAGCAACTCACCTCTGTTCTGTAAAGCTGCTGTCACCTTCCTGGTCATTCCAGAGAAGGTTTCATCAACTCGCTTTGGGAATCCTGAGTCCATCGCCTTTGTAGTCTCATCATAGCTGAAAAGGACAAGATAAAATATAATAATTATTTCTTATTAAAAAGCAGGAAAGCATGTTGCTTGGAAAAGGAGAACAGACTCATAATTTTCTTGGACTTTACTTCAGGTTCACACAATTCACCACTGATTTCTGGTCTTGCTTGAACGCACCTGTAGTAATTGCTGTCAACGAAGAACAGAGTCTTTCCAGTCTCTGGGTCATTGAGGGCCGCATCGACTTTCTTGATGTCCTTTGGCAAACCGAAGCTGGAAATCGATTTGGGATAATCGCGTACCAGATCATAGCCACTGAATGCCCAAACTTGACGACCTTTCAAGAAAAAGTTTAAAGTAGTTATTTGGGTGAAGCTATTTGGGTAGTGTATAAAAATACCGTCAGTCAACAAAGACAGAAATCAAATACCTTTAAAGAGAAAGACTCTGTCTGACTGCTCACTCTCGTAAGCAGCATCAACACTGTCAGGGGCGTCAGGCCAGAAGTTCGGTATGAGAGTTTGCTCAGGGATGTTACTCTGGGGGTGGATACGCCAGAAGAATCTGAAAAAAGACATAGAGAAACTTAAAACACATCTTGGAGCAGATTTTTAGCAAGATAAATAATTGAGTCCAGCTGGCGTTATTGGAGACTTAAGTTTCTGCCATACCCGTTCTTGAAGAACAGCATCTCTCCTCGTAGTGTGGCAACAGCATCCAAGACCAGGGAGGAATCACAGGCATCAGGAGTGGGGGGAGCAGTTGGTCCAGGAGGAATTGGATCCTCGTTTTTGCCTGAAAAAATAGATGGTGTATTACATCACACCTCAGGAATAATGGAGAGGTTCTTGAACAATTTTAGTCTAAGCTAGTTTGTTCAAACATGGATTTTATGATACTAACCATAAAGCGACTGGATGCCTCTGACATCATCTTGTGGCAGAACAAACGTGTCTGGGTTTTTGTACGAGTACACAGGGGCCATGAGAGCACCAGGGTCGTTAGAGTGGGACAAACCCAGAGAGTGTCCGAACTCATGGGCTGCAACCAGGAAGAGGACGTAGCCTAGGAAACGGAGGATGGGTTACACCTCTTGTAGTTTAAATGAGGTAGGAAGGGCTGAGAGAGTGGTTGCTGACTGTGTATGGAATAAACCTACCTTTGTTAGTGCGGAAGGTGAAGGTCTCATCTTCATCAAAATGGGCGTCTCCTCCGATACCAGAAGAAGGAGCAAAAGCATGGGCAAGAGTACCGTCAGGGCCGTCAAAGGGGTAAAAATCACCATGTTCTGTTAGAAAGGACATATTTCATTATGATTGAAACAAACAAAGAAAAAACTTTTACAACTTCTAATACAATAATTGCAAAAAGAGTTTGATACTCACCACCACGACCAAAGGAGATCATGATGTCTGCTATGCCACTGTAAATCCTTGTGAATCTGAGGGGAGTAACTTTGGCCCAAACCTGAAGAGCTTTCTCAATGGATTCATCTACCTCTGCTGCAGACATGTCTGGTGTGTAGTTCTCTATCCTGAAGAAAGAAGAAAAATGTTCCACATTAAACCACAGACAACATCTGTGATAGCACACATCACTGAATAGCTGATCTTCTGAGATCTCTCACCTGTATGTGAGGTCATTCTTGTCCCATTTCAGATTGTTTCCAAAAGTGGAGAACCGAGAAACATCTACGTCTGGGACACCACAGCGTGGCTTCTTCATCATGGCCAAGGTGTCAGCATCCAGGTTCCCTGTGATCTGAAGGCCAAAGAATTTTTGCATCTCCATCAGCTTCTTAGACACTGAGCTGATGCCACTTCTGAACGTTGGACCTCTTTCCTCTGTCAGGTTGAAAAATCTCTTCAGATAGTTCTGGTGGAGAGAAAGAACAGAGA
The DNA here is from genome assembly GCF_001444195.1 of Xiphophorus couchianus. Lineage (NCBI taxonomy): Eukaryota > Metazoa > Chordata > Actinopteri > Cyprinodontiformes > Poeciliidae > Xiphophorus > Xiphophorus couchianus. The sequence goes on from NC_040238.1 coordinate 27,016,958, forward strand.
GGCTTCAGTCTGCTGCTCTCCATGTGCTAGTCAACATATCATTTGTTGAATTAAAAGAGAATTTAAGTTTCTTTCTACCCAGTACATTCAATAAACGTTAAATACACATACCTCTGCAAACTTCTCATCCTGCTGTGTGGGCTGCGACACCGGCATGCAGAACACTGCAGCCAAAAGGCTCAGGAGAAAACTCAGCGTGAACGTCTTCATGTTTCCTTGTTGTACTCAACCTGTGTCTCCCATCTGGAGGGAGCCGTTATAAAGGATCTGGACAGGGTGTGTTGAGCAACTACATGCTTGAGAGAGTGACTCTTGACTCCTTTTATGGGTAGTAGAGGAAGTTTACAGCTGATTGTTCACCCGACACAAAATTTCCCCAAAACAAGACACTGTAATTATGACATGTGCTCTGTATTGTTGCCACATGCACATGGGAAGACTTTGCATGCATCATAGAAAGTAATAAATATTGTAAAGATGTACATAATGCTGTAAAGTTTCTGTTAGTGGTGCTAATATATTTTACCACTATGTTAAAGGATTGTTAAAAAATATACATTTGTTTTGATTGAATAATTTGATGATGTCACATAGAAAAAAGTGTGTATTACTAACAATTTTAACAACGTTACCTGTCTTCATAAACCAATTTCAATAAATTAAAGTTCTGAATTAATTAATTTCAATAAAAAAAAATCTCAATTATAAAAATGACTAATAAATGTTACATACTGAAGCCCACGAACTTCTGCACGATTGAGGGTTGTGGGTGTCAGTGTCTGTAACTAAGACCGAAGCTCGCGAGCTCATCCTTGTGAGACAGCCTTCGGTACATCATATCTTTTTAAAATCAATCTGGAATAAACCAGAGACACATTTTCAAGAAGTTGCAATGTCAGGATCTGTGTTTTTCCTTGTTTATTTAGTGTTCTGTGTCCTTAAGTCTCTTCGTTGTCCTGTCCTCCCCTTGATTGTTCCCAGGTGTGTCTCGTTTCTGTAATTACCCTCCCGTGTATTTAACTCCACCTGTGTTCCTTGTTCCTCGTCGGGTCCTTGTCGTCGTCAATGTCTAGTCCATTCGTTGTCAGTGTGTCCATGTGCCTGCTGCTCGTTGTTTGGACTGAGTTTTCTTCATTAAATTTCATTATTCATCATACCTGGGTCTGCTGCGTCTGCCTCACCACACCGTTCCATGACATGCAATATTAATAATTTATTAATTTATCCATCCAAACCCAGAGATCCCTCTCCTTAACCAACACTTTCCAGGTCTTTACGGGTGGATACCAAAATACTTCCAGGTCATAAGGGGGATACAGTTTCTCCACTGGGTTCTGGGTCTAACCTGCGGTCTCCTAAAAGAGTGGGACATTCCCTAAAATGAGGAGCTCAGGAAGCTCCCTGATCAGATGGTGAAATAAATTTCATTACTCATAGCTTTTCTTTGTACAAAGCAGCTCCACTTCAGGCTGTTTCCAAATAATTGAGCTTCTCACCCTTTCACTGAGCCAGCCCCGCCTCCCCACACAGAACGCTCCTTTCAGCTGCTTGTGTGGCATCTCAGCATTTAATTTACCGCCCATAATTCTTGACCAAAGGTAAGTGTCAAACCGTCAATAGACTGAGATAGTAATAGCTTTGCTTTACAGCTCAGACTTTTGCATCGAACAAGACACCAATATTCTCGGAACTTCTCAGCTTGCAGCAAAAACAGATCCCCTAGTTTTCAGCTTTTTCTGATGGAACCATTTATTCAGACTTGATGCACTTACTCTCACTATGAACTGCTCCAGTACACTCACTTTTGTGACCTAAGAACACCAAGAGAAAATCATGAGCCAACATGAGACCCTGAAGTTCCTGACCCACATGCTTTACACTTAAATATGTTTGAGATCAAGCTCATAAACACCACACACAAGATCCCCCACACAAGGGACAAGACGCAGTCCTGGTGACGTCCAACCCACATTGTGATAAGCTCTTGCTTCATGCCAAGATTGTAGACACAGCTCTTGCTTTGGGGATGAAAGGGTTAAATAACCCTTTGACAACTCTGGTTCCCCATCTTCCCTAAGGACCAAACAATAAACCAGACCTCCAATCTCTCTTGACCCCCTTGGAGAGCTACCAGACACTTGTCATACATTTAATGGGACACATTTATGGGGCATTCAATCAATGAAATTTTATTTGTATAGCACATTTCAGCAGCAAGGCATTTCAAAGTGCTTTACATCATATCAAACACAGAAACACAATGCAACATAGAATCAACAATCAAAACATGACATTAAGTAAAGTTCCATCATTAAATTTGTAATTGATTACGTTTCAAATACAATCCTAAACAAGTGGGGTTTTAGTCGAGATTTAAAGGAAGTCAGTGTTTCAGCTGTTTTACAATTTTCTGGAAGTTTGTTCCAAATTTGTGGTGCATAGATGCTGAAAGCTGCTTCTCCTCGTTTGGTTCTGGTTCTGGGGATGCAGAGCAGACCAGAACCAGAAGACCTGAGAGGTCTGGAAGGTTGATACAACAACAGCAGATGTTTAATGTATTGTGGTGCTAAGCCGTTCAGTGATTTGTGAACTAACAGTATTTTAAAGTTTATTCTTTGAGCTACAGGGGGCCAGTGGAGGGACTTTAAAACTGGTGTTATGTGCTCTATCTTCCTGGTTTTAGTGAGAACGCGAATAGCTCGAAACCTTCTCTGTACAGTTCGCTATTCGAAAGCCTATTCCTGAATCACAGTTCAGTCAACTCTAACATATGCTGTCGGTTTTCGTGCGTCTCCCACACATCGTAGTGTCCTACTTTAGGATGGCCTCTTGAAACCTTTGAAACCTGGCTCTTTCCATCGACATTATCTTTCAACGACAAATAAATCAATATGTTTTTCATGTGTAATGAGTTTTGTTTTAGGCTAAAGTAATTTGGTTGTTGAATTTCGCTCTTAGGGGATTCAACATGGACGGACCTTACAGGCATTTGCCAGATTTTTTTTTTTAAACATATGATAGAAATGCACGAATGTGCCTTCCGGTTCTACTTATTTTCAAACAATTGCATTTCATTGCGGCTTCCAAATTAATATTTTGGTATCATGTTGATACTATTATGTTCAGATCATAAATCTGCAGACACGATTAATTCTACTGCAACTTTGATTGCAGAGGAACGCTAAGGTGACATCCGTTGATTCACAGGAAATCTAAACTCTGACAGGTTAGGGAGTTTTGTGAGTCAGCATGTAGATTTACTATCCACTCCCATAGCTTTATTAATCCAAGCCCAGTATGTTCTGCATTGTGAATGGAAAGCTACGTTCTGTTAACAGTTGCACAACACGGGACGCTGAGAGGAACATAATTAAGGTTTTCTACATAACAGGTACTATTCACATCTCCATTTTGGAAAGAATCTACAGTAAATGTAGATATAATTTCTTTATGTTACATATTTTATACAAATATTGTTCTCATTCCTTTTATTCAACAATTGTTGGAGATCTTAAAAAGTAAAATACAATAAAGTACAAAAAAATTAACCAAAACAACAAAAAAATATTTTTAATTTGCAAATAGCTTCAATAGATGGTATAAATTCTTTCTTTCAACACTATTAGTCATTGAGGTATTACTTTTAATCACTTGCAGTATTTATTAGTCTCCCAGTGTTGCTAACGTTGTGGTTATTACTAGAAAGATCCGCTTTCTCGTGAATATACACTCTCTACAATGTCATCATCAGAATATTTCATCATCTGAGTACGTGATGCAAGTATTTATCCCATGTGATGCAGAAAATCAAGAATCCAAAACGAGGTTCAGACGCAGCGCTTCAGAAAACACTCACAACCTGTAGTTGCTTCCACATTTTGTCAAGTTGCAACCATAAACCTTATGGAGGTTTTCTGGGACTTCAAGTAGAAGACCAGTACAATTTAGTGAATAATTGTAAGACGGAAGGAAATGGATGCATTCACAGTTTTCAAAATGTATTTATTTATTAAACACTCTGTATTTATTAATAAACAATGTGTCATGCTTTTGTCTTCTACTCTACCCCATTTCTTCTGATTCTCCTGAAGACAATTCTGTGTAAGGTACTGAATTTATCCTCAAACCAGTTGCAGTGAAGTAATTAGTAAACAGAGTCCAGCTGCATGTAATTTAGTAGGAATGCAGCTGCACTCTGAAGGCTTCAAGCATTTGTTAGGGATCAGTAGATATTTAGCAGTTATTCTCCACATGCACATTGTTTCTCCTATGTCCCTGCTTCTCCAGGGCCTGTCAGTAGACGTCAGTGGTACAGGTGCTTACTTTCAGAACATGCTTTCAAAAAGGTGTGTGCAATATAAGAAACAGTACAAAGCTTATTTCTGCGGCATAACAATGTACAACAAGAAAAAAGTTGCTGTTTTCCCCAAAATGGCAAGTAAAAGCAAGTGCCTCCAAACTCATCTCTGTTAAATTCCCAGCCTTAAGGCAGTGATGCAAGTTCTGTCAGGCAGTTACAAGTAATGCAGTAATCTGTCATTGTGTCGTTGAGCAAGAGGCTTCACCCGCCTCTCCTGCTGGTGGTGGTCAGAGGGCCGAGTGGCACCGGTGCACGGCAGCCTGGCCTCAGTCAGACTGCTATCAGACTGACTGAGGCTGATAGTTATGAATATGGATAAATATGTTTATCCATATTCATAAACTGCCACCATCAGCGAGTGAGTGTGAATGAGTGAATGACCGATTTGTGAAAAGTCAATTTCACAATTGACTTTTCAATTGTGACTTTGAATTGAAGTCACAATTGAAAAGTTGTGACTTCAATTCAAGTCATAACTTTGACTGTTGTGAAAGTTGGGGCCCTCTGGTCTTTTAAGTGCTGTGCAAGTACAGAACACTTAGCAAACTTGGTTGTGGGCACAACAAGTCAGCGGATCAACTTTTATCATTTAAGATGTTTTTATTTCAAGGAAATCATTTCAAATTATAACATTGATGTGTGACAATACACAAAATGTTTTTTCCCCGATATCATTTCCTTTAGATGGTTTAGTCATAGAGATTTATTCATACACTCAAAAAGGAATCCACATTCATGCAGCTAAACTGACATTTGATTTATTTATTAGAAGCAAACAACAGAAATGGTTAAACAATTGAACAGTCTAAATAATCAAAATAAACTGAAATAAACAAAGATAGTAGGGGTGTAGCAATACAATAATCTCACAATACGATACGATATTCTGATCACGATACGATATATATCACGATATTTGGCAATCGATACAATTCAATGCACTTTTACGATTTTCTGAAAGATTTTAGAAGGACAGAATGATTTTAGTGACATTTTCTGTTCCATAGACGTGGATTTAATTAACTCAATACTGAAGGTAAGCACCAACTACAATACCTGACTCTGATTGGACAGAGTCTAACAGTCTACAGCTGGACAAAATGAATCAAAGATGCAGTGAGAAAATTAGTTTCTGTCATTTAATTCATGTGGGTTTGATATAAAACTCAAAGTTTCTACAGTGATCCAGGAGCTGAGTGGGGAGATTATCAGCCTCTGTAACTCTCAATATGCAAATGATTGCACTTATGTTTTTCTTTTGGACATATTGTGGATGCATTTTGGAGTACAAAAAGTCTTTTGGACTATAGGGAAAAAGCTTTTCTACCTTGTCTCCCGGAGTTAGCCATGTGTACAGTTAGCTGTTTACTACTAGCTGCTGGGGCAGTCTCTCTGCATCACCCCATAGTGATCCAGCCGCCTAGCTTACATTCCCTTTTCGTTCTGTCGGTGGTACAGTGGTGATGTCAGGGACTGAAGGCTGAGTTATAGTCGCTTTCAAAAGTTCGGGTTGAACATATTTTTGAGCCAAGACAGCAATATCGAGTTTATAGTTAAGGTTTACATTGGAGTTGCCTGGAAGAGCATCTTCCAGATCGTCCAGTTTGTGTGAACGGCGGCGCACGCAATCCGAGCCGAGTTACAATCATCCAGAGGTGCACGGGGTGCTGCGACACACTGCGCATGCGGGGCGAGCCTCTGCGTACCCGGTTCAACGCGTCAACAATAAACGTAACTTCAGCAGTTGCTAGCTGCTCCAAGCCCTGAGTTGAAATTGATAAAGTGTTAAAATGATCTGATCGCTAGTCGCGGTTCTGAACTGATTTGAATTTGTGTTGTTTCATCATTAGTGACCAGTAGCCTGATGTTTCTGTTGTTCTCTTGGTTTGTTGTACTTCATGTCAGATGGATAGCTGAATGATATAGTTGCTCTCTGTGGTGGTGAAACTTGTAAGATCCGCTGTTGCAGGCATGTCTATGTTGTAAAGCTAAATTATCATGAGCTTTATTATTTGGGTATAATGGGCCCAGTCATTAGCCCCGCCCCCACACCTGATTCTGACTTGTTCCGCTAGTGCTTCAGGTAATCCTTTATATACAGAACAGAAACCACTAAGCTAAAATCAAATTACGAAGTGGATGCCACTAGTTGCTCCGATATCCAAACTTTGCATTAATTTCGCGATCTTATTGCTTTTGCTGTTACTCCGTTTGCGCAGCTACTCTGTTTCGCTTCTCTTTCACGGTTACTTGTGCAACTTTACTTCATTTCTTAGCAACAAAATACAGCCAATTGTTATTTGTTGAAGATTTGAGATTTACAAAACCAAAGGAATCTAATGTTGCGTTTCATTTTTTACGTTTGGAAGCTCATTCTCTTTCACATAACCGGAAAAGCCGGTTTTTGACATTTCTCTGACATTCGGAAAAATATGGTTTACTTATTTTAGCATACCTCCGGTTTTATTTGGCCTATTAACACAATTTAAAAACTGGTGGGTAGTTTATAATGTGGACTTTAAGCACAAGTTGAAAGTGAGACTGGGGGAGGCGGAGTCTTGCTGCTACGCCGTCACAAACCAGACATGTTAAAAAGACGGTATAAGCCTATGGACCCCTATGGTTTAACGTATTGAAACTCACGGATGAAAAATTCAATACCTTCCAATTGTGGAAAAAAATCGATAAATATTGTACAATCGATATAATTATACAGCCCTAAAAGACAGTGTGAAAAAAAAAATTCAGATCAATATATAAACATAAACTTTATAGAAGAAGGTTCATTATTTACCTGACACTATGGCACGAAACAATGGCATGAAAAGGTTTTACTGCTATAAATTATGAATGTAATTTTGGCATTAATTGAACCTTCATTGGTTTTCTTCAAAAGCTGATCTAGTAGTTGTTGCAGGGCAGGAAGTAGCTGTTTCTCAGTAGACGCAGCATCTGCCCCGTCCTCGAGCTGAACTCGTACATGTAGGGACCACTGTAGAGGTAGGTGTAACCTGCAGAGCAGAGATGATACGTGTTAGTGAGGAAAAAAGAACTGGATTGGACAGAATCACTGCAGTCATTTAGTCATTTCATTAATCATGTGCTTTTGGAAGGAACTCACCTCTGTGCTGTAAAGCTGCTGTCACCTTCCTGGTCATTCCAGAGAAGGTTTCATCAACTCGCTTTGGGAATCCTGAGTCCATCGCCTTTGTAGTCTCATCATAGCTGAAAAGGAAGAAACAGATAGAATCAGTATTTCTCCTCAAAAAAGCAGGAAACACTTTGGTTGTGTGCAAACTAGGAAAAAAATAATCCAAGAGAAGAAAATTGACAGCAAACTCTGTTGGACTGCTCTTCACATATAAACATTTCACCATTCATTTCTGGTCTTTCTTGAACACACCTGTAGTAATTGCTGCCCATGAAGAAGAGAGTCTTGCCAGCCTCTGGGTCATTGAGGGCTGCATCGACTTTCTTGACTTTCTTGGGCAAACCAAAGCTGGAAATCGATATGGGATAACCATGTACCAAATCATAGCCACTGAAAGCCCAAACTTGACGACCTGTCAAGAAAAAAATTATTTTGGTGAAGCTATTTGGGTGACATACAAAAATGTAATCAATGAACAAAGATATCAAATACCTTTAAAGTAAAAGACTCTGTCTGACTGATGACTCTCATAAGCAGCATCAACACTGTCAGGGGCGTCGGGCCAGAAGTTTGCTATGAGAGTTTGCTGAGAGGTGTAACTCTGGGGGTAGATACGCCAGAAGAAGCTGAGAAAAGACAGAGAGAAGCTAAGCTACATCTTGGAGCCGATTTTTTGAAAAGTTAACTGTTGACTCCAGCTGGCGTTATTGGAGACTTAAGTTTCTGCCATACCCGTTCTTGAAGAACAGCATCTCTCCTCGTAGTGTGGCAACAGCATCCAAGACCAGGGAGGAATCACAGGCATCAGGAGTGGGGGGAGCAGTTGGTCCAGGAGGAATTGGATCCTCGTTTTTGCCTGAAAAAATAGATGGTATATTACATCACAACTCAGGAATAATGGAGAGGTTCTTGAACAATTTTAGTCTAAGCTAGTTTGTTCAAACATGGATTTTATGATACTAACCATAAAGCGACTGGATGCCTCTGACATCATCTTGTGGCAGAACAAACGTGTCTGGGTTTTTGTACGAGTACACAGGGGCCATGAGAGCACCAGGGTCGTTAGAGTGGGACAAACCCAGAGAGTGTCCGAACTCATGGGCTGCAACCAGGAAGAGGACGTAGCCTAGGAAACGGAGGATGGGTTACACCTCTTGTTGGACCAATCAGGTCATAGGAAGAGCTGGAAGAGTGGTTGCCGACTGTATAAAGAATAAACTTACCTTCGGTGGAGCGGAAGGTGAAGGTTTCATCATCGTTAAAGTGTACATCTCCTCCGATGCCGGACGAAGGAGGAAAGGCGTGAGCGAGATAACCGCCAGTACCATAAAAAGGACTATTGTCACCATGTGCTGTTAGAAAAAAATTACTTTAAATTTGAACAAAGAGAACTTTTTCAAGAACGTCCAATAAAATAAGCATAAAAACGAGTTTGATACTCACCACCATGACTAAAAGAGATCATGATGTCTGCTATGCCACTGTAAATCCTTGTGAATCTGAGGGGAGTAACTTTTGCCCAAACCTGAAGAGCTTTCTCAATGGATTCATCTACCTCTGCTGCAGACATGTCTGGTGTGTAGTTCTCTATCCTGAAGAAAGAAGAAAAATGTTCCACATTAAACCACAGACAACATCTGTGATCGTACACATCACTGAATAACTGATCTTCTGAGATCTCTCACCTGTATGTGAGGTCATTCTTGTCCCATTTCAGATTGTTTTCAGCAGTGGAGACCAGACCAAGGGGTTTTTCTAAAACGCCGCAGCGTGGCTTCTTCATCATGGCCAAGGTGTCAGCATCCAGGTTCCCTGTGATCTGAAGGTCAAAGAATTTTTGCATCTCCATCAGCTTCTTAGATACTGAGCTGATGCCACTTCTGAACGTTGGACCTCTTTCCTCTGTCAGGTTGAAAAATCTCTTCAGATAGTTCTGGTGGAGAGAAAGAACAGAGAGGCTTCAGTCTGCTGCTCTCTATGTACTAGTTGACATACCATTTGTTGAATTAAAAGAGCATTTAAGTTTCTTACTACAAAGTACGTTCAATAAACATTAAATACACATACCTCTGCAAACTTCTCATCCTGCTGTGTGGGCTGCGACACCGGCATGCAGAACACTGCAGCCAAAAGGCTCAGGAGAAAACTCAGCGTGAACGTCTTCATGTTTCCTTGTTGAACTCAACCTGTGTCTCCCATCTAGAGGGAGCCGTTATATAGGGCCTGGACAGGGTGTGTTGAGCAACGACATACAGGAGTTACGCTTTTTCTGGAGAATTTTGTTCATTTGACACAAAAGTTCCCAAAATATTTCCCTGTAATTATGACACATTAAATACTGTCCACATGTACCATGGAAAGACCTTTCCTGTATCATAAAATGCAGTACTCCTGTTGTGTTAGTGCTGCTAAGCATGGTGAAGAAAACACATCGATTCTGCTTAAATGGTTTATTTATATCAGATAGAAAAGATAAAGTATATATAACAACCTTGTAGTGACTTGTAAGTGGGAGTCGGGTCATGGAGTTTGAAGCTTACAGGGATGTCCTTGTACAGAGCTGTGCATGCATTATACTTTTGTTATGAACATTCTTTAAACTCAAGACACATTTGCAAGAAGTTGCAGTTGTACTGTCATTAATAAAGATACCAAGACACTGAGACTGCTCTGCTTTAAGAAGAGGCTCAACCTCCAGTCTGCAGGGAGCAGTCAAGCTGTTACTAGTTGAGAATCAAGACTTCAGAGGTGCTGTCTCTCATCCCAGCTGCTTCAAAGTGGGAACTGCTCTAGTCCAACTGGAGGGTCATGGCCTTAAGACGCCAACAGAATATCATCCACAAAAAGTAAAGATGAGACCCTCAAGTTCCCAATCCAGAAACTCTCCTCCTGCTGGGACACTGGCTATGATGCTTCTTCACCAGGGAGGTGTCCTAACCAGTCCTTTTGATGCAGAGAAGCAGTGGCTCTGTTTTGAGTCCCTCTCGGATGACCCTGTAGAGGAAACTCATTCCAGCAGCCTGTATGCATGATTACGTTCTTTTGGTCACTACCCAAAGTTTGTGACTGTAGATGCCTGTGGGAACGGAGATCAACTGGTAAATTGAGGCCTTCGCCTTTTGACCCACCTTTCTCTTCCCCACAACAGATCAGTACAGCGCCCGCTTCTCTGCAGATGCAGCACTAATCTGCCTATTGATCTCACACTGCACTTTTCCCTCAGTACTGAACAAAATCCAGAGATACATAAACTTCTCCCCTTAGCGCAGGACCTATATGCCAACCCAGAAAAGGCACTCCACCCTTTTCCGGCTCAAGACCATGGCTTTGGATTAGGAGGCACTGATCCTTAGACAAGGTGCATCCCCAAAGACCCCTCATGATGATTGTCACCAGTGGAAGCAGAGTTCCCTCTCTCAGATGCTGGCATTTCAGCCATGTAAAGCTGGGTACAGCCTGAAGACAAGATTTGGGCTCCCCTTGAGGAGGGGCGGGGTTAATGTATTTGACAGATTTTTTTTGACCTTGTAAAATATGTGAATGTAGCTCATTCTGGCATCCTGCTTTAAAATAAATAAATAAAAGTTGCCGCTTATTCTGCCTTTCAAAGAAAGACTTTGGCACCAGGATGGGAGTCTAATGTTTACAAATCTAACAAAAACATGTTTGATTCTACCATAATTCTGATCATTAGACATGTGACTCAAAGGAAAAAGGCTTTATTGGAGCAGAGAGTTTTTGAGTCAGCAGGTTGGTTTACTGTTTAATCCTCATAGTCCTGTATTAATCTAAGCCTTGTATGTTCTGCATTGTGAATCTAAAGCTACATTCTGTCAGCAGTTGCACAACACAGGACGGTGAGAGGAACGACAATGACTGATGAGCAATGTGCCGTCTGCGAAAAATTGATCAACAGCGATTGCAGATACTCACAAAAACATTTCAATAATAAACACTTACTAGAATATGAAACCAGATATTATTGTTTTATTTATAAAAATATGTACCAGACTTGAGGCTTTTCTATATTCCAGGTTACAGACCACAAAGTCACAGTTTCAGAAAGAAGAATAATTGACTTTATTCATAATGCCCCTTTTATCAAATTGAGATCTCAAATTGCACGTTCACATGCTGGTGATGGCAAGCTACTGGTCTGTAGCCACAGCTGCTCTGGGGCAGTCTGGCAGAAATGAGGCTGCCATCATGACCACCACCAACAAGGTGGGTGAAGTGACTTGCTCAAGGACACCCAGATACATGCAATCTCTTTTTGTTTAGAAAAAATATCTAATACAGGTATTGCTGTCATTCATTTCATTCAATATTTGTTGCAAATCTTAAAAAAAAAACAAGTAGAAAAATTAAACTAAAACATGTTTTTAAATAAATTTCCTTTCTTTCAACACTATAACACACTGAGGTATGACTTTTAACCACTTCCCTACAGTATTAGTTCCCAGGGTCACAAATACTGTCGTTGCTGCCGGAGAGAGACCTTTTCCTGTGACTATACACACTCTGCAATGTCATCGTCAGGCCATTTCATCATCAGGATATGTGCTTGTTACCCTTTCCCATCTCGCAGTCCATTAGGTCGTTAGCTCTGTTGACGGAGACAACACGGTTCTGGCCAAAGTCGTATTTATATTGCTTGTTTCCCTTGAAGAAGTTCACAAATCCTGCAGGAAATGAAGAGTCGATTATGAGGTTCAGACAGAGTCCTTCAAAAGGCATTCACAAGCTTTGCTCTAAAGCAGGGGTGGGCAACTCAAGGGTCAGTCTCCTGCAACTTTTAGATGTGTCTCTACTTCAACACACCTGAGTCAAATAATGAGGTCATTAGCAGGACTCTGGAGAACTTGACTGCACTTAGGAGGTGTTTCAGCTGTTGGATTCAAGCGTGTTGGACCAGGGAGACATCTAAGAGTTGCAGGACAACGGCCCTCGAGGACCAGGATTGCCCACCCCTGCTCTAAAGCAAAGTTTGGTTATAAAATAATATCTCAAGAAGCTACTAGGGTTCTGTTTAATTCATCATCTGAACATGAAAAGGTACAACACAACTGCAGCCCTTCACAAATATCTATCTAACCTGACATGCCATGTAAAAAGAGCGCCCATGATCACTCTGGGGGAGCTGCAGAGATCCAGAGCTCACAAAGGAGAATTTGTTCATAGAACAAGAATCATTCAAACACTCCATAAATTTGTATTTTATGGAACAGTAACAACAAAAGAGCATTTATTGAAAGAAATTGAAATTTATTTAACTTTAAATGTGTGGCAACATGTGAACATTTTTGTCCACCTAAACTCACAGAGACTGAGCTGTTGTGGAAAGAGGAGTTTGGCGTAGTCTATAGCTGTAAAGCTGGTAGAAACAAGACTCACTGTAGTTTTCAGATTTTATTTATAAAAATATTTTAAATTCTTGCACCATTTTATTCTCACCAGGTAAATTATCCACTATAAATAATAAATAATCAAGGGGTATGAATGCTTTTGCAAGATTCTCTATGTAACAGTACTCATTGAAAATGACTGTAACAAATGTAGGTTTAATGTTATTGGCCTGAAGCTAATTGTGCCATTAGAAGGGATGTTTTTGGACATTCTTCATGGTTTATACCAGGCTTGAAAAACAGCTATTGACAGATGATAACACGGATCTGTAGGTTTATATCCTGAAAACAGATTCTGTGTAAAAAAAAAAAAAAAAACTGCAACAAGATTTTCAAAGTGATGACCGGAAAGTCAAAATTCAACCTTAAAATACAGTGGAAGAAAATTAGGTCCCCCCCCCCCAAAAAAATGCAACTTTAAAAAACAACTGAAATCGCATTTCCTGTGCATTTTGTTTCTGTAAAGCCACAAAAAACAAGCAGAAGAGAGATTATTTAACTACCCTCGTAGTAGACAGCTGCGTCTATAGGGAATGGGATTTCCAGCCACTGTTGCTCGATGAGCATTGGTGATCCCTCCATCACGGCCCGCAGTTCATTGTACCTAAATATGACACACATTTGGGTAAACGGATGTTATTTGCTTCTTGGCATCATTGAGTAACACCATGATACACTGTGTGAGTCAAAATATTCTTCTGCATTCACATGGGAAAAATGTTCTCTTGTTTCATCAGAACCGAAAAGGAAGCAGAACATCTGGTCTACTCTGTACCCAGTAACAGAGTTTGTCAGAACAGGGCTGCTGTGAATTCCCTCCTAAACTCAGTCCAGCCACCTTGCAGTGGAAGTTCCTTTTGGCCACTTATTTCCAGGTTCTTGTTCTCAATAATCATAGGTGAGAGTTGGAATACAGTATACCGTATTTTCCAGACTATAGAGAGCACCTCACTATAAGCTACATCTACAATTTAAAAAAAACAACAACTGGAAACGTACATATATAAGCCGCACCGGGCTATAAGCCTCTGGTATCTCCGTATCTCGATTTTGGACAAAGACCTCTGCAGCCCTCTGTATTCGTTAAGGACGTAGCCCTGCGTCTCCAACGCTGAACCATGGAGACGCAGCGGCTTGCATGCCACGGCTCTATTTCCCTCCTGTACTGCCAGATCGATTGCCTTCAACTTAAAAGCGCCGTCTTCGTCTTGTTTCTATGATGAGGGGGTTTGAGTTTGAACACATTTCTCCGTCGTGCCTGCTGCTAGCATGTGCTTGTTCTAAATGAAAATCAGCACTTTCTTCTTTGATTTCCAATTTTGACTTCCAATGATTCACTTCCTGCTAAAGAGCCCCCTGGTGGTTGAAGAAAAATCCACAGAAAAGCCGCACCGGGCTATAAACTGCATGGTTCAAAGCATGGGAAAAAAGTAGCAGTTTTTAGTCCGAAAAATACGGTAGACAGATTAGCAGATTAGAACCTGGATTATTTTCAGATATCCATCTCCCGTTCCCCTTCCTTCCTACAGTACATTGTCGCTTTTAGATGAGATATGCAAGTGGATTCTATGTTGATTTTACAAATTGAATGTAAGATCTCTTCTAAATTTGTCCCAGCATGACACAAATAGCCAAATCAAAGAAAAAGATGGGAAATGCGAGAATGTGACCGACCTCCAACACTCATGGCCGGTGAAGAACACAGTGTAACGATCTCTTCTGAAGTGCAGAGCAGCATCCACTGACTTTATTCTGGAGGGGAAGCCCAGGTCTGAGATGTTTCTGGGAAAACCTTCCTGTAGCATTAACTGCTGTACTTTCCAGTACTGATCACCTACAAGAAAAATATATATATATTTTTTTGTCTTCAAAACCACCACATAAACATCTCGTGTGCTTGTAATTCGGGTGAGACTCATTTTAAAACTCATGTAGAGCTTCTGTCCTCATTCCATCATGTCTTACTTACCTTTGAAAAATAAAATAAAGTTTTTCTCCACGTTCTCATACACAGCATCCAGGTGAGACGGTACAGAGTCTGACCACAGGCTGCTGATGAGGGTGATGCGTGTTTCAACAAAACTGGGATGTTTTCGCCACATGAATCTGCAAAGTCAGAAAGCTCTGGAGTAAATCAGTCATCTTCAACAGAAAAAAAAGCACACTCTTGAGGAAACACACACCTGTCTTTGAAAAACACCACCTCTTGTTGTAATTCGGTCACAGCATCAAAGGACAGATCTGGATCGCATTTGTCAGGGGTTTTGGGAGGAGGCCTTTTTAGTGACTGTAAGTGGAAGTTGGGGTTTTCACCTGAGGCAACCAAAGAAAACAACATAACCTTAGAAGAACTGTTTTATCCCACCCCGGTGGAACCACTGTTTACAGTGCTGAGTAAAAATATTACTGAGTCAAGTCACTAAATAATAGCCCTGTTCATTCAGTAGGACTGTAAATGCCTCGTTCAAGACTTGCCACAGGAGATTAAAGGATTCCTCAAACATGCGTGAAAGAATCAAGGCAACACTCCAGGGATGTTTATTTTTTTTTGATGAGGAAATTATAATATAACATTATAAAAAGAGTTAAGCTTCAAAAACAATTGATTTTGCATAATACTGCCTCTTTACTGACTGTAAACAGAGATGTGTGCAGAATGAGAAACCTGCGTCTGCATCATGGCGAGACAAAGAATTTTTTTGCAAAAGATAGAGAGCACGAAATGATCTTCATTTAGGCTGAATCGATTTCTTTTGTGACTGTGGTTTTAATTGTTGGGCATGTCTGTGGTGTCAGCGGGTCGAGGTCGGAACAAACAAATCTGAGGAGCTTGAAATAAACTTTGAAAAGCTTTTGATCATATGTTGCCTTCAGCTTGTAGAGAGGTTGCAAATGACTCTTCAAAAGTGTGTAGAGTTACTTTCACACTGTTTCATCATCGTTCACAACTTCTTCTTTTCGCCAACTGGCCCAGTTAAAATTCTGCTGGGATTCCAGCATAATGGGAGAAATCCCAGACGAGGCACTGATGGGAGATTGGAATTGACCAAAATTACGTTGGAAAGCAATGGCTGAGCAAGAAGAAACTAGGATTTTTAGGAAAGTTGATCAAATTATGGACAGTATTCATTGCTAGAGAACCTCCAGGTCCACCTCCTAATCTGGCCTCACCAGATAGAGTTTAAAGTCGCAGTATTGTGTAAAATCAACTTTTTGAGCTTTATATCACGTTATAATGTTATTCCCTCAACGAAAACTTACTTTGATTCTTTCATGCATGTTTCAGAAATCCTTTAATCTCCCATGGCAACCGTTCAGCTGTGCAAAACGCCTTGGAGGATGAAGCTCCTCCTCTGTGCTGCAGCTTCCAAGCTTCCCCCTAACAGAGCAGCCGTCGCCTACGACTCCGCCACTCAGCTCCTTCAGACTAGCCAGCAGCAATTAGCAAACACCTGGTGGAACTGATCTGCTGACATCAGTATATGAGCTACTTCTCAGTGCAACGCTGGCAAAGACGCTGTTAAAGGGCGAGTAAAGGAGCGATGGACTGATGAATCCCAAATGCAGAGTTTCAGAAAGAGCAGGAGTTTGTTTTTAAAGACAGACAATTTCAAAGCGTCAAATTACGATGCCAGATTTCTTTTACATAGTGCATTATAATGACAGTATGTGGAAAATACATAGTACTGCCTCTTTTAAAAAAGAACCAAACATGAATGAAAATCTGTGTGTTCACCTGAAGAATGCTGTGGACAAGAAATACAAACAGAAATTCAATCTGATGGCTTTGGAGAATTTTCTGTGGCCGAACGCAAGATGCGGTATGTAGAACATACGACTGACTAGCTGAGAAGGGACTTCTCACAACCCACACAGCATAAGCCTTCGGATTCACGCTCACCGTAAAGGTGCTGGATGCGCTTCACGTCGTCAAAGGAGAGCTCCAAACTGGGTGCAAAGTTGTAAGCTGGGTACATAATGGATCCAGGGTCGGGCGAGTGGGAGAGACCAAGAGCATGGCCGAATTCATGAGCTGCAACAACAGGCAGGCTGATACCTGAAGCGGGATGACGGGTCACACACATTCAAAATCAGTACAAACCCTCAGAAACCCAGAGGAATGTTAGGAGTTGGTGCCAACAGGAGTGAACAGCAAGATTCTAGCATTTAACTCCTTTTTAAAATCCCGTACCAGTAGAATTTAAAGTCCATTCCTCCTCAGAATCAAAGTGCACATCCCCTCCTATTCCTAGACCAGGGAGGAAGGCATGAGCCAGAGTTCCCCCTTTGCCAGAGAAAGGAAATCCATCGCCATGGTCTGCTGAAAACACCGCTGTGTTATCGATTTAGATGATACACTTTTTTAAAATCATCAGGGGGTCATCACAAAGCTCACCTCCGCTGACAAAAGCAATGCCAACGTCAGCCTCTTTTGCTGCCCTCATGCGGAATCTAATGAGGGAAACGCTGGACCACAGCTTCAGCGCTCTCCTGATGGCTTTGTGAGTCCTACTGGCTGGGAAAGGGAGATTTTCACCAGCAATCCTGCAGAGACACATTTTCATTTAGTTTACATGAAGCCATGTGAAATATTTAATCGACATAAAGAAGAGTTAAATATTCCTCAGCTCTGCCATCGCAGGTTTGATAAGCGAAGCCTACGAGAATACGTGTAAACTTTTCTTACACCTACTCTTGTAGCAACAGTTTCATACATTTGAGATCTCACCTTTAAACACATGACAAGGTTTTCAAACTGATGCCACAGGGAGCCACTTCATTTGTAGGCCTGTAGCCTCTGCCTTGCCTTTCCATGATGTATGAGTGTGCACACACACACAAAGTGTGCACACTATTGGTGTCGACATGACAAAATGAAAACAACTTTCCTAACTATTCCTTTATTGTTCTTAGAGAATTTTCTTTTGAAACAAAAAAATTACTTTCTTTGTTGTTATTCTTCATTATTTATCATCTTACTGTGACGAGCTTGATTCTGTAATATGTCTTTCTTATCCTTCTGGAAATTCATAGAAAAGCAGCTAATGATGCTACTGTTCTTTTGATTCATCTTAGTGCATTATTAGGTAACACTTTGTTTGAAGGGGTGTGCATAAGACTGATGTAACACACGTCATGAACAAGAACGAGTCTTCATGAATGTCTGACATGGATTGTCATTTGGTTAATAATGACGCTTAATGGACTTTTAATGCAAATTTTAATAATAGCATTGAAAGGGTCATTATTGACCAAATAATGCAAAGTTTACACTTTTAATTGACTTCTTATGCAACTTCGAGTGCAACTTTGCATTAATACTGTCATTATTTATCGAATGACACTTGGTGACAATAGTTGTAAACATTCATAAAGACTCCTTCGTGTTCATCACCGTTGCTATGGCACGTTTCTGACAGTGTCATGTCAGTCTTATGCACACGTCTTCAAAGAAAGTGTTAACCATTATCATCTTAAAAAAAGTACAAAGCAAGTTGACAGGCTGTTTGGTATTTAAGCCCTTCAAGAACAACAGGCCTCTACAAATGTTTTAATAACTGTTAAGTTTGTGCCATTAATGCAGCAACTTTGTCACATAACATACATCTCACTTCCGCTCTAAAATTGTGTAGTAGTGACTCAGTGGCATTTCTACGTAATATTGTATGCTATGCAAGCGCTCTGTCTGTACATATGACGTAAGAGGCATTACCACACGTGGCTTGCCTGAAGCTTGAGGCTGACAAGGGACTTTTGTTCTGCAGACGCTGATTCTGGCGTCAGTGTCAGAGTTAGATGGCTGTTTACAATTTGCTGACAGCTGTGGTGTTTCAGACACATGTCTAGGTTGGTGTGTCTGAAATGATTCACAGCCTAAGTGGCATTTGGGTCGACAGAATTGACCCAAATAATTAGAATTACGGAAATCAGTTTGCTTAATGGAAACATACCAATTAAAAAAAATCAAACCTTTTTGAGCTATGATGAGGCAGTTCTTCGGCTGTATCAAAACCAGTGTATGTTGCAAAACTGAAATGGAAACACTTTTTTCAGTTCACACGAGTCACGTGACGTATGTATGTAACCTTTATTTAACCAGGCCTGTCTCATTGAGATTAAAAATCTATTTTTCAAGAAAGACCTGGCCAAGACCGGCAGCCACACACCGACATTTACACATCAGAACAACCGGATGTAACTACTGGGCCATAAGATGAAGAAGTGGACAGGAAGTGGTCAGAGGATGATGGCACGGCATGTTTTTAAACGACTTGCTGCATGAGCAAACGTATTTACAACTCACGAGTAATTTTAACTGTGCTTCTTATTTAATGGAAAAGCTGCAATTATGAAGTCATGTTTTTTTGACATTAGCATAAAATTGAGAAATATGTAGCTACTGTGAATTCCACACCCTTGATGCGAATATACATGCACTATTCAGAATGGTAGAATGTCAAAAGCAAGACTACTTCAAAACATGCAACATTATTTAAAAAAAAAATCTTCTCAAATTCCTCTTGTTTACACCGACATGGCTGTGATCAGTTCACCTCCCCATTAATAGTTGGTGTTTGTTTTTCTTAAATATTATATGCACACACTTTGTGTATTTTGATTCATGTAGATCTACTTGAAAGGATTTAAACTTGGTCGATTAGATTATTAATTTAACTTTATGATGTTGTTTTGCTCATCACTGCTCAGCGTGTTCAATCAGCCTCACTGGGAAAAATCACAATGCCTGCAGGGGCTGAGCTGCATTTGGGCTCAGATTACTGTTTGGCTGTGAACTAAACTTGTTAAAATGGAATGTAAATATGTAAATATCTTGTTTCTAGAGATTTAATTTAGTCGAGTGTGTGTGTGTGTGTGTGTGCATACAGAAAGCAAGAATTTCTTTCTCCATGTCTGTCATTAGCAGCGATACGGCCTGCAATGCTTTAACAGCCGGGTGGTCTGAAACAAGATCTCTCTCTCTCTCTCTCTGTCTCGTTGGGGGTTAAAGAAATGGGAATCCATGCCCGTCAGCTGTCAAAGTTTAGGAAAATCATTTTTTGGAAAAGTAAATAAAAACAATATGGAGTTCTGCTCAATCCTGTCTGATTTTTTTTTATGGTGTGTGTTCCCCCCCAACCCCATCCTTTAACTAGAAGGTTTTTGATTTTGGTCTGATATGGAAAAATTACAATAAGGTCACACCTGCTAGCTGTATTGCTATGTGTTTTTCCACAACAGATCTCAGCCTTAAACATGATTTCCGTTTTTCAGTATGTCAGCATAAATATCAAGACTAAACCTGTATGAGGAAATTAGGACAAAAATATGACAGAAACTAAGTTTGAGTCTCCCCTTCCATAACCTACTAACTCATTAATGTACTTCTTAATGCAGCATTACATTTTCACTTGTTGTTTTGCTCACTCTCTGATTTCAGTTGAGAAAGAAAATAAAACCACTTTGTTTCGGTTAGGAGCCAAAAGTTTTAGATTAAACTTGACGGATGCTTTGCTTCATGTAGAGCTCATGATTATCTTTGTGAGACTTGTGTAAAACGTTGTCTTGCTTACACTAAGATTAATCTCCTAACTAATCAGGCGTGTCGAAATTTTTAAAGAAATGCCCACAACAGACTGGGAAGTTTTATATTTTATTAGGAAAACGGGGGTTACACTTCAAATTGGTTGTATTTTGCATCAACAACTACCATAGATTCCACCAAATACACTGTAAAAATATGTTCCTGTGGACTAATCTTTTATAGTCACATGCTTATTTTGGCTTTTTAGCTTGAAGTGCTAAGTTGTGAGCTCTTGTCTCACCTGTAGCTGATGGTCCGTTTTCTCCACCTCACGGCTCCCTCGTGAGGCTCCACATCCGACAGCCCACAGCGCGGTTTCTTCATCACAGTCAGAGTCTCCTCACTGAGTTTTCCATCTGGACTCAACCCAAAGAATCGTTGCATTTTCTTCACCTTATCGCAGAAACCCGTCTGATTTGAATCATCTCTGGAGGCTGCCGCCCTTTTTCGTCTGTCTGGTTTGGGCTGGTAACCATAGAAGTGGTGCAGATATTCCTGTGGAAAACGACTCGGATTACACCAGTGGCATGAAGCTTACTCTGTCGTACCTGAGCAAAAGAAAAACGCTACATTACCTTACTTCTGTCTGAGCAAACTACAAATGTGTAAAGTTTTATTTTAAGGCAAAACTAAGATGGCGATTGCAGTGCTTTGTTAAAATATTCATACCTTCGGATTTTTTCACACACTTTGGTCTAATTTATTGTCCTCTAGTCTATTTTTGTGAGTGGAAGTGGAAGAATAAATACTACAAGGTAGTGCTTGAAAAAAGAGAGGAAAGAAAATCTGCTTTGTGTTTTTAACTGAGCATCAACTTTCTTTCAATAATATGTTTCTCCATACCATTCTTCCATTTTGTGCATAGATTACCCTGGTTTTTATGTAATATTCTAGATTTTGACATTTCTTTTTGAATTGTAGGCCAGTTTGGTTTCATAACACCAAAGCAAATTTTCCCACAAGATTTTGGGACATTTTCAACCTGGATATTTTGGGGAAAAGGAAATTTTATGTCCATGACATAAAATCCCAATTAAATACAGTATTGTTATTCTAAAGTGGGAAAGTATCGCAAGGTACTCCATGAACTAAACATGTTTTCCAACACCTTTTTCTTATCTTCATAAAGACGAGAGCTGTTCGATCTGAGATCACGATGAAACCACATCCTTGGAAATTCGATGGTTTGAAGGCATCATTTATGTGATTCAGCGGAGTGCAATGACTCGTGTTTAAACTCATGCGGACAGTAAACATTCCAGACGTGTTTTTTTTTTTTTTTGTACATTAAATGACAGGATGTTGCAGAAACTTTGCTGCAAACATGTAATCGTAGGTGTCAGCGTTGTGGGCTGCTAAAACATGCTCCGCCTCCTCCGACCTACAGCATTTCTACTGATTTGTAAACACATATAACTTTTCTTTGTTTTTCAGCCTGCAGGTATTTTGTCAAAATAACTTCATGGTTAAGAAACTTTAAAAATGATTAAATTTCAAACCATATCTGTTCAGTTCTTAAAGTAAATAATTGCTTTCCCAAAACATGACCTGCTTTTTTAAGTCTTTGTTGACTCATTTTAAGTTTAGTAACTTAGTAAAAGTGTAAGAACTCTCAGAAACTTGTGGCTGAGAAAGTTTTTGTGCAAGAACTAATGCTTGTGTTCAGCTGTGGAGAGACTGCTAAAGCTAAAGTGAAACTTAAACGCAAGCTGAGCCAACTAGTAAACATTCTGGGGACGCCATACACAGTTTCTTGCTGATTTTACGGCCAAAAGTCTCCACAAAATTAAGTGGTTTAAGATGGGGTAAAGACCAGTGAGTGAGGGAAACAAATCTGATCGGACCTGAGTCACACTCAAACAAACATGTTTGAATTTGTGGAAGTGGCTTTGATCCCAGTTGGGCACTGAGATCCAACTGCGATCATTTGTTCCTGACAGCCAATGAAAAGAGAGGCTGGCTCACAGCAAACAAAAAAACCCAACGACGGCACACTCAGGTAAAACATTTCAGAACAGTTTCCACCTACCACAAAACCACACATTAATGTTTATCACCACGATCCAGTCCAAACTTGACACTGTCATGTGTTAAGATGGAAATAATGATGTGTTTAAACTAAAACGTAACGTTGGAAGTCATTTCAAATCCCACAAACATTCTCACCACATCAAACACATGTTGCAACCTCTGACCATGAGCACAACACAGCACACAAACAGCCCCAAGCAAATCACACTCACTTGAAAAATGTTTAACTTTCACATCTTTCTGTTTATGGATGAAGTGGAAAATATTATCAGCTAAATTGTGACAGTATCTTCAATTACTGCCACTCTTTCTGTACGAGTTCCTGTGAGGCTTTGATGCTCATTTGGCTGTAGTTGGTCTAAAATGTCCAACTACAGTTGATGGATCACATGTAGAACGTGATCCATCAGCAAATCCAGTGGTTAAGTAGATGATCCCCAGTTTTCCAGTCAGAAAATTTTATATTTTCAAAATCTGTCAAGACTATGAAAGTTGTGCAGTGTGCCGAACAGCTGTAGCTTCCTGCTTAGCTAGTTGCTCGGCTTGTTGTCAAGGAGATTCTTTTTCTGCCAGCTTGTTAGAGTGGATTTACCATTTCATCAACATTGAATTCCTTAATCGCCAATCACCTCTTAATTTTTTACCATGGAGGGTAAAAATGAGTCAGATGACTTACCCTAACCGATATCTAAAAAACTTATAGGACACCGGTAGATTATTCAGGATTAAAGCATTGGAAATACATGGCAACATCCTGTTGCTTCAGAATTGTTGAGTGTACAAATGTTTGTTCTTCCATTTAACTAAAAAAAAAAAAGTTAACGTGTCTCTTTACCTTATTTTTGAGTCAAACATAAAACAGAATACACAAAACAAAATTGACAAGGCAGACACAGAAAATAAAGACTGGATGTTTTAAACACTGAACAGCTCTGATTGGTGGAGCAAGGAGGATGTAAGTTTTAATTAGCAGAAGGTGGTCATTTTTCCTGAGCTCTGCCCAGCCATGTTCTGTCTGGAGCTGAGGAGAAATGACTAACTGACACAGGAAATGTGCAAGGAAAGCATTGGAGTCAGGGAAGCTCAGTCAGCAGGGGAAAGCACAGCAAACATAACCAAACGACAAGACAATCTAAACACCAGAACCTAAAAATGTACAGAAATACAAGAATAATACGAAATTACACAGTAGCTCCTTAGCATCCTGAAACATGGCTACTTGTGACACAAAATCTAATGGGTTGAATTTGTTGTAATCCAGAATAAATGTAAGCATTAGCTAAAACAAGAATAATGTTGCACTACTACAATCCTGAGGGATTGTGCTTTTTGAAAGAGTCAGAACTGAACAAATGAACATTGTGTTGTCTTTACATGTTTTACAGCTGTGCAGCATTATAAAATAAATCTGTCATTCTGTACATTTATGTCACTCTTTACAAAAAGAAACGTTTTAAGTCAATTCAGCACTGTTTATCCGTATCGGATTGGGGGAAAAAAAGTGGATCGCTGCATCCCTAAAGACTATTTTTTTCCTGAAGCAACTCAGTGTGTGGCTGTCTGTATAATTTGTCTGCTGTCACCACAAGATGATGCTGACTGTGAAGACAAACCTCGTCTCCCACTGCTGCTGCTGTTGCCTCCTGCAGAGGAGATCGAAGGCAGATTGGGGAATTGGCAGCCGTAAACAGGAAGAATCCCGCCTGCCAATATCACTGGACCACATTTCGCTTCAGGTGAAGCTTCACAAAGAGATTCAGCTGAGATAAATTAGTTCTGTGATTATCATTCCAAAGAATGATATGGGTCTGTTTTACAATAACAAAACTCAAAGAGGGGAAGAGCCACAGAGAACATTTGAGATGTCAGCAGGCGAAATATAACCAAAGAAAGTCACTTTTCATTATTAAAGAAAGAAATATTAAAGACCAAATTAAATATGGCTTGATCTGGTGCCACTTTTCTTTAAATTGTTTCTTTGAGAAGAAGCTTTATCTTAATAAAAAAAAAATTTAAAGCAACTTTAAGAATCTTGCATGGAACATCACCACGTCCTGCACTGGAAATCGCTCAGATTTGATCAGTTATATTTTAAAGAGGCCCAAAAATGACTCCCAACACCCTAAACCTCACTATCCAAACACAAAAAGTCTGCAGGAAAAGCAGCATATAAAAACATATTGATCCAGCAGGTAAAAAGTTCAATTACCTCCGCAAATTTCTGGTCAGCCTCAGACGGTCCAGCTGGAGGTTGTGGAGGAGCAGCGGGGATGCGGAGGGGTGAAGCCCCCGCAGGACTCTGGTGGAGCTTCATGAGAGTCAGGAACGTCATGCAGAGCAGATTCATGTTGAGCCGGCAGGAGCGTCAGTGAGCGTATGGGCCGACGCTGCGCAGCTTACACACAGAGCTGGATGCAAAGCAGCAAAAAACCACCTGCTAATTATGTGAGAATGCTCCTGTCTCGACAAGAACAGCAAGGTGGCTTTTCCTGTGCCTCTCCTTAACGTGTCTCCAGATGAAAAAGAAGACCCCTCTTCTGCAACCCCACACTCCCGACTTTTATAGACCTTCCCAGAGGACAGAAATGAGAGCCAATCAGGCTCATTCTGAGCTTCATATACTTTATCAACATTCCTGACTGTTTCCAGCCACCCTTATCTCCACCGAGGTTCACTAGAACCGCAGAGCTGCCTTAACCTGCAGGGGGGACACCTGCAGCAGAAAACACTACTGTGCTCTCTGTTGGTTTTGACTGAAGAAGACAACAAGGATCTTGCAGAGATTACATGTGAGAGATAATCTCCATTTGGAGTTTGTGACAAAGAGCTGAAGAAATCTTGTGTCTTTTTTTGTTTTTTTTTGCACAGAAAGGTTCACCAACAAATTCAGATTGACTAAAGGAAGGCTGGTGGTTCGAGTAAATAAGTGACAAATGATCTCACTTCTGTGTTTTACAGATGAAAATATAGATAAAATTCTCTCAGCTCTGTTCTCGAGATCAGCTCCCGAAATGTCCATGTTCCAACTTTATCATATTCTCCTTTTGCCATTGGGTCAAAACTGTGACCAAGTTTGTTCCTTTAGATAAGAGACTGATGACATCACACGAATCTCATCTCTGGTCAAGATTCCAGGAAACTAGATAGAAAATTCATCCAAGAAGTTCATTTTGCACTTGTTTTCCTTCATCCATCTTTGTTTTCTGCCGTCCCTCTGTGTACTTGCAGCGGAGTCTGTTTTGCAGGATCTTATCACGCCCTCGTCGTTGCTTATTCAGCTTTGCATTGGTGGCAGAATGATTTTGCTGCAAACTTCCCGGTAAGACCCTTACAGAAGGAAAATATATTCACCAATTTATAACCAATTGGGATATAAATGTGTTTATACATCCCAAAATGTTGTGACATATAAGTTGCATGTGAAAAAATAGTTCATATGTATATTTTTTTACAGTGATACACACATATATGGTCAATGCTCATATTGAGGAAATACAAACATTAAATGGGAATACATTGCTTGTACTGTATGAAGCAATCTGATTGGTTCATATGGCTCCAAAAAAGCTCTTCCCTCCCCAGCCTCAATGTCCTACATTTAAATTGATTTTAATGAACTCCGTCTTTTGAGGTATCCATTGGTAACACAAAGATTTCAAACACATCTTCATCTCTTCCATATTCATCAGTCTGCAGATTAGAATGATAGTGTGATTTCCCAGCTTCAAGTTCAGTATACCAACAGGATGATCATTTTAGTTCAGGATAAAAATGTAAAGCAAAAAAAGAAAGTGTCTTTTTTTAACATGAAAGCAATGTGAAACATGACTGGAGACAACATGGCTGCCTTTTTCAGTGTAACCGTCTCAGTAAAGTTTCCATGGACCGGAACCAGATTACACACAGGCGAGATCAACCCGAGTTGGATAAACACAATAATGTTGACAGACATGAAAATAATCTGTCTTCCTTTTCCTTTTTCACATTGTATTTTTTTTTATATTGAGAATATTATCAATCAGAAAACAAAGAGGAATATTTTTGTGAACTGGAGCTCACCCAGGAGTGTCACGTTACAGCTGGAAAAGGAGCCAGGGACTTTGCAGAGTGTTTAGTAAGAAACAAAAAAAACCCCTAAAAACTCTTAAAAACCATCACTTATTAAAATTCAGGCCAAGATAGAAATTTGATAAAACTCCCTTTACATGGGAAAACAGAGATTTAGGGTCCTGTGCGTTACAGTCTGCTTCAAATAATGCTCCAAAAGATCCACATACTGTATGTGTCTGACATAATTCCCAACAACTCAACATTATCTTGCGTTTTAATAATTTTATATTCTAATTAGTGCTGTCAATTGCATAAAGAATTTAATCTGATTAATCTGGCGCTGTGATTAATTACTATATCTAACGTTTTAAGCTTGAAATATAAATATGCACATAGTTGTGGTTTTTGCAGGAATGGTGCCTTGGGCAACCGTCTCCTTCTACCGCACTCCAGCTAATTAAAAAGCAAACAAAAACTGTTTTTTTTTTTATCCCCCCCTGTTTATTTTTTCCCCTTTCTTTTTTTGCAGCAGCAGCTGCAAAAAAAGCTCCTTTAGTTGCTGTTACTCAGCAGCAAAACTTACTCTACTACACATGCGTACAAGTAGTGGCAAACATGTTCAGGGAAGAACTGACATAAGATTTCATTTTCTAGCTCCTGGGTGCTCCGCCCCTTTCTGATGTCACCCTGGGCAACTGCCCATATTGCCCATTTATGAACCGCTACTGTATGCATGTTTTCAAAAAATGCTTTATTCTTTTTTGGAAGCTTCTCAGTTTTATATGTATAAAGTTTTAAAGGAAGACGTTTCGTTTTAAACGTTAATTTTTTGTTTTTGGGCATGTGCACCGACTGATGGCACCCTTTGAATTTCGTTGTCCTTGTGACAATGACAATAAAGATTTATCTTATCTTAATTTAGAAATGTCCCTCCATTCATTTCCTATGGAACTTGTGCGATGAGAGGACAGTCACTTTTCCTCATCCAGCCAAGTGACTGGAGTTATTCGTGCGTGGGGATATTGGACCTCATGCACATAGATGCGCACATGTGTGTCAGGACTCGTCATCATTAGTGAGACGAAAGTCCAGCCAAGCCCAGATGAGCAGTAATCAGATGTTTTATTTCTGTAAACTAGCAACTTCCTCATATAACGATGCAGGCATGAGCAACATGGAGGATCCCACAACAAAACAGACGCATGAATTTAAATATGCTCAGAGAAATCAAGAAAACAAAAACAGCTGCGTCAATTACGCGCAGGTGGTGGGGATGACGATAAATACTAAGGACTAAAAACCCAATCATGACAGCAACCCCCATCAACGACGAAGGAAAAACAGGAAGATGGTTTTATAAAATTCAGAGGATGGCAGGAGAAAGAAGAAATGGAAGACGAAATAGAAAGGAGGAAAGAGTGATAACAAGGTTAAGATTTGGACATACAGGACTTAATTATAAATTTTTTAAAATACAAAAGCATACTACTGGCAAATGTGATTACTGTGAAAAATATGAAACAAAGGAACATGTTATATTGGAATGCCATAAGTATGAACGAGAGAGAACATATATGAGAAGAGAGTTTGAATGTTTTAAGGAAAAGGTTAATTTATTAGATATTCTGAAGAAGAATTTGGGGAGTAAACATATACAAATAGTTATTCGATTTCTAAAGAAAACTAAATTATTTCATAGAATTTGATTATAGTAGGTGTTTTTGTGAATGGGTGCATGATGGTGGGTAGAACATAAAGTTATATATAAGTATGTATGCGTGTGTGTATGAGTATAGATAGGTATAAATATTTACATGTATAGGTAGGATATATTTATGTATTTATTATTAGTAGAAGTAGATAGATAGATAGATAGATAGACCATTACGAACCACACTCCATACCAGTAAGTGGCGGTAATGCTACTAAAAGTTTGTTGCCAACCGCCATTAAAAACAAAAAGAAGAAGAAGAATAAATCCAAGAAGAAGAAGAACCCCGTCAACGACGGATACCAGACGCCAGAAAAAACAAAAACAACAACAAAAGATACTCGGTTCTGGACGCCCCCCTGTGGACGAAAAGAGACGAGCCCAGGAATGTCTGGATCCCTACCCAAACCTTAGAGGACACCCGGTCCGGTCCGGTGGGCGATGGTGCATCGGGAGGAATGCAAGGCGAGGGTCCGGCGGGTGATGGCGCCTAAGGCGGAGCCGCCGGGCGCCAGTCAACCGGCTCCGATAGAAAGGATGAAGGAACCAGAGAAGCCTCAGCTGAAGCCGGCGGGTGATGGGTGGTCCACGAAAATGGACCGACCAGGAGCGGCGTCGGCCCTGGGCCTCACTGGACCCACCCACTGATGGGGAAGTTGCGGTTGGTGCAGAGGACGCTGGAGACGCCTCGGGGCCGGGATCGGCGGCGGCACGCAGAGATTTTGGTTTAGCCTTGGTCGGGATGGCCCCGGACCCCCGCAGAAACATTCCGAGGCATCTGGGAAGTTTGCCGCTGGGTCTAAACCGGAAGGCTGCTCCAGATGGGCGTTGGAAACGGCGGGGTAAAATGCCATTTTCAATAGACCGGAAACAACAAGCCGCTTTTCCCCCGAACACGGAAGGTGACGTATGGCACAGAGCCCATTCCTTACAGGAAGTTGTGGTTGATTTGAAGCAATCTGATTGGCTGACATGGGTCCCCGCACTGCCCCCTAGGGGTAGGGCATGTTTACAACAACACTCAGGGACATATTTGTGCTGGTTCATATGGATGAAAACTTTTCCAGAAATCGATTCCATGTGTAAAATAGTATATTTTTTAAATAATGTGAGTTTTTATAAAGTCCTGGCCACGCGTTCAGGGACCTTAAATGATGAGAGTCCTGATTACTGGAAAGGATACAGATGGCTGATTGGACCAGGTCGCAGGTGTGAAGGAGAATCAGAGGGCAAACAGGCAGGCTGAGGGGATGAGACTAATTAACAGGAAGCAAATGACAATAACAAAGAAAAAGTAAGAACACACTAAGCTAAAAACAACAGAGAGAAATAAGAAGAGCATAACTAAAACTACAAACAGAAAAAACTAAAACTACCCAAATACCCAAGAGAAAAAGTTCATGACCTTATCCTCTGTGTTTTATGAGTTAAGTTAAACTTGTCAGAGCTTGCCATTGAAGGAATCCTCACTCTTAATTAAAATATGACTTTACATTACTAACTGTATGCTTACCTCTTCATGCAAAACCAGAACCCAGAACTCTGGTATGTCTATTTAACTACTTTGCAGTTGTTTGAGTTTGGTTTCTTTGGTTTTTAAAATAACAGCTGGGCAACTCACAGACGTCACATAATGAGCTGGTTGTTCAGTGCAGGCAGCATGAAGCCACAAGGTTTAAACAGGAAACCACATCCTTATCCCTTTAGCTTCCACAGTGATGCAAGTTTGTTCTTTTCTGTAGCAGATTATAGAATTGAGGGGAAATTCAGGCGTAGCAGGAGTAAAGTGACAGGACATCGAGGCATGTAGGTTCACGCAAACATAAGTATTAAAAGACATATATAAAAATATAATGTATTGTATGGTGAGAGGAAATTCTAACATAATAAACTGTGCAGTTATAAAAAAACAGAATACTACGATCCAAAGAAATGTGCAACTGAGTAGGATAATTAAAAAAACAAACATTTACAAAATGAGTATTTACAACATATGAAAACACTAACATAGTGTTTGCATAGAGAATGCTTCATTGTATGGTGGGAAAATCATCATTAGTGTCCTCTAGGCACATAGCAAACTTAGTTTCTTAACCAAAGGATTTAAGTATACTGTTGCACAATATTCACGCGTGGAGTAAAAAAATACAATAAAAATAAATTATATATATATATATATATATATATATATATATATATATATATATATATATATATAGGATGTACTTCTCTATTTTGGATGGATGTAATGTGTGGATGTTATGGACATAGAATAATTTCGGTATCGATGCAATACCAAGTAAATTCATGGGCAGTATTGCTGAAAATAATACAGATACCGATACTTTTAAAAAAAAAAATCATCACTGATTAATTTATAATTTGGTGAGTCAACTTAAATATGGCCGTAATCTCAGCAGGAAAAACTATTTTCCTTCAATGGTTAAAATTCAGTTTTATTCACATACCAGGTTTGAGCAAAAAACTTTGCTTTTGCCTCTGGTGCTAATACTTTCAGATTGTATCTGAAAGAAAGCAGACACTTTTTAGTGCAAACCTTACAAAGGTGTGAAATCCTGCTCTCAAACTGAAAATATAAACCCTTTATGTTTAGCTTTTTAATTCCTAAATGTTCACTGGCATGAACTCTGAGGAAATTTGAGCAATCAAAGGACAAATAGATACTACTTTAAAAAAAGTATAAATTTTATTACGCTAGTATCTATCAATTCTCTAACAGCACATAATGAGTGTCGGACTTTAGGCTATGACTCAAACTTTTATTTGAGTATATTAAGGTGTGACGCAGGCAGACCTTTTGAGAGATGCAGTTGACAAAAACACATAATGCACTAACCACACAATACATACTGTAACATCCAACAATAGATGCTTAAACGAAGAAAAACAAAACAAAAAGAGACAATGGAATTTTCTCATTGGTAGTAAAACCCTACAAACGCTAAAATAAATGGATCCAGATCAACGATCCGTTGACTAACAGGCAGCACCTTGGAAACAGTGTGTCAACTGCGTGAACGTAAACTGAAGTGTTTTCATTCAGCTGAAAGGTAGGGATTCCCAACATGAGTCATCCAACAGGTCTCACCCGGATTAATCCACTTGTGTGTGTAAAACGCCGACCTGCACGACTCCTACGCTCTTTATTCCTGCACATGTTCATTATTCAGGTGCTGGCACCGATTCTGAGTCAAGTACAGTAGTCACCGAGGGGAAGGAGGGAAAAGCTTGCATCAGGACACACATCCTGACACTGAGTCATAAAATCTTCCCCAGCTCCCTTCAGGCCAAAACAAGAGAGGACTATAACAACATTCTGAGAATGAAGCGCTGTTGTTTCTCAATAGCTGGATGATGAGTGAAAATTACTCTAATGTTTCTTGCTATTACTCTCTAATGATATTTCTAGATGGCTTATGAGTGATACTCTACTCCACATTTTGTTAGTGTGCATAAATATGCACTTTCATAACACACCTGAGCAGAAATCTAAACTCAGTCCGAGGGATAAATTCTTAGTGAACCCCATCACAGATTTAAGGAAGCAAGGACATTCATAAAGATTTATCAGTATTGGAGTGAAAAACAAAGATTTTATAGAGAGAACAATTAACTGATAAAGAATCTAGCTTTTAGTAAATACACTAAGGTTTACTGCCTAAGTCATTTATATATATATATAAAAAGATACACACACACAAAAGCTAATAAATAACAGCATGCATTTCTACACAAATACCAAAGGCGGAAAGTTTGGTGGAGGGAAAAAGGGAGAAAAATACAAACATTCTAAGCCACCTGTCAATCTTCGGCATCTTGCAACAGAATTGCTATCCTACGACAAACACAAACATAGTGAGTCTTTACAATGTGAGTCAATACATTTTGGTATTTTATATTTTCTCAGTCCAGAACAAGTCTGTATCTTTGCCCCAGTTCTTACACTTCCGTCACTCTGCTAACTGAACGCTGGGTGGTTCTTCTGTCTGAAAACCATTTGGATTCCCCTGGCTACGGTTTAGTCTGCTGGGAGTCCCGGCAGGTCCTCAGTTTGGAAACCTGCAGCCAGGGGAAGGAGGACCTGATCAGCCAATCAGAATTGAGCTTGGGAAACACGCAAGCCATGCTATGTTCAACAGCCAATATGTCAAATTCATTTATTATTATTTTTAAAAACAGATAGACTTTGAATGTAAATAAACTATTTATGTAAATAAAACTATGTCATACGTCATGCTTTCACATTCAATGTTTTGGAAAGTCCGATTGTGTAAATTGGATGGTTAAAGAAGGTTATGTTTTCATAATTAAAACACATTAATCAAAGCTTGAGGCTTATTAATCATTTCAAAAGCTCACTCACTTCCATGAGTGAAAGTTCAGAGCTGGTGTTTTCTGTTCAATACAAAAACTTCCATACATTAAAATAGAACAAATCTCAGGATTAGATTTTTTTTTTTTTTAAAGAAAGACTTACTGAAAATGTCAGTAATTTAAATTGAAAAACAAAGTGTTAATGTGCTCTGTTATTCTGAGACCCGTCTGGTGTAACAGCTGTTCGGTTCTGATTCAAGCTGTTTTACTGGAAGGAGTAAATACACTCGGCGTGGGCCACGGCTGGACCTGTGTACAACAAACTGGGACGATCGTGGAAGGACGTTGCCGTCTTTAATAACGCCAAGGAAAAAAAAATAACACTGACTGACGACCTTTTACACAACACAGCTTACGGCTAACACCCCTGGAGGAATGTGCTGAAACGTATGGCTGTTGTAATTATTCTGTCTGTACTTGTTCCTCTTGAAAAACTTGGTACTTTGCCAGCAGAAGCCGACAGCCTCCGCTGTGCTCTCTGAATGTTGCGCATCATGTTTGAGGGTCAATAATTAAGGGATGCGCTCCAAACCAGGCAGGTTTCCTCCATTTCATCCAACATTAAAGTCAACTTGGTGACTGAACCTTCCTCTGAACCTTCACCTTTAAAAACAATACCTATTATTAACAAGAACCAGGTTGCATTTTATTAGGCGCCAGATGTGATATCAACTCTGGCACAAGGTCAGTGTGCCAAAGGCGCTACACTCATTTAATCTCAAGAAATTGTGGGCAGCAGATGGATCAATAAAAGGACTCGATGACTAAAGCAACAAAGTGGGATTTGGACTGCGGGGGAGGGAGGGACGTGTAGGGCGGTATCCAACACAAACAACTTGGGTTCAGGAATGAGTCCTCAGTTTGCTTCAAAACCGGAGGACAACAGCAGCAGCTGTGTTTCCATTAAGAATAAAATTGCGCAAATTGATAGGATTAAAATAAATGTGGCCAATTTCGGTGTGGTTGTGGGGGCGAGGGGAGAATAATTTATTTTGCTGTTAAAACGGTTTTATCGAAACGCTCCATTGACTACAATTTCCGCTATTATTATTAAGCGCTTCCAAATCTCTTCAACGCCTGAATAATGTGATAATCTGATGGCTGATGAGTGAATTATGAAGGTTAACTGTTTACATCCATTACTACCATGATTTGTCTTGACTTATCGCGTGAACAAGCCTCTTCATGTGCAATTTTAATTTAATTTTTTGTTTAATGGAAACACAACAATTGCAGTTATGTTTTTTCAACAATAGCAGAACATAGATAAAGATTTGAACACATTTGTAATGGAAACAGCTACTGCCACTTACGCTTTGTTTACATTCTGTCTCAAACACAAACATCATTTTATTGGGATTTTTGTGATTCTGCCGACAGTCTAATTGTGCACGACACAAATCTGGCTTTTATGGAAAAGTGTCACTAAGAGAGTTATCAAGAGAAAACGACACAAGAAGTCCGATTAAAGTTGGCCACAAGCCATTTAGGTGGATGTGTTTTGCTCTAGATCAAAGCATATTTAAACATGTGTTAAAATGGCCCATCAGTATCGAACCGAGAATCGGTGGCAATTTATGTTCACATTTATGCTTCCGATCCGACAAACTACAAAACCGGTAGCTGTAACGGCAACAAAATATGACTCTACATAATATTGGCTAAGAGAGATGAATACAAAAGTCATACTAATCATTTCTGCATTTAGAAAAATAACCTGAAAACTATGAATCATTCATCTACTTCCCAGTTACAGCAAGGCGCTGTAATCTCTTTAGGTCACCTCAGTCCTGCTTTAGCTGCAACGTTTTGAGTGGAAGTGTTTTTTGCTATATAGAGTTTCTGCAAATACTTCCTGTTTTTTGCTAGCCACTGTGAAATCACTACCAACATCCAACGTTGGGTAACCACCATTGCAATATCTCCTGTAAGGCGCCCAACAACTCGAGTCACAGGATTTCAAGAGAGTTTGACACAATATTCTTTATTTGACATCAACAAAGACTGATCAAATTACAACAAAACTGTTGGCAGAGTTTGGTGTTCTGGCCATAAACACAGAAACCGTTACAGGATGAGATCTTTGTACAGGCAAAATGTACACGGAACAGAGTGGAAGTTCCACACGTGATCTGGATGGGAGGCCAAAGAGTCAGGCACAGACTTAACATTTAAAGCCGTAAACGTTGGTCCTTCTGAGGCGTCGGTGGCTGATAACCGGAGGGGAAGGGCGAATACACCGGATGAAATGAGAGGTTTATCACAAATATCAAGGCAACTTGGGTTACACTGCAGTGATAACAATAAGGCACCCTCTCTGAGATCTGCTCAGTTCTTACTGATGAGCAGTGACTTCGAGATAACACAGAGCAAAGACTCACAAAGACACCTGGAGGAGGCTAATACTTATGTTTCATATATTGTGCTTATGGATGTTTTTAACACTGAAAAAACCCAACTGCATGTGTGTATCGTGAAGGACGAAGTGATGCGTCGTGTGCTGCCTCAGATTACACAAACGTAGCTCCTAATGGCTAAAATGTGCATATTCCAGATATTCAGTTTTTGATGCTAATGCGTCTGCACCGCTTCACAGTAACAAAAAAACACTAAAAGCCCTTAGTTGAACACAAAATCTAAGACATGAAAGCAGAGGCAACGATTCCTGCGGTTCTGCAGTAGGAAGGTTTTAGACCGCATGTTCCGCAATGAGCTGGAAAGGTGCGCCATCCAGTGGTTGAATCACAAACTACTCATACTCCTCTGTGCAGTCATCTGGATGAGCTGTGATGACTAAAAGCAATAAATAACAGAAAAGAATGCAATAAATAAGTGTTTGAAGTAAAATGCAGCACAGTCAGTGATGTTAAAGTGTTGCGTTCAGTCATGTGATGAGATTTCTTGTCTCTCTTAGTAAATGCTGCTCAGGCTTGTGATAAAAGTGAAATCTTGTTCAGTTTTAATAATTGGATTTTGACTATGGTCGACAGTCTTTAGAAGCGTTGTTGTGGTAACTAAGCACGGGGCAATGTTAGACTGTATAAAAACTTTAGAGTTTATTTATATAAAGTGAGTAAAATGCATTGATTGATCTCATTGCTAATGGAAAATTAGCTATTTTCCTGCTAAAATAATGCACCTCATTCATTTTCTACAAGGGATGTCCCAATCTGATCCAGATATTACATATTTCTGATTATGGCAGTGTTAGAAATTACAGTTTTTGGAGTTCCTGAAAAATTTTATGCCAGCTGCACCTCTAGGAATGCATGACTATATTTGATGCAGGTAATGTGCAGCAATATAGTTTGCATCCTCTAACCTGTTCATCAGATCTTGGTTTTCTGTTTATATTAATATTCACAAACAGATAGAGAGGCTGTAGCAGCTTCCTGTCTGTCTCTGTCAGCAGATGGAAATAATCAACAAGACGTATCAAAACGGAATAAATTTGCTACTAAGAAATGATGAAAATGCACATTTTGGGTGACATGTCGTCAGAATCTGCTGATCGTTATTAAACGATTGGTTTGGTATTGGGAACAAACATCCTGATCAGGACATCCCAAGTTAATACATAACTGTATGTAGCTATATGTTATTGTTTCTTATTGTGAGCCTGAACGCTACAATTCAGTGTTACAAGCTTTCATTAAAACATTGCAAGGTAAACCAGTAATACATTTCACACATTGGATCACAACTAAATACAAGCGAACATGTGCAACTTTGGCAATAAAGTTAATTAGGATTAAAAAGAAAAAAAACCTTCATCTGAATTCCAGTTATGGCATGTAATTTTGTGGAAAATTCAAGTAAAATTTGAATTTTTACTTTCCTCATTAGATTAAAACACAGTCACTTGCACTTTAAGTTTCTTTTCTAAAACTATACAATAAACTGATTTAGATTCTTAAGAAACTAAGCCTAAGCAATGATATTATCTCATTTGAATGGGGCCATAAATATATTTTGGCTCATATTTGATTATTTACTTGATTGGTCATAAACTGAATTAATTACAGCTGTTCAATTAATTTACAATGAAACCTTTATAACTCCTTATATAATTGCCACTAAAGTGGGCTGAATCATTCACTCACTGAAAATGGTTGTTTGAAAAAAAAAAATAAAGAGGAAAAAAAAGAAACTACCCACTTAAAAATAACTTAAACATACTATTCATCCATCCATCCATTTTCTGTACACCCTTGTTCCTAGTGGGGTCAGCAGGGGTGCTGGTGCCTATCTCCTAAACATACGAATCTAATAAATTATAATCAATGGAAAGAATCTTCAGTTTCTTGAAATAATTCAGTGCTATACTTAGTCATTTTCCACAGCTCAGAACCAAATGGTCCCTAGGTTGGTGCCCTGTGGAACACCAGCTGCTTGCCTGTGGGCCAAGTTCCCAGCAGTAGCAAGGTGACACAGGCAGGTTTCTCCCATCAGTGCCTGGTTCGGCAGTCACCATCCTTAAGCTGCTCCTCATCTTCTCACTTCAGCTCGTCTTCTGTGGTTCAATGTGCAAAGTGGGCCAGACGCCACACAGAAACTGAACAAAGGGAACATCCAGCAACAGGTGAGGACTCAAGAGTGTCAAGCTACAAACATTTCATAATCTCTTCAAAGATTATCCCAGAAAAGTAACAATATTGGCATACCTTCACTTTTGGTCTATACTTGAGGTAGGTGGATCTGATCTGCAAGCTGGAGGGATGCAGGCATCGTAAGTCATCATAACCGAGCACTTTGCTGACACAGACTAAGGATCTTACCTGAAGAGAATGTGCAGGTAGGAACCAAGACCCGTGAAAATATGCCACCAAGCATGGAATTGTGTCACCACTCCAACACCAGGGGGCAGCACTTGTCTACTGGCTCTGGGTTAGGAAAAGGAAAAAAAACCCTACTCTTTCAGGCAATTTTATCAACTTTGATCAACAAATATATCCAAAAGAATTTTACTCAGTTTAATTTATAATCTTAAAAATGTCTACACATCTTAGATATTTTTCAAAAAAAAAAATTACTATTCTTTTACATCTAAGTGATCAATTTGATGAAATCTGTGATATTTCACTTGTCTTTTTTACTGTCAACATGACATTCCTAAAACTCTAACTTTGCTCACCTTAACGAGTCACAGAAAATGTTGTCGATGTTCCACAGCAGGAATCCCAACATAAAGATCCCTAAAGAGGTGTAACACAGGCCCCTGAGCCACGGGTACACCCTGAAAACACAGGGCCGAACAGCCTTTCATCAGGACGCCGCTTTATTGAATACGTCTGAACTTTTCCCTTCACATGACTGGTGTTACTTACCAGGTAACAATGAAGACAGAACGCATCACCAGGCACGCTACCAGGGCACCATACATGACCTGAAAAGAGGATCCGTACTTAGATCTAAAACAGTCCATAAGCAAATGTTTGCTACAGTTTAAAGAGTTACGCCAAGAGAAGTTTTGCTGGGGAGAAAACCGTCTTTTTAATGTGTTTTCATTTGGCTTACTGAAAGTGTGAAAGGAAAAACCAAAGTGTCAGCAGTTTCACTTCTGCTTACCGGGTAAATAAATATCCTGCAGACTAATTGGTGGAGGAATGTAAGTAACACCAGTTCAGGAAAGTGCATCACCTGGCCTGGAAGGCAGAAAAACTAAGCAATTTGTTTACTTCTGTATTTATAAGAAAAAAAGTTTTAAAATTAGCTTTAATTTTTTTTTTACAAAGGTCAGAAAAACCAGATTAACGTGTAAATCCAAATTAGCTGCTGCTGGCCACGCCGCCCAACTCAATCTTTAAGCTCTTACGTGATAACGGCTGCAAACAGATGAACTGTTATGCAACCGTGCATCTTTGAAAAGCAGAGGTGGTGCCTCCTGCACAATCAACAAGAACCCAGCAAGCAGTTTCTGGATGGTACGTCAAAAATAAAACTCTTGTATTTTCTAGCAGCCCAGGAGCGGTTTCTTGGTGACGGACGGTGCTGCTGGGGTTGCCAAGTAACAGGCTGGGCTGTGCTGGGATCAGAGGAGCAGCACCTGCTCATTTGTGACATTACATTCCAGAGGTTTTTGAAACAGGTAATGTTTGAAACCCTAAAAATCATTAATTTATTACCAAAAATTGGTTGAGTGGTTTTTTTTTTAAGTGACAAGGTCGTTTGTAGAAGCAGTAGGGACCTAAATGGAAGAACTTAGTGCACACAGAACAACCCCGGTGAACCAGAGGAGACGGGCAATCCCAACAGAGACAACGCAG
Source organism: Xiphophorus couchianus (assembly GCF_001444195.1). Lineage (NCBI taxonomy): Eukaryota > Metazoa > Chordata > Actinopteri > Cyprinodontiformes > Poeciliidae > Xiphophorus > Xiphophorus couchianus. The sequence continues at coordinate 27,055,909 of NC_040238.1, forward strand.
GTAGTGGATTGTCTACATATTTAAAACAACTCCAAAGTTGGCCTGTGACGCTAACAAATTTTGCTGGATGACAAATTGTCACAATAATTATTGCTATAAATAATAATATTGTTGTTTTGGGAGCATTTTCAAGTAATATATCAATAATGAAATAGTAATGCAAGTTTGCCCTTTCAAAGACTAATAAATAATATATACACAAACCTGTCCTTCAAAAATATACAAATCATTAGAATGGAAATTATCAAACAAATTTTGATTTTACCCATCAATTGCTTAATTGCTTAACTCCGTATTGCCACAATAAGGAGTTACTCCAAGGGGATTTAAACGTTTGTATTTTCAGCTACCAACTAAGTCTAAGATAAAAATTCCTAAATAACCTTGACCATTTTCAGGTGGTTTTAATGTTGTGCAATTGATCCAGGGACTGAATCTACCTATATTATTGAAAATAATCAAACCAAATCTCCAGTCAGTTCTGTAGTAGCTACTCTTTGAAGTTCATAAACATAAGAAAAGCAAACAAATTAAAACAAAGTTAAAAAAAAAGTTCTTATGATGGAAGAATACCAAAAATGCACTGAACCGTGTATATACTGCCTACCAATCAGCATCTACCATCTAGAGCGCGCCTGCTGTGTGGGTGGGTCCAGTGTTTACATAAGTTAAAGGTGACCTACTGCACCCTGCTAGCAAACAAGGGCAGATAAACACCTTACCTGGTGAAACACTGGCTCTTTCCACTGTAGGTACACCTGAACAAGATATACAAAGAACGAGAGGATATGACTGTTTTTGTTTACTATGTTTACAGTAAGCAACTTTTAAAGTACTTGCAGGCACTCACCAATGTGACCGAGACGCTGAAGATTATCAACAACACGATAGGAAACACACTGATGCTGTTCTCTTGCTTGAAGCACTCGTACCTGAACAAAAGAAATATGTCCTGTCTTTTAGCTTCAGCTTAAGCTGCGTAAAAAAGTGACGCTGAAAGAAAGTGGTTCATGAAGTACACACATGGCTGGAACATTGTAGTTCCCTGTAGCAGTGAGGCATTCACTTGAAATTGGATTCAACAGGTCTTTTTACAGCCCTATGTCACATTATACAGGTGTGGACAAATTGGCTGCCTTGGTAAAAATAAAAATGAACTTAAATGAAATCCTTTTTTACTGCAGTAGCAAAACAAGGGAAACAATTAGAAAAAACTCTAATTTAATTAGAGAACATATATTCAATCAGGAAAAACACTAAAAATTATGTATTTCTTTCTGTAGCAGAATTATTGCTAACCCTAATAATTCATTTACATAAAATGTTACTGAGTATTTTAGACCAGCTTTCAAAACCAACTCATCGGTAAAGGACCTTAAATGCACCAAAAGAAGAAAATTAAATAAAATCTGAACCACTTACAGACAGTACACAAACACACATGTACTGTAAATCATTGGCAACTCGTCCAGCAGCTGGAAAAGAGCAGAAAGGAAAGATAAATAATAATATAATATTGAGAACAAGAAAGCTTGTCTGTGGATGTCTGGAGTGTGAGAGGATGAAACGGCTGCGTATCCCACCTGCATCTCATACAGCAGCGTCATGTGGAAGCACCAGGAACCGACACCTACGGCTGCATCCCACGAACACACAGAAAGAAACGGAAAGACGTTTTAACATCCTGTTGTATGAGCGGCGTGACCAGCAGAAGCATCGGCTCACCTGAAAGACCAAGAAACGAGCAGATATAACGAAACTCCAGGCCGTCCCGGAACGTCTGGACGGCTCCATATATGGGAGGAAGAATCATTATCAGGTTGCTGACAGTGTTCCCTGTTCAAACAGAAGAAAACAAGTCAGTGGTTCTGACTTTAGATTGAAACATCTGCAACTACTTCTATTGTTGAGCTGCTACTTCTAGATGGTACTCTACTCCTGCTTTGTTTAAAGTCTTCCTGTTGGTTTAAAAAGGGCCCGCAGTACAAAACAGGATGTGTTCAATCCGGTTTCCAAGGTTACTAATTAGGTTTCCACCACGTTCAGGCTTTTCCTGGTCTAATCAGAGTTCCTGTTTTCTTTGAGGTCTGACCTGTTGATTCCTAATTTGACTCAAGTTGGCCAAATATTTGCATTTTCTATCACTTCTTTTAACTTCACAGGTTTATTTTTAAGTTAAAGTTCAGATAAAAGATGACAAAGATATCCAACCTTATCAAACTTCTAGTATGGCCAAACTGTTGCTTTACAAAGTGCCTTTGCAACACTATAAATGCATGTGGCCTGACTAAATATCAAATTCTAAACAGCTCAACACCACAAAATCCTACCAAGTATTTTTGGTTTTGTTTCTACTGCAAATATCTCAGTACACTTGAAATAAGACAAAACTAACATTCAAGTAGCTTTTTCAGTAGAAAAAGTTACTTTTTTTTGAAAAAGTAACTTCTAGGGAGTTTGTTTGAGTAAATACTGTAATTCCTTAAGATTGACGAAAAAGTACTTGTTCACTTAGCAGCTTCCCTTATAACGAGATATTTTTTCCCATGATGTAAGTGAAATAATCTGCCAATGGAACAAGTACTTTTTCATCAATATTAAGCAATCATCGACTTAAAACAAGTTCCTCTATCTTGGTAAAAAGTTATCTATAAGTTAGTTTTATCTTATTTCAAGTGTACTGGAAACCAAACCAAAATTACTTGGTAAGCTTTTGTGTTCTTGCGGTGAACATAAACATGCGGCTCATGATGAACATCTCCAAATAAAAACAGACGCCACTAGATGACGTTATCAAAACTCCACCAGTCGGACAAAGCAACAACGACCTGAATAAAACGCAGGTGCACCATCAGACATATCAAGGAGAACAAACTGTTTATCTCCAGCAGAGGCTCATTAAGGTAACATAACCCTGTCGTTGTTTCTAAGACTAAACAGATAATGTTTTTATGGCTCTGTAACACTGCGTGAAACAGGAATGCTACGTTATAAGAACTGACTCAATCAAGCATCAGACCCTTCAACGTTTATTTGTTCAAATTATTGCAGAATCCACTGGTTCCTGCAATAATTTGGCACCTCTAAGCCTCTTAGCGCTCTTGAATGGGCCTCTGCTGCCTTTCAGTGGGAACACAACTAGTTGCTGAGTTGGCAAAGCAGTCACCTTCCTGGGTCAACTCAGGAGGGTTGCTTTTATTAGGCTTACAGCAGTCAGATAACGAACCGTCATTTGTTGAACTTGCTTCACAGTCCACGCCTAAGTGGGACAATGGGTCTGTTTGATTCTGTAGCACATGTGGCTGGTACAGAACTCAATATGGAAGGTTTCAATCTATTTCTCTCCTTCAAATTATATCCAGAGAAGTGCTTACACTTCTTGTTGTAGAATTACCTTTGACTGACTTGGTGTCCATGTTGTACCTGCTTGTTGTACTACTTTAACATTATCAGAACCACAGGCAATGTGATTTTAGTAATAATCACAGTCATGTATGTTCAAGGTTTCCCCCAGAAAACTTGCTAAGCCCGGTGATAGGGTGCTGGGGCAGTCATTCATCCGGCAGTTCGTCGTGTTTTTGAGTTAAAAAATGTTTCAAGTTGTCAAGAAAATTTGAAAATATCACTTGATAATTATGTGTTATTGAATGATTGGAAGATTAATACCTGAACACCAACTGTATAGCCTTAGAAATGCAAACATTTTAAAAAGACTTAAATAAGCAATGCTTAGCCTGGTGGGGGCCCAAAGAAAGCCTGGTGGCCCACCAGGCTTATAATACACTGGGAGAAACCCTGATGTTTAACCCATGCACTTAGGTGCATTTTTATAAAAAATGTACAAATGTATCATCTATAGTGCTGAGTAACAGACGATTTCTCTTTTGCTGTTGTTGTTGTCAGTTAAATATTTCACATCATCAAACAATTTCCAATTTCCAATAAAGAGAACCTGATAAATATAAAACACAAACAACACCGCAGCAACGCATTCAGATTTATTCCAGACTTCGACTTTGGCATGAGCGATAAATTGATTTTTATCAATTAATCAAATTTTCTGTTTGTGAAGATATAACTTTTTGGAATATCTGGATTTTGTTTTTATCAACAATGAACTCCTTGGATTTCCACAGCTCAGAGTGAAGCTAGCCCACCCAAGAACCACCATCTTTTTTTATGACAGCGTCTATTTATTTCAACTCTGTGTTCAGGTCAACTCACAGAAGGAAGGATAGAAATAAAAGCTAGTTTAAAAGCCAAGATATTTTCTGTAATTTGTACTTTTTATAAAAAAAAAAAAAACGAGCAAGAAAATTTGATAAAAATTGGAAATCAAATTTTGGATATTCTATTTTTAAGCAATATCACCCAGTTCTACTATGAATAGGCTACTCCGAAATATCTCTTTTTCCTTGTTTGTTTTTGCTGATGTGCTTCAGATTATTATCCTCCTGCAATAATAAGCGTAAGGTCAAAAACTGATGGCAGGACATTCTCCTTGATGATTTTCTGCTGGAGAGCAGAATTAATGGGAAGTTGTCCACAAACCTTCACACCCAGAATTGATAAAAAACTAGAAAACTACTTTATATGTGCTCAGGCTTGCAACATGACTTAGAAGGGAATTAAGTCTCGTCTAGAAGGATAATGGCAGAAAGGCAAGTTGTAGAATTCAGCTCATTGTAGCAATTAGAGCAAGCCTGGATAAGCTGCTAAACGCTGAAAAAATAATTCCTGTGCAGAAGTGCAAGGAACAAGGCGACCATTATTTTCTGAAAAAGTTCTATATTAACAACAGGTTGGGAAGCCTTGCTGTGGATGTTGTTCTGGGTTTTCTGTGACTTCCTGGTTGAGTCGTTGATGAGCCTTCAGTGATTTTGGTACCACAAGGAAGCGTTAGCGCCCCCTACCACCTGTTCTCCCTGTTTGCAGATACTTGCTCTCACTGAAACCCCAAAGTCTTTGCAGTCCTAATTCCAGACTGAATTAGGTCTGCAATCCCGTTTGTTTTTTATCTTCAGATAAGAGAATGACATAGAGATGTAGAAATAATCAGGGAGTAACTGGTGAAATGGAGCTTAATTTTGTTTTGTTTGTTTTTTAATGTTTAGTTACAATTAAATTATGATTCACTGAGAGGAGCAATCCGTCTTCAAAATTTAAATCATCATTTTAAAAGTGCCTTTTAGTTTTTTTCAGGTTATCTTTGATACAAAATTTAACTCAAAGATCTGAAACATTTAAATGTGATAAAAAAATATGAATAATTTGTAACAGCGCAGCATTAATCAAATTAATTCTCCATATATTGAAATTGGTCTGACACAGTATTCACACTAATTTTTATTGTACATGCTGTTTGGGTCAGCTAGCTTTTATAAACTAAGACAACCTGATTAGACTGAAATAACTCCATCTAAAAGACATTATTTATTGCATTAATGTAACATTTCCTTACATTAGACTAGGAATCGATGTGGAAAAAGTGGGAGCGAAACAAAAATAGTCCTTTAGTGGTTGTTTCACTTCATGCTCAACTTTATAACCAATCCTAAAAATTTAAGAAATGACAAAAGTGGTGCAATGAGAGGCGCCGATTGTGGAAACAATCAGAGATGACCCAGAATTTGAACATAAAAGTTAAGGCATGTGCCATTTTAAAATGCATGCTCTGAGGCAACGGATAATAAACGCGAACAAACCCTGAGCATGCTGCAGCGCGTCACTGTGGGTGCGCTGTTTAAACATTTCAACGACAAGTGCAAATATCTGAATGGCATGTGTGCTGCGATGTCCCTCACAGCGGCCACGCTTCGCTCCGCCGTCACAGAGATAATCCACTAACGTGACGCCTCAGATGTGGGCTGAACGTTCCGGCCGCTCCAGGAACAAAGCCGCATTCCGGCCACTGAAACCTGAACAAGGGTCGTTTAAATGCCAAGCCATTCTCCTGCAGCTGACAACCACCACCTGTGCGGGGCCAGCGTGTGTTATTTATGCAAACAAAAGCCTCAACTGTTGGTATTCAGCAGGTGTGTTGTTGGTGGCGTAAAGATTTAGAAAACCTGTCAGCGATATTCTGCTGATTGTCGCTACAAAGGAGGTCTGAACTCTGACCCAGCTGGCCTGACTTCTCTCTGAAAAAAGTTGTTGCTTCAGGCAGACATAAACCAGTTTACCTGGACCAACCTATTAACTCTGCACATTTTAACTAATTATTTTCCCTTTCTTTATTCTCATACGCAATATACGCATTGACGAGTGATATTTAAATAAACGATCCCTGCGATGTTAAATGCTGCTGAGATGTTTGTGCGCGTGTGAGTAAAAGTGAAGCTTTTGCCATATCGTTGCATCGTCCTGCTGACACGGCAGCTGTTTAAATGGTCTGATAGGAGCACTGTTTACACCTTAGATAATGGTGCTCGAGGAACCAGTTTTTGTCGTTAGACCAAACAAGAAGACTCAAACAGAACTGAAGGAATGTTTGATCAGCTTTAAAGATGTGACTGAGAATCACGCACCCTAACTAACTTAAAATCAGAGGCAGGTTTAGACATTGAGCCCAAGGAATTACCTAACAAACGCATGATAAATTTAATTTATGAACTATCTGCTCTGTTGTGAGTCGTAGTAGCCAACGCTAATTTCTGGTGAGGTTATATTTGCTCTGCCATACTTTCTCTTTGCTGCTCGTAAACAAACTTTAGCTTAGCTTCTGCCACCTACTGAACTGGAGGGTACCAATTAGTGTTACTGGAGTGCGAAATGATGGAGCTGCACCCTTTTAAAAATTAATTAGTAAGTACATATCTGCAAATAGATGAATCTGTGGATACCGAATCCTGACTAGTCGGACGTCCGCTGAAGTCAAATGCAGTAATATATTTTTATTTTATGTATCTCATTTACCTATAAATGTCTTATTACAAAGATATACTTATAGCAAAAACAAAGTACATTTTCTGTTAAGCCACACTACATGTTTAAAAATAGAGACAATGCCGAATGGAAAAATCCCTAAAAAAACCAATACATTTTAAAACATATGTACAAAACGCATGAAACCTTAGAAATACATGCCGTACACTTTTTTTTAAAAACCAGAACTTTATGTATACATGAACCTCGTAATGCCGAAACCAAGTAATAGTTTAAACCTTTGAGGTTAAAACATTTATTAGCATTAGTTCACCAACCACATCCACAGAAACTGCAAACAGGGCTATAGGTCAAGAGTCCCAAGATTTTTATTTTTATAAAATGGCTAGAGAGATTTTTCTTATATCAATTTATAAACAAGGACTAATTGTAGAAATAAGATTTAATTAGAGTTTAAATAAGTTAAAGTAAATATTAAAAGAAAACCAAAGAAAAGGGGCATTGAGGGGAATAGGGGGGCAACCTGGCTAGTTTCGCCCAGGACTCCAGATAGCTAACAACCACCTCTGGTTGAAATACAACACAGCTGCTGTGACAAAGAGTACGGTAAATGTTTTAGGATTTTGCTAATGATCACATTACCCAGCTGTCGCTGCACTGCACGAATCGATCTTTAGTAAAACTATTCGTCAGAGAGCAGGTTCACCACATTCACAATATGTTTCTGTTTCCCTTGTTACCATACAGTTTTTATGGCAGGTCAGGTGCCGTACATGCTAACACTTAGCATATAAACAGAGCCGAAATTAACGCGGTATTTCAGACACGCTGAATAATTGTTCCAGTTGTGTAGCCGTACATGCCCAGTCTCAATGTTTACGTTATTACGGGCGACTGTACGTGTACAGTGTGACTCTTACCGCCGAAAAGTCTCTTAAAAATGAACCCCTGGACACGCGGCTTTCCGGTAAAAGGGACAGAAACGTCTTACTCACAGAACTCCGCGATGTAGAAAGAGACGACATAATTCTCCTCGCACCATTCCAGCGTTGAGGTCGGCCGCCCCCAGTATCCTTGCCTGTCTATCGAGGGAGCCATGATGGAAGAGGAGGAAGCGGAGGGCGCTAACGGGTTTTTGTAGTCCCATCACAGCGCGAGCTGTGCGCGCGAGCTGTGCGCGCGAGCCCTCCTCCTCTGGAGCTCGAGACGGACTGGCAGATAAAAACAGCTAAACTGGACCGCAACAACGCAAACAACAACAACACAGCACAACATGCGCGTACAGTCAGGATATTTGCGAAAAAAATAAAAAAAATTTATTCATTTGGTTCTAAAAATATAATATGACGCGTACTAGTTGAAAACAGTAATAGTGAAAATCTAGGCATGAACACAAAAATGAAAACTACACCAAAGGTAACCAGTTAATAGCACAGTTTTTACTTTAAAGTATTATTACCACACTTGCAATATTTAGACATATGTGAGGGTAGTTTGAAACATACACAACTGTTGTTGATTTCGTTTGGTGTTTCAAAGTTTATTTTGTTATAAAGCGTTTATGTAATAATGTAAAAACGGCAACATTACTAGATATTATTTTCTCTCAGATTAAAATAAAAGTAGGGGAGTTTCACGTTGGAACAGCTGTATCCGTATGTAGTTTAGCCATATAGCTGCTAGGTGGCGCTAAAGGCACTGAAACATTAATATGTACAAAAAATAATAATAATTCCAATGAGAAAAACATAACATCAATATTACTGTTATTATTTACTGTTTTCCATGTGTTAATAGGATAAACCTCACATTGGGGATTGCTGACATAAAATTACACATGCAAGTAATTACATAATAAAAAAACAAAACACAGCTACTTGTTTTCTCACATTTTTTATTTTAAAAGAAGGAAATGCCTCACAGACGTTTTTTTCTCAAATATGAAAGAGATTATTTTAAAAAATGAAGAATATTTAGGTGAATCATCTGTTTCCAAGTGCATCAGGAGAGCATGAAAAAAATAACAACAGACTGCAACAGTGCGAAGAATAGAAACAAAAAATATAGTTACCACTTTTGGAAAAAAATATGGCTTTGTTGCCTTTTTCTATCTCAAATCTTAGAATTTGCCAAAGACAAACACTGAAATGCTTCATCTTGAAAATAACCCAGTCAGACATTACAGTTTAACAAATATCCCATAATTGACCGCAATAATCCAAATTGTAGTATTTTTATTTTTTTGTTCTCAATCTATTATGTAAAAATATTAAGTAATTTATTGTCAATTGGAAACATACCTAACACAATTCCCACATTCTGTGTTTTGGAATGGATTTTATATCAGTGGATTGCAATTATACAACATCAAAACATATCCAGAACATACAAATTCAGTTATAACTCATCTCTCATCTTTTCTCCTTTGGGCCTGACCATCCGGCCGATGAACAGTAGGGAGTTTGTTTTCTTGTCCTTGATGAGGAAAATGAACGGGTGGTCAGCATAAAACAGCCTTGGGTTTTTGAGTTTCTCTGTGCCAAAGATGCTGGTATCAATTTCATTTCCATGAGTGTCCCATTCCAAGGCAGCAGCATGGAGTACGCCGGACAGATAGAGATCCTTTTTCCCAGAGACGTTGGACAGATCAGCTTTGGATTTGTCCACAGCCTCGGTGAGGCCCAGGTCCTGAAGGTGCTTCTAAAAATAAAAAGGAGCAGAAAGATTTGATGTGATGAAACTGTAAGGGTGAGAATCTGAGAGTGATGAATTTTCTCCAAATCAAGCCTCATGAAGTGTGGCGTGTTTCACCTGCAGGTTGTGACTAACTTCCATGCTGACTTTAGGCAGAGAAACAGCCACTGCTGTCTGTTTCATTTTTCCCATCCATGTGTCCAGCTGCTTTTTACTAAGCATCTTCTCTACTCTGTCCAGAGGCTCCATGTGGTGTGGCATGACGAACACCACTGTGGACTTCTTATGAGCCAAAGGCATGCTTAGAAGATACAGTTTATTGGTTGTGTCATCATAGAAGTCAAATAGACCTGAAAAAACAGTGGCACAGATAGAGATCCAATATCTGTTCTTACACCACACCCTGGGGAACCTCTTAAAGGGGCATTATTATGTGTTTTCCAGGCACATAGTGCCATTTTACAGTACAGTCATTAACTATGTTAACTTCAGTTGTTATAAAAATGCTATATTTTTTATTTTTTACACTTTGTGCAGCACTTTGTGACCCTGGTCTGTGAAAAGCACTATAGAAATAAAGTTTACTTACTTACTTACTATATATGTCAAATATGACTAAAAGACATTTGACTTTGTAATGTAACGCCTTAAAATTGGGTCTCTTTCTCTTTAAAACTCCTGCTCTTTCTGACACTCCACCTTCAGGAAGTCATCACAACATTTACTCCTCTATCAACATTTACTGTACGAATTAGCAAATTTGGGTATAAATGAGTATAACTTGGACCGCTAGATGGCGTCAAAGCGTTTCCATTACTTTTTTTCTTTTTGCCAGTTTGGGCTGAAAATGCAGCAAACATTTTATAGGGGTTAATGAAATGTACAATAACACACAAAAAACTATCCCTTTAAGTAAAATAGTTTTGTGTCATATCTGTAATTTGCGAATCGATCTAAGCAGTTAGTGACCAAAAATTGTTTTTCCACAGTTTTTGTAGCGTGAACAGCACAAAAGTTCCTTATGTCTATTTTTTCCCGCCAGCAGAGAAAAATAGAGACTCTGTCACCCACCCGTGCGGTGCATCATCTGTAATGCCACTGTGTAGCTGCGGGACACCAGGAACCCTCGGTTGTCCACCATGGTGGGGTGGAACTGCTCATCCCAGTGAGCTGTGAGGAAAGGCCAGGCTTATTTACAGTTCTTTCACATGAAAGAGTTCAATCCCACACAGAGATACACACTTACGTTTGAAAAACATAGCATTGATGATCATTGCTCCATCAGTGTTTTCCACGTCTTTGGTGACCTCGGGCAGCTTGCCGCCGGTGGACTTGGCCGCCCACTCGTTGATGGAGTTAACAGCACTCTTTTTATCTCTGAAGTTGATCTTGGAATGGTCACATTTATAATGCTTTTTGCTGCTCTTCACAAAATCTTCCGCAAAGGTGACGGAGCTCGGTCCGTAGAGGCGGTTGCTAATCTTCCAGGTGACATTGCGCTCTTTCGGGTCGCTCACCTCAGTGAGAAGTTCTGCCAAACCGGAGTGCAGCTGCTCGTCCTGAACCTTGGCTGCGTTCAGGATGGTCTTCACTTGGGAAGCAGTGGAGCCCTTTCCCCCGAGAGCCACCAGACCCAGGGAGGAGGCCACCACCACGGGGGAGATGAGGATGTTCTCTGCTCCTTTTTCCTTTGCCATGTTCTGGTAGAGGCTGATAGCCAGATTGGCGCTGTTGTCAGCCAGAATGGTGGCATGGTTGCTAAGGACTTTATCTGCTGTTGTAGCCGTGGCAGCTGAGATCGCCGGGGCCAGAAGGGCCAGGGACACCAGGAATGTTAGCCACATTGTTACAAAACCTGGAAAGAACATGAAGTCATTTATCAGTGTAACAAGCAAACGCTTTCTCAATTATTTTATTTTTGGGTTTTTTTGTTTTTTTTATTGTGTGTCAAACTTCTACAGACAGAAGAACAAACCCCCACTACTGTTTAGTCAAATGTTTGTTAGCAAGTAAAAGCTTTGTAGCCCTCTCCATAGTTTTGGCATAATTCTGGGAGGGTAATAGACTTCTAAAGACCATCCCCTCGTACTATCTGGCTTGGTACGTACAGAGGGTTTGGGCTCTCTGCTGTTGAGAAAAGATTGCTTCCTGGAGACATGGACTCTGATGAGGTTTTAAATGTTATCCAATCGCTAACGTTTGCCTGTGACACATGTAATGCAGCGGTTCGATGCTATGAAGCTTACTGGAAATTGCCTGCACTGTAAACAACCATCCTCCACTGCGAGGAGAGGGAGGCGAAACAGACGGCTGTTTAATGTTAATTCAATATTTGGTATACTGAACGACTTTGTTCACTTTCTCGGCTGCCATTGCTTAAACTACCGGCAGACGACAATTGTAAAACACTGCAGAAAAATATACCTCATTCTTCCTAACTTCTCCTTCTGTTCGGTGATTGGCCCCGTTGAAATTCTACCGGAGGGAATCCGAGTCAATGGGAGAAATCTCACACTGAGCTGTGAACCAAGATTTGAATCCTGAATAGTGAAAGAAGGCAATGGCATGACTAGGGAGGTGACTATTTCTTTAATTGTTATTCTTGGATGAAGAAACTACTAAGGCTTAAATCTGATGTGAACATAAAACTACTTAAAAAAACAATGTGTTTGTATTTGAGCTTGTATGTATAATTTGGACCATTGTGGATCGACAAAAATACACCACAAACTCAAATATTCACCTTTCTTGTTGAAATTTATCGAAATTCTTTTGGAAGTCAGAACTACGTATAGAAAACTCCCAGAAAAGACTTGAAATTGTTGTGCAGCCACGTAGACAGTTGTGGATCTATCTGAACCAGAACCCTGGTCTACTTGATCTGAGACGCTCATGACTGGGCACTGCACTGGATTTCAGGTCTCAAATGTCATCTTCCAGTGGAATGAATGTGGTTAAATCTGATTGGCTCCGTTTTGTGTGGGAAAAGAGGCTGCGTGCTGCTACTTGTGCTGTAAAACGTTTCCTCTGGTTCCCTGTCAGCGTCTGTGAGCCTGAAGGAGCGTAGATCTGCTGCGTGACAACAGGCTGCTTGTGTGCTGCTGCTACCAGGCATGTTTTCTACACGCTGATTTAAGCCTTGAAACCAAAATAAAAAGATGAAGCGATGTCTGGCTTCACCTGGGTTGGTTTTTTTCTGCTCAGCAACATTTTTCTAACCTTGGTGTAGCTTGGATACTGACTGTTGTTGGCAGCTTTCATGAGATCTAAACGCAATGCTGCATATGACACTTAAAGATTAAACTCTCTTCCTTTAAATATCAAATGAATAAGTGACGCATTGTCTTAGACTAGCACAAGATCTCCATTTCAGAGGTAAAGTTGGATCACAACTGTCTCTATAGAACAATTGTTCTATAGAGACAGAACAACTCTATAGAACAAAAAAAATTCTTTCTTTGTTCTATAGAGACAAAAAAAGCTTAAAAAACGGTTTGAATGGATATCAAGGATCTTGACACGTTTATGTCCAGATTAGACATAAGCATTATTATCATGTGTTTATAAACAGAAAACCACTGAAGAAGAAGAAACATCCTGCTTCCTAAATGAAACCAGATCCAAAGCTGCAGCCATCTCACATGACTACACCCACCCGCTCATTTATTCTGGCTTACAGACTTCAACATCCACTCTCACCAGCAGGTTTCAAACACCGTCCGTACATGTGCAACAGAAACTTTAACACCAGAGCATAGGCAGACAGACAGACTAAATGTCTGGACATTTGTTCTCCAACACTCCCTCCCTCCACCATACTCCCAATGTTTACCTTATTAGGCCTTTGGAATAATTCAGCAAGTTTGCTGTCTAGTTGGGTTCACATAGGTCCACAAGCTCCGGCCTTCTGAGCATGAAGTCAGAGTGTCTCACAGAAGAGAACAAAAGTTTGGGAAAAGGAGTTCCTGCGCTGGGAGAGAACAAAAATCTGCCCTGGGCTCCTATTTCTAGGCCGTCCCACCCAGAAGGAGCAGTGGGAGAACAAAATACCCCGCACCCCCAGGTCCTAAAGCCTGGATCTGAAGTTCGTAGCAACAGTATGGAAATCAAAATATGTTCTTCAGTTGATAAATTTCGAAAAGTAGCTTTTAAAGTAGGTGAAAAATGTTCTATTTTAATACAACTTTAGCTTTATTTAATCATATTTAGTGCAGCCTCATAAAACGCCTTGCAAAAGTATCCATACTTTTGAATCTTTCTGACATTACTAGATATTATTAGTAAAGAATAAACAAAACGTGTCTCATTGACCTTCACAATTTGGTACAATTTTGTGTCAGTGTTTTTCATAAAATCCCCTAAAAATTACATTGATGTTTGTGATGGTAAAATTACAGTTTCAAGTTTAAGGGACAATAATACTTCTGTAAGACACTTTTCTCTAGTTTAAACTTCCTTTTCCTTCCCTTCCTCTTCCTGTAGCTGCATATTTGTGTCGTCATCTAGGACTAAGGAGGTCGTTGGATGTATTTAAATAAGAATCAAAGGGTGATGTTGATTTTAACACCCTTGGTGAGGCTCCATGTGTGAGTCTGTGCTAAACTAAAATTACTGTCAAAATATTAAAAGAAGATTATTATCTTCACACCCTATAAATTGCAGGGCGTAGGGTTAAATGTAAAGGAATCCCACCTCCCATGTCACATCCTCCTGAGAGTTGCACATTGTTTGGAAGAGGATCATACTGCAGGAAGTAGCAGAAGCAGCGGATGTATATCCGGCACAAAGCTGCCAATACACTTAGTCACTACAGCTCTGGAGCCATTTTTATTCACTTTGGGTTGGATGGGAAAACCAGACAGACTTGATGTCCATGAGAGATTTAGGTAACGTTCAAAACAGTCAGTTTGACATTATACTGCCCCTAGCAGTAATTCTGTTGGATGCAGAAAATGTTAGTTAAATAATGAATAAATGACACCATTATAACTTGTCAACCAGTTCAGCTATTTGACAAGAATGGTAATGTTGTTACCTTTGTTACTTCCCTTGCTAGCTAGTTAATGCTAAAAAAATAAATCCAATCCTCTTTCTTTTCTGTGCAGACGTTGTGCTCACTGTTGCCTGATAAAGAAATCTTTGTTGACACAATAGAAAGAGCAAAGGCAGGGAGCATTAGACAAGAGGCCAGCAGCAGGGATGATGATGATGATGATGATGATGATGATGATGATGATGATGATGATGATGATGCAGGGTCTTCTCAATTAAGGAGAGATTACAACTTCACTCTCATTCATGCTTACAATATTTTTGTCAGTACTCAGTAGATAATCTGTCATACAGCAACTGTATCTTCATTCAGAAGCTTCTTCAGCTTCATCAGTTTTCAAGACTGACTGCTACTGGAGATCCTTCCTCCCCCATCCATAACAACCCATTGAAGATACTTAGATGATATAAGTCACACCATTTATTTTACCTTTGGGACAAATAAAGTATCTTTGAATTGAATTGAAGGTTCATCACAGTGTACAAAGCACACAACAAAGACACAGACAACTCATTTCAAGCAAATTCAGTTTATTTATGTAACAAAACCAGCTGATTGCATGAATTCGTCAACACAATCCCCCATCGTGGCAAGCACTGGGCAACAGAGGGGAGGAAAAACTCCCTTTTAACAGGAAGAAACCTCCAGCAGAACCAGGCTCAGGATGGGCGGCCATCTGCCTCGACCGGCTGGGGAGTGGAGGTGTAAACCAGGGCGGAGATGGAGGGAGGGAGGAAGAGAAGGAGTGAGGAAGAGAGGAGTGGGTGGAGGGAGAGATGGAGGGAGGAAGAGAAGGAATGAGGAAGAGAGGAGTGGGTGGAGGGAGAGATGGAGGGAGTAGGAGAGGAATGGGTGGAGGGTGAAGAGAAGGAGTGAGGAAGAGAGGAGTGGGTGGAGGGAGAGATGGAGGGAGGAAGAGAGGAAAAGATGGAGGGAGAAATGAAGGGAAAGATGGAGGGAGGGAGGAGGGGAAGGAGGGAGGGAGAAAGAGAGGAATGGGTGGAGGGAGGGAGAGATGGAGGGAAAGATGGAGGGAGGGAGGAGGGGAAGGAGGGAGGGAGAAAGAGAGGAATGGGTGGAGGGAGGGAGAGATGGAGGGAAAGATGGAGGGAGGAGGCGAGGGAGAGAGGGAGTAAGAGAGGAATGGGTGGAGGGAGAGATGGAGGGAGGGAGAAATGAAGGGAAAGATGGAGGGAGGAGGCGAGGGAGAGAGGGAGTAAGAGAGGAATGGATGGAGGGAGGGAGGGAGGAATGGGTGGAGGGAGAGATGGAGGGAGGGAGAAATGAAGGGAAAGATGGAGGGAGGGAGGGAGGGAGGAGGGGAAGGAGGAAGGAAGAGAGGAGTGGGTGGAGGAAGGGAAAGATGGAGGGAGGAAGAGAGGAAAAGATGGAGGGAGGGAGAAATGAAGGGAAAGATGGAGGGAGGAGGCAAAGGAGAGAGGGAGTAAGAGAGGAATGGGTGGAGGGAGGGAGAGATGGAGGGAGGAAGAGAGGAAAAGATGGAGGGAGGGAGGGAAAGAGGGAAGGAGTAAGAGAGGAATGGGTGGAGGGAGGGAGAGATGGAGGGAGGAAGAGAGGAAAAGATGGAGGGAGGGAGGGAAAGAGGGAAGGAGTAAGAGAGGAATGGGTGGAGGGAGGGAGAGATGGAGGGAGGGAGGAAGAGAGGAAAAAATGGAGGAAGGGAGAAATGAAGGGAAAGATGGAGGGAGGAGGCGAAGGACAGAGGGAGTAAGAGAGGAATGGGTGGAGGGAGGAATTGGTGGAGGGGGGGAGAGATGAAAAGATGGAGGGAGGGAGGAGGGGAAGGAGGGAAAGATTAAGAGAGGAATGGGTCGAGGGAGGGAGAGATGGAGGGAGGAAGAGAGGAAAAGATGGAGGGAGAAGGCGAAGGAGTGAGGGAGTAAGAGAGGAATGGGTGGAGGGAGGGAGAGATGGAGGGAGGGAGGAAGAGAGGAAAAAATGGAGGAAAGGAGAAATGAAGGGAAAGATGGAGGGAGGGAGGAGGGGAATGAGGGAAAGATTAAGAGAGGAATGGGTGGAGGGAGGAATTGGTGGAGGGGGGAGAGATGAAAAGATGGAGGGAGGGAGGAGGGGAAGGAGTGAGGGAGTAAGAGAGGAATGGGTGGAGGGAGGGAGAGATGGAGGGAGGGAGGAAGAGAGGAAAAAATGGAGGAAAGGAGAAATGAAGGGAAAGATGGAGGGAGGGAGGAGGGGAATGAGGGAAAGATTAAGAGAGGAATGGGTCGAGGGAGGGAGAGATGGAGGGAGGAAGAGAGGAAAAGATGGAGGGAGGAGGCGAAGGAGAGAGGGAGTAAGAGAGGAATGGGTGGAGGGAGGGAGAGATGGAGGGAGGAAGAGAGGAAAAGATGGAGGGAGGGAGGGAAAGAGGGAAGGAGTAAGAGAGGAATGGGTGGAGGGAGGGAGAGATGGAGGGAGGGAGGAAGAGAGGAAAAAATGGAGGAAGGGAGAAATGAAGGGAAAGATGGAGGGAGGAGGCGAAGGACAGAGGGAGTAAGAGAGGAATGGGTGGAGGGAGGAATTGGTGGAGGGGGGGAGAGATGAAAAGATGGAGGGAGGGAGGAGGGGAAGGAGGGAAAGATTAAGAGAGGAATGGGTCGAGGGAGGGAGAGATGGAGGGAGGAAGAGAGGAAAAGATGGAGGGAGAAGGCGAAGGAGTGAGGGAGTAAGAGAGGAATGGGTGGAGGGAGGGAGAGATGGAGGGAGGGAGGAAGAGAGGAAAAAATGGAGGAAAGGAGAAATGAAGGGAAAGATGGAGGGAGGGAGGAGGGGAATGAGGGAAAGATTAAGAGAGGAATGGGTGGAGGGAGGGAGAGATGGAGGGAGGAAGAGAGGAAAAGATGGAGGGAGGAGGCGAAGGAGAGAGGGAGTAAGAGAGGAATGGGTGGAGGGAGGGAGGGAGGGAGAGAGGAAAAAATGGAGGAAGGGAGAAATGAAGGGAAAGAGGGAAGGAGTAAGAGAGGAATGGGTGGAGGGAGGGAGAGATGGAGGGAGGAAGAGAGGAAAAAATGGAGGGAGGAGGCGAAGGAGAGAGGGAGTAAGAGAGGAATGGGTGGAGGGAGGGAGGGAGGGAGAGAGGAAAAAATGGAGGAAGGGAGAAATGAAGGGAAAGATGGAGGGAGGGAAGAGGGGAAGGAGGGAAAGATTAAGAGGAATGGTTGGAGGGAGGGAGAGATGGAGGAAGATGGATCTATCTCTAGATAGATCTATCTCTAGGTAGATCTATATAGATAGGTAGATCTATAGATAGGTAGATCTATATAGATAGGTAGATCTATAGGTAGGTAGATCTATAGATAGGTAGATCTATAGATAGGTAGATCTATATAGATAAGTAGATCTATAGGTAGGTAGATCTATAGGTAGGTAGATCTATAGATAGGTAGATCTATATAGATAAGTAGATCTATAGGTAGGTAGATCTATAGGTAGGTAGATCTATAGATAGGTAGATCTATATAGATAAGTAGATCTATAGGTAGGTAGATCTATAGATAGGTAGATCTATATAGATAGGTAGATCTATAGATAGGTAGATCTATATAGATAGGTAGATCTATAGATAGGTAGATCTATATAGATAGGTAGGTATAGGTTAGTTTTCAGCTTGATAGTACACATGTAGGCGTTCTTACCTCCATACTTACCTATCCATCGCTCTGTCCTGTGTGCGGATCTGATTTGCACCTTAAAACACAGACACACAGTTAGTGAGAAATTATAAACTACAGAGAAAATTGAGGTGCGATTTCAGTGATAATCGCTGAATGCAATGTCCTGTCCTGTGATACTACTGCTAATTTATGGTGGGTGACAGTAGTCATTTGTTGTCAGAGTCTTCATCAGCTCTATTGGATCCATTATCTTCCCTTTGCAGTATGCATTGGAAGCCTGTGAATGAGAGGAGAGTTAGACATGATTTGACTTATGTTTGTATAGTGAGAATAAAAAGATGTAATGTTGAAAACATACCATGTCCTCTGCAAAAAGGGATGCAGGAGACTCTTCAAGTGGGAAGGTCATGGCATAAATCGGGTAAGCCAGAACTGATTAATGAGCAGAGACAAAGCAGAAGACAGCCAGGTCAATGACATTTACTTTAAAACACAGAATCTCAAAATGTTTGTTAAATAAGGAAGTTACCAAAAACCACGAGGCATGTGACAAAGAACAAGCTAATGTTCCCGTATTTCTTTTTGGGGAACAGCTTACTTCCGACGGTCCTCCTTCTGTTTTCAAAGTGAAATTCTTCTTCTGCTATCATCCTTGCTTCAGTATTCATGTTCAAGTCTGGGTGACGGATGGGTTCTGTGTCTGAATCTCTGTCCGAGTCTATGTTTGTGATGGTTTCTGTGTCTGAGTCCATGTCTAACACCGTGTATGTGACGGTTTCTGCGTCTGAGTCCGTGCCTAAGTCTGTGTGTGCGATGTTGTCTATCTCTATGTCAAAGTCTGTGTACGGGATGGTGTCTGCGTTCGTCTCCAAGTCAAACTCAGAGTAAACGATGGTTCCTGAGTCCGAGTCCGTGTCTAAGCTCAAGTTCATGTCTCTGTGAGGAACGATTTCTGCTTTCGGGTTGGCAAATCTAGGCTTCCTTCGCTTTCTGAAGATTCTGCATGAGTCAAATGAAAGAAAAAGAGAATAGTTACATTGGAGACAGCAGAGGACTGTGCTAGAAATATACGTAAAGCTGGACATATTGCAGCTTACTTGGATGAAGTCTCTCTGTAGGAGACGATCGGCAGTCCGTCTGAGTTGTAGTAACCCAGTGACTGTAGTCGAGTGCTTCTTCTCATCATGACTGTAAACAGAAAGCGAGACATGGAGAGAAAATCAGTGATTCGCTTAGACAGAGCACGTTTCTACACCATATTACTGGACTCTAGCATTGCGCTGCTATTGGTGGCAGCAAGTTGCTCTGATACATTATTTCTAGTTTTATGAATTTTGTAGACTTTGGTTTATAGACACGTTGCTTTTAGAACAATTTTTCCTTTCGAAGTTTGATGATGTTCAACTGGGTGTATTTTTACTGTTTATTTATTTTTGTTGCTGTTGGATAAATGGTGATAGTAGAGAATGTGGACTAGCAATATTTGTCAGTAACAGATTATGTCATCCATATGCTTGTGTGAAATATTGAAATTGTTGCTTTTAACAGCAACAATTGAGAAACAATTGTTTGTGGACAAACAAACAACATCTTTGTTTGTCCACAAACAGAGATGTTGTTTGTTTGTCCATATGATGAGCAAACAAACACGATGTGGGGTTCCTCAAGGGTCGATGTTTGGACCACTTTCATAGAATTTTACATGCTCCTCCTTGCTTGGCTTATTAGAGCATTACATCTCTTACTTCGCCTGTGAAGATTAAACACTGCATCATTTTGGGTTAGATTAGATTTTTGCTTGTAAAATAAAAAGTAAAAATAAAACCGTATAACATTTAAATCCACAATATATTGTGGATTTATTGCTGATATCTTTTACATCCACTTTGTACGAGATGTTCATGGTTATTGGCATTTATTTATTCATAGATACCTACTTTTTTAAGGTTAAACCCATTAAAATAATATTATTTAAAGTTAGTTAGTTAGTTAGTTAGTTAGTTAGTTACTTACTTACTTACTTACTTACTTACTTACTTACTTAGTCAGTCAGTCAGTCAGTCAGTCAGTCAGTTAGTTAGTTAGTTAGTTAGTTTGTTTGTTTGTTTGTTTGCGTGTGTGTGTGTGTGTGTGTGTGACTTCACGAGGAAAAACACAGGTAGAAAAAATATTGTTTTCCTGTTTTTAGTAATTGCACTTTTTTTTCTTCACTTAATTTCTTTTCTGTTTTCTTATCCAATTATTCCATATTTTTCTGCATACATCCTATTCAGTATCTTAATCATAATTCTGCAACTATTTCAGACCACACGTTACTTGCTTTTTGTTGTAATCTCGACAGAAACTGTAGAGCAAATCCAAAGCTTGTCCAGCTTCTTCAAAGGATCGACTCCTTCTGGCTGCACAGAAGGAGCTTTGTTCCAGAAACTCACCTGTTGCGTCACGTTCTCAGTCGCGTCACGTAAAATTCAGATTTGACCCAAAGTTCCGCGCTCACGTGCGCGCAAACGCGACTGAGATATACCAGTTAGACAGCATCGTATTTTATTTATTTATTTATTTATTTATTTATTTATTTATTTATTTATTTATTTATGCCGTAGGAATTCATTCCCTGTTCAACGAATCCATCTTTAAACTCTTACTAAAGTCACTTTGTACCTGCTTAGGAGCCAAAAGACAGCGAAGTTAGCTTCAGATTAACTTCAGAAGTTGATAAAGAACTGCCTTTCACTTATTTATAACGACAACAATAATAGTAATAATAATAGCTTGTTATTATTGCTAAAAATACATTTGATAATGAGAAAACTGATATCAAATCTATTGTTTGTTATTTATTCATGTATTTATTTATTTATTATGAAAGGATGACTAGCATTCTGTAATTTAAACCAATTATTCACTCCTTAAAGCTATTGTTTAAACATCTTAGGGTATATCTATTTTATTTTAGGTGTCACATTACAAACAAGGACTAAATGAATAATCATTATTCGAGTTACAAATAATCGTAAATACACCGTTCTCGTTATTAATCACTTAAAGTAAAGTAATGACTATTACGAATGTATATTCCACCATAGGATCTTTGGAAAATGTTCTTTCTTCAAGTGTTTTTTACTACTTCAACGTTGTCCAGTAAATGTAGTTACTGTAAGCGGCCACTAGAGGTCAACAAATACCTGTGTTAGAATAAGAAGATAACAAGAAGGCCTTTTAGGAATCCGTATTTTCCGGATGAAGTTACCCTAATTAATAACGTTGTGTTGGCTACTGTGAGATCACTTATATTAAACGTTGAAGTTAAAAACACAAAGCTCCTTTTCCCTTGCTGGGAAACTTCTAGTTAGAAGACCTTCACTGCCAATTGTTTGGGATTAAAGGGATCTGCCGTAATTATCCCAAACCAACAGTTAATCTGCTACTGCTGAGCCGGGAATAGATAGCTTACAGGATGTTACTCATCTGCTCCAACTCTTTGCCTGTGCTCCACCTTATGATACTGAGATGGTTCTCTTCTGAACAGCATCCAGGTGGAGAGAGGAAGGTGGAGGATCGGCATGTTCTTGGAAAGTTTCACTTTATTCTTATAACCCAAAGGTCATAGATCAGCAATGCGAAATCGGAAATGTGACAGTAAGACTGTCATGCAAGTTAGTGGGCAAGATGTAGAAAAAGATTCGCAAATATTTAAACTTCACAACAAACACAGTTGTTTTGAAGATATAAAATAAGGAGTATACGGAGATCTGAGATTTTTTTGTTGCGTTAACAGACAAACTGATGATCCATTCTGTGAGTTATTCATTCCTCTCAGTCAGTGGAGGTACAATGGCTGCTGGGTGAGCGCCTCCTATTTCAGCTAAACACACACTGCCCAGTGAAGCCCGCTGATCTAAAGCCTTTTCTTATGCAGTAGAAGAATAAAAATGCTAATATGGTCAATGTCAAATGTTGAGAAAATATCTGAAAGATTTATCTGTAGAAATTAAAGTTATGAAAAAAAGAAGAAAAAAAACCTATGAAAGCCTGTTTGATTTTGCAGCACTCAATATTTGTATTTATGGCTGCAATATATACAATATAAGCTGAAGAAATTAAATGTTAAATGTTTCTGTCAGGTATAATAAGAAACAATTAGTTTTTGTTAAGAAAAAACACAGAAATATCACCTCAGATGATTTTGCATCAGGTTTGCAGTGAGGTTTAAACCACCAACATTTAGTTCCTCCTGGTGGTTGAAGTCAGAGTGAACACCTGGTGAAATATAAAGAACTGTCTGAGGTTTTCAGGGCAAAAAAAACTGCAGCAGCTTATGAGTCTTGAAATTTTAAGGCAGCGATTTCCCTGTATGAAAAATGAGCTGGGATACCGACAGATACTCTCTTGATACCAATATGAAAGTGGCATATTGGTATCAATATCCAAGACTTGATAAGTCTAAGACTTATCAAGTCCAAGACTTGATAAGTGTCAAACTGAATTATTTGGACATTATGTTTGACAAAAAAAGAGAAAAAAAAATCCGTACTGAGGCTGTTTGCATATAAGAAAAAAAGAAGAGTACATTTCAGCCCAATAATAATAATAATAATAATAATAATAATAATAATAATAATCTCAGAAATTCGCTTGTTAAAACACATAAATACTGAGAATAATCTCAGAAATTTTCTAGAAGAAACTTTGAAATTTCTCAATTTCAAATGTCAAAATTTTTTAGACTTTTGAGAAAAAGATTCATTTCAAAATTTGAGGGGGTTTTTCTCTAGACAATTTTTGAACTCCTTGTTTTTTCTGAAAGACTATCCGATAGTCTCAATATTTCTGAGTTTTTGTTTTGTTTATTGCTGAAACTTCCTCTTGTTTTCTATCTACAACGACTTTACTACGCCGTCGTAGTTAGCTGCTGCTGCTGCTGCTGCTGCTTCTTCTTTCTCCAGTGTAATTCCTAACTCCTCCCACAGATCGTGTCACACGGATTAACAACTGCAGCTCAGCCGTGCACGCTCAGGTAGAGGAACCACCTCAGGTTCTGGACAGTCCGGTGTTGTGAAGGCTGATGTGGGCCACTGGTTCGCGGGAGAAGGCTGCTCAGTCATATTCCTTTTCTGTCTGAAGCTTTTATCTGCGAAGAGATGTGAAGGTCCGTGGAAATAAATAGGGAATTTGTAAGTGTTCAACACCTGAGAAGGTGAAGAAGTCTGCAGAGAAGACAAGGTGAGTGTTTGTTCGCTCTTTATTGGATTATCTTCATATAATCTCTCTTGGCCCGCAGCGGGATCATTGTTGACTTCTTGTAATAAACGTAGTTATGGTGGGATATTAAACGTACATTCAGACAGTTTCACTGTCAAAGCAGGACTTTTAATATACGATAATAAAAATTGATTGAATTTCTGAAAACGTTAATTGTTATTGTTGACATAAATAATCACAGACAATTCAGTCAAATGTTATATTTGCTCTACAGATGGATTAAAAAACAAACAGCTTGAATCGGTTTAATGTAATTAAATTGATTCAACTGCAAATAAAAGCTGCATCAAATAAAATTAACGAAAAGTAAATATTCTAATTCTTTAATCCTGTTCTGGTCCATAAGTAAGCTGAGAAACGTTTAAAGAAAAAAAGTAAATAAAGTCAAATGCTCAGCAGATAAATGTTCAACAATAAAAAAAAAAAGAGAAGTTCACTTTTAAAATGTTGAGTAAATACCTTCCTCCTGCAAAACGTTGTTTATTTATTTATTTAAATCTTTATTCATTTCATTCAACACAAATAAAAAAAATAAAAAATTTAATACAAAGAAAAAAAACAAAACAATTTAAAAATGAAATGAAAGGTAGCAGAAAGAAGAAAATAATCTTATAATATCTGCCCCTTTTTCTCAACTATGGATCAAAACAACAAAAAACAAACATCCATCCATCCATCCATTTTCTGTTCACCCTTGTCCCTAATGGGGTCGGGAGGGTTGCTGGTGCCCATCTCCAGCTACGTTCCGGGCGAGAGGCGGGGTACACCCTGGACAGGTCGCCAGTCTGTCGCAGGGCAACACAGAGACATACAGGACAAACAACCATTCACACACAACACTCACACCTAGGGAGAATTTAGAGAAACCAATTGACCTGACAGTCATGTTTTTGGACTGTGGGAGGAAGCCGGAGTACCCGGAGAGAACCCACGCATGCACAGGGAGAACATGCAAACTCCATGCAGAAAGACCCCGGCCGGGAATCGAACCCAGGACCTTCTT
This sequence comes from Xiphophorus couchianus, assembly GCF_001444195.1. Classification (NCBI taxonomy): domain Eukaryota; kingdom Metazoa; phylum Chordata; class Actinopteri; order Cyprinodontiformes; family Poeciliidae; genus Xiphophorus; species Xiphophorus couchianus. The sequence goes on from NC_040238.1 coordinate 27,080,438, forward strand.
GCTGCAAGGCAACAGTGCTACCAACTGCGCCACTGTGCAGCCCAAAAAACAAACAAACAAACAAAAAAAAAAACTAAAATTTTTTTGATTTGTCTTATGTGACAAAAAAAAGAAAACAAAGGAAGAACAAAGAAACAAGGTCAATCATCAATCTCAACTGAACAATACTATACTTTGACTTTATACTATTTCATACTTCTTCAAAAAAACAATCTTTAACATTCTTTTAAACATGTGTAATGATTTAACATTTTTAACATCGTTTTGCAGGTCGTTCCACAGTTTGACTCCTTGTATCGAAGTACATCGTTCTTTCAAACAAGTTCTGAATTTAGGTTTCTTAAAAATCTGTGTCCCCTTAAGGTTATAACCACTCTCTCTCTTTTCAAATTTTTTTTGGATGTTTAAGGGTAATGTTTTTAGGTGTGCCTTATACATAACCAACAAAATATTATAATCAACTAAATCATTGAATTTCAAAAACCTCAAATTACAAAATAATGTATTTGTTGGATATTTACCATGTTTTCGAGCAATAACTCTTATTGCCCTTTTTTGCAAAACAAAAACAGATTTTGTACTAGTATAACATGCCTTTCCCCATACCTCAACACAATAAACCAAGTGTGGAACAATTAGTGCATTATACAACATAAATAGTGCATGATCATTCAGAAAATCCCGTACTTTATAAAGCACTGCAATTGATTTTGCTAATTTTGTTCTTAAATAATTCAAATGGAATTTCCATGATAATTTCTCGTCAATTATCACACCCAAAAATTTCACCTCACTAACTCTACAAATCTCTACACCATCAACTTTAAATGGAGTGTTTACAGTTCTTTGTCTCCTTGTAAATAACATATAATTTGTTTTGTCCAAATTTAAAGATAATTTATTAAGTTTGAACCATTTATGTATTTGCATAAATTCTATTTTCATTTCTTTTAACATCCCTTTTATATCATTGCCCTGACAAAAAAAAGTGGTATCATCCGCAAATAGAATACATTTGAAAAACCCTGATACATTTACCAAATCATTTACATATAAGATGAACAATTTATGAGGCTAATATGGTATAAATATTACTAAATGAATCTGTGGGATGAACCAGTACATCACTGGTCTATGCTTCTTGTAAACATTGCTCAATTACACATTTTGCACATTTTGTCCTTTTCTTTGAATATCCTACACAGTTGCACATTTTTGGGGAGGCATATTGTACTTAACTGTATTTCTAATAGTCTTTTTATGTTTTCAATTTATTTTATTTTTTTTATTTTCTAATTGTCTTTTTCTGTTTTTATTTATTTTTATTTTTTTCTAATTGTCTTTTTCTGTTTTTATTTATTTTTATTTTTTATTTTTTTCTAATTGTCTTTTTCTGTTTTTATTTATTTATTTATTTATTTATTTTCTAATTGTCTTTTTCTGTTTTTATTTTTGTGTATATCAAGTTCCAGTCATTTTGCTCCACCTGAATTTTCCCCACCAACAGACAATAATTGATGTCTTCTTCTGTTGCTCATTGCTGAGGATTTTGCAGTCTTGTGTGGTTGTTTAGCAACAACAGGTCTATGAACGCCGAGGGCTTAAATCAGCAAAGCAAATACTAAAAAAAATAAGCAAACTTAATTAGAAGATATATCAACACTTCTCATATGTGCAGCATGACTAAAACTGTGCTGTTGCCTCGGTCACTCACTGTCCTGGCAGAAAGCTCTGCCGGAAGCGTCTCACCTCAACTTGAGCTCTTCTCGTGTCCTGCTTAGCTCGGCAGCTGCTAATCTCATTGCCTTTGTTTCCTGCTGGAACCCTCCCACGGTTTCCTCTGAGTGGGTATTGAGTGTTTGTCACCGATGGAAAGCGCTTTCAGGCCAGGTTCAGTGGGAGATTAAAGACGTTATCGGTGTAAGTATTTGTGACAGAGTGGAAACAGACAACAGTGTCTGAGATGATAATGGACAAACGCAATAAAGGCTTTGTGGAAGCTGAGTGGCTAAGATTAGGGATTATTGTATTGTTTGAGTCGAGATTCGGTTCAAGCCCCGATGATGAGAAAGCAAGGAGGACAAAAATAAGACTTTTTGAGAGGGATTTTGACTAAAGCCAATGAAGATGTTTGCTTAGTAAAAAGGCAACTTTTCCACAAAAGCACAATTGAACGTCGGTATGTTTTATTGTCACTGTACACGATAAACCAATACAAAATAGAGCACAATTGTAAAGAAGAAACTAAAAAATGCTTCTTCTTTCTATGAAGATGTGTGTTTATTTGTATCTAGCGCCCTTCACCATGACACCCCTAAGTAAAATCCAAGGCTACTAATAGAAAGTATCTGAGGAGTGTCTCTGGTTAGGGTGGGTGATATGTCTGAAAAACATAACATGTTACAAGCGTTTCATACCAATAATTATTGATCTGGGGGTTTTTTTGTTTTAAATATCTGAAATACTGCCAAACTGTTGACATGACCGTTTCTGTTTCCTCTCAAGCTGTTGTACTCATTTTCTGTTTTCATTCCACGCTGTTGCTTTTTATTTGACACTCCCTGTTTGTTTTTTTCCTGAACTCTAGATTGGACATTCCCAAAATTTGATATATATATATATTTTTTTACCTTTTATTTTACTGATTGGCATTTGGAGCTGTTCAGAATTTCATTGACTTCAATGAAAACCTCAGAGCTGGAAGCAGGAGGACAAAACACAACCAAGCTTTGTCTGAAATTCTTGCAAAAAACTTACAATTGTTCCTACGGCTTGCTCAATAATACATGAGTATTACAGCTGTGCAACCACTCTACTTGTTTTCTCAGTTAAATTGGATTGTTTAATTTCAAGGTCTAGGTTCTGAAGGAGCCCAACACCAAACTGGATTCTATTGACAACAATCACAAGTTTTAATAGAAAAAAAAAATGTATTTATGTCATTAAGAAGTAAACAAGCAAAAAAACAAACAAACAACACCTTTAGTTACAAGGCCCCGTTTCCAGTTCAACAATAACAAAACAAATTTTAAAAATATTTTCACAAGTTAGAGTTTAGAACAATTTATTCAGAATCCAAGTTCTTCACAAAACGGTTATTTTCTCACTGTTAGAGATTCCACGGGAACATGAAATCATCCAAAACAAGTCTGACCTATAAAAAGGTTAAAAAACCCCCAAAAAACAACACCTTTAAACATCTATTTGATTGTAAAACAATTCGAAACAAATGTTAGGTTTGCCTTTAGCTACAGCCTCCATCTTGAGTTAAACTCAGAACAATAAATATATCGGATTTTTTGAGATTTGTTTCCATCTCACACAAAATCATTAAACTGAACCCTGGATCACAGCTACATACAACAATGATTTAGTGCTTTGATTATCTAAGGATTTTGATTTTGATAAATGGACCAAAATACAGACCATTTGTTGAATGTGTTAGGAGTTTTCAGCAGTCTCATGCTGTGTCATGGAGGAGCACAACAAGCTTATATTAGCTGCTATATTGTGTTGCTCTGGTTAGTTATCTGCTCAGGTTGCAACATGCAATACTGCAAACTCACTTTATTAGCAAAATACACATATTTGCTTCTGTTTTGCTGTGAATAAAACAAGCAACAATCCAAACAGCTCAAATGAGTAACGTAAGTGTAAGGAGTTTCTCAATGTAATTTTATTTTTAACTGCGTCAGTCTAAGCAATATTCAAGCATCTTCAGTGCTTAGCAAAGCACTTTTTTGCTGTTATGATCTGCTGCACATATGGTTTGTTGTCCTCAATTAGACTGCACCCTCATTGAAATATCAATATGTATAATATTCATATTGCAAAGTGAATATTATGAATGCAGCAGTGGTTCGCTATGGCACTGTGTGTCAGAAATGAACACTTTCATTGTTATCTTGTTGGATGAAGCCTGATCGCAACGTTCTTGCAACATTTAACTCTAATATTGTTTTGATTTTCTAATATTGTGTGCCTCTAATGCATAGCCAGACTACAGCTTGGGTGACACTGTCTCCCAAATCTTTTTCTATACTAGACTGAATCCATCGTTTGCTCCACACACTGCGGGTTTACAATCCCAAAAGATGACAAGCAAGGCTTAGATCGTGAAGAGACCACAATGTATTTGGTCACCATTGTGATTTTCTTTGCCTTTTGATCATACTTTGTTTTGGTTTTTTTTTAAGTTTATGTTCCACACAAGTGGAAATGAAGCCGTCCACAGTCAGGCAGATTTAGCTTGGCCGTCCTCCATGTTGTAATTTTTCCCGTTAAGAGATAAGGACAAAGGAGCAGTTGGTTTTGTCGAAGCTTGTTGACCAGGAAACCGACCCTTATCTGTGAAGGAAATTACTATTTGTTCCAGGATCTCTTCAACAATATGGGTGAGGAAAATGCTGATTTCAGAGTAGATAAAAAACCTCCTTACAGCTGATTTGGTTGTTAAAAAGAGACGAAGCCGGGTTTATATGTGCTCTGGATCACTTGAATTGAGTTAACATACTGTAGTTTCCAAAACACACAGAAGAAAAGGAGCAAACCTTTTACAGGTGTGTTTAATATATGTGATTATACATCTGTCTGTCTTTTTGTGTTTAATCATGTCGTTTTTCAGCCACACAGTGCAAGTATAATACCTAAATTTATGACCATCAAAGAAATATTCCTCACTTGTTGAAAAAGAGCGATTTAGCTTGGTCGAGTTATTTACTTCCGTCTGTCTTCTTTAAAACTAATACACAACACACTTCACGGCAATCAGAATGAGCTCTAGTGTTGAATAACACTAAGATTACAGATAGAACTATGAATGTACATTTTGTCATGTAGACATTATTTAAGAAACAAGTAGAAAGGATTGGTGCTAGACATTGGACAGACTGCTTTCTCCTTTTCACTACCAACCCACTGATTTCTCTGTTTTAAAAGTGAAACAGTACCTGATCTTTAAGTCTGACTCAAAGGTGGTTAAACAGAAACCATATCATTATGGTAGACAAGAGTCACCTGTAAACAGCATGTTGCTCTGCGCTTACAAGTGTCGTCACACAGAACAAGGCCGAAGGCTGGCAACATATTGATGTTGTTGGGCCAAAAAAGGTGTGCGTACCTCATGACATAACATCAGGCAGAGGAAAGTGTAATTAGCTGCTGAAGGATGAGGATGTTTTTCCAAGGTCTGCAGTAACTTCCTCATGCCTTCTTCAGGGTTCCCAGTCGTGTGTGGGATGTTAACGGACTGGAGGCGCGTTGAGGCTGAAGGAGCATGGTGAAACACCAACCCTTACAGGTCTACGAGAAGCAGGTTCTTCTGTCTTTGGTCACCGGGATCTACGGTTGCCGCTGGAAACGCTACCAGCGTTCCCAAGACGAGAGCTCCAAGGTGAGAGAAGAACAGAGTATGGGAACCATAAAATGGCTATGATACAAAGAAAGTTGTGTCTGCATCTGTCAAGATCATCTTTTTTTCTATTTTTTTTTAGGGAAAAAGGCAGAAAAGTGTTTTGGACACTTTTCTAAAACTGTATGAAAACGATTTATGGAAATAATTTCTTGATTTTTAAAGTGGAAACATAAAAAACTGTCTTACTCACAAGATATCTACAACAAAGAAAACGATTATGTCCAATTTTAGTTGAAAAGCGAAAGCCAGAGGGCTGACCTGTTTAGCAATGGCATGTCTACATCTATACACAATACTTGATATAGGAAAACTGTCTACTACAAGTAAAGCATTAACAATTTGGCTGCACAGTTGGAGGCAAAAAGACGTAATTGCAGTGTAAATAAGGATGCATATAAAGACCTAGTGATGAGTAAATAGTAATATGATTCATCATCAAAGAAAGGATTTTTATCCATGACTATCTTGATGACCACAGATGTAAGTTGAGGGTAAAATATTTTCACTTCAGAGACAAAATAAAATGACTTTCCAGCCACTCAGTTTTTTAATCAAAAATAAATATTAGCTTACTTACGTTCTGTTTAGCTGTAAATAAATTTACCTCTAAGTACATTTTAAGTTACACCGAATATAATTAACAGTCTCTTAGTTAATAATTCAACATTTTTTAGGCGTCATCCTTCACCACAAGCAGATGTTGTTTGATTATAACTCAAATCACCTGTGGTTCGAAGAATTTTGATGAATCCTGATACTTTTTCTATGCACATTCTATGCACAAGTGTCACATTTGAAAAGACAAAAATTGGAAATAACTTTCCCACTTTTTGAACAAAGGTTTTTATGCTCCTTTAAGATGTTGTTTTTTGTTGCTTTTCTGAAAAATATTTAATTGGCAAAAAGGGGAGATTTCCAAATAAGTTCAGACGTAGCAAACATTTAGCTCAAAGTGACTTTTCTTTCTCTGCGTCGCTACATCATCACTAGTTGACATAACAGAACTATTAAAACTTGAAGTAACATTCCTGAAAACCTCTCTCCATCTTTCTGAGACGTGTGATCCATGCTGCAAGACAACATTTGATGACGTTGGTGATTGGCTTAGCCTGGTTGATTCACTACAAGCCACTTTCAATACCGATACAGTTATCTGTATCGGTATCGGTACAGGTATCTGTATCGGTACCTGTTTTTCTGTATCAATACCATAACAGATACCTGTATCGGTATTGAATACAATACAGAAAAACAGTACTGAATTGACTTAAAACGCTTCTTTTTGTTTTAAATGCAGACATACATTTACTGAATTCCAAATTTATTTATTTCACAAGCTTGGTGAAAAACAGCACAACTTTAATTTGTTCAGTCAGTGCAATTAGGAGCATAACAGCCAATGGAAAATAAATAATAAAAACAAAAACAATAGGTTGACTACTTTGGTCAAACATGTAAAAATAAACTGCAACAAATTTTCTTTCAAATGGTTGATAAAGTACAATTAGTCATTTTAAACATAATGTAAAATAAATAAAGCATGACATCGCTCAGAGCACAAAGCATAGAACCAAACTCAATAGATCTACCCTTATAGATGAGGCACATTGTCATCAATATCCAATCTATGTTTGTTTGTTTGTTTTTTTCAATATTGCAACCGATACAGATATTGATATCGGATGACATCTCCTTTTACTTTCTGTGTCTCCGTGTCATGATCTCATTGCTCAGCTTTGGACATTTGGATTTAGACGACTTTCCGTTGTTATTTCCAACAGTCTGAAACAAAACCTTTAGATCTCATTCTTTCTATGTGGTGAATTCTTACAGGCCTCCCAGATCAGGCCCCAGTAACTGCAGGAGCTGATCCTCTTCATAAAGGCTGCAACAAATTTAGTGGAGCACTGAAATGAACCAGACATCCAGCTGCGTTTCGGTTTCCCACTGCGCTGCCACATCCCCCGCTGCTGCACGTCTCATTTTATCACAGAGCGACAGCAGCTCTGCCATAAATTAGCCCATTTACTCAGTTTCAGAGCTGGGAAGTGTCGATATGTAAACCAAGAAGAGGAAAGCCATCCGAGCACGCAGCTGACTCGCCTTTATGTTGTCTCCCTCAGTGTGATCAAACTCTGGCAGAGTCCAGCATTCAGAAAGAGAAACAGTAGCTGTGTTTCCTTTAGCCTTAAAATTCACAATTTGACATTTCGAAGAAAAAAAAAAAAAAGAAAGTCGCTTAACGGAAGCACACAATAACTTAATGTTTCAATATAAAGTATAAAGAGGTGATTTTGTTGGCCTTATTGAAATCAGTGCAATGGAAACATTTCTTTCTTTTCATAACCAGATGTTACTACTGGTGGAAAAGGCAAAGAAGCGGCACGAGGAGCAAGTCACTTATCGCATGAACAAACTTATTCACATGATTTTTATTTTTTGCTTTTCTTGTTTAATGGAAACACTGCAGTTGCAAAATTTTGAGTTTTCTTTTTTCGACTTTAGCAGAATATCAACAAAGTCCCGCGTACATTTGTAATGGAAACACAGCTATTATCTGCTTCCACTGCAGCGCAGAGTGACAGTATTAGAAGAGGAGACGAGGCAAGCAAAGTGGCAGTGCTGTGCACAAGAATAAGTGGTGGGTTACATGTGGTCACTTTGTCTCTGATCAGTGGAACCAGAAGACAAACCCCACAGGAGGCCGTGAGTTACAGCTCAGAGTGAAGAATTGTTCTTCTCATTTATCTTCACCAAGGTGATTTTCTCATCTTGTCTTGTTAGTCACGGCCTCGTTTGAACTCTTCTTCACCTCTTTGCCTGAGACTGCAAATCTAACCTGACAAAGAAACTGCCTCCCTGAGAGCCACAGACGTAGATCAGCACAGAGCAACTTGAGTAACGCTTCAGGAAATTAATCGGTTCCATTCTGGAAATCTTCCGGTATCATCTGTTGGTGTGATTCAGTTCACGGTGCTGTTGTTTCTCACTAATCTGATTTAAGCACTTTGTATTACCTTGTTGCTGAAAATGTGCTATATAAATAAAATTACCTTACCTTTCCTTTTCCAGATAGCGACAAAAAGAAAAAGAAAAGAAAAAAAGACACAATTAAATTTGTTATTGTAATAACCAAAGCCAGTGTTGGTTGAAGTGAATTTTATATTTTCATTTTTTATAACAAATTTTTGTCATGGCATTTTCTGTCACCCTTCGCTTCTGTCATTTCAGAGCCTTTTATATAAGCTTCTGGAAAAGGGATAGTCAAGGCACAGTGTGCTGAAAAGTTAATCTAAGCTTACCTATCATACTGGACTCCTCCCCCTCAGCTTGGATTAGCTTCTAATCCGGTTAACCACTGAGGGGAAGAGTCCTTCAGTGTCGCAGAAGGTCTCTGTACCTTTGCTACACAAGTCAGGACATCACAGGGGAACACAAAAACACACAGGACAAACAACCATGCATTCACACACTCATACATAAGGACACTTCAGAGCAGAGGTGGGTGGAGTACCAAAACAATTGTACTCTAGTGGGAGTAGCACTACTTCAACATATTTTATCTCAAATAAAAGTAGCTGTCCAAGAAATTACTAAGATATGAGTAAGAAAAATGGGCAAGAAAGGGATACTTAAATACTGAGCAGCTGAGCATAACATCTGATTTAATATTTTAAAATAATGCCATCAGACAAAAGAAAAGTTATGTGCAAAGTTTAAATAACATAATTATACAATAACAAATTAAAACAAGATACAAAAAGTTTTTTTTTTACAAAGCTAACACAATAAGTAGCGTACATGTATGTTAGAACAAGGTAAGTATAATGTTTACTGTGTCTTGGTGGTACTGGCAGATGAAAATTAACATTAAAGCAACAAAGCTGGTGTTAAAAAATAAGTCTGACTAATATAAATGTTATGAGTGTGTCTGTGTGTGTTGCATTTTTCTTTAAAACATAATTCTTATTCATTCAGTGAAGTTACTTTCAGAAGTTTCATTCAAGTGAGAGAAGCAACACTTTATGATAATATTGCTGAAGCAAATTCACCCAACAAACATGTTTTTTAGACTGTGGGAGGAAGCTGGGGTACCCAGAGAGAACTCACACATGCACAGGGAAAATACGCAAACAGATTCAAACCCAGCACTATTTTGTGTACCTCATTTTCAAAAACTAGTGTTTTTTTCTTTCTTTTTTATTTCCATTAGCTTCCATTAGTAGTTGACGCCAGCAGTGAATGGTAACACAACATAGCTCTTCATATCTTGCAGTTGAGAGCAAAGTGCTGAATGTACTTTTGAGTACCCGATTTAAGATAGAAATATTGCTCTAATGCATTTATCTGATTGGTTAAAAAAAATAGCACGGAGTCAACAGCTCAATAATAAAGGTGTGAGGTTGTGGATTTCCATCCATTCCTGGATGTTGTTCCAGGGATCATGAACAACATCCTGATCTCTGTTGTTCCTGAGGATCTCTGGATGCTCCAGTTTAGTCTTCCAGTTCATGTAAGGTTGAATGCTGGTAAGTTGGCTGAAGTTTGAAGCATTGTAGCGTCCTGTTTTCCTTGTTAACTGTCTGGAACTTTTACCATTAAATCAAACAGATATAGAATATGGACAAGCACAGTATGACAAGTTGCAATGATAAAAACGTTTGCAGAACTGAAAATGCTAGAAAGCATTAGATACAGTGTATTGAACCTGAATCAGACTGTACCTGTCAATTCAGATAACAGTTTTGGTTCTTTCACTGTTTTTCTTCACAGTGGGAGTGTGCATGGTTCACCATCTTGAGTAGTTCCTTCCTTCTCCTTCTCTTTTGGACCTATTTTTGGTTGGTGGCTCAGAATGATTTCAATGACTTCAACTGGTAAGTGTTGTCCTCTCTGATGTAACTTACTTATTGGGCAAAATATTGGATATCTGAAAGGTCAGGGACTTAATCTAGATTAAGTTGGGATCCTAATTTACCTCACAATACCCCCCAACAACATATAGGGACATAGAACATTTCTTTTTAGGTTTTCTTTGAACTCAGTGATGTAAATCATGATCAAACATCTTATCTTTGGTCTCAATTTTCCAAAAGGACACTGGTTTTAGAAGTCCATAGGTGTGCTCAGATTGACACAAGTCATTTTTTGTTTTGGGAGAAGAAAGGAGAGTTGTTTTCTCCTGGCAATCCATTCAACAAAGACGGGATCTTATTCATCCATCCATTGTCTTCCTCTTATTTCAAGTTGTGTTTGCTAGAGTAACAGCATCAGAAGGAGAAACAGAGACATCACTTTTCTCTAGTTCATTTTTGGGAATCCTGAGTCATTCTCATGAGGGATAATTCCTTCTATAAGGGTTTCTCCCAGTAGACATCCTGATCATGAAGTACAGGAGATCAACTACAACTTCCTCCTGGATGATGAAAGTTCACACTCCATCTCTAAGGTTGGAAGTTCAGCTCAGCCACTTGAATTCAGGACTTTATCTTTTCCTTGTGATCCCTATGTCAAGACCGTAGTTGAAGTTTCGCACAAGAACCCTCTGGGTTGGGGGTCAGTCTCTCTCTCAAAGACAGGAGTTTAAATATCATCTTGCTCATAAGTAATGGCAGAATGGAGCTAGAAATGGCTAGACCAACTCTGGCCTCATCTGCAGCAACGCCTGCTGAAGAAAAGGTTGAGGCAAATGGCAAAGTTCTTGATTTAGTGGTCCCTCCAAACAATCCTACCCTGGTCTTACATTCTCTCATTGCATTGTCATGAACTTTATTATTCAACATGTTAGCTGTATGCCTGTAGAGTCTTAAATGTGACAGTTGTGTTTTATGTCGGCTTTGAACTCAGCTACTTACCCCCTTCATTTCCAATCGAAGCAATCTCATTTGGCAAAAGCACGAGTTAAATCAGCGATTCTTGTCAACGACTGGTGGTGTCATCCAAGACTTGTTCCCAAACCAGTCTCTACTGGGTTCCTGTAAATTGAGCTGTTAGCATGCTACAGCAGTCACGAGGATGTCAAACGTTAACAGTCTTCAGCTAGAAGCCTATTCTGATTCTTTGCCAGACTGACTGCTGCCAACAGCATCAACAATGACTCTTTCACAATACATAAGGTATTTTTGAACTGGATTGACTTGAACTGAATATTTTGAAACGCAGTATAGTCTTGTTTCATCATGGCACCACCTTGGATAATTCAGTTCTTATTTGTTCATACTTCAGGTCGGTGTATAATCATTCTGGGGAGTGGAGAGATGAGACCATTCCCATCGTCACCTCCACCACTGTGGGATTCATCTATATCACATTCCTCCTGGTAACAGCATTTTCCAAACCTTTAAGCAGCTTCAACAATGATCACTTGATGTACAGCTCACTGTTTGTACTTTTTAGATTTTGGCACTTTTCCATATATCCTTGGGTCAACAGCTCAATCTCTACTGGGTTCACAAGGTGCTGTAAGATGACCTCTGAAGCTATTACCACAGATGTACCCGATTTACACTTCAGAACCACAGCTTAGGTTTACCAACCCTTGTCTCTACAGATTGGAGTACTGGCTACTCTACTCACCATTGTCTCTGGTTTTGTCTCTGTCGATGACGTCTGGGGAAATGAGTGGGAAATTATTCTTGTTTCACTTCAGGTGGGAACACAATTACACCATATAAATCACATTTTCACAATTATAGCCATTTTGATTCTGTAATACGTATGAAAGAAGACAATGAAAATGTTACTCCAGGTATAGCTTCTGGGGGGAGGTTAGAAACTACCTGGTATTATACTTATTTATCCAAAACGGGAAAAACTAACAAACTATGAACCAATGTTATGCTAAGATGTCAAGCTTTACAAATATGCTAATGTAAGCCACTGAATACTATTCCTTGCTAATAAATAGCACCAATGCAAACTGCCTGAGTGACAATTCAAATGCTTAGCAATTTGTCAGACTGTGCACAACACCATCTTAAAGTCCCGGGTCAGTTAAGCATCACAACTGACCCGGGACTAAAATATCACTGACTTGTGATATTTTATTATCACAAGTATTCATTCCATTATGAAGTCCCTATTTTAGATTCAAATGTTTTCTGATGACTTCACACATTTAAGAGCAGCCCTATTCTTTCTTACTAGTTCACTGCTCCTTTCCTGCACATTGGAGGCCTGATCACAATCACAGCTGTGAGCTGGCTGGTAGCTGGCTATGTGGTTCGCAAAGAGAGATCCAGTAAGTATTGATGTTTATATGAACTGAACATTGTGAAGGATCCAACCTTCAGTTGCATTAATGTGTAGGGAATGTTTTTTTTTTTCTTCTTTTTTGCTCTGTTAGGGATTGAAGTTTGTACTTTGTAATTGTATGGATCTAGCTGCTCTATGCATTTGCTGATACCTGTCCACATAATTAACTGAATCCTTCAAGAACTAAATACTCAAAAAGCAAACTAACAAACAGCGAGTATGTAAAAGTGGGTAAAGGTGATAAAAATTACCTCTAAATCCGTCTTGTCTTCTTTTCATTATTAGATTTCCAGGTGATGGTGTTGGCGATCTACATCCTAGTGCTCCTGGCCCTTTGCCTTGCACCTCTTACCTTCACCTGCCCCTGCATTATGGACCGCCATGTCCTCAAACCACCACCAGTCATTATTGGTCGACGGGGAGCTCCTATGGTGAGCTGAGACTCCAACTGTTAAAACAGAGGCCACTGAACTTTCAGAACCAAATTAGAGGGCCTCAGTTGGTATTCTGTTTAGTTTTGTAAATAATACAGCAACAATGTAATATTTTAATACTTGTTGATCTGATCTTTTCTCTCAAAAGGTGACATTATGAAGCTTCTTTAACATACAGAGTGAAAGTGTGCATGTTTCAAAGCGGAAGATAAGATGTAAAACTGAATAACAAAATAAGCCTGATGTTGTTCAGCTTGGTGCATGATGGTATGGACATACTGGTCAAAATGGTTGACTACAAATGCAGTGATGTTCAGAGCTGTGCTTCTCTACTGAGATTATGGTCAGTCGACAGACTTCTCTGCAAGAATAACAGCCTCCAACTAGCCTGGCCGACGCCTTCCTACGCAATTCCTCTTGATTCTCATCTCCCTTTAGTTCTCCATCTGGAATTTCTTCCATTGAGCTCGATTTCTCAGGATGAATTTCATCCTGGTCAGACAGCAAACAGAAGGAGAAGTAGTGAACAATGACATTGATTTTCTGTGCTGTTTTCGAATTGTAGTCTGCCTGTGGTTGTAGTTTGGTAATGACAATGGATGAAGCGAGCAAAGCCCTCCAATCCCTGTTGGTCACGACTCCAGATATTGAACAATTACAGAGAAAGATGAATGTTTAAACTCTTTTATCACTGGCAAATATATCACGACCCCTCTCATTAACAGCCATCTTGTTCAGCTTGGTACTTCTCTCTTCGCGGTGGGTGATGGGTCTTTACATCGCAATTTTCATGCGAAATTGCGTGCTTCATAGCTTAGCTTCCTTCACGACCTACTTGGCACATTACATGGTCATCAGCAGAACTCTATCGTTTTATTTTGTGGTGTTGGAATAAAAAATTGGCTGATCAGAAATGCGTGGCATCAATAAATAAATACATAAACGTAAAAGAGAACGATAAATGTCAAAATTTCAGGTCTTACCAAAGACCTGAAAAAACATTGCAACACCACAGTATGCATTGACCAGAGCATCTAAGCTTCCATTTTCTTCTAGTCAAGTCTGGCAGTTCTCAAACATTTCCATGTCAGAAAACACAGAAGATCTAAGATATTTAATTAGCAGTTCAGTTTTGGTATTTTCTATACTCTGCAGAGTGACTGACTGTGGCATTCTTTGCTCTAGCTGGCCCCTGAAAACACCATGATGTCCTTTACCAGAGCCCTGCAGCACGGAGCCAGCTCTCTGGAAGCAGACGTCACCGTCAGGTGATTAATTACAAAATAATGACTTATTCATATTTCATGGTTCTGAGCTTCTATATATAGATCCTGGCTGATATGTGGAATAGTGATTAGAGATTGATGTGAGAGATGCAGTAAAACTGTAATTCATCAAACTAATAAATCATGTGTTGTATCTGTAAGTTAATTTTGCTCTACATTTATTAGGAAATGTATATACTGGAGATAAGGTAATGGATGTTTTTTTCCCTCTGGAAGTGTGGATGGAGTTCCTTTCCTCATGAGGGACCACACCTTAAGACGGACCACAGACGTCAGTAAGGTCTTCCCCTCCAGAGACCATGAGGACGCCTCCTTCTTTAACTGGACAGAGATTCACTCTTTAAATGCAGGCCACTGGTTTTTGGAGGTACTGGATTCCACTCTGGCTCAGGCAGCTTCCAGTCTAATTCTGAAAACACATAAATAGCGATTAGAACAGTGGAACTTGTGTGATCCTCAGCCTCTCCGTTTGCTCCCTTCTGCTTCCAGAGTGACCCCTACTGGACGGTAAAAACCCTGAGCCCAAAGGATCGCAGCCGGATAGGAAACCTGACGATTTGCAGCCTGGTAGAGATGCTCCGTCTGGCAGCGAGGGCCAACAGCTCCGTGCTGCTCAACATCCGCAAGCCTGCGCCGGAGCACCCGCGCTTCCGCAGCTGGTTTATGGACACGTTGTGGACGCTGCAGAAAGCAGGGATTTCCCAGAGAAAGGTGATGAGCTAGAAATGCACTGAGGAACTGGCTGGTACCCAAAACCTCACGGTTTTCAGCTTGATCAGGCCCTTACCGATAACCGGCCGATCTGAAACTGAAAAATGAATCCTTTTTCTGGTCAGTGAACGGACCATATGCTAGGGATGGTGACCTGAGTAAAGACTTCAGACTTGAGTTAGACTTGTGCTCTAACAGCCCAAGACTCAACTGGATATGAGGTGTTGGACTAGAGTCTCAACAACAATCTTTACTGTATGTAATCAGCAGTAAGTGAAGATCATTTGAGTAAATGATTATTGTTGTCCCATTTGATTAACCATTGTGGTTGTCATGGTGATGTAAGACACAGTATGCAAGCTACCGTGCACAGTTTGGAGGAATCCCTAAATGGTCATGCTTTAGATTAGCCTGATGATTTGAATTGATAACCTACGAGAATTTTGAGATTAGATGGTACGCATCTCATACAAGAATATTCATTTTGATCATTAAGGACTTGACTTGGACATGGAAAAAATGACTTGTGAGCAACAAAATTACAATTTTTTTTGTTTTTTAGAAGGACTACTCTATCGAAGACATAGTGGGGCTTCACTTCTGCTTCTAATAAAATTCATTGATCACCACTACTGGCAGCAAGGCTCAGAACAACAAATATTGCGAATACTGTTTCATCATCGTAAAGAGAAACTGCAGTTGGCTAAAACCAGGCAGAATAAGAACTCTACAGCCGGAAAAATCAGAAATTGGGCTCAAAACTGATCAGTGTATTTGTAGTTTGAAGTCATTCAAGTAAGGGTCAAGTAGCAGTTTCCCCCTTATATAATAATTTTTTAACACCTTATCTGCACACTGTTTAGTCAGGATTTTTTCACGTTCTGCTTCTTCTTGCCAGGTGACCTGGGCCCCTGACACGGACAGAGGAAGGGTGCGAGGTCTTCTGCAGACAACAAATGAGAAACTGTCAGTGGAGGAGATAAGGCACAGAGGAATTACAAGTCTGACCATCCACTACAGAAAGATCAGCTACCAAGACATTCAGTAAGAGCGAGCGACTATTGCTTAGCAACCGATAAAGGGCTCAGAAGCAGTCCTAGGAAGATAAAAAAGGAGCTTATTTTTAGCCGAGCTAATGATATCCAGCAATGAATCAAGTTTTAACTTTTTTCTCGTGAAAAACCTTCATCGTACAGAGCAGGTCAAATTTGTCTCTGGACTGAAATGTTTTTCACATTTTCCTTGTGTTCTTCCTTTATGTCTTGGCTGTTGGTTTTATGGTTGTATTTAAGATCAGAACATGTAAAAGCAATGGAGCAAAAAGTGATCATCCTTTAATTACACTCATTGGTTCAAACATATAATTCAGTAGCATCCCATCATTAAAATGTTATCTCTGCAGTTTAAAGTGCAGTTTATTTTGAGAAAGCCCCAAAATCGAAGGTAAATAAAAACAACAGATAGAAGTAAAAATGGATTTGTTCTCCAAAATACATTTGATTTAATAAATTACTTTTTCAAACTAATACTATGAACTACATACTTTGTTCACATGTTCTATAGAAGAACACTTGCTACTGAAAAACCTACAGTTTCAACAGCTTTCATCAAGATGCTCCAGTTCTGACCAGTATTATTAGCCATATAAGTTAGTTTTAATAGTTCTAGCTTTCCACTGACTGCAGAGAGACAAAAAGAGAGTTATAGGACCTCTGTTCTTACTGCTGACATGTATTTTTGTTTTCCCCGCCCTCAGGGTTTATCTGGCTAACAACGTGAGCGTGACTGTCTACCCTGTGAATGAGCCCTGGCTCTACTCCATCCTGTGGTGTAGCGGGGTGCCTTACGTGTCTTCTGACGCCCCTCAAGTTCTTCAAAAAGTGCCTTACCCCGTCTGGCTCATGGTAAACACCTCTCTCGTCCGACAGCACACACACTTCAGCTTGCAGACGAGGTCACTCAGAAACACAAGAGGACAGAGGGGGAAAGGAAAGAGACCGATGATGGCCCAGCGAGGCAGAGATGTGGAATAAGTCTGTAGTTCAGCACACGACCCTTGAAAGAAGCTGAGAACAGATCGGAAGTGATGATGCTGTCCTGAGCTGTTTTTGTTGTAGTAGCTTTAGATATGTGGTGACATCTAGTGGCAACAGCAAGAAATTACATGACTTCTTTCCTTCTTCACAGAGTCACAGTGCTTACAACTTCATCTGGATCTCTTCAGACCTTGTCTCTGTCGCTGTCATCATGGGGATTTTCTTTTTCCAGAAGTACGTTCATTTTCACAGATATAAAAGACTGTTCAAAAGCCTCCAGTCAGTCCTCTTTCTTTAACGTGTCATTTATGTCCAAGTAGCCAGATTTTCTTCTAATCTTTCAAAGTGGTGTTGATCCACCATTCTCTAGCTTTGCTGAAGGTATTTTTGGGTTGTCTTATAAACATTGCTTCTCTACTCAAACATACTGCTTTACCTACTGTTGCTAATGGTGGAGAATTTGTGATTCTGTGGGTCTGTTTCCTTTATTGTTAGGGCTCTTTAAAATATCTGGACATTTTAAATAAAGATTGTGTGGCCTTTGTCAGTAAACCATACTTTTGTGATTAATGGGTCTTTCAGCAGGTAAGCGATCCATAGCCAGCTCGTCATACAGAAGGTTCATCAGACGCAAAACTCTGCCATCTTCCAGGAGAAATTTATACGACGGCATATGACCATTGTAGATAGAAAGAAGTAGGAGTAAATTTATACCAAAAATAAAAAAAATACTCCAAAGAAATTTTGAGCTCAATCTCAGACATTTACTAGAAAAAAACGTGGAGATTTCTGCTTTTGCAAAGTTGAAAATTTGCCAGAAAAAAAGTTCTAGAAAAAGCTAAAAAAATGTCAGCGTTTTCAACTGTTTTTTTCTTGAAAATTTCTGAGCTTTAACTCAAAATTTCTGTTTATCAACAGAAATCTCAGGTTTTAGAGCGGATTCAAGGTCTCTTGGCAAACTCGTCAAAACGTGTAACATTTCCCAGTCAACATAAATGTAGCCTCAGTCCTCAGACTTAAACTCTATAGAAAAGCTGTGGAGAGTGCTGAAGAAAAGACAAGAGGAGTGTAGCATGTTATCCTTCTACAGACAACCTTGTAGCATGTTTTGCTTGGCTAATGTCTAGAGAAAGAAAACTGATCGTCAAACGAAGACCGAATGTAGAGTGTTTAACTCGAATATAAAACGTCCTGCTTTGCAGTGTGGATTATTTCTGAAGAGCTGAAGTTTTGGAAGGTGGGGGCAACGTTTTCGTTCAGTGAACTTCCTGACTTTTACAGTCTTCTTGCAAAGTGCCTGGTTTGAAATGAGTCTGTAGTGCTGACACTGAGCTTCACCACATGGCTCTTTATGCTTCTCCTTAATCTCAATCACGATGAAAGCCAACTGAAACTTGTGTCGGAAAACATAAATATTGTTTTGATAACATTTTGGAATTTTCAGCGACAGTTTGTTGTCCAGACAGGATGTGTGTTGAACTGGACCAGATTAAAGTTTTGTCCGCTGTAGCTCGTCATTCTCATCATGTCGGCCATCTTCGTCCTCTGTGCCGCGACCTCTCACTGTCCTCCTGTCTTCTTCTTCTCTCACGCTCTTTCTTTGTCCTGCGCTCTGCCTGATCTGCATTCAACCTTCCTCTGCTGCTCCCTGGCATCTGTCAGCTATCATATGATCAGGTAACCGTGGCGTCCCCCTTAGCCTTTGTTTCCACCTCTCTCTGTCCTCCTCCTCGTGCTTTGTACGCCTGCCACTGTTGGTCTGATCCTGCCTCCCTTCACTGTCCTCTCATATCTGATTTTCACCCATGTGTGTCTACGGTATAGTACTCAGCTGGCTTAAATCTTACCTGTCCAACAGAACCTTTTGTGTGCCCATAGGCAACTTTAAATCCAAAGTGAACGAAATTACCTACGGAGTTCCCCAAGGTTCCATCCTGGGGCCGATTCTTTTCAATATCTATACGCTTCCATTAATTCAAATTATACAAAATAATAAGATAGAATACCACAATTATACCGATGACACACAGCTATAGATTAGTCTTTCACCAGGAGATGACAGTCAGGTTCAAATACTCACTAAATGTATTGAGCAGATTAATGTCTGGATGGGCCCAAAATTTTCTCCCAACTAAATAAAAACAAAACTGAAATATTAGTGTTTGGACCAACAGAGCATAGATTAAAAATAATCACCCACCTTCAGTCCGTTGGTTTAAAATGCTCTGACAAAGCCAAGAATCTGGGAATGATCATGGATCCTGATCTGAACTTTAATAACCACATCAAATTTATCATAAAAACATCATACTACCATCTAAAAAATATTGCTAAAATTACACAACTCATGTCCCCACAAGATTCTGAAAAATTAGTCCATGCCTTTGTTTTTAGTAGACTCGATTACTGCAATGGCATTTTTTACTGGATTATCAAAAAAAAGCAATAAGAGAGCTCCAGCTTCTCCAGAATGCTGCTGCAAGAGTCCTTACTAAAACAAAGAGAGATCAGATTCCTGCACTGGCTGCCTGTTGCTCAAAGAATAGAATTTAATAGTTTACAAAGCACTTCATAATAGAAACCCAGACTACATATCTGATCTTCTTCAACCATTTATACCACTCAGACCTTTAAGATCATCAGAATCAAACCTACTAACTATTCCGAGAGTCAGAACTAAACATGGTGAAGCAGCTTTTAGTTTTTATGCTGCAGCGGTCTGGAATAAGCTTCCTGCTCACTGTAAAAATGCCCTTACCTTGAGTTTATTTAACACAAGGTTAAAAACTTTCTTATTTGATATTGCCTACTCTTACATTTAAAAAAAAAAATCTATTCATTCCTTACACTCAAAATTTTAATATTTATTTTTTTAATCTGCTTGATTTTTTTTTCTTATGTTTTTAATTTGAATTTTAACTTTGAATTGTCTTTGGCTGAAAGGTGCTATATAAATAAAGTTCCCTTGCCTTGCAGTCGCTTGAACACAAAGCGGGTTGCTCCTTCTATCCAATACCTATATTTTCTCACAACGGTTTGAATGTGTTTGTCGCAACAGGTGGAGGATAAGCGGCATGCAGAACTATAACCCAGAGCAGATCATGCTGAGCGCGGTGGTACGACGGCCCAGTCGAGACGTCAACATCATGAAGGAGAAGCTCATTTTCTCAGGTGCAGCTCAGATCCCAGTCACTGTTTTCAAATTCATAATTAAGCTGTTCAGTGTTTACTGCTAGCTATAATGTTAGCTAAGCTGCTGATAGCTACGGGAGCTGAAAAGGTGCAGTTCACGATATTTGAAGCAAAGTTCTGTAAAAGTAGGGCGATAATAATGTCTGATAGCGTATGAAACAACGTCACTGAACTCCAACCCAGAGCCGCACGGCATTCCGGGGGATGTAGGCAGAGGAAAGGCTTCAGGAGCTCAGCCCCTCAATGCTAGCACGGTTGGTGGCATCAACAGACACTCGCTCTTTGGTTACCTAGCAACAACCTGTTGAGTAACTCGCGCAGTGCAGTTCCAGGTTTCGCCACCGTGCCTCATAACTGCTTAAAAATTAAAAACACCTGCGTGGAGTGAAAAGAGAAGATGAATGCAACAGCATGAGAGCAAACTGTGAATAAAACAAGAAAGGTCACATCACCAGTTTAGCAGTATTTCAGATATTAAAATAAAAAATCAAGTATTTTTCAGGTATATTGTCTATACCTATCTAATAGGTCATTTATTAGCAGCTAATATCTTGCCTGAGATAGATAACTCAGATGCATCTTTATCCATTGATTTATTAGTTTGAGACCTCTCCAGAGGTTGAAGCTAATTGTTAATATAAGGGGGGCAACATCAAAGTTGTCTTAAAACTGGTCCACTTAAAAAAAAACTCGTAGGGGTTTAAGCAAACACTGTTTTATCCACATTTAAGTCACCATAAATTTGTGTCTCTGGTGATTATTTACACAGAAGGCGATGATTATTTATCAGGAAATTAATGAAGGAGGTAAGGCGTGGCGTACCGCCAGTGACGACTCAGCTTATCTGTTACCTCAAAGAATTGTACATAAATTTAAAGGATTTGTTTTATCCGTGCCTACTCAGAATACAGTTTGGGAAATGTAAAGTGACGACATTTTTTTTTATTTTTTTAAGTTAAGCCAAGTGAATGATTCCAGTGTTGGGTGAGTTTCCGTCAGTTTTCCTGTCTTCCTGCGTCTTCCAGAGTTGAACAACGGGCTGGGCAGCACAGAGGAGCTGTCTCTGTATCCTGAGAACGGCCATGTTAGATATTCTCACGGAGGCCTCAGCTGCTGAGCGACACAGACAGCTACAGGAACGGCTTGGATTTCGGCTGCTTCAGATTTTGTACTCTGAACGCGCTTCCCGACGGGGCAGACAAGAACGTATCCTTGCAGCGGTAGGGAAATCATGAGCGTGTAGCTACCATCACAAGCATAAATCAGTTGGTTTTCTAGTTTAAATGTTATAACAACGCTGTTTTTTTTTAAAAGATCATTTTAATGTTTTTCATTTTAAACCACATTCTTTTAATGTAATGCCATACTTCCATTAAATCCAGCGTTTTTGTCTAGGAAAAAAAAAAAAAAAAAATATATATATATATATATATATGTATAAAAGCATCATCATCATCATCACTACCAAAGTACTAATTTAAAGTATGAAGTATGCTGCTATGTGTCTATCACTTCATGAATTAAAGTACCAGCATACAAATAACTGACCTTTAAAACATAAAAAAATAAGACATGAAACTGAAATTTCTTTTCTTTTTAACAAATTTACCCTATTCTAATAAAAAGTAGCCCAAACACTTAAAACATGACACCGGAAATGAATATCTCTTACAGTGGACCCCCACAAACACCGAAATCCTCAAACACTGGAGGCTTCCTCGAGAAATACTGATAACTGCCTATTTTAATACTCCAAACACCAAATATACCTTAATATGCATTAATACTCACCATGGAAACTGTCTCAGCACTACTAATCAAGGAAAATTAAACTCCTGAATGTGCTGCTTTCCAAAAGCTAGCCAGTGGCGTGTCGGGTAGCATTGCACCTCGCCATCTCAGCTTCCCAACATGCATCTTTCTTTTGAATGTGTTAGATATGCTCTACGAAAAATCCAGAAATACATTTTCTGTGAATAAATTAGAGTAAACTCGCACAGAAAAATCCAGGAATCGGTCAATCAGCAGCTATGAAAGTGCGAGGGTCCCTCTGTATTTTGTTTGTTCTGAGAAAATTGTACAACAGATTTATTTATTTTTTTGGCAGGTTTATTTCTTTTAAATCCAAACTAGACTGAAGATTGAAGTTGTTTTTGTTAATAACCGATGTAAATATAACTTTGTTTTCAGAGGATTTAAAAAAAAAAAGTTTGAACAGTGTGAATTTTTATATTTTAAATTTGAATAATCTCGATGTCAACGTGGATTGAGGGGTAATTTCATGGTTAAAGATTCTTTGGGGGCTTTGCAAAGGAAGCTATGAACATTCTGCCTCTGCTGTCGGGCCGTGATTGTTTCACACTTGTACATAAAGTCCATTTAGCCGATGTGGCGACTTTCACATGCTGCCTTTTTGCTACATGGATGTACATGTGGAGTATTTTGATCTTGTAGGTTTTCACAGCGATGCTAACTTCAACTTCCAGCGACTACTACAAGCTGCAGACGTGATGAGTGTTTAATAAAGTTTCTCTTTTCTTCTTACGATTGTGCAGTTTGCTTTTTGTGGAAGTCTGTTAAAACAAAAATATACCATAGCTCAGAGGTTTCTAAATGTTTTTGTCACATTGACCAAATACTCAAGTCAGAAGTAATTAGAGGCCAAGAAAGCAAGAAGGACTTTGCATAACATAACAAATAAAAAAAACATATATTTGTTTTTGAGCTCATGTGTCTAGCCAATATTTCAACCGCAAAAAGGTTTTTGAATTTAAAATCTTGCTTATTTTATCTACGTATAGTTTTCTAACAAAATGTGACTAACTACAGACCCCGCAATTAACCTGATTAAAAATTTTAATCAAGTATCCCTATTTTAAACCATTAAGTAAAACCACAGAGAGTAAGATGCTGATTGCTCGTAAACTCTCCACAGCAGCTCACCTGTAATGATATCAGTGAGAAAGCGTGTTCATCAAATCTTTATTTCAGAAAACAAATCGAGCTGCAGAACAAACTCGTGTGAAAAGAAAAAAAAACGTGTGAGGACTTGAACATTAGCAAAAGGAAGCGATTCCCCTTCACAGCACGTTTACGTCGGGCCGTGCAGCGTATTCAGAGAGAAAATGAGGCTGTGTCCTCCGTCATGACGCAGCCCGAGTCTCTGGGACGGCTCTTCATGTCTTCACTGGACCGCTCCGGTTCCGGACTGGATTCATCCTCCGCCAGGCTGTCGGCTAGAAGGCAGGGAAGCAGGTTTTGGTTGGATGGAGCATGTGATCAGAGAGGTGGGTAGATAAGAAGAAATCATGTACTGCTGTGATTGGAGGAAGAGCCTATCTGCCCTCATTTGTTCCGCTCTATTCTCAGAAACCTCTCCGAGGTTATCCTGTTAACTTTCACCTCTTTAGCTTTGGTTTCACCTCTACTTGCGCTGGAATGCCCCTCGTCCCGATTCCCTTTCTAGAACCCCAGTACTTGTTTTTTTTGTTGTTTTGTTTCAGGTTTTGCTGCAGAATATTTGCATTCACAATGTTCCTGAATGATGCTCAGATCAATCAAGTTTATTGAGCAACGAGGCAGTTCAAAGTGCGTAACATGAAAACATAATGAACACATCACATAGTGCAGTGTTTCCCAACCCTGGTCCTCAAGGCACACTGTCCTAGATGTTTTAGAGGCTTCCCTGCTTTAATGTGCCTGATTCAACTGACTGCAGTTCAACAAATGCCTGTTATCCGCGAGGCCATCAACTGAAATCAGCTGGACTGAAGCAAGGAAATACCTAAAACATGCAGGGCAGAGTGCCTTGAGGGCCAGGGTTGGGAAACACTGACATAGTGAACAATTGTAAAACTCGCACAACAAATCCGTTGGTCATTGATACATTAATTGTGGTTCAAAGACACGTGAGCGCGTTTCGTTCCTCTACAACACTCAAAAGGATCTGAATTCTTTTCGTCAACGGCTGTTTGTTTGGTTTTAGTGCTTAGAATATGTTTTTTCCTTCTTCTGACTGTTTTAGTGTTGAATTGTACTGTAAAATCCTTACTGGCAAACGTCTGAATGGGGCGTCTTTTTATTTAAAACAACCTTTTCATTTTATTAAGCGTAATATTGTGTGTGACCTTAGAAAGTTAAATAATATTCGCATTCCTTTAAAGGCGGCTTTAGTTATTCCCGACTAAAACAGGTGGGGTTTTAGTCTAGATTTAAATAATATTTCAACTGTTTTCTAGTTTCCTGGAAGTTGACTCCAAATCTGTGGTGCATAGAAGCTGAATGCTGCTTCTCCCGAGAGGTCTGGAAGGTCGATACAACAGCAGATCTTAAAACGCATTTTGGTGCTAAGCCATTCAGTGATTTATAAACTAACAGGAGTATTTTAAAGTCTGTTCTCTGAGCTACACCGGTCTGGTGCTTACAGTGCAGGAGCTGCAGGGAGTTAACGGCGGTCAGCAGACGTTCTCTGCGCTCCGGCTGAGTCACGTTCAGCTCCATCAGGTCATCTACTGTTTGGTAACCGCCGCGCTGCAGGGACGAGGCGTATTCCTGATGAGGCAAAAAGCACGGTTTAGAGTTTAAGTCAACGTGTCCCGATGAACACAGAGGCGTCATATTAAAGAGGAAGAGCTGCACCTCTACACGGAGGCGCCTTAACGCCTCATGCACTGTTGATTTCTGGCTCACCTCATGCAGGGCCGTGCTAGAGGTGTGTGTGAGCACGTCCACGTAGATGAACTTGAAGTTTCCTGTTCGACCGTTCAGCGAGCCAGTCCATGTTCCCATCGGGGGCTTGGCGATGACATCAATCACATCTCCCACCTGCAAACAAGTTCCTCTCAGTTTCAGTAAACCAGTTTTATTAAATCCCCCAAATAATAGTTGTAAAGTTACGGCTTAAATCATATGTACACTCTATGAAAAGACGCAACCTTTTTTTTTTCCTCACTGTGAGTAAAACAGCTGAAACACTGACTTCTTTTAAATCTCAACTAAAAACCCACTTGTTTAGAATTGTATTTGAAATGTAATCAATTACAAATTTATTGATGGAACTTGACTTAATGCTTTGTTTTGATTATTGATTCTATATTGCATTGTGTTTCTGTGTTTGTAATGATGTAAAGCACTTTGAAATGTCTTGCTGCTGAAATGTGCTATACAAATAAAATTTGATTGATTGATTGATTGATTGTGAGTGAGTGAGGATTACCAAAATTATTTCCATCTGTTACATGCCAAAATACTGAGAGAGATTTTTTTAAATCCTTTAACTCTTTCTTTAAAGGGGCAGCATTGTGTATTTTCTTGTTTCATAGTTTCAAATTATAGAACAATCAAGTAACAATGTTACCTTGAGTTGTTATAAAAATGCTATATATATTAAACATCAGTTTAATGGACATCAGTGCCTCCAAATCCGAGGCCATGGTCTTGAGCCGGAAAAGGGTAGAGTGCCTTCTCCGGGTCAGGGGGGTGTCCTGCCCCAAGTGGAGGAGTTCAAGCATCTCGGGATCTTGTTCACGAATGGGGGAAGAAGGGAGCGGGAGATCGACAGGCGGATTGGTGCAGCGTCTGCCGTGAAGCGGGCGCTGCACCGGTCCGTCGTGGTGAAGAGAGAGCTGAGCCAAAAAGCAAAGCTCTCGATTTACCGGTCGATCTACGTTCCCACCCTCATCTATGGTCATGAGCTTTGGGTCGTGACCAAAAGAACAAGATCGCGGATACAAGTGGCCGAAATGGGTTTTCACAGGAGCTGGAACAAGTGGTCGGGGAGAGGGAAGTCTGGGCCTCCCTTCTGAAGCTCCTTCCCCCGCGACCCGACCCCGGATAAAGCGGAAGAAAATGGATGAATGGATTAAACATGACTTAAAATAAATTAGACTTTGCCATTTAATGCCTTGAAATTGGGCCTCTGTCTCTTTAAGAATCTACCCTCTTTCTAAAACTCCGCCTCCAGGAAGTCATTACAACGTTGCTCCTCTAATAACCTTTTTACCAGCATGCAACAGCTCGTATAATGACCTCAGCTGATGCGCAGTTTAACCAGGTGTTTGCTAATTGCTGCTGGCTAGTCTGAAGGAGCTGAATGGGGGCGAGTGCTGCTCTGAAGCTTCGTCGTCCAGCTTCGTCTTTGAGGCCTGCACTCTGTCCCCCCAATTGTTTAGCACACCGTGTAATCTCCACGGTTGCCATGGGAGATTACAAGATTTGTCAAACATGAGAGAATCAAGGCAACACTCCAGGTATATTTTTGACGAGGGAATAATATTATAAAATGATGAAAAGCTAAAAGAAAAAAAAAGTCTATTTTACACAACAACAAGGTAAGCTCAGGTTTCACTTGGAGGAACTATTTCCAGGCTCCTCCAGGACTCGTATACCTTGAGTGTGAGCGACTCCGTGTCGTACGGACTTGGAACAAACTCCATATGAACTCTCGCTCGGCAGCAGAACTGCCGTGTGAATGTCAGATCGTCCTCCAGCCTCAGACTCTCTCTGTTACTGGAGCAGTTTGACCCACTGGTGACACCACCTGAAGCACACAGGATAAGAGTCACTACACACATAGTGGCTTGAGCTGCAGATAGAAATGTCAGTAAGGACTGTCTGTGGCTCATAGGATACTTGAACATGTGGCAATGCCAACGTAAGATACTGAATCCCAAGTTACCCACCAAGATAGTGCATCTGTGTGAATGGGTGAATGTGACTTATAGTGGAGAAATACTGTGCTATACAAGTTCAGTCCTTTACTACTGCCGTAAATAAGCAGGGATTTCATGAGTTATGTCTTACTGGAGGAGCTCTGTCCACTCTTCAGGCTGTAGAGGCTTTCCAGGGAGTTCCTGGACCGTCTGCGTCCTTTAGCACACGTTCCTCCGTGGCTGGCCTCCCTCTTCGCTGCCTCATCGTTCTGCACGTCTCTGCTCTGTGGAGTAAAAATAACAGTAGTTGCATTTTTATCTTGCTCCTTATCTGCTCTGCCTTGTAGTGTGTGTGATTTAGCTCCTGCAGTCTCCATGCTCCTCCTACCATGTAGGAGCTCCTACCATCTGGAGCTAAAAAAAACAACAACCAAAAAAAAAAACAGCCAGAACAAAGCAAGTCGATAAGCTCCATCAGAGCACCAAGGTGCAATTTAATTCCTCGTGTGACGGCGTAGTTTAAATCCCGTTCTTTTCTGAGACGCGCAACTGGTCTGGCAAGCAATACGCATAATCCTGTAAACGCTGGCTTGCTTTTTATAGTCAACACCAAAGAGGTTTGCTCTGAGTGAAATCCCTGACTACCTGTGGACAGCTTTCACTTTTCTGCTTCCTGTTTCTGTACAAACCACAAATGGTGGCCAGTGTGATCGCACTGTGTGACCCAACAGTGACAGTTGGGTCACTGTTCTAAATATCTGTCAACAGTGGTTTCAAGCTTCAGTCCTTTTAGGTGTCTCTCTGCTTCAGCACATCTGGCTCCAATATTAGCTGATGGCGGTGAGGTAGTTTAGACATTTAATTCAAGTGTGTAGAACAGGGATGTCAAACTCATTTTCATTTTGGGCCAAATCAAAAATCTGAATGTTCTTAAAGGGCTGGTTGTGCCAGAATGTATAGATAAAACCCATTGAACTGTTAAAATATTCATATATAGCTGTTTGCTTCAGCATTCAAGAAGTGTCTCTACAGGATATCGTCATTGCTTTAGTGTTGATTTTTTTGCTTTCAAAATTACAGATTTTGCTCATTTAGAAATGTTTGCAAGGAATTTCTACGATATTTGCGTTAATGTGTGATATTAAAAGCGACTTTTTATTATTACTTGCCGTATCGATTACTTGACATCAAATAAAGCTGAGGCAGCGCTGACTTAAACCCAATGTTTTTGACCAATTTTGAGAAAAATTTGCAGTAAAATCAGAAGGAAAATGTGGGGAACTACTGATTTTGTGTGAATTTTGCCGATTTGTGAAAAACCGGAGGAACTTGTTGATGTAATTCGGAGTTTAGAGGGCCACGTAAAAGTTGCGGCAGGCCAGATTTGGCCCCCTGGCCTTGAGTTTGACACACGTGGTGTAGGACGAGGAACAAAAGTAAAAGCTGCAGGACTCCGGCCCCCGAGGACTGAAGTCTGAGACTGCTGACGTATCAACATGCCTACATCCTGGTATTAGTTCATCATGAGTTCAGTTGTGTCCTCTCACTATAGCATGACCCACAAAACAAAAAGTCCAGAAAAGAGTTTGGCGTTGCAGGTGTGCGGCTGCCAGCTCTGTCCCAGGTGTTTGATGCGTGAGCTGCAGCAAAATTACACTTTTGTTTGATGCATAACTTACAACGAGAGCTGCCCGGGTTTCCTCTGGCGAGGCGTCGATGTCCTTTGAGTCGCTTCCTGTCTCCGTCTCCCTCCCCTGCAGCTTCAGCTCCGTGGTCTCCTGCTTTCCCTGGAAATAAAGCACGTTTTAAACTGAGAGAAACCGCCGCAAACGGATTTTAGTTTTCAGCAAGTTGCTTTCCTGGTTGCACTTTTTAAGTCAGATTGAGGAGTTTGGGATTCTGGAGCCATTATCCTGGATTCGTTTGAGCCCCTTGTCAGATGGCAACAAATCACTCAAGCAGAACCAACTGCTTGGGTAATAGAGGGATTAAATATGTGTATTGTGGTGACAGATGGACATGTTTTTTATTCTCGGTATGACCCTACAACATAAACGGGTCGTGATCATTCCCTGTCTGTGACGACGATGCAGAATTAGGTTAAACCCCGTTAGCCATGCAATAATAGATAGGAAGTCTGTGCGCAGAAATGCGTCTGTGGTCGTGGGGGGGAGGGGACCGAACATCTGCACTTATCTTCAAAAATAATAAATTTTTATTTTTCTCGTTCCTTGAAACCAGATGTTCGCATACAACATAAGTCATCCAGACTTAAATTTTATAGCACAATCAAGTAACTATGTTAACTTCAATTGTTAAACAAATGCGACATATATCAAATATGACAAAAGAAATTTGAGAAAAAAGAGGCCTCTGCTCTTTCTGACATTCTGCCTTCAGGAAGTCGTCACAACATCACTCCTCTCTTAACAATTTATCAACATTTTTATCAGCTTTGCACTGAGAAGCAGCTCCTATAATGAGCTCAGCAGATGCACAGTTCCACCAGGTGTGTGCTAATTGCCGCTGGCTAGTCTGAAGGAGCTGAGTGGAGGAGACGTGGGAGAGGGCTGCTTGAAAGCTTGGAAACTGCAGCTCAGAGAAAGAACTGCACCTCAAAGGCATTTTTGCACAGCTGAGTGGTTGCCATGGAAGATCCAAAAATTTCTCAAATGTGCATGGAAGAAATTTTAACTTAACTCATAATCACCGTTACGCAACATAGTGAAAAAATACGTTTTTGTCAGAAGATGTTGTTGTGTGTCCTTATCTCACGTTGCTTTGTGACAGCTGCAGATCTGTGAGGGACCGGATCATCCGCGACAGAGACAGATCCGACTGTTTCCGGTCCAGCTCCCGGATCAGACTCTCAAACCGATTCCACTCCGAGCTCCAGGGCGGGGACGAGACGTTGCCGTCGTAGGCGCACAGTTCCCGAGGAGTCTGGTGGCGAGCGTGCGGACACTCAAACGTCCTCTGCCTGCGACGCCCCGTCTTTGGGCTCCAGAACCCTCCTGCGGTCGGGTTTCCATGGAGACTCCTGGCGTTCTGATGCGGCTGAAGCGGGTGTGACGCTGCAGTGGCTCTAGAGGAGCTCTTCTCCGTCCTTCTCGAAAGGCCGATGCAGGTTAGCACTGTGCTGTCGTGTCTCACCCCTTCTGCCAAGCAATCTAAATATAAGCAGAAATTATTATTATTCACCACTTTAACTCGGATCACAGAACAGAGACAAACCTACAGTGACTCACCATGTTTCTTGGTTGTGCATGAGTCTTTAACGCCATCAGTCTGATGGCCATTCTTTATGTGAACCAGTTTTTGAATCTTTTTCAGTCGTCCTGTGGTTTCAGCAGAGTCACCAGGCTGCAGTTAGAAACAAAGCATCCGCTCAGCTTAGACATGTTTGAAACTCACACACAAACCCAACAACACTTCACAAAAGTGGACGATAAATGACGGAAACAGTCGCAATTAAATACATTTGAGTCGATTTACGTAGCACCAATCCGCAACACGCGATTGACTGATTCAATCCAATCGTGCAGACAGGTTTCAAGTCAGTTTCATACATTCCAAACAGATCTTAACGTGTTTGAGTGATAATGTATGCTCGTGTGTTTTGAATGAACAAAGCGTGAGGGGTGAGCAAAGGGATCATGAAGGAGAATCAAGAGGATGAAAGAAATGAAAACAGTTAAGAAGTGGGATGAGGAGAATGAGTGTGAGGGGAAGTAAAAGCAGAATAAGGGTTATAGGTGATAGAATAAGGGGTTGTTAAGTGCAGTGAGGGCAAAAAGTGGGACGAATAAAATATAATAAGGATGGTAAAGGATGATTACTTCAATAAAGGGGTTATAAAGAGGGATATCGGCAATTAGATGGTTGAAAATGGGTCGTTAAATGAGATGAAGACACTATGTTTCCATCCAATCTTGATGAGAATTTTGGGTAAACTTTAAAAAAGTGAAATGCGAATTAAGCGTGTTTCCATTGACTGGTTTGGAGTGAAGCAACCAGGCTATGCAAAGTGTCATTTCGTCAGGTGACAACTCTATGTATGGCTGTAATAAACAGGAAGTAGAGTTTGCAAACTAGCACGGCGCACACATCTCAGAAAAAAGCAACCCTGCAGGCAAACACTGATGAAGTGTTGAACGATGTGATTTTTTTATGCAGGCGGATGCTCAGATTTTTTGTGAATGTGAAAGTCAAAAATCAGCTGCTGCACTCAAACCCTGCTGTCAAGAGGAAAATCCAGTAATCCCAAAGAACGCCGGCAGAAATAACTGGATTTCTAAAGGTGGTAAAAGACTTAAGCAGGCAGAGGATGGGACACGTGTGGCTTTTTCTCTCTAATTCTGACACAAAAATCCTAGTAAAAGGCACCTGGACCCACATTTTCTATAAAGAAGACTAATAAATAAATATGATCTTCTTTAAAAAAAAATGCAATACTTCTGATTTGCTCCCAATCAAAATATTACTGAAAACATATTTTCCAGTGAGCATAGATTGACCTCAGTCATTTCTTTCACGTGGATCAACAGGGTGCCCAGGTGTGCAGGTGTAGCAGCTCTCTACGTGCATCATGGACGCTCACAGCGGAGTGGATCCAGGATTACACAACGCTCTGGCATCTGCACAGCTTTGCAAAATGATCATTTGAGCAGAAAAGGTCATTGTTTAGTCATGCTAACAACAAGGAAGCACTCAAATGCTCTACACCACGTTTGGGAACCAAATGTGATACTGTTGCTTGAAAAATGTAAAGTAAAAATTAATTTTAACAGATTATTATGTTAAAGTGAGATTTGTACTGGGTGGGTTCTACCTGAGCTGGTGGATCTGTCCTTGTTCTTTCTGAGGCCGGCTCCCTGATTCGGACTTGTCTTGTTAACGCGCTGCTCTCACTGCAAGCTTCAGAAAACAGAGAAAACTTTTAAAGGTAAAATTAAGGCCAAACACACCCATTTATAAAACGAGCCTTTTAAATGCAACTCATAGCAAATGAAAAGCACCTGAGCCTGTTATTACAAATACTCTGTGGGAGTCTGCTGTACGTTTTAAATGAAGAAACTAAAAGATAGTCTCCTTATACATCAAGTCCTCATCCTTTATCTGATTTTTATTACTGTGTCTTTGGTTTATACACTAAATAATAGTTTTAGTTCTAACTTTTGATGTATTAATTTAATTGGAAAAAAATTATCTCGTTTTTCTGTTGTTGATCTATTAATCACAGATCAGATCTGATTTACTGAAAGTTTTCTGATTATGATATTTTGGCCCAGGTCTGGGTTAGCAACATGATCCCACTAGCATAGCACTTTTTTTTTTAGGATGCAGTCTTATATTATTTTGTACTCACCAAAGGTTTCATCCTCCATTGGCTTACATGATCTAAAATGGCAAATAGTAATTAATTAATTAATCAACTCATTATTGGAAAAAAAAAGAGTTAATAAGCTCAGATGAAGTACCTCCTGCTTTCCTCTTTAGGTTTGGTCCTTGTCTGATGTTTGTCCTTGAAAAAATAAAGCATCGTCTTAAACATTGAGCTGAATGCTCAAACCAGTCGCACAGTTTGTATAATTTCTTGCTAGACTTCAAATCAGAAGGTTTGTTCCGACGAGCTGGCCCTCACATTTCCCAGAATCTTTGACTGTGTCACAGAGACTTTTGTATTGCATCTTTTTTTACGTAACCAAGCCCACAGTGTTGGGCTATACTTAATAAAGCTGGATTAATTACTCAGAGTTCAACGTCAGTGTCAGTGTCTGCTTGTTGTGGAGGGAAGACAGAATGTAGATGGACTTACAGTGCTGATGGACGGGTCTGAGCCGCCCCACTCAGGTTTGCATCGTAGATGCCCAGAACTGCACCGACACTTGGGCGAGATGTCTTTGTTTGTCTGGCTGTTCGCTGGCTCATAGATGCTCTCAGTGGAGCCATCCTAAGGAAACAAAACAAGCAGATTTTATGTCCTTATCATCTGAAATAGGACAACTATTCAAATACAAATTGTCTTTGTTGGCTCTTGGGCGGTTGGGTACTCTTATAATATGCAATCTAACCAGAGGTGGGGACTCGAGTCACATGACTTGGACTCGAGTCAGACTCGAGTCGTTAAAATCACGACTTGAGACTTGACTTGAAAAAATGCTCAAAGACTCGGACTTGACTTTGAGTTTCATGCCATTGACTTGGGACTTGACTCGACTTGAAGCTGTTTACTTGAAAAGACTTGATATTTTTTACTCAAAGTCTTAAAATTTAAAACACATTATTTATAAAGTGGCGTCATTAATTAATTTCACTCATTCCGTATCAATATGCGCAGACCGTCACTATGGTTTTCCTCTCTCCTTATGTATGTATGTGTACGTAGCTGCAGCACAACCAATCAAATTAACAGGATTTGGACGTTTAAAAAAACGCGGCAAAGCTACAGAGCTCAGGGAACGAAATACGAAATAACGGCTCGAATATGCTTCCGCGAGTAATTTCTTTTGGCTACGTAGGTTATGAACTTTCGACTAAAAAACGAACTGCAACTTGTAAAACATGCAAGAAGAGAATATCGGATGGAGATGCCACGACGTCCAACTTTGTCCGGCATTTGAAGCTTCACAAAGATCGGTAGGTGGCGCTTTTCTTTTGCTGTAAGATAGTTGACTTTAGCTAACTTCGTGTTAGCATGTGTACTCCGGGTTAAATTGGTGATTATTTACCATAAATCCGGTCCTTCAAATGCCTCCACAAATAATGTGCACCGTGTTAGCTCAGGAAGCCGGTGGATAGTGAGCGGGGCTCCGGAACAGAAAGCAGATTCTGGACCTGAACACAGGGAACAGAGTCTCTGTCCCATCATGATGATGAGCCGGGTCTAGTATCATCTAAGGATGGTTGGTGTATTTGAAGACATCTACGTTGGGAAATTATATTGACAATATATTGTTTTGACAGGTCAGAGAAAAGAGGAAAAAACTGCTGTTATGGTTCTTTGTATTGTGCTGTGGAAATGTCAGCATTTTCCTCTTTTTTTATTGAATATCAAGTTTAACAGAACTGGGCAATAAAGTGGTCCAATTTAAAAATGTTTTTATACTTTGTGTTCAGCTACACATGTTCTATCATTTGAGATAAATACATATTTTAAAACGAACAAATGGTCTATTATTGGAATTTTATGTATAATTGCAAATTATAAAAAAAATATAAAATAAAAACGACTCGAAATGACTTGAAATTAAAGGTTCCTGACTTGAGACTTGACTCGACTTTTGCCTGTCTTTACTTGAGACTTGACTCGGACTTGAGGACAGAGACTTGAGACTTACTTGAGACTTGCAACACAGTGACTTGGTCACACCTCTGAATCTAACGTACATTGACACGTCTACTGAATTCCAGACTAATATCCGTCTGCGTGGTGGCGCGAGTCTGACGAATACTGTAGGACAAAATGTAAGAAGACGATGGACTCGTAGGTTTCAGCAGCAAAAGGTGTGGGGGGATTGAGTACCAATAAGATCATGATGAATGTTGACCCATAGTTGGGTTTCCCAGATTGGTCTAGGACGTCATTGGACTTCTGCGCTAGTCATATGTGGTCCATAACAAACATGTTGTTCAAGTATAAAGTCGTATTGAAGTGTACTTTGTACCAGGCCACCTTGTGCTAAAGGTTGATCATTGATTTTGCAGTTGCACCATTAAATCCGCATCATGTCTTAGACTCAATACCAACACAAGTCCACTGCAATAATTCCCTATTATGATAGTTACCATAACATGAATTTACCATATTTCATGTTTTTTGCACAAATAACATCCTGAACCAAAATAAACAACTTTATGGGATTTCAAACTAATTGTTAAGATGAATAAGAGGCAGCCTCAACCAGCGATGCTTTGCTTAGTAAAATGAGCAAACAATGGTCTCCTGAAAAAGTGCAGACGTTTGATATCCGCAAATTGCTTGAATTGTTTTAGTCAGCTCAATCAGGGCTGTTAGCTTTCCACCATTGTAAGTTACGGTTATAATTAGTTCTGGTAATAATTTCACAAAACCTCAGTTCTAAAAATCCAAACTAGTTCCTGAAGAGATGACCTGCCACATTTAAAGGCGACAAAAAAAAGTAATCCCAGAGCCATTGATGTTTAGAATAAGGCAGGAGAAAGCTGCCGGATGTCAATTTCTCAAACAAAGAGCGGATTACAAAGTCAGGGTTGCTTTATGGACGGCTTTCGTTACAAAAATCTGTCAATTTCCTATGTTAAGCAGAAAGAAAAATAACTGCTTCATCTATTATCGTCAAGTCCTCTGATAGAAATCGCAACAAGTAATTTCTAATCTTTAAGTATCAGTTATGTAACAATGAATGTGTCACAGCTTTACCAGTCTAATAGAACACCTTGAGAGTTTTTAGTTTAAATGTTTTGTTTTTTTCCTAAGGTTGATTTGATGTTTTGACCCCTGATCAATAGAAATAGATAATCAGAATTCAATAGAATCTGTCCAAATCTTAAACTTCCTTTCCTTAATGTTAAGTCTGTGCAACTATAAACATGTTTTCATAAATTCCTAACCATGTACAACAAGAGAAGTACAGCAAAGAAGAATGCTTTTCAGAAATCAACCGAATCTTCTCTCTAACACCAACATCACTAGCACTCCTCGTAGGTTCCTCAGCTGACCGGCTCTCTTCAAAAGTCACAGGAGTCAAACAGATTCTCCCGAGCGACTAACTTAAAACATTTCAAACACTTCAGAAGCTCAGCCTTACCAGCATGAAGCAGAACAGGTTCATGTTCGACAGTCAGGGCCGGAGACTGCCAAAAGCGACCGAGCTGCTCTCCGTAACCTCGAAGCAAACTTCTCCCCACACACAAACACCCTAACACACCCCTGTGATGCAAGAGCCACGCAGCCCCCACGCCGTCTCCCATCCAGAGCTTAATCCTAGTTTTAAATCCCTCCTATAATCCAATAGATGCAGCGAGCTGTCACTGTCAAACGTTGGCCTCGGACGGAGTCAAAGCTCCCGTAACAACAGGACAATAAACAACAGGCCATGTTTGCTTGCCGTGTGACTCAGATGATGTTAATAATAACCTGAGACTGGGATGGAACAATCATGTGATGTTAAACTTTTTTCCCTTCTGTTTTGGAGGGGGGGAGGAATCAGTGGGGGTGTCACCACATGTTCTAAAATGTGCTTTGAATGTTATTCATGTTTGGATGTTTATGTTTGCATAAAAATATTAATATTCAGTCGATTCTGTTCACGTAGTGAGCCGACAAAACTCAGTTTGTGTCGTGATCCTCCAGCGTTTTGGGTTGTGGCTTTCATAATCTCTGATTTCTGTATTATTGCTACAATGGTCTTGCCATTTTTCAGTTGTTTGTTGTTGTCATTAGGGTTTTATCCTGCCAGTAAATTTTCTTGAGTTTCTCAGTTTATCCTTGTGTTTGTTTCTCTTTGATCAATGTTGGTATTTTTTTGTTAAGTTTGTCGTTCCGTTGCCTCAGCTTCCTCTCCTGGTTTCATTAAGCATAAATATCAGCTATAGCCACAGAGGCTGAAGCTAACGCACTACATCATTTTCTGTCTGCTTTTACATTCACCTCCCATCTAGGGAAAGTCTCCATCAGCCTGCACAAAATCTGTTTAGTGTGTGAGACGGACTGAAGACCAGAGTCTGCAAGTGTGTGAAACCAACTGACCTCAGTCATCTTCAAAAAAAATGTGTTTGCATTTCTTGAGGCGGGCCTTGCAACAATAAGCTGATGCTACAAACGCTTTGGTACACTAGTTGTATTTTTAGCTATACATATTTACTTGAAGTTAAGCTAGATCATAACTGAATGGTGTGTTTATGAATAATACTTTTGCTTTGAAACCAAACTCTCTTCTGACAGAGCAAATCCTCTGGATGGTAGACATAAGCAGAACACGAACAGTTTATCCCATTAAAACACTACTTACTGACTTCTGTCTTTTAAATGTTTTCTCAAAGTTGTGACATTTAAAATCAGTCCACGTCTCATTTTGACAAATCCCGTAAATCACACAATGCAGACCATTTGTCGAATCTCTGCTCTGACATTTGGAGCCAACAGAGTAACATCAATTACGTCAGCCTTCTTCTTTGAAGCTGGCGCTTCAAGCGAACAACCGTCTAAAAATGAGGATCTGAACAATTATTGCGACAGTCAGGCGGATTGGTTCCCTCCCCCCGGCTTTCCATTTGTCTGCACCTTCTCTTGAGTCAGCCACAGACAATGGTCACATTTCACATTGCTATGATCAGAGTTTTGTAGCAGAATTAATCAGAGAACGACAAAAATGTTTCTCTGAAACAAGGAAATCACTCAACTCTACTGGCTCTTTCATAGAGAAATTTCAAGAATCTTTGTTCTTCTTGGAGTTGATTTGAGAGAAAAATTATCCACAGCCATATCCCTGATGGAAAGAATAAATCATCTGAGAGTGCAACAGTGAGCGACAGAATATCTTTACATTGGAGAAGCTGAGATAATTTTTCCACTCCAGTAATCCAATAAGTCAAGTTAAGAGTTAGTTTTCAGAACATGTATAACTCAGAACTAGATAGTGATGCAGCTCTGGTATGTTGACTTTCCCATGATGTTGCACAAAGAAGCAGTGCGTTTCAGATGTGCCTTTAATTACATCCACAGGTGTATCTCTAATTAACTCAGGTGTTTTCAATAAACCTATCAGAAGCTTCCAAAGAAATGACATCAGATGTCCCAAAGTGTTCAGGGCATATTAATCTTAGTGTATTAAGAAGTTTGACTGAAGAATGTAATAAAATTACTTTTAAAATCTTCTCTTTCATTATTCTGCCATTTAGCAAATAGAACAAATTTTGATAATCTTAATATACCTAAAAACGTGAAAAGTTTATTCCGATTTCATGTCAAACAGTGTGAAAAAAAGCATGTGTCTTATATAGTTTATATAAACTTCTGATTTCAAAAGTAATTTTAGCAAATTTGACTTGAGGATAGACGCTTCCTCATCTTATTGCATATTTTGAAAAAGAAATGAGAAGGTGTCAGATTGGTAAAAAAACCCCACAAATTTACAGTCGACATACAAGGACTATAGGGATTAATCACACTATGGCAGTGATTTCCCAACTTTTTTCCTTGCAGGTCAAAATGGTCAAGAAGGTTTTTGGGACCACAAAAATCAGATTTATTTGTCAAATAAAAATATAAATAATAAAGTTGCAGGGTATTTGTGGTTGTGATGGACAGGCGACCTGTCCAGGGTGTACCCCGCCTGTCGCCCGTTGACAGCTGGAGATAGCAACAGGTTACAATTATGTGAAATCAACATTTTTCAGCTTTACATCATGTTAAAATGCCATTTCCCCATAAAAACAAATGGAGTGTTGCCTTGACTCTTTAATGTATGTGTGAGAAATCATTGAATCTCCTGTGGAAACCAATTAGCTGTGAAAAACATCAGGGTGAACCTGAGACGGAGTTGCTCCTCTGAGCTGCAGTTTCCAAGCTTTTGACGAAGCAGCCCTCCTTCAGAAGGGCTGCTCTGTCAACTCAGCTCCTTCAGAATTAGCAAATTAGCAATTAGCAGTTAGCAAACATCTGCTAAACTCATTATACTCATTATATCTCAGTGCCAATCTGGTAAAAACGTTGTTAAAGGGTCAACAAAGGAGCGCTGCTGTTATGCCTTCCAGAGTTTCAGAAAAAGCAGGAGTTTTTAAAGAGTAAGAGTACTGACTTAAAAATAATATTTCTTTTAAGTTATATTCGATTCGTATAGTATTTTTTATAATATAGTTAGTTGATTGTGCTATAAAATAGTTCTATGTGGCTGGAAAACATAGAATACTGTGTTCTTTCTTGCCTCATAAACACCAGGACGTTTTGCTCTATAGATTGTGGGACTTAACATCCACAGTTTCTATTAAGCTAAAAGGAAAGAGAGAACACTTTAAGGAGTATGCAGAGCTCACTACAGGTGCAGTCTTTTGATACTTTCTTTTTCAAACTTAAAGGGTTGTGTTTCTAACTTAAGAATATTGTGAAGCTCCCTTAAAAGCTCCTCTGTTGCATGCGTGATTTGCCTCAGGCTTGTTAGGCTGCTGAACGGAGGTAAGATCTTAAGAATAATCTAAAGCAAACACTGAGAACCTAAGTGGTGCCAAGGGAGTGAGAAACTACCACTCTTACACAATTACGGAGACGGAAGAAATGCTGCTGAATCTTTTAGCTGGAAATGTTACAGCCCCAGAAGCTTTTTGACATGATTCATTTGCTGCTTTTCCTCATGAATTCTGCATGATAGTCTGTGTGATTAAATATTTAATGCTCACTCACATTGGCTTTGGATAGATAAATAAGAGCTCACCCAGGAGATGGAGGATTGGCCTGTGGTCATGTGGGTGGACTGACATGCTAAGTCGTTAGCATCCACACAGCGGCTGGAATGATGAATAAGAGAGCAGCCTAATCCCTGCTACACACTCCACACTATGCTGTGTATTTCATATATTCAGACTTTTATTAGCAGTTTTACTTTTAGCCTCAAAGTTCACTGTAAATAACTAACATCTAACACCGTTCTTGTAGTTAAATGTTAGTGTACTTCCCTCTATTGTGGCCCGTCAAAAACACAAAATCGTGCATCCCAGAACTCAGTGGATCTCATTTCGCCAACCCTCCTCACTCTCTTTGTGGTTTACTTGTGTGTTAAGTCAAAGCCTGAGGCCTAAACCGAAAAAATCTTTCAAACTAGCATTCAGCGAGCTGTGAGGAAAATACAGTTTGCAATCTTGCCACATAAGCTTCCATTATCGGTATATCCAGAGAGAAAATAGGAAATGAAATCATCCATCTTCTTGATAAGATGAATTTATGCTAATAGGGTGTAGACCAGACATATTTTTGAATGAATTACAGAAAGAAAGCTTCAACGTTTTTCATAGCCATATATAAATACCTAGATCATATTAAAGGCCTGATTTAAGCCGCCCCAATCCCGCATCGCATCCGAAGTGAAATCTGTCTGGAGCGACTAATGATTTAAGTTGTGAGATGAAATACCTGACAATACAGTTTGGTAGCATTGTTGGCTCTTAAAAAAAACTCCTGGTATTCATTTTCACTTTATTGCCAATCAAAAAAAGCCGTCGCCAAGAATCTGACTCTCTCCAAGGCGAAGTTGATGCAGCATGGTTTGATCAATCAATCAATCAAGTTTATTTATGTAGCACACTTCAGCAGCAAGGCAGTTCAAAGTGCTTACCATGAGAAAAACACAAAATTACACAGATATAAAGAAAACACCACACACAGTTAACAATTGATCAAACATTACATTCTGAAGAGTGTCATCACCAAAATCATACACATCAAATATTGATGTTAGTGTTGGGTGGAGATAAAGATGCTAAGTACAATGATGAACCAAAACATATTTGTATCTTAGTAATGACTTCAGCTGCAGGGTTCCTTCATTCTGGTTGTTTTCTGTTTCTCCAGTAGATGTCAGAGTTACACCTATTGATGAATTGGCTCCGTCTTCAGTTCATTAGTCAGGACTTGTGTGCAGCTTCAGGTAAAACACGGTTATAGCTTAGGGCCACCGCTGCTTTATCTCCTATTCTAAATATCATTTATGTGTTTATCTGAATTATTCAATATTTTTACCGTCTTTGAATCCGCTTTGCGAAGCTGCACTTTTAGTCTTGTAAAAACAGCCGTCGCGGGATCTTATACTGCGTGCATAAATTTCCGACAGTGCGGCAACACGTACCGCCGAAAGATTTAATTAAAGCCACTAATTCTTCTGTTGACGGACTGGATATAATATGATCCATTGATTCGCCTTAAACACCTTCCACGGAGTGTAATTAGAATATTAAATCACGGCTCCACCTTCAGTTCCAGCCTGCTCCTGCCTCAGGTGAAGCTTGACCTCCAGCCTGCAGAATAACCCAGTCAGGCCCCACTCCCCCCTTCACTCCGACCTGTTCGTCCAAAAACAGAAGATGGAGACCGCACCTCTGACCTCGGCTCGCAACCTCTCGTTTACCAGGCATTCCTGCGGTGACCTCTGACCCAAGGACGCGAAAAATCTCAGCCCAGAGGCTGCAACCTGGTGCCCTCTGTCCACGACCTTTTAACCTCTGCACACCCCCGGAGTCAAAAAGCGAAGCGGCTTGTCCCCTTGGAATAAACGACCCCTCGTCCTCTCGTCTGGCAGAGGTATGTGAATATTTTGACCTCGCGCGACCCTTCATTAGCGGTCCCTTTTATGACGCCGCTTCCACTCTGCTACTTCGTCAGCACATCACAGATGGGGTTGGGGGGTTGGAGGAAAGGACAGGTGGAGGGAGGGGAGAGAGCGACACAAAGCAGAGAACGGAGGAAAAAGGCGGCAGAGAGAGGAAGAGATTGGGATGTAAAACGAGGGCAGGAGACAGAGAGAGTGGCAGAGTTTGCTGCGCTGACTGAAATGTCACCTCTACATGACTTCCCTTGTTCCGACGCCGGACATCCTTATCTGATCTCCATTCTCCTTGGGAGTTGTAGTCCTGGTGACACAAAACAGATCACAAGCAGAGTGCCTGTTCAACATCAGCTACGAGCAAAAACTATTTCTAATGCATCCAGTGGCTCCATGAGTTTTACTGACACAAACATTTGAAACGTTAAATGGGGCAGTATTGCATATTTTCCAGCCACAGCATAATCACGTAGCTATATTACCTGCAGTTGTTGTACAAAGGCTGTATTTTTCAATTATTACTTAAAATAAAATTGACTTCATAATTTTACGCTTTGAAGTTGGGCCTGTCTCTTTAAGGAACTCTTGCTCTTTCGGAAACTCTGCCTTTAGGAAGTTATCAAAGCATCACTCCTCCATTAACACTTTAGCAATGTTTTCATCAGAGTTTCACTGAGAAGTAGTTCCTATAATAAGCTCGGCAGATGAGCAGTTCCACCAGGTGTGCGCTAATTGCTGCTGGCTAGTCTGAAGGAGCTGATTGGGAGAGTTGCAGGGGAGGGGTGATACTTGAAGTGGAAGCTTGGAGACTGCAACTCCAACCTCCAACGAGGAGTTTCGTCCTTGGCAGCCATCCAGCCGTTTTGCACAGCTGACTGGTTGCCACGGGAGACTCAAGGATTTCTCAAACATGCACAAAATAATCAAGGCAACACTCCCTCATTTTATCTGACTGAGCAACAATCAGGAATAACAAGGTTATTAAGAAGGGTATAGCATCATCAAAACTGCAAACATGTCGGTTTAACATAATACTGGCCCTTTAAGTCTTTTGCAGCATCTAACAGGTTTTCTTCCTGGGTTGTTCTGAATGTAACTCCATTCATATTCCCATCAAGTTTCGACAACAGTTACAAAAATTATCCCCACAGTTTAATGCCAGTGCCACCCTGTTTTGCCATACGGATGGTGTATTCATGGTGATGTTCTGTGTTAGTTTTATTACTGAGTAGGGCACTGCTCAATGAGATGGAAGCTCGGAAACTGCGGTTCCGAGGAGGAGCTTCGTCCTTGAAGGCGGGGCTAGGTCCACCCAGGCATCCTGCTCAGCTGAATGGTTGCCAAGGAGTTCTCAAGCATTCATGAAAGAATCAAGGCAACACTCCAGGTATGTTTTCAATGAGGTAATAGCATTATAACATGAAGTAAAGCTCAAAAAAGTCAACTTTACGTAACACTCTTCCTTTAACTTCCTGTATCCCTTTCCTTCCATGTCACAGTTATGCACTACTTCCTGTTGCTCAATCAGATAAAAGCATATTAAAACACTCTGAAGTTTGTGCTTGTTATATGAAGTGCGGATGCTCTTGTGAGGCGCTCTGAAACCCGCCTTGAGGCGAGAGCTGCACATCCACATCTGGAAGGTGGCAGATCTTGTTAGCTGCCACTTGACATGAGAAACGGCTGACATGTGTAAGAGATCTGCGTGCGTGCTCATGACATTGGTGTGGTGGCGGTCCAAAGCATTTTGAGGCTAAGTCAGATTGCGTTGACATTGCCTCGACACGGCGGCGGCTCACTGCAGGGCACGGCGGTGCCATGCGAGATGTCACTTCTATCTTTTATGTCACTCTCTGGAAGCCCTTTGCCAACTACTGGCTATCTTGCACCCCATCCCAACCTCCTGAGGGCCACATTCGCCCTTCAACCTTACAGTAACGGGACGTTGAGGAGAGGTCAACCAGATCTTGCCTGCTGTTTACTCCTATTTTACATAATCTGTTGTGTCACTGTCGGACGTTAACTGAGAGATACTGTGATAAAACGCATAATAAGCCTGAGCTTTGCTTTGGGGGCTTACGTGGCAGAAGGTGTTTGCTCGTCAGGTTTCACCGTTGGCCTTAAAGTGACCTTTGATACAGTGTGACCCGTGTGTCAC
Organism: Xiphophorus couchianus; assembly: GCF_001444195.1. Taxonomy (NCBI): domain Eukaryota; kingdom Metazoa; phylum Chordata; class Actinopteri; order Cyprinodontiformes; family Poeciliidae; genus Xiphophorus; species Xiphophorus couchianus. Next base: position 27,123,863 of record NC_040238.1, read on the forward strand.
AGAGCGGCCTTTCATTCACTTCAGTGCGGTGACAGCCGGCCTAATTATATCGTGTGTCTGCGAGAGTCGGAAAATGTGTTATGGCTGCAGGATCACAAAGAGCCATAAGACTGGTGTTCAGTTACTGGTGTACTGTTGCTTTTGTCTGCAGGATTCGTCAATAAACAAGGCGTGTAACAACACTTCCCAATAGGAATAGCGTGCGATTATTTCATAGTTATTGAAACTATAACAAGAAGAAGTGATTTCAGTTGTGCTAAGCCGCCAATGTTAACTAAACAACTAGTTAATCCATCCCAATGTGTCATGTTAAGCTAGTTAACAGGAATATGTTGTCACCAATAAACCCAATCCGCTTTCATATCCACATATAATTAAATATGAACACAGTTTAACATTTAATTAAGTTCCAAACTTAACTTTAAACGTTTTGATTGTTTCCCTGATTGCCTCCCAAAATTTCTAGTCGTCCATAAACTCAAGTGCTTAGCTAATATAAGCTTAAGAAAAATTCAGCAATTGTCTTCAGTATGAAGTGATCATTTATTAAATATAAAAACAGTACAAGGAAATTTTAAGTTCATTGGCCCCGTTAAGAAGGTAGAACATGATCGCAGATGGAGAAACATAAGAAAATCAAGAGTTTGAAGTCAGAGTCGGGCCTGGGGGCGGGGCTAATGACCGGGCCCATTATACCCAAATAATAAAGCTCATGATAATTTAGCTTTACAACATAGACATGCCTGCAACAGCGGATCTTACAAGTTTCACCACCACAGAGAGCAACTATATCATTCAGCTATCCATCTGACATGAAGTACAACAAACCAAGAGAACAACAGAAACATCAGGCTACTGGTCACTAATGATGAAACAACACAAATTCAAATCAGTTCAGAACCGCGAATAGCGATCAGATCATTTTAACACTTTATCAATTTCAACTCAGGGCTTGGAGCAGCTAGCAACTGCTGAAGTTACGTTTATTGTTGACGCGTTGAACCGGGTACGCAGAGGCTCGCCCCGCATGCGCAGTGTGTCGCAGCACCTCGTGCACCTCTGGATGATTGTAACTTGGATCGCGTGCGCCGCCGTTCACACAAACTGGACGATCTGGAAGATGCTCTTCCAGGCGGCTCCAATGTAAACCTTAACTATAAACGCCAGACTGCTGTCTTGGCACAAAAACGCGCTCAACCCGAACTGTTGAAAGCGACTATAACTCAGCCTTCAGTCCCTGACATCACCACTGTACCACCGACAGAGAGAAAAGGGGATATAAGCTAGTCGGCTGGGCTGATACAATTTACAATCAGTCTACAGTTAAGTCACACTTTGTGAATAATGTCAGAGTTGCTACCTGTAACTACTCCGGCTCCTTCGCTGGGCTGGCAGCTTTGGCCGGTCTCTATCGCTGCCAACATAAAAGTCTGGTTCATCTCCAAGTCGAGGAACAAAATATACGTCCAGTTTTTGGCTTTTCCTTGCATGGGCTCCACTCATGTTAACTTACTCCGTAGAAATGCTCTAGCTAGTTTGCCATCTGTTGCCAAGTGACTGATGATGACGTTGATGGACGGCTGGTGACGAGCTTTACCCAGAATACACTTGGAGACAATATGGACGATCCACTTGTAATTTTGTGTGCCATAAAGTTAAATGTAAGAGTGAAAATAAAGCCAGTCATGTAGTACAACATTTTATTCAATATTTTACACTCACTATGATGTCACTAAAATCAGTCGGTCTTGTAAAGTTTTTAGCAACCATGAGTCAATAAGGACTGGGGCAGCCTACTTTATAATCTACTGGGGCACCAAACTATGTAATCCTACATACAACATACTCAACAGAAGTCATATTCTCTGCCCATCGGGACCGAAGTCACTGTTTCCCAAATATTTTTAAACAAATGTTTTTTAGGGGGAAAAAGGAGAAAAATCCGAGACTACCTCATTTCTGGGAATGTAGCTGTAAAATCTTTAATACCTACACAATGTCAGTAGGTTTTTATAACCTTAGCAGAACCCCCCTCTGAATTCAAAACAAGGTTCTGAACTTGGTTCAAGCAACCAAGTTGCTTGAACCAAGTTGAACCAACTTGAACTCGAGAAAAGGTGTGCTGTTCTCGACAGTGTTTACCTTTCCCTCTCAGTCAATAACTTCTTCAGCTACTTTAATGGATACAGAGGCCGAACAAAATGAAGCAGATGTGTGTTTACAAAAGGATTAGAAGTGCAAACACATCAGAAAAACCTTCGTTTCCACAGTAATTTGGACCAGACCTCAGAAGATACCGAACCTCTAAATTCTACTGCGATCATCACCCGCTTTTTCTATTTTCATCAAAAAGCGAGATAGAAACACTGACTAGATTTGAAGCTTCAATAAAGCAGAGGTGTTGTGAAACCCAGAAGTTGCATTGAAAAAACTTCTTGAACCTTGAGTTAGAAAACAGTCTGGTGGCCACACCCAGATTTTATTTTTTTATTTTTATATCAACAGCGTTTTGTGTAGGAGATATCACAGGTTAAAGTGACCTTGCTATCTCCGTTTTGAATCTGAGCTGAAGTGTAATAGGAGTGAATCAGAGGTTTCGTGGGTACAGTCTGCAACTATCAGCTGGAGACAAAGTGGATGAAAGTAGAGAGAAATGTCTTTTGTTTGATGTCAAAATTTCAAATGGAGAAATCATTTGGGACGTGAACATAGACAGAAGCAAGACATTTCTGAGTACCACAAAGCATGACGTCATCATACACTCACTTTCTGTTTTAAAGTCACTAACCTTAAAATTTAAATGTTTGAAAGTGGTTTGAGAATGAACTTTGAATGTTGGTTACGCTGTTAAATATTGCTGAAGATAAATCTTTTACCAAAGCCCCAATGAAGTCCATAGCAAAATTTTTTTTTATACTTTTGGGCAATTTTGTGGACACCACATTTATTCCCAGTTGAAGGACATTTTGTCCCAACCGCAAAATTCAACGCAGTTTATTAGGATTTTATGTGACAGATGAAATTAGTAGTGGACAATGTAGTGCATAATTGTGTTTGCATGAAAAGTACATCAAATAAAAAAGTGCAAGCACTCTTAATTAAGAAAATGTATGTGATCCGTCCAATTTACCAAGCTCAATACGCATATAGAAGTTCATAGACACACTCCATCCAATATGATTGAATTCAAGAAGAACGAGCAGCAATATCAGTGTCCAGATGTGCAAAACTAGTAGAGAAACACTAAACTTCAAATGACTTCCAGTTATGACAGCAATTCTACAAAGTATTGACTGAGGCTGAATAGTAACGCACTTCATATTGCAGGTTTTGCACTCAAAATTTTCTGAAAGTCATGCGCCATTTTTCTTTACTTCGCAATAGTGCACTGAGTCACATTTAAATGAAAAATGTGGAAAAACAATTCAAGGGGTATGAATACTTTTGCATTCTGTGTATTGTGTATTTTGTGAAAAAATGTGAAAAGTGATGCATAGTAAGTGTATTTACAAGGTTTTGCATTGCAGCCCTCTATATTGATTATTTTACATTTAAAAACTCCCAATGAATTCCTATTGTAAAGCATAACTGGAATAAATTGCATGATAGAACATTGTAAATGTGTTTTTTTTATGGCAGCCAATTTGCTATTTATTCTGTCCATCCATTCAACGATTTAATTGAAGGTATTAAAAGTTTCCCAGCGGTTCAAGAGAGCAGATAAAATCAAGGATCTATATATAAAACGCAACGACAGTTATGTCAAAAACAAACAAACGGCACAGACATAATCCATTTGTGACCCATTTCTGTCCCTGCATGCTCTGCATTGTTTGAAATAATAAGAATTAAAAAAAAAAATCTCCCTCAACCACTCAAATATCTTCAAAGCCCTTACCGCTGACAAAGGAGCCGTCATTGCGGGAGCATGAAGAAAATCAGGAGTTCTGAGCAAACAGGGAGACTTAAAAAAAGTCACTTTTTTTATCCCACCAGTGTGACCCTCTTCTAATTTCGACATTCATGCCCATACATGTGAGCATCCAAGTGTGTGAACTTGAGAGTATTAGTGCTGCTTCTTTGATCACATGGCAGCACAGGAAGGACATTGTCAACATGTTTGGTTTTAATTGGACTGCAATGTAAATCTGTTTCCAGTCCAGAAACTAGAAATTTAATGGCTTTGATGAAAGTTGGTCAAATCTGTAGAACTGGCTCTATACTGTGGCAAGACAAAAATATTGACCTTTTGCACGTGACGTCACGCTCTTCAGAGCGCGGCCAGCTCCGCCATGACAGACGTCAAAACAACCAGTTCGCTCCTGTAAAGCTTGTCAAGAAACAGAACGCTGATAGCCTGATATTGCATTTATTTAGTTGGTTTCACTTTAAAAATGGTCATAGGTGGTGCTGTCAGCTCAGCCCCGGCTCCAGACGAGATTAAGGTGGGGGGGCATCAGCTTATTTTAGGGGGCCAAAATAATCCATAGCAATAATAATATTACTCAAGTAAAAGAAAATGGTACAGTGCAGTAAAACTACTCATATAAGTACCTTTTTTCCAAAAACGTTACTCAATGTAACAAGTACTACACACCTTTGAACATAAACAACAACATCAATAGTCTACAGGCTACTAGTTAACAAGTTAAAGGTGCTGTATTTGTATTAGCTGGTCATCGTTTAGCTAACATTACCTGCATCCACCAGCTTTACTCACCTCAGTCGGTTAGTTTGGGGGGGAAACTGTGCCAAGTTCTTTGTGTTTTGCTGGTTTTGCTGCCATGATTCTAACACAAACCCGAGCAGCTCTGCACAGCAGCAGCAGGTTTCCTTCGCTGCCGCACAGGTGTAAACCCAGCGCGAGCGTCGTAGCGCTCATGTTGCGTTTAAAGGCGGCTCGGAAAACAGGTCACCACGTGTTTACAACGATTAAACAGTTTTAATGGCTGAAAAAAGTGACAGAATGCGCTGATATTAGAAGCCCCTACTATATCAAATCGATATAGGAATAACAGAGAGTTGGCCACTCTGAGGTAAAAACAACAAACAGCTTCCAGTCCAGGGGAGGCACAGCTGATTCCGTGGGCGGGCAATGCCCCCCAATGCCCGCCCATGCCGCCGGGCCTGTGTCAGCTGCATTAATAGACAAGAAAAGATATGGCGGAAATGGACAGCATTTCATGAGGACTGGCAAACCTCCGTATAATCACAACATTTTTTACAAGGTAAGAAGATTAACATTTGTTTACTTTATATGTATGCTTAGTAATATGCAATCAAATACCGCAATATGGAGAAGGCACATCTAACAATTAGTAGCCTTGAAGAAATTGTCCCACCTTCACGTAGTCTACCATGTACAGAAAATTCTTGTTAGCATCTAATCTTTAGTATGCTTCTATGTCTGCTCTGGTGTAAGGGGAAACACTGTTTATGGTACATTCATATAAATAATGTGGTGTGAATTCGGGAAAGTTGGTAATTTGATCAACACATCAGGAGGGAGGACATATGGGTTGAGATCTAAGCTAGCTATTTCTAATTTTTATAAATACCGCCGTGTATGAACCTCGACTAGGTCTGTTACGTTCACAGACAAATTAGCCCGACTTGAACTTAAGAAGCCATTTCTAAATTGGCAAAAACAACTTGGGAAAACAAACGCAGTCCAGAGTGTTCAATACTCCCATCCCTCACTTTCAACGTCCGTCTTGGCGCCTGGCGTGATTAAGTGACCTAGTTGAAAAGGGTCAATGAACACGGACAAGGTCTTGCTCATCTTTTCTCAGTAGTTACATTTTGCCTTCCTGACTCCTGTTTGAACTGCTCTACAGCTGCTGATGCTCTCTGCACGCCTCAGTGTCTCACTTTCTCATTTGGTCTCAGTTGGTGTATGGAATAGTGTAGTTTTGCTTTCAGCTGTTGTTGTTTTCAGGGGAAAGAGGTTATCAAACACATTTTTCTGATTTTCTGCTGGCATACATAAGAAAACCACCAGTAGTTCAAGACCTGCAAGGTCAACCTCCCACCTCGTACAACCCCATTGTTAAGTTTGTGCATGTGAACAATGTAAGACGTCAAGGCCCTATTTTTTATTTATTTTCTTTGATTTTTTTGCTTGTTTGACACAAATGCAACTTGTCGTAACTTGTTGTGGTAGGGTCCAATCGCACAAAGGAGAAAGGCAGTGTCATTATTTGGGTAATTTACAAGGAACTCACAGGCATGAAAGAGACAGCAAAGTTAGACGTAGTATAGTGGGATAATAAGCTAGATAATGGAAAAACAACTGGTAGATCTGGTAAGAATCTGCCTGAACAAAGCAGTATTTAAATCCTGGGGAGGTGATTACTGGGAGCAGTGTCAGGGAAGTTTGATTGAACAGAATTTACAGAAGAACATGAACAGAAGGGCAGACTAATGAAAATAGAACAAAAAATAGGAAGAACTCCAAAATTATATTCTGGATAATTTTCCACAATTAGAGAAAACAAGAGACACTGGTCGGGAAGGTTGTATAAGAATACAGGTCAACATCTAACACACTGCAGACCTCACTATGGGTCAATGGATCAATGGGAAAAACATTATCTATGGTCCAAAACTATCTTGCTGACCCCAGTGACTTAGGAGAAGATACTATGTTGATGGGGAGGTAAAAGCATGAAGTTTTGGATAGTTTGTGTGACATTACATGTGTCATAAAACTTAAAAAAAAGGAACACCATTCAACCTTGGAGATATGCACCACCAAGGTTGGGCTGTTATCTTTTCTTGGGGACCTGGATGACATGCTGTAATTGTTGAAGCCATGAATTCAGCTCCTTATCAGAAAACTTTAATGTTTGACCTTGGAGCGCTCAGGGTTCATTCAACAGAACAATGATCAAGAGCAAAGCAGCAAGATCATTCTGAAGAAATCAAAAAACAAAATAAAGGCATTGGAGTAGAATGTTCAAACTCTGGTCAAGGTTTAAATGAATTTATGAATATATACGAAAACATATATATATATATTTCCCTTGTTTCATTTCAGGGTTTATTTTCCAACCAGGTAATGCCACTTCATAGCACAATCAAGTAACTGTGTTACCTTCAATTGTTATTGAAACAAAACTGTTTATATCAAATATTACTAAAAATAAATTTACATCATATTTTAATACCTTGAAATTGAGCTCCTGTCATTTTAAGAAACTCCAGCTCTTTCCAACAGTCACCACAGCATCGCTCCTCTATTATCCCATTTACAACATCGTTACCAATATTTTTCCCTGAGAAGTAGCTGGCATAAAGAGCTCTGCAGATGTGAAGTTCCTCTAGGTGTTTGCTAATTGCTGCTGGCTAGTCTAAAGGAGCTGAGTGGGGACGCTCTGAAGCCTGGAAACTGCAGGACTGAGAAGGAGGTTCGTCCTTGAAGGCAGCATCTGCCCTTTGTACATCTGAGCGGTTACCATGAGAGATTAAAGGATTTCTCAAACATGCATGAAAGAGTCAAGCGACACTCTAGGTTTGTTTTTGATAACATGATATGAAGCTCAACAAATGTTGATTTTACATAATGCCGTCCACTTTACTCCTGATGGTTTACAGCTGCACAGACCAGGAAAGGTGCCGTGGTTGTTTGGACATTAATTTCACCTATTTACTCTCTGAAAACTCTCATGCACCTTATCTGTGGGAATGTGAGGCTGTTGTTTTCTCTTAGACCCATATCAAATAGGGCAGTTGCTCAAAGGCTGCTGTGCAACCGCATAGACAAATTGTTCATAAAAGCAAAGTGGAGTGCATAGAGAGGCCTCAGGGACAGGTGATGCGCTGCCTTGATGCTGCCTGACATCTCCCTCAGAGGTGTTTTGGCCAACAAATAGCAGGTCTGTCTGCTATCAGCCTGCAGGCCACCTGGAGGGGGGGAGTGGGTCAGGCCTGACACTCAGCGCCATGACAGCAAACGCACCCTCCGCTGCCACCCACACCGCCCCCGCCTCTCATCCTCTCAATCCGGGGCCACGCCGGAGCCCCAGAATGCACTGGGAGCCGTCACGATCGATGAGGAGTGACGCCATTGAGAAGGGAGACAAATCCCTCTTTCCTTGAGGTGCAACAAAAGGTCAGGAGCCCGGTATCACCAGGAGAATTACTCACCGCACTGCCTACCTTGACATCGGCAGAGAGCTGACCTGCAGGCAGCAAGACAGAATGAGACAAGGTGGGGGGGGAGAAAACAGGTGGAGGGCTGGAGAGCTGTGGCAGATAGGTGGTGAGGGAGTAATGAGTAGGGGGAAATGACAGGGTCAGGGGGAGGTGGAGAGACAGGCCAAGGTAATAGGCTGCACAGAGTGTGTATGTGCGTCCTGGCATTTTGAAGTCGCGGTGTGCGGGGGTGGTCAGGTGTGTGTGTGTCTCCGTGCGGGGGTCTCTGGGTCATCGAAGACGTCTTGCCCTTGCAGCACTTTACCACATCCAGTTTCTCATCCACGCTTCCTGAACTTCTTCTGCATTTTTCCGCTCCAGTTGGCTCCGGGCAGACAATGCGATCGGAGCGTTCCTGTGTGGGGATTGTGAAGGCATTTTGCACTCTTTTTTTTTTTTCTTTTTTACTAAGGATTTCCATGGAGTGTGCACCTTCCCAAGGTCAACGCCCCTGATGAGAAATCTCCAGGGACACGAGGAATTATCAGGGGAAAAAAAGCAGCAAAGTTAAGCCACTACAAGCTGCGTTTCTGTTACGAATGTGTGCAAGTCTATATTCTGCTAATGTAAAAATAAAATCAATAAAAATATTTTGCCTCTATGGTGTTTAGAAATGAAATTAAAATCAAACATGAATAAATCTTTTAAAATCATGGTAGTGACAGATGTAAACATTTACATGAGATGTGTTCATAGTTGAGCCAATAGAACAACAAGCTCCTTATACATAGGTGCGGTTACTTATGCAGCGTTTTGGGGTAAAAGTAGTCGGCGATTTTACAAAAGAGCGATGGATTCAACACTTTCGAATGACAGAACTGTTTGTGAACTGTGTAAAGCAGTGAGAGCTCTGATGGAGCCAGCTGCACATTGTCAGGAAAAAAAACAAACAAAAATCCATCATCCTCCTACAACTTCCTGTTGTCTTCTTCATGGTTTTCGCCAGTAGTAACATCTCGTTGTTAATCATATAATCCATGAAATGTGAAAAAAAGACGTTCCATTGCAGTTCTGTAAAATACATCTATTACATGACCAAAAAAAACCACCTCATCCTAACTCAAAGACCCATTTTGTCAAAAAGTTTTTGCGAAATTGCCGTGTTTCCAATGAGCAAATTTATTTTCGTAATTTAAATTTTAACGGAAACGGAGCTATTGTTCCTCCTCAGAGTGGTGTTGGATTTTTATCATTTGCTCTGATTTAGCGAGTATTTTTCTTACAACTCAAACTCACTGAAACCTGTGTGTGGCTGTCAGCTGCAGTTAGGCACTGCCACATTTGGATTCTGGAACCATCTGCTCCATCATACATCCCCACTAATAGCTTTCCTCCCCCAACCCCCTTCCATCAAAGCTGTCTTACTATCTGACATAATGTAGTTTTGCATGAGACACTCAATATTCAACAAAGCGTTCAGTATCTGACTATACACTGCCATAAAGCACTCTTCCAACCTGCCCGCACATAACATAATAGAAATTTAAGCACAAGAGCACTTGATGTTTGACTGCTCTGGAGTCTGAGGAGCGTGGAGGAGAGCCGAGTGGAGGACTGAGATTGATCAGTGGCGAGACAGTGGTTGTGCCGCTCGCTGAGTGTTTCGGATTTTTTAAGGTCACCCTTACCGGAGCCAAAAGGGCGCATCAATTTTAGAGCCCTCGCGAGGAGGCACCGCGTCTCATCCTCGATCACTCAGCCCCCCGTGGAGAAGCGACATCTGAAGGTGCACTTGATTTGTGTGGAATCTGCACGGCGCATGATTGGAATAAGAAGTAAACAAGCACAGCCTGGATAAACAGATGGATAGCGTTTCAACATGAGGTACCTGACGGCTTCAGAGAACATGGAACAACTGGGAGGTAACTGATTAGTATGTTGGCAGTTGTCAAAACCAGCATGGCGCTGCGCAAGTCATACCGACAAGCGCGTTTCGGAAAAGGCTTCTGGGAAGTTTATAGGCTCTTCTGCTTTGCTTTCAAAGTTATTATACTGTAAAATGTTTAGTTTTTTTCTTTGTATATTTAAAGAAAGCAAGATGAGGAGAGGGAATGTCCAGGTAAATTGATCATTTCTAAAACATAATAGAATAACTGGCAGTCGCTTTGTCTTGGAATGAATCTCAGCAGTACTACAGTTCCTTTTTTCTCCATTAAATGCTAACATCTTCAAAAACAATTTACTTCAAGATTTAGTACGAAGGCAAACAATACAGTGAAGTAGTCTTCCGTAATTCTATGCACAAATAAGTAATAGCGGGGACAGCATTGGAAATTATATTTTTAAACTTTGTGTGAAAGTGTGTTTTATGTAGGTCTAAATACACTGTGGAGCTTTAAATCCTGTCATGTTGATAAATAACATGACTACGATACATTTGCTATGACGTCTCCATCTTTTTCAAAAATTTTTTTTACTGATCTTGAGATGAAAACTCACTGTTATGTGCAGAGTCTATGAGTACCCTGACGAGGTGAAATTATCATCAGCTAAAAAGATCACCTGGAGCAAGCATTCAGCATCGTGAAGTGAGTGGATCAGTGTTAATGCAGAAAGAGCTTCTGCTTAAATTTGAGCTAACACTTCAATTCCAGCCAAGTTACTGTTCTAAATGTATGCACGTTTTCATTTATCCCAAAGATTTTTCTATTGCTTCAGAGCCCAGAGCAAAAAAATTTGTTTGTAAACCATATTTTGCTTCCTAACTAAATATTTAATTTGCAAGCTGGATTATAAATGTATGAATAATATGGTGGTAAAAAAAGGGACTGGAACACCCTTTTTTTTCTCTATGACTAAATAAACAAAAATATTGCTATTATATAGTGTGTGTATGGTGTGGTTTATCTAGTGTTTTTTTCTCAAAGCACATAACACACCACCAATGTTACAGCAGCTTACAATGATGTTACGTTAGCCAACCTTTTCAGAACAGTGCTGCTGCTAACATGTCTGTCGTGAGTCTCTGGTGTCTTGTTGCCACTGATTCCCACTGCTGTTTGTAGATGCGTGCAGTTCATCAAACCGTTTCTCCAGAGAACTGTCACTTATTGCAGATGGATACAAAACGGTACTCAAGGTAACCTTTTTCAAGAGAATGGGGACAAAACAGCAAGGTCAAGATGTTATTTTTCCCTTCAGCACGACAGGAAGATTAGCTTTTACATTAGCTGCTTTTCTACTGTGGAGATGAAATAAAAGCAAAGAAATACAACAGTGCAATACATACACACAAAAATATTATGTTTTTGTTTTTTTTTTAACCCCAAATGCATTATGGACCATACAACAACAACCATGCATCAGATCTTACTAATATATATAGACTAACACTAAAATAAGTCTAACACATACAAAAAGCAGAACTCAAGGAAGAGCTAAAAATCTCAACACAAGGGAGTGAACAGAGTACGGAATTGCATCAGTGACAAAATTCAACCACCACTAATGGCTCTGTTAAGTCAATCTTAGGCTTGACTGGTGTATACTGAACCGGGTATGGGTTGTGGCCAAGTAACAGAAATTTGGGGTTGTTCTATTCCTGGACTTTTCAGAGAGTAGAAAAAGAGCAAAATGGCAAAGCCAGGTGGAAACTAATCTGTTTAAAGATCAGAATTATGTGCTAATTCTTTCAACTTTCGAGCATTTGGTCTACAAAAGCAAAATTATAGACAAAACCAGGAGGAGAATAAAGTATTTTGAGCCTGGCAATTCAGTTTGTCGGATACTTTTGTTTCAGACTGAGCAAGGGTTTAGCATCTACCTCTCCTCTGCTGTATGTGAACCAATATCTATATCTATGTGGGCTTGTGGTCCATAGGCAGACAGATCACAAAGATACAGCAAAACCAGGGGGGTAAACATGGATCAGACAGTCGATGCCTGTAGTGCTTAGAGCTGAACATCGTCATTGACATTATTTTTACTTCTGTTTGCAGCATCTCATCTGCCTCAAACTGCACGCCAAAGCCAAGCTGACAACAGTGGTAAACACTGCGAACAGCAGCTAATGTTTTTAATCACTGAGCGAAATGCATGATGTGTAATTGGCCTAGACATGACCTCTCCTCCTTTAAGAGGAAGGTCAAAGAGAGGGCAAAGTTTCATCCAGGGATGCACTTCGGAGAGCCCTGCAAGGACAAACAATGAGGCGTTCATCCCTGTGACAGCTTCGGGGAACAGCAGTGAGTGGGAGGAGAGTGAAAAGATAACATCACAGGGAAGAAAAAAAAAACTCAGACAAGAAAAAAGGAGAATGAGGGGAGTGCAAGAGGAGGAGGACAGTCATCAGAGATCAGGGTGACCCTGCGCCACTCAGGAACATGCTCTGCCTATAAGCTAAAGGAGAGACCTAAACTTTACCACTGAGTAATCGCTGTGCTGTCAGAGTCCCAGAGATTTGGCCTTGACGGCTTCCCAGCAGTGAACAGAACGGCCGTGCTTCTTTTAAAACGCCGCATGACAAAACTGAAGCATAGTTTCTAGGATTGTTTTGGCTCAAGTGGCCTTTATTTCACGGAAGGTTTGGTTATGAGACGGAAAAAGACGTGTGGTAAAGGTCAACAGGTTGGGACCATGACAATATAATTTTTTTTTCCTGAGGCCTCCGTACATCCCCTGCACCAAGGTTCTGCCCAGTTCTTCATATTTTTAATGTAACATTCACATACTGCAACACTGTCTGTCTGTGTGTGTTTCCAATGTACGGTTAACATCAACCAAAAAAAAAACAAAAAACATTTCAGGTGTGGTTGTGTGGAGTATGTAAGATGTGAGTATTTTATTTTCAGAAGCCAGATGTAATTGTTACAAAACATTGATAACACTTCAAAAAGTCACATTTACATTAAGTTAAAAGACAAAGATTAGCTTGGTCCAATTAAATGCAGTTATAAACTGAGTATAGCTAATGAAAGCAGAAGACTTCATCAAATCTAAACTTTGAATGATTTCTCTATCCAGACAAAGAAGGTGGCGACAGTTGGAGAAACCATTATTTTTTAAAAGGAAGAAACCTCTAGCAGAACAAGAGTCAGGATGAGTGACCTGAGCATTAAGACACACACAAACACTGATGCTGTTGAATACCTGCCAAGAATATTGTTAAATCAACACTTAGTAGCACTTACAGAACATTTTAAAGGGGAAGTACTACGTAAAATCGACTTTTTTGAGCTTCACATGGTGTAATGGCAGATGCCCAAGTCCAAGGTATTAAATATCAAAGTAAATTTTCTTTTAACTCATATTTGATGTATGTGGCATTTTTATAACAGCTGAAGGTAACATAGTTACATGATTGTGCTAGAAAATGGCACTATGAGCCTGAAAAACACATAATACAGCCCCTTTAAAAGCTGATACTCTTCCAAAATATACTAACTACATGATACTACTCCTATACTACATTGCTCACCTTCACTGTACCCTTTCCTATACTTCCAAGCACTCCAACAAGCAACTAGAGGCTGGTGAGGGCAGATTAAAACGGAGGAAGCCACCAGTAAAGGTTGGCTGGGACTGACCCCGTCCATAAACAACATGAGCGGAGTGCTGAGACCTGGGCACACGCCGAAATCCGCCTGGTTAAGATTTAATGCCTAAGTCATCCCTTCTTTGTCTGACCTTTCAGAAACAAGCGCTCCCATAGGTCCTTTGTTAGTTCAGCAGCTCTGCACTTTATGCTCTCATTTGCATTAAAGAGATCTTAAACAAATACCCACCCATGGCTTCCTCTCCCCGCCACCCACTGTGACCTCTCACCACCACCCACTCTTCTCTCGAGCCAGCCAAAGGTAATAGCTACCATACTGTGCTTTAAGAGGAGGGAGGTCTACTCCAAACACTGAGCAGAGAGTGCAGGGTCACAGGCTGAATCATTTGCATGAGCAAGAGAGAGAGAGAGAAAAAACACTCAACAAAACCAATGAATGTTTCAATCCAACTACATCAACATGCCTCAGTCTGATGGTGAGAGACGTTACTCCAACTGAGACATTTTTTGTTAAAGGGATTTTTTCTAAGATAGAAACTTTTTAATCTACTTTGAATGATTAATTAAACATACTGTATTGTTTGATAACTAGGATCAACTAGAATGTATGTGTGAATGAATTGAAATGATTTTTTATAAGGTGCTGTGAGACATTGGTTGTGAATTAGTGCTATATAAATAACCTGAATTGAATTGTATTATGTAAAATTGACTACTGGATCTGCCGTTTTTAAGCTTCCCCCTCCCTCACACCTCTCCCACTCAGTGCCTACAGACTAGCCAGCAGCAAATAGCAAACATCTGGCGAAACTCCACATCCGCAGAGGTTGTTATACCAGCTACTTCTCAGTGCAACACTGGTAAAAACGCTGTCAAAGTGCTAATATAGGAGTGATGTTCTGATGACTTCCTGAAGGTGGAGTTTCAGAAAGACAATTGCCCAATTTCAACCAATTAAATTATGAAGTCAAATTTCTTTTAAATCCTATCTGGATTTAGGTACAGCATTTTCATAACTGAAGGTAACTCTAAATTGGCACTATGTACATGGAAAACACATAATACTACCCCTTTAATTATAGAATGGATCCTTACACCACGTAGAGCTCCAGGCCCCAATTAGATTTACATGAGCTCATCCCATTCGCTGATGATGTCAGAAAAAAAAACAGGTAGCTTTTTCACCCGGCCTGCGCCTTGAAAAGCGGTATGACCGGCGCTGTCAGTGCCCGAGTGTGTAGGACTGCAGATCAATAGCCAGCTATTGGGCGGGCAGCGGCGCTATACCGCAGTGCAATCAGGGAGTTTCCTCTGGGGAGGAATAGGTCACTGGGGGTGCAGAGCGTCAAGCTGCTCATGTTGTTTAAGATGAGAATGCAGGCTGGTGCTGCATGTTTGTGTTGCAGCTGCTGGTGCGTGAAATGGAACTCAGGTAGCTGGGCTGGCCTAAGGCCTTCGCTGTATCTTCCGCCAAGTGATTACTTTACGCCATTGATTTTTCTTCCACCTCCACTGATTTGAGACGATCACTGGAAACAGAGGAAGAAAAAAAAATGGAAGGAGGAACCACTGATTGGCAGAGTACGAGGATTCAACAGCTGATAGGACCTCGGCTGGCAACGGCCACTTCGGTCCTCCAATCATCTGGCTCACAAAGGTACACCACACAACAAAAGTCTATTTATACAGTACACAAAGAGTGAAATATCTTATTTCTGCTTATTTTGATAATAATACCTTAAAACTACTGAAAACCCCAAATTCAGTTTCTCAAACAAGTAAGTGAGAGCTAAAAAAAAAAAAAAGGCTGAATTTTTGATCCAGAAATGAAATGCTCTGACCTTCAGTCATGGGGAAGACTGCTGACTTAACAGCAGACAGTCACTGGCGCCCTCCACAAGCAGGGTGAGCTCCAAAAGGTCAAGGCTAGAGAAGCTGACTGTCCACGGAATGCTGTATCCTAGTACATTTGTAGAAAGTTGAGTGGAAGGAAAAAATATGGTAGAAAATAATACACAAGCAACAAAAATTACGATGTAGGCAAGGGTGTAAATCCCATCTCATTATTGGGGGGGACCATAAACAGGAAAATTTCTTAAGACCAATTTTGCGGGGGTCGGCAAAGTTACAGTGAAATGTAACGTAAAATGTGGTTTAAAGAGTTTTTAAACCACCTTCAAGCTGCAGGACCAAAAATGACTAGTAATACATATCGAACATGTGTTTTTCTCAATAAGCAAACTATTGAGAAATAAAACTAAAATTAAAATTTTTGTTTGAAATTTGAGTTTTGTTCAGTCTGACTGATCTAATCTCTGCTACACCTTTACAAAATTTAAGGTTCCAAATAAAAAAGCTTTAATGAGTAACTGCTCTTAATAAAATTCCTCATAAACATTGATTTATTCAAATGGCTCCCAATACAAGTTATTGTATTGGGAAACAAGTTCAGTTGCTTTATTTTTAGCCTTTTTTAGTTTTGCCATGTCGTGGGTGATGGTGAACCAACAGGTAGATAGAAATGAATATCTGGGGAGTATTTTAACTTAAACGTAACACTTAAAGTACCAGGGTTTATATGAAAAAATATTCAGATTTTATTTAGTGGTTTTAAAGGCTCTATGTTGAAGACAGTGAGAAATAATGGCATAACTTTTAGTTTTTTCTGTCTGTTCTCGGCTCCCACACAGAGCTGGGCCCACTTGCTCAGCCTCTCCCTTCTGTTTCAAACTCTTCTAAATAACTAAATGTTAAAGAGCTAAATATGAATTAGATGTTTGCTACCTTTGACAAAAAATAGCTTAAGTCTGTGAAAGCAGTGTAGCAGTTTTGCTAATAAGGCAGCTTATTATTCAGTCAAAGTAATGAAACAACGAACCACAGTCTGATCTTTATTGTTAATGTGTTTCTTCTTATTGAGCAGTGAATCTAAATAAAAGGTTTACATGTGTCTTGTTTTAAGTATTTACTTACTGGAGGGTTTTATGTTTGTGCTGCAGAGCCACAGCTAACAGCTAGCTCTTCCCTTCAGCGGCTCTACCGAGCCTGTGCCGTTCAGCTCTGCTGTTGCTCCGCCCACACTTTGGACTGAACCATTGTCCTAACAATGGTAGGGAGGGACCTAAAAATTCATTCTTATTTTTTTCTGAGATAAATGGCAGCTTTATTTCGTTCTTTGTTTCTTTTGCCTTTTCATATTGATATTATTTAAATGCAAACGTTTCTTCAATTTTTTTTTTCTGGGACAATTCTAGACTTTTCCAATCTTGGAAAAGTCTAGAATTGTCCCTCTGAGCCCCCAGGATTTACGCCTATGGATATATAGGCGCGTTATATAGGCGTATATAGGAGTGTTATATGTAACATCATATATAATCTGTCATTTTAAAATTTTAAAGTATCTGAAGTTTTCACCAGGAGTTGAAATAAAACAATCTGTTTTGAATTAGTCTTAATAATCTATGAGTTTACTTTTAGAACTGATTAACTACAATGATTAAATGTAGGTTTTCATTTTAAGTTATGCGATGCACATGTATTTACAGGGTTGTTCTGCTGATTTATTTGTTCAAAAATCATAAAATTCTGTCCTAAATGAAGACGGTTCGTGGAAAAATAATATCAGAACTTTCTTAAAAATTCACTTTACTGCTAAAACCTCTCCAATATAATAAAACGAAAAGAGATTCATTCCGGGGGAAAACATTTCCCATAATCCCTCAGTCACAGCAAAATCGTAGAAAATGTTGAACTTTGCGCACAATAACAACAAAATGGAAACATATTGGATTTGTTTGTGAAAATAACAGCACATTCTGGCTCCCCGTGGAGAGAAAACACACTTGGTGTCCAAATGACTAAGCTTTTACTACATACACTGCTGGCTGCCATCTTTGCATTTAAGATTCCTGAAAGTGTGAATGTTCAGGTAAAATCCACCTGTGATAACAGTGGAAAAAAAAAATCAAAAAGTCATATTCTCTTACCTGTAGAAGAAAGAGATTGAATCACAATGAGTTTGTGGAAAAGAGAAAAAACTGTCATTGATGGCTAACAGCTGGTCAGATGGGGATGGATTGGGGAAGAAAACCAAGGTCTTTTGTCTTGGTTGAATTAAACTCTGGTAGGGTTCGAATGTGTAATGCAAGCAGACTGGAAACTGCTCCGAATACAGGAAGCAGACTATAGTGCAGGGCATTCTGGGTAAATACAATCAAAACAACTAGCGGGTGAAATGGCTCAAAGTCTTTTGCCAAAAACAAAAGCAAAACCCAACCCGCTAATACCTGTTGCCATTCCATTTTTGTTTACATTTTGTCAAGAAAGAAGTTGCGCTCATGATCTTCTTCAGAAGTTTTTATTTGGCGCAGTACCACCACAGGCAGTAGTGAATAGGGTTTTTTAATTATTTAAATTGTGGAGAAAATGACAAACACTGAGTGCAGCTTCTTTGTTCATGAAAAGTAAACAAAAATGGAGTGGTGTTAAATTTCAGTGCTTCAAGAATTTCTGAACCTTTGGTAAAAGACCACAGGTTTTTAGGTAGACCAGAGTTCGCTTTTTGGTCCCCATAAGAGTTTGATTGGGTATTCACATCTCCCCAAATGAACAGGACTTTCTAGAAAATGAACTAGAGTTTGACTGAAGCAGACTAAACAGGAATGATGTCAGTCGAGTTATGGGCCGTGAATCTGTCCACTTGTACTCTACGTGGTGCCCACAATTCCCCACAATCCCAATCAGGAGTTAGTGCACAGAAAACAGACGGATACATGTTCTGAGGTCTGTGTTTGAGTTGTGTGTGTTGAAACATCCGGTGTGGGGACAATATGTGCACAAGAACCCCTACAGACTGCAGAAACACATATGTTTACATTAGTAACAACTGAATAAAGGTCAGGGAACAATCACATTTACACCGTCTTTCTAACTTTAATGTACTGTAATATCTCCTCCTGTATAGGAGGAACAAGTCTTTGGCCAGCTACAGGGAAGGTCAAACACTGAAGCGTTCAGAGAGCATCATTAGGCGAGAAACCATTTAAAGGCCACGGTCATAATTAAGACCTGGGATCTGCGCTTAACACAGGCACACTCTGGGTCTGGAGAGTGATAAGTGTTTGATCCTGATCAATAGGATGCACAGCCCCGTTGCCACTTGCAAAATCAATATTGTTTTATTTGCTGCTACAATAGGCTTGTCTGGTTGCAAATGAGGTCCGAACCTCAGAGTTACTTGGAAGTGAAGGCTTTACCCTGGACACCTCACCAAAGACTCCTGACCTAGGACTTGTTAATGAAAAGGCCAATAAGGATCTGAGCAGATGATCTGTTCAGTTGTTTCCTCTTTTCAAAACTGCCAAAAGTAATCCGTAGGTAGGTTTTGAGACTCTGGAAGCACCTTTAACACTAGAAGGGCCGAAGGTAGTCCACGTAGACAACACTCCTATTCAGTCTAGAGATGGCCAAATGGCCTAAGTACCCTTAAGTACCCTGGTAATGGCCTCAACGCATCTCACAGTTGCACAATTGTTCCTTAGACTTCGACTTCGACTTAGACTGACTTTGTTGTCATTTTCAATGCACAGGGTGTATACAGAACGAAATTTCGTTGCATACGGCTCAGGACAATGTTTGAGGTTCCAATGTTGTGAGTAAAATAAAATACAGTATAAAATATTATACTGGCCCTCCTAGTGTTAAGTCAAAGTAAACATATTTGTATTTTTGGGTTTTACGTGATAGACTAGAGTAGTACAAAGTGGTGCATGATTGTTCAGTGCTACGACAAAAATTCTACATGGCTTTCAACCTCTTTTACTGTATTACCCCTAAATGTGTATGATTACACAGCAAATATATAAAAAAAATAGGTGTATATTTATTCGCTTCAAGAATTTTTTTTCTTGTCTTCATGAAATACAGATGTCCTTGACGTGGCTCTGGCGGCGATCCGTTGTTGGCCACCCCAGAGTGAACGGTCCCCATCATGGCCACCTCTATAAAAATATTCTGCCTCCACCACTGCTCCCGGCATGAAACATAGCGGTGGCAGCATGATGCTATGGGGATAGTCTACTTTATCAGGACAGGGAAGCTTGAGAACCTTGTTAGTGGCTGCAAAACATTTGAGACTGGAGTGGAGGTTCACCTTTCATCAGGGCAACCACCCTAAACATCCAACCAGGGTTTAGGTCAAAGCACAGCTATGTGAGGGAGTAGTAAATAGAAATCTAATTGAGAATTTGTGACAAGAATTAGAAATTGTTCTTCAAAAGATGAACAACAATGGGTAAAATTTTCAGTCAGTAGATGTGCAAAGCTGGTTAGGTACCTCAAAAGACTCGATCTGTAACTGCAGAATAGGTGGGTTTATGACGTTTTGATTCAGAGGGGGTGAATACAAATGCCTGACATTCTGAGATTTTTAGCAGCACAAACTCTTAATATACCCTTTCTGTTCTTCTTCTAAAATGATGTACTTGCCTTGATCAATCAATCGAGTTTATTTGTATACCATGTTTAAGCAAAGTGCTTTACATCATGAAAATATAAAACAAATCATAAACACATCATATAGTCAACAGTTGTGTAAACCAGTAACAGACATTACATTTTGTCAATTGCCATCATTAAAATAAACAATACATATCAAATATGTTGATCAATATTCCACTTATTATGGTTAAAAATAAACTCTAAACAGGTGGCTTTTTAGTCTTCATTTAAAGGGACTCTGTTTTAGCTGTTTCGTAGTTTTCAGGAAGTAATGTGGAAAAAATCCAGGGGGTATGAACACTTTTCCAACAACTTCCAGACGAAGCGATGCTTTCAGGGAGGGGTCAGACTTTTGAAGATGCTGACTCCAGTATGTCAGCGTCTTCTATTGGAAGTTACTGCAGCAATTCGGCTTGGTTAGCTCCCTCTGCCACAAGACAGTCTCAAATAATGGAGCGCATTGTGTTCATTAATCCTCCTCACACATTCCACAGAAACACAGGTGGGATGAGTTAATCTGGATTTAGCAAACACGAGTCTTAACACCGAGGATAATTGTCACGGCAGGGCAAAGACGAGGAGACGAACAGTGATTTATACGATAGGAAGGACTTGAGTTATGGATGGAGCAGGGCACTTCAGATTGGAGAGAAAAAGGTCCCGAACAGAGGGGTCATTAATAGACTCAACAAATCTGCTCATACGGAGAGAATGTACTGCGTTCCTCCAGCAGCACGTTCATAAATCATGCTAATTCCCTGGCAGATTTCACCTCCCATCTCGATTTGCTCTTGGCCTTTTAATTTGGGATGATATCAGCTTTATCAGCTCCCACTGCTGCATTTTTTTTATACATCTCTTGGTTTTGTCAGTTGAATTTTAGGAAACTAACCTTGTTTTCCTGGACATCACCTGAGGAATATTAGAAAAATTGTTTCTCCATTTGCGATCAACATGTAGCATCTGTGATTTTTTAAAAATCATCACGTAACGTCTGAGGAATTAGAATTTAAGAAATAAACAGATTATTTTTGGTTAGACAGAGATGATAAATTAGATTCAGTAAACTTTTTGTTTTGCATATAATTGATCATGTTTGAAAATTAAAATAGAGTGTCAGAAAAAGGTTATTCAGTCAAATATTACCTTTATTTGACCCAAATTCAAATAATCAAAATATTCAGACTGCTTGAACTTTACCTAATTTTCTCAAGTTATAATCACAACAAGTTGTGTCCTATGTGTATTTTTTTATGTTACAGACGAGCACAATATTGTAAAGTGGAAACGATTCATTGTTTTTATATAAACTTTTTTGTGCTGCTTTGATAAAGTAGGTTAAATTGACAGATAGAGCTGTCAAAACAAACGTCCGGAATGCTACTCTGACGAGGTTATGCTATACCGACAGAACACGGGCCTCCAGTGTTAGCATGAATTATCAGGCATTCATGCTAACAAATCAACACTCAAAGGGAGTCCGATGCTCCCAGATTTAAAGCCTCGACTCTTTTTAGCCCAACATACGCTATCAACTTCATCACTGCACTTTACCGGAATCTATTCTCCACCCCTGTTGTCATGCCGACCCCAGTACCACTCGCTGTAACTCACCTGGGTTTCACCTTTGAGGGCGCCATTTTGTCTCGGCCAAACGGCGACGCTAATAAGGCTCCATAGCTCTCTGTGGCCATTAGCGGTGACAGGCGCGGTCAGGGACCAGCGGCTCTCTACTGCCTCCGCCCCGCCACCCCATCTTCATCAGATGCGGTAAGCCACTTGCCCCCGCGGCTCTGGTCAGCTCACACCCTTGCACCCTGTGACACTGCCGCACGCTGCATGCAGACTTGAGGAGGTTGGCCGCCGGCACACACCGCACCCGCACACTGCAGCCGGGCTCTCCGCGGCCCTCCGCGGCCCCCAGGCTGTTCTGTCTGTTCAGCATCTCCCTTTAACCTTCATCTCGGAAACAATAAAGCAAGAGCAGAGAGGGTGAGGACGGAGAGAGAGGGTGTGAATTTGTGTGTGTGGATGTGGATTGGGGGGCCGGGGAGGGAGGGTGAAACGCTGTGGACATTTGACACATCTCCTTAAGCCAGTGTCTACTTTATTATCTTTGGCAGTCCTTATTGGTTGCACTAATCAAGTGGAAGGCAGTAGTGCTGTGTCGGGGGCTAACGCACTGCGTGTGACAAATATATTAACTGGAGGGAGACAGGCGACCTTGGCCGTGTCACCTGAGGACCCCGCCGGCTCTCTCTCTGCCAGCAGGAAACGACCTTCATATTAAATCCCCGCAGAGGTCAATAAACTAAATAATTCACAAAGGTTGTATACGCTTTGCTCCGAAATCCGCTAAAAGAGAGCGAGATGGAGAGAAAGAGAGTGCAAAAAAAGAGGAGGGGAGATGGCAAATCTTTTTAACTTGTGAGCAGCTAAATGAGAACTGGTGTCCTTGTCAGAGTGTAGTCTCTTTATCATGGGTGTGTGTGTGTGTGTGTGTGTGTGGGGGGGGTTATATGAGCGTGTCAGAGGACGATGTAAATCCTGAATCTCCCTCTATTTCCTCCCTGCTCTCATTCTTCAATCGAACCGTCATTCCGAGGCAACGGTGGAGGTGGAGAGGTGGGCCATAAGTGTAGAGGTGGGGGAGAGGGGGTCAGCGCGCTCCAGTACCACAATATGGCCTGCAGTTTTATAGAACAGTAAAAGTCTGATCCTGTACGTTTTTGTTTTTCATATTTAAAAAAAAACAACCCTAAAGGAATAGCTTGCCTTTTTGAGATCATGCCTGCTTTCATAAATGTCTCATTTTTTTATTTATTTTTTGGCTATGATATGCATCGCCACTGAAGTGGGCAAAACCGCATCTAAAGGTCACAGACAGAAAACGAAAGACCTGCCTTTGCATCAGTGAAACTCAGCTAAGAGGGAGGTGAGGTGGTGGTGGGGACAGGGGGGGGTCTCTAATTTGTCTGTGCTTCTGTGTTGTCTTCAAGTCACTGAAAATTACTTTTAAAAGGTTAAATAGTCATTGTTTACAGTGGCTTGTGAAAGTATTTGCACAGCAGCAGCAGTTTTTCTTCCCCCACCCCTCGCTTCTCATTACCTGACATTACAACCATAATCTCTTGTGGATTTGACTGGCTTTTATGCAACGTACCCACAAAAAAAACGAGCATAATTGGAAAACGTGGAAAGCGAACGATAAAAACACAGATTTGTTAGAGAACACTTCAAACTTAACAGAACATGGCGGTCCAAAAAGACACCCTGGTTGAAAGGAAGGCCACAACAAGTCCAGTCAGTCATGCATTGCATAAAAGAATCAAGGCAACACTCCAGGTATGTTTTTGACCAGGGGAATAACATCATAGCATGATGTAAAGCTCAGTTTTACATAATACTAACCTCTTCAACATAATTTAAGAGGTATTACATCTGGTCTCTTCAGGATTTACGGTGTGAAACTTGTCTGTAATCCTCATGCATGTCTCTGTTCTGTCCAGGTATTCCAGCCTCTCATCGTGACCTAAAAGCATCTTAGACCACCTGCCCGGTGCGTACCGGTCGTCCTTCGCCTGTTGGCACATACTCTCTATCTCTGAACAGGGATAAGTGGGTGCAGAAAATCTGTGAGTGAACAAGGACTGCTTTTCCTTTTTTTTTAAACTGTTGGCAGGAAAAAGCCAATTCTTTCATAAGGCAACACAAGAGCACTGGACGGGTTTGTAAAGTTGCTTTTAAATAAAAACCACAAGTTCTTGAACAAAGTTAGAACAACGTGTTCTAACTGAGATGAGATGCCTGGTCACCAGGGTTGTTGGGCACTTTGCAGTGAGTGAGTCCACTATTAACTCCTCTTTCAACAAGTCGTGAAATCCCGAAAACCGTAAGAGATTTGTGAAAAGTAAATTTTCTGCCATCCTTAGCGGCTATCATAATATATTTAGATATAAGCAATGCATAAAATCTTGGGCCTGGATTACGATTCACTCTTTAGTTCTAATGACAGCAATCACAGGAAGGTGTCATCAGCAAACGGCTTAAACTCAACAGCATAAAGGAAGGTGGGAGCTTTCTAAATGTGAGAAAATGCATATTGGTGTCTGTCAGTAGCGTAAAGGCTAAGTGGGAGTCAGGCATGCTAGTGTTTTCTTCTCGTTGGGGGATTGCCCACTCAATGTCGTATTCTCTCTGGTTCACCCCAGATTTACTGATATGTCTTTTCCTCTGTACATCCTGTTGATCTGGCCTCATTTTAGTTGAAAGAAAAAAACCCAAAAAACTGTGCAGATGCAGTTTGCAAAACCAGATTATAAGGGGGAAGATGTCAGATCACATGTGAAATGACATCTGTGACTGATAGCATCAAACAGGACTAGTAATAGCAAGTCCTGTTTGCAGCAGTTGTTTCAGAACCACGTATAGTGGGTCTGAAAAGTGTGCGCACACCCCTGCTACTGAGGTCCAGTAAGTATTTTATGATGGAGGGAAAATGCTACTATGATCAATCATTTTAAAGGGGCAAAATTATGTAAAATTGACAGAATTATTATTTATGTTACAACGTTATTTCCCCATCAAAAACGTGCCTCAAAGAGCAGCTCTCCCTCACGACTCCTCCACTCAGCTCCTTCAGACTAGCCAGCAGCAAATAGCAAAGACCTGGTGGAACTGCACATCTGCTGAGCTCATTATACGAGCTACTTCTCAACGCAACACCTATAAAAACATAATTAAATGGCTAATAGAGGATGTTGTGATGACTTCCTGATGGCAAAAGTTTCAGAAAGAGTAGGAGTTTTTAAAGAGACAGGCGCAATTTCAAGGCGTTCGATTGCAAAGTCAAATTTTTAAAATATATGTAGCCTATTTATAACAACTGAATGTAACATAGTTATTTGTCTGTCATATAAAATGGCACTATAGGCCTGGAAAATGCATAATACTGTCCTTTTAAAACAGTTTTCACATGCAATGTGGGTGTATTCTGTTCAATTCAACTGAGAACAAAAGAAAAATATAAAAACAGAAAAAGCTGCAAAAACCGGTTCATGTAACTCCTCATATCCTTGAACCAACAGTTGATTAAAGCTCCTTCCCATTCATAGTTTCCTTTGTTTGGCAGCAGTCTGGCAAACAAATTTCTTGGACATCTCTTGTCTCCAACTCTGTTGTTGATTTTTTTTCTGAACTCTTGTCCTAATCAACTAAATGACTTATTCTTTTGTTAATTAGGATGTTACCAGACATACGTGAAAAAACAAAACAAAAAAAAAGGGACCCTGATATGTAGAACATAGTTAATGCTTGGCAGTAATTCCTGCAGCTGTTGCTGTCAGCCTCTTGGCAGCCTCCCTGACCAATTTCTGTCTCTTCCTTTCATCCATTTGTAACCATTTAAGTACATTCTGGACCCAAAACGGAAAGCACGACCCAGTAAAGGTCAAGCAGTTTTTATTGGTAATTGTTTTATGAGTGTACGAGCAGGAACAGGGCTGCTTCTTGGAAGAAAAGCACAAACAGGAAGTAATTGGTTTACCCTGCAGAGGTGTGTTCCCCCCCCCATATTTCCTCTTCGAAGGCTCGGACTTTGATTAACTGGAACCCATGGAGTCAGAGAGTGGAGAGTGTAAATTTACAGGGGATTGTTTCACACGCAGGACCGTAACGAGAAGGGAACTCTTTACGCTGGAAACCGAAGTGGTCAGGGAGCTTACCTTCAAGTTAGAAGGTAAGCTGGCATACACTCACCATTACAAGGATCTGTCTTCTCCATAGGAAAATGAAAGATCACGTCTGCAATCTTCAGTCTTCAGAAAACGGTCCAGGTCAACAACAGCAAAATCTGAGACTTTGATTGATACCCAGGGCACATGAAGCAGGGGTCAGAGGTGCAGGGAGAGAAACATTCAATGCAGCTAGGGAACAGGAAAAGGCAAGGGTAGGAAGGAACACAATCAAGGTATCAGACATGAATGGTCGGAGGCCGTAACGATGGTTGACGACAGACGATCCTCCACTGAGTGAGTTCAGGGCAGTGATTATTATAGGCAGTGGCTCAGGTGGCATCAATTGGCAACATTAATTTGGGCAGAAACAGTGAAGATCGTGACAATTTTCCTACGTTCAGATTCTGTAAAACCAAGTGGATTTTTTTTGGTAAGCTTCCCCCAATGGATACATTTTTACAACCTTTTGCAACATTTTACCAACACAGTTTGTGTCATCTCTCTGATGCAAAAGAGCTAACGTCAGGAAGAATAAACATGGACAGGACATTTGAGTTTATTTCAGGGTAATCAGCTTCACAATAAATGGTGCTTGATGTGAACGAAAGTAGACTGCATGCTAAATTTAAGCCAAAAGATAGTTGAAGACAGGGTGTCCAAAATGTGTGGAACTCTGACTATGATTCAAGAATGGTACAAACTTTATTGACTAGCACAGAGTGGCCATAAGTTGAAACAAGCATTTCTGAGAAAGGGTGGCCTCATATTCTTTTCTTGTTGTTGAGAATTCAATAAAACTGACCCAAAAACGTTCAGAAAATATGTCCATCTTTTAATCATTCAAAACGGAGTATAGTTCCCATCTAACATGTATTATAGATCTATTTTATGCAAAGTCAGTTTAAAATAATTTCTTTTATTAAACTATTTTGTTTAGTCACCTTCCCAAAATAATGGCTGAAGTTGTTTTTGCCAAAAGTTTTTTTTTTTTTTGTTGAAAGCTCTTTTGTCAAAAAAAAGGCAATATTTTAGCAAGGTGACCATGTTTAGATTTTGTTGATTATGTAAAAGTAAAAAAACCAACAAAAACAAAAATAAAACAAGCAACAAACAAAAACCACAATGACAGTAGTTTTTTTTTGCATTGTCATTTAAAAATCTAGGATTTGAAGTTTGTTCAACATCGGGTTGAGGGTGTACAGACCCACAAGCAGATTATTGCAACTTTGTTTTTGCAGTTCTTATGTTAGATTTAATTAGGTTTCATCTGAATTGCACAGGATAGACGTTACATCAAAAGGGAATATTGTTGTTTTGCATCATCAACCCATGGATTTTAACACGAGTGTGTAGACTTCAGAGAGCTGCTGTATATGTGCATACAGTGTGCACATAAACAGGCCGTGAATCTTGCTGGAAAAGAGACATTGCATAACCCGACATCTGGAACTTGCTGACACACTTGCAATTTCCAATGAATGCAGCAACTCTTGAGGCACCCTGTGTGCGAAAGGGATGGGCAAGGTGGGTAGGGGTGATGCGGGGGCGGCCGGCGTTCACCTAGCAACTAATTTTCTTTCTTTCTTTTTTTTTTGCCTGCGTGCTCCTAAAGCGTCAAACATTTCACAGCTCAAAGAGTTTGCGGGGGAAGTCTTTTAATATGGCTGGTAGCATCTACGGCTGTCTTTGCGTCTTGCTCGTCTGCCTCTGAGGCGTAGCGCGGCGGATCAGACACATCAGTGCCATCACGGCTTGTCAGGGAGAACAATCACGTCTTGAAATAACACAAACAGCCGTTTTCAAAGACAAGACATGAAAAGATGAAAAGCATATCAAGAGTTGTGAATGTGTTTCTTTTGTGGTTGAGCATGTACCTCTGTGTGTGTGTGTGTGTGTGTGTGTGTGTGCCTTGTACATAGAGGTAGCAGAGATGGGATTGAGAATTTAGGAGATAGCTTCTACTCAAGGTGGATTTCATGTATAAACAGCTGCTTTAGACGACCGGCAAAGAGAAAGAGGGATAGAGGAGGAAACAGTGAGCAGGGGAGGGAGGGAGGGAAAGGATGAGAAGGATAGACTTTAACTGTCTGAAGGACAAAGCTACTGACCCGCGGATCATTCAGAGGATTGCCTTTCAGTTTCAGAGCAAGGTCAGGCTGCTTATTTTACCTCAGTGTTTTCGCTAATCTGTTTTTTGTGTGGCACAAACAAACATTGAATACGTGCACACGCACGCACCAAAAACAGGCCCCCCAAAATAATTACAGCCGGTGTAGGCTTTGCTATCAATAAACATTAGACGAGCAGGCTTTGTGCCTACATGGGTATCACACTACCTTGGACCTGTCGTGAATTTCAATCGCTTGGAAGAGGGGGCCGCCACAGACCGCACATGTCCACGCTGCATTCTAATGTCTCCAAGAAAGTCTCCCGGCTAATGATGCGGTCCTCAGATGAAGAAAATACCACCAGCTCTTAAGTCTATTGTTAGGCGTTCTCTTCTAATGAGCTAAAATGAGCCTCCGCTCGTATTGACAGGTCTTCAGGAGCTGGCTGGGGCTGTTGGTTGGCAGCTCATTAGTAGCCATACTATATTTATGTCAACACATTTACTGACAATCAAGGGAGGAAGGGGATGATGGGAAGCGGAGGCAGTCCCACGGGGGCCTGCCAGCATCTGTGGAGGAGACGTACCGGTGGGCGTTGAGCTCCTGGTGGAGCGGTTCTGTCAAAACGCAGCAACACCAAGGAGTGATTGTTCAGACTAGCTTAGTGCCCCACTGTGGCTTGGAGACTAGCGTTGCCATGAAGCAGCAGGCCAAAGTACTGTTCTGAGAACAGTGTAATCTGCAGCCTTGTGTTTGTCGGGTGTGTGTGCGTATGTGTGTGTTTCCACGATGGGTTAAAGTGCCCCAGTGTGTTCTGTGCTGATCTGATAATGAGTGAGCAGGGTCAATAGGATGTTAACAGCCCCGTGGGAACGACTGGCTGGTGGTGGCTGGGTGGAGCAAGGACGAGGGCCCAGGGACACAGAGCCGTGTTTTCACTGTCCTCGCTCGCCACCATCTATGCGTGTGTGTATGTTTTTAAGTGTAGCAGGGACAGTAAGGTGCCTCTGTCCCCGATATCTGACTCTTAGCTCAGCCCCCACTGTGTCCTCCCTGTAAGCGGCGCAGTGAAACCAAAAGCAGCTTGTTCTGTAGAAAACTAGCATCAAAAGAAGAGCTTTAATTAAATGGAATCAATTAGAACTTACTGTTAATATTTGTCACATACCACAGTGGAGTATAATAAGTATTCTGAACTTGCTGCAATGACTTTCTTAACATTTTATATGCTGTAATTTGGGGGTGGAAAGAAAGTTGTATATAATGGACTCCTGTGTACTCAGAGTTTTTATATCTAAAATATTCCAAAGGAAAGAGGCACAATATAACTTGGCACACTTTGGGTAAAATTTGCAAATCAGCAGTACAGTATGTATTAAACCTTAAGGTATATTTGGTAGCTTGAACTATTAACATTAAAGGGTCAGTGTTGTGTAAAATCGACGTTTTTGAGTTTTACATCATGTTATAATGGTATTCCCTCATCAGAAACATAACTACAGTGTGAAATCTAAGTCTGGTCTTTGACTGCACCAACATGCTTCATTCTAATCAGTTGTAGCTCTGGCAGCATGTTGAGGGAATGAGAACCTCCAGTTCTTTGAGCCTCTAATGAGTTTTCTTCCAGCATTGTCTTGTATTTTGCTCCATCCATCTTCACATTAAATTTGAGCAGCTTCCCTATTCTGATGAAGCCTCTCCACACCATGAAGGCACCACCACCATGCCTCACAATTGGCGTGTTAGTTTTCTTCCAAACACAATGGTTGGTAACCAGGTCAAAAGTTTAGTTTTGGTCTCATCTGACCAGAGCGCCTTTTTCTACACAAATACTGTGTCAACCAGATGTCTCATTGACAGTGAAGATGGGGGAAACTGTGGGCTAGTGGGAGGAGAATTTGTCTTGCTTGCAGTCAGAAGGTTGGGGGTTGGGTTGTGTCAATGTGCCCCTAGGTAAGGTAAGTAGGTAATTTTATTTACATAGCACATTTTCAGCAACAAGGCATGTATCTTCCAAGTTTCCACTATTATTATTCAGGGGAATGAGCGTTAACAGGGCTGAATACATCTGCATGATAGACTTCTCAGATTGGCAATATAAACCATACCTAATTCCTTCCACAACAATTATGCATTGCATTGTGTTTGCCTGTCACATAAAAGCACAATAAAAGCTGGGGGGAAAAAAAATCTAAAAAAGACTCCAAAAGGTAAATACTTCAGCAAGACATCATGCATTAAAACTCTGCACCAAAACGTTATTATCTCTAGAATAAGACATTCCTCTATTATACTCTCACCGCCAACCTGAAGGTGTGTGCATTAGCAGCGTATCTGTGACTCATTATGCTTACAAATGGCTCATACTGAGAGAAAGAGTGGATTAGAAGAGCCATTAACCACAAGGTGAAAGAGTAATTGGATCACCCAAACATAGCAATAAACCTCATACAGATGGGCAGCATGTTAGCTGTGTGTTGTCGGGGAAACTCTTGTTACATGTGTAAACTGAGAGAGTGGCAGTGATAGCTGAACAGAGCGGATGGCTGCACGATCAGGACTACAACCTGGCCTCTAATTGCTCAGAAAACACACACACGCTCTATCTCTGAGACACGCAAACACAATGACTGTATCAGTGTCAATTTGAACTGTCGGGTCAATATGAGCCAAAAAAATATGGGTGTCTTTTATGTCAGACAAGTGGCTGAAAGAAGAACTCGCACATAAGACAGAGGGGGAGCGAGAGAGAAGGCAGAGCGCTGAAAACACGTTGCGTGTTATGTTGGCAGGCACTCCAGTCAAATCCCCTGGCATTTGAGCTTTTTTTTTTCCACAAGGCCCCGCCTTTGCCATCTGATATTCAAATGCAGAGGAAACTGGAGGAGAGCTCCTCCCAGACCACCAGCAGTATCGTCAGGGATTAGTCAAAGAGCACCAACTAGGTCAACAAGATGCAGGGCCGGTGCCTGTTCAGGGGGACGAGAGGCAACTCACCCACACAGGAGTCAGCCTAGTCTTACCAGCCTTTATCTCTTTCTCTCTCTCCCCCCTCTTTTTCCCTCTTTCTCTCACACACACATACACAGACATAATCACACTCTTGTGCTCTCATACTGAGGCAGCCACGCTTACGCAGTGACCTGCTTTCCTATACTTTGACAGTTATTCAAAAACAACTCGGAAATTCCTCTTGATTTTCTGTTTTCAGAGCAGCTGGGTACGGGTTAAGCATTGGATATGAGGCCAGGCGTGGGGAGATGTAAACATTCCCACTGGTGTCAGCCGCCACACTTCTGGTTCCGTGAAAGGAGATTTGTTTCGCCTGGTAATAGCGAAATTGTGAGAAGATAATGAAACCAGTTAGAGCAGCAAAAATGTTTTTCTTTTTTTGCAACCAAATAGTTCTTTCACTTCTCCATGCAGCTGATTTTGACATCCTGCTGGCAAGTACTTATGAATCTGACTATCCTGAAGTAAATTTCAGACACCTGTCCTTGACATGGCCATTTTCAGTCCCTTAACTTGCTTAAGGCAAAGTTTTCTAAACGAACTCTCAACACTGGAATCTCGAAAAAAAAAAGAAACATAAAATACTGCTAGTACTTGAAAACCCCTATATAAACTTTAACTGCCTGCTTTAATTGTTCAGACACCAAATATACCTTAATATGCATCAATGTGCACATCATAAACCATCTTAAAGCTACTACAGAGGTTAATATCCACAGTTTCCCTGTGGATATTAACACAGGCAAATATCCATAGACAAATTGCTGTTGTGGGTACAGCCAATCATTGGCACGAAAAATGAATAGTGTTTCTGGATTGGCTGCTTTGCAATAGTCAAGCTAATAGCATGTCAAGTAGCATGGTGTTTAGGTATTTCAGTGTTTCAAGCTGCATTTTCTTCTGAATGTTTCATAAATGCTCTGCAAACAAATCCACAAAAAGGCACTTTTTCCATGTATAATTTGCACAGAAAAATCCTCTCATCTCGGATGAGCCCCCATTTGTAATGGCCTGACTCAAAGACCACAACAAAGAATCAGGCAACACAACACCATCAACTATTCAAGCCCTCACAGGGGTATTTATTTTGAAAACAAGAATCGAGGGGATGAGGGCGGTAGCCCAGGTATGTCGGCATAAGCTCAGGAGCTGCCAATCTGACGTATTCCCACGTGTCTTTAGACGCCTCCCATTCCAGTACTTAGATGGAACAACAAACAATTAATAGGCCATACTGCACCAGCAGAGGGCTGTCATGGCACAAACAGGGGAATCAGTAATTACTGGACCACAAATAAGTGGGGGTCCTCTTTACAGTGAAGGAGTAAAGATAACCATCATCCAATTGAGAAAACAAGGAAAAGACGACATTCCTTTGTATTTTCTATACGTCAGTACTAATCAGTTGGACTGAATGACATTCATAGTGGGCTAAAATCTCCCAAGCCCCTTTAGGAGAACATGTGGTCTGGTGAGGCCAAACTTCAATATTTGGCCACAATTTAAAAGAAAAACAATACATCAAAGAATACTGCAATCACGATGAAACATAGTGGTGGTGACATTATGCTACGTATTGTACATCTCTTGGACTTGTTTGTTTTTATTTGGCAAGGTGGTTGAAACTATGAAACTTTGCAATTGCCAGATTCTACAGCTGAATTTGACAGAAACTCTCTGAGGTCACCTGAAGAGGACTTAAAGATGTCCCCACAGTCTGATTGGGGAAGTGTTACTATAAGTTATGGTGTGGGATGCTGATAGACAAAGAAGTCTGAATGATTTATTTAAAAAACCAAAGTGTATCAGCATCAGTTTGTCTTTCTAACAGATTAGTTTTTTTACAGGAGGAACAGTATATAAAACGTTTTGAAATTGCCCTTTGACAAGGAAGTGTAGTCTTTATGTATCCACTATAGTGTTTAACTTTGTGTTAACAACTGGACAATATCTTGTCTGTTTCAGTGTAACACCTTAACAAAATAGGCCTTAAGGATTCTTTTTTTCTTTAAAACCAAAAGTTTTTTATATACCCTCTCCTTCTTTGTGGTCATGGCAGCCTAAAGGCACAGCTGAATAGGAAAGCAGACACCATGCCTATTGTGAGGCTGAAGCCATGATAGCCCTTCACAGAGCGCTTCCCCGAGCCTGGATCCTTTCAGCCTGCTCTTTAGCTCGCGATAGTAACCCAACACGGAGCTGCTACACTAAATAACACTGACATACCTGGACGGTGACAGGAGTATCAACTGTCTGAGCTCCAGCGCCCCTGAGGACATTTTTCAACATCCTATAGCGACCTAAGTCAAATATAATGTTGCCTTCCTGGAGGTCGTTTCCTGGCTGCTCAAATTTAAATAAGTCACAGAGCGTGCTTATTGTGAGTCTGATGAGGAGAAGAATGCACATTAGGAGAGATGGAGGTCATCATGTTGAATCAGTAGCTTGGCGCACCTTCCGTGGCAGCTGTGACTTTCAGGCATCTCCTCTCGGTGCGGCGCTACATTGTGCAGGAATTATCTGCGCTGTCTATCAGACACAGTTTCATCTCCCTGACACACTTCAAAGACAAAAGTGGAATATTTACCGAGACGGCTGAGAAGGCTGTTCAGCATGTCTGCTGTAATCTACTCATAATCACTCGGCTGTTTGTTTTGAACAGAGGTCATGCATTTTCATCTCCATCCGTAGTAGGTTGCACCAGTAAATACAGTTTCTGTCGTTAATGAATAATCCGCTAATCACAAGGCCAAAGTCGCAGAGTCTGCAAAAAGGGATGTCAGTTAAAGGGAATGACGCTACTAAACTCACTAAAACAAGGGGATGTATACTTGGAACCGCAGAGGCTTGTAAACCTTTTTTACTACACTGTGAATATTGCATGATCATAAAAAATGCTGGTGCATTTGACAAGAAAAAAGTGTCAAAGGGGCACCAGAAAAATGGCATCGTTAAAAGGACAAAAGTCAAGCAATTTTGTAGTCAATGGAGACTTTGTATATAGTTTTATGCCACATCTACGATGACACCAGCTATTGATCTGGTAACCTGTTAACTGTTAAAACAATATTTCTTTTGTCAAAGCTGGAAACTAACCCAAAACACTTTACAAATAATGAATTACTTTACTTTAGTATTAGCACAGCAACATTGGTAACAAGCACATGCTAATATGGTAACCACCTGCTATGTTTTCAACTTGTACCCTGTAGTTAGCTAAATTAGCCACAGATTTGCTATGTCTATTTTTTCTTTTTAAGTGTAAACAAGCTAAAATAGTATGGCAGTATGGGATAATGCCATATTTGTGGACTTTTCTACCGGTTATGCTTGGTATTATTTTTCACACAGGAAAACAGTACTGTATAGTCTCACACCACATCCTTCATCCATTTGCACTGTAAATAATCTCTGGCACCGATATGAACCAAATTCAGTGATAATTTAAAGATTTGTAAAAAAAAAAAATGTTTTTGCATTTTTACCATTTGAGTTAGCCTTAGCCTCTAGAACCAACAAAGCAGGATTATGCTGAACGAAAACGTTCAGTCTTCTACTACAGATAGGATACAAACTGCTTGTAACTTTTTAACTGAATATCACTTCAAAAATCTTGAACACTCCCTTTAAGTGCTAGTTAAAACAGATCAGGACAAAGGTGGATTTGTAAGGAAATGTTTTGGTTCTTTATTCATGCATTACTCAATGGTTATTTTTTTCCCCCAAGGAGCGTAACATCTGTATTCATACTGTAGAGTTAGAGCATGTAGGGGTTCTTTCTTTCTGTTTAAATCAAGAGGAAAGGATCAGCATTTGTTTCTTCGTTTCTCTTAAATCAAACTCGCAGAGAATGGAGACTTTAAAAAACAAAGACCTTGGACATAGCTTACCTGAATTTATTAAACCTTCCACTTTTTAGTGTTCTATTTGTACTGAGAAATATGAATTTCAAAGTTACTCGTAAAAATTAAACATTTACACAGTTATCTACAATATTTATTTATTTTCTAGTGTTTGTCAAGGAAATGGCCTAATTAACCAGCTATGTGAATGCTAAGTCTGTGTATCAGACCTGCTGTCAGTAGCTGCAAGCTGCAGATTTAAAACAGCTACATTAATACAGACAATGGGTGGCTCTTTGTTAGTTTCAGCACCATGTCTTTAAAAACTGGAAATACTATCAAACATGATCATATTTCTGTTGTAAGGAAATGTTTTCGAGGCTGTGGACCAGCATAGCACAGCAACAGGTGGGGAGGGGGCAACCATATTCTATAATTCAAACAACTATAATTGTAATTCCTCTTGCACCTAATTTATAGCACAATAGGAACAGTTAATTGTAACTGTAGCTTTCTAATACCTCAGTTTACCTTGATACTAGTAACTTGGCCATGCCTACTAATCACTGTACTGTAGTGATCAAGTGTTTTTTGTTCAGTTGGTCTGTCATTACACCAGTCACACACTCTGTGAAATATCTGTTGATGATCATGTTCCTTTTAGTGTTTGAATGTAGAGATACAAAATACTGAGGAACACATTCTTGTCAGCTTGGGTTGCTAATGGTGGATGGTTGGTCATTAATCAATGCAGCCAGCAAATCCCACTGGATTGCTATGTTTCCACTAGAACACATTGAAGTCGGGACTGACATCATTCCCGTTTGACTTCAAAGGCAAATGAAATGCACCATTTTCATCCCAGCTGAGATCACTGAAGAGTTATAGTGTTCATAAAATGAGATCCCCCAACTCTTCCTTAAATGTTCGACTTCCCTGCTCAAACAATCATTATTTTCCAAAAAGGTGGTACTGAGTAAAAATGTTATGATTTAGAGAACTCCAACTTTAACTCTAACTTAATAAAAACAACAGGAAACACATGAATGTCAGGAGATTGGTGAGAACAACTACAAACTATTCTGACTATTGTGCAGATCCTTGTCTTCTTTGAAATCTCTGAAGGCTGATATTAGCTGGCTAATTAACCTGGTTAGCTAGACTGCACTTTGATTAGCATGCTAACTACTTTCAAAAGAGCATTTCCTCAATCACAGGAATGGAAGTGGATCTGCAGTTTTTGTATGTCATGACTTTCATTTTGTAAGCGAGAGCATAACAACGCAGAGAGGAGAGCAACTCCAGTCACTCTGGTACTTTCTGTGGCATTTCTCTCAAGTGCTAAAGCTAATCCTGTTGCAATAAGCAATAGATCAATTCATTGCATAATATACTAAAATTCAAATAATTTCCATTCTGATAATTAATATTTTCTGAAGAGCAATTTTGTTTGCAGAGCCATCATAATTCACGTTATTCATGGTTTTGGTTGTGTATAGATCTGTTTTAATTATTGTGTGGAGAGTTCTGTTCAAGCTTATTTGTATATGAGAAGACAAACTTGCATTATTATGCCATTATCACTAAATTACCTGAAAATTACCATTTATCACAATAATTTCTGGCGCAATTTATTGTCCAGCAAAATTTGCTAACATTGTTTTCTCAAACTACGGTGTACACATTGTGACCAGCCATGCCTACTATAATGTAATCAAGAAATACATGACAACTTGTACTTTCTTTCTGATTCCACAAAGTTAGCAATGACACACTGTGCTCTGGACATGACTAACAGAACAAATTAGTTTGTCAAAGAAATAAGCTTGTCTCCACGTTATATTTATTAACATTTTTTTAACTGAAATTGGGGCCCAAAATCAGATTCAGCTGATGGCCCTATGCAGTCTTGGGCTAAGTCTCATTACACCCCAAGTGGATAGTGGACCTATGTATAGTTGGACCTCGTGGTGTGGGGGTGAAACGTTCTTTTAATAGTAATGGTGAAGGATTTCTTATGCCTTGCAGCTGGAAGGTCCTGGGTTTGAATCCCACCCGTGAGTTTTTCTCCCTTCATAGTTTAAACTTTTTCTGCAAGCGTGGGATCTGTTCTGGGATTCCAGCTTCCTCCGGCAATCCAAATGCATCATTGTTAATTGGTGCCTCTAAACTGTGTGTGGGTCTTTATCCTGGTCTGATCTTTTCCTGGATGTTCCCCGCCTCTTTCCCAGTGACCCCCCTAGGACAAGTAGGTATAGAAAATAGAGGCTCTGAAAATCTGTCTAAACACGCTACTTTTGGCCGGAAAGCAGAATCCGTTTTGACTCAGCATTCCTGTTCGGAGCTACCATAGGTTGGATTAAGTAGTTAAATGCATAGTTTCCTGATACTCCTGCTCTTATTCGCAAATATACATAACATGTCTGATAAGAATCCACAAAATTTGACTGCAACAGGCCTCCGAATGTGAGCCTGCCCTTCCGCTCTTTATTTCTACTGAAGAAAAGCAACTGATCAGGAGGCAGTTAGCATTATATTTGTGTCATATTCCTCCAATAAAGTAATCCGTTATGCTTTTTATCACTTGCCTTGTTGATTTCATTGACTCAGGCTAAGTGCACCTCGGTGCAGCCAGCTTTTGCTGTGTCATATGGTTTTCGGTGGGACTTTCACTGCAGCTGTACACGTGGGGAATGTCACAACCATCTCATATGCATTCCAGTTCAAAGGTTACAGTATGGTGTGACTTCCAGAGGGCCCTCCCACCGCAGCTCGCACCTGCCTCCTCCCTGAGAGGGCCGTACTTCACTCCAGACGTCGGGAGATACTGTGACTGGAATTGGGGAGTAGGAGGGAGGGGTCAAAGGTCGAGGGTTAATGTCTGCTGACACTCCGCCTCCCTCCTTCGGAGACAATCAGGCGTCTGAATTTAAGCTCTCCTATGTTTGCACTTCGGAGCTCAGAGAGCGCCAAGCCAGAGCTGACCTTTGACTGCGTGTTCACATGTTTTGCATCTGTTTCTGTTGCGTGGGTAATTTTAAATAGTCATGGGGATACTGTATTGGTGGGTTGTTGTTTTTTTAAACATCTCTAACAAGGCCTGAGGGTCAGGAAGCTTCTTTTCTGACTGGGTGAACAAATCAAATCTGCATAGTTCATCCAGGGATCTCAAGGATAATCTGCCCCAGTTACCACCAAGTGAACTCATGCCAACACAGAAGGTGAATCACAGAGAAGTCGGCCAAGTCACAGTATTATACAGATGAAAATATCAGGTATATGACTTTACTCTTTATCGTCTTTGTCTGCTGAGTAAACATACACCTCAGGTGTTTTAACTTTTGTTTTATAGATCTACACTAAGTTATAAAGAATAAATGGTTTCTAAACTATATTACAGACGAGACTAAGTGTGGCATGCTCTAGACCAGGGGTCTCAAACTCCAGTCCTCAAGGGCCGCAGACCTACAGTTTTTAGATGTGCCACAGGTACAAAACACTGGAATGAAATGGCTTAATTACCTCCTCCTTGTGTAGATCAGTTTTCCAGAGCCTTGCTAATGACCTAATTATTCTATTCAGGTGTGGTGAAGCAGAGGCACATCTAAAAGTTGCAGGACTGCTGCCCTCGAGGACTGGAGTTTGAGACCCCTGCTCTAGACGCTAGAGCATGCCACACTTACATGTGGGCATGCTCTTGGGCACTTACATGTGGACACTTGCATGTAAAGCATGTACAACTTTACAGTTCAAAGAGTCATTTTCAACTTCGCTCATGCTAAATAAAATTTATCTACAGTCATATTTAAAAACACCAGCTGCCAGCAATGAAACTCATTGGAACGTGACATTTAAAATTACAATATACATCTGACCAATTAAATGGCATTTTTAATACAGAATGTAACCTTAATGAAAAGTATGTTTCATATCTGCTTTGTAAAGCTGCTGATTTACAAAAGGTACTTTTAATCTAACAAATGACCCTCATTGGAACACATATTCCAATTTATTGACTGTTACTGTATAAAAAATGTGTTGAAGTTTGTCTTTTTTAGAACATTACATTGCAGTCTTTTATAATTCATTGATGTGCCATTATTATTGCTAGTATTAATACTTTTTTGTTGTTGTTGTTTTATTGCTCTACATACTGATAATGTCGTTCATATTACCATTTTTGCTCATACATATGCACAGAGTTAATAATATTCATTCTTTGCAACACAATACACTCTGTTTTCTTTTTTGTTAGTTCCGTGATTGTATTTTCCTTTCTTTCATGTAATGTATCACACCATAGGTTTTCTACTTCAATATTAAATAAAGTTAAAAAATAGATAATAAAAAAACATTACATTGCAGTGTTGCCTATATATAAAAACATTACTTAGTTCTATATCCATTTAAGTCATCAAAAGCTACTTTAGAGGGCCTACAAGAGCTTCAGAAGCTGCAGGTTGCAGGCCCGTGGTTTCGAACAGACTTCAGTAACTGCAATTTCCAACTCCGTTAAATATGTATAATTTTTCTTCTGCTTCACAATTGTGCCCAGCACTATTTTGATCTGTCCCATAAATGCATATGACTCAATTAAAAATACCGAAGCCTTTTATGTGAACTAGTGTGTGGGTTTTTGTTTGGCCGCGTGTTTGCTTGCAGTCTGTAAGGAACACTTTCAAAAGTTAAAGAGCAATGTCTCACCTTCTGTATAATTAAGCACTTAAAAATGTTTATTCTTTCTTCTCCAGTCAGCATCTGTAATAGACATTCATTACACAATCAGCTACGTCCCACAAATAAATAACAATGTGCCTAAATGTTTTTTTTTGTTTCTTTTTCTTCTTCTTTGTCAGCCACAATTTGTCCCTACCCTGGGGGTTAAAAGCCAAACTTTCCTGAGCCACATTTCTGTGAAAAGCCTCAGGGGGCAAAGTTCAGTCCGCCCCGGGGAAGTGGCAGTGGGCTTGATGAAGGGGAGGATATTGTATCTCCATTTATGTGGCATTCGAGGGGGTTAGAGTTCAAAGTTGAAAGGTCGCTGCAGGTCGGAGGTCACAAGTTGAGATAGCATCCAAACTGCTGAGCCAAGTGTGCTCATCTGACTCCGAGGTTGTCGTGTCAGGGCCCCCCGGCCGGGTCCCGGGGCCCCGGGCCGTAATCAGGAGGCGGCAGTAAACACAGCAATGCCAACTTTGTTTTATGTAACGCGCTCTGTCCGGGACTTTGATCGCACTTTTAACTGCTGTTCCAATCAAAATGCAAATTGAATGTAACACCTACTGCGAAGAACAGCCTTGTAAAAGAAAACTATCCGGTTTACCTCGCTGACGTGTTGAGTGCTGCCTCTGTTTATATTACTGCCAATGAACTGAATTACTGTTTAAACACCACGGCAGGGTTACGGTAGGTTAGGAGGCACAGTTTCCAACTGGCTGAATACAAGTGGCCAATAACACAGCGTGATGTGATAACACAGACGTGGGAGGAGGAGAAGGAGCACACACACACACACACGCCGGCACACACACAGACTCCTACACACACGCTCATATTCGCTACCCTCCCCGCCCTCTCCATCCTGGATTTGAAAAGGGAAACGGAGACGAGGATGGCGTTGGAAGTAGGTTATGTTGTTGTGTTCTTATTCGTGAGAACACTGACGTTCCCCGGGCTCCTTAGGGACATTTTGTTCAAGGCCATGTTGAGATGGCAGACTGCAGGCAAGCGGACCTGATAACACAGATTAGTACAGGATGACAGAGGGAGAGAAAAGCATCACTTGGAATCACTCTATCGAACGTTTAGCGTTCACGCCGATGACGGCGACGTGTACCAAGAGGGAAACGCGACGTTTGGGATCTTTCGGACAGTCTCTGTGGGAGAGCATCTGCTCCTTGGGAGCGACACCTCGCCGTCACACCAAAGTGACACGACACACTCACACCTGGGGGCCAACTCGGTGCCTTGTTCAAGGGCACCTCAGCGCTGTTTATGTTGTTCATTTTCTCCACTTGGTCAGTGTGTGCCGAGGCAGGCTGTAAATATCCACTTCTTTGGCAGATATATTCTTTTAACTCAGAGTTTGGAGCCCATCCAAGGAGGAGCCAAATGATTTGTTTAGAGCTGCTGACACGCAGGTTCTCTGGGGCTCCTCCCACTTTGTTTAGCTTAAAGACTATTTCAGTAGGCCCGTTTGACGGCATCGAGACGAGCTGTCAAATCTTTCCTCTGACCATAAATTGATCGTTCTCATCAGAATTCATTGGCTGTGGGAGTTCTGCAAGTATGATGCATCATGTCAGACAGACAGATAGGTACTCCTACTTTCCCATGAAGTAAACATGGATGCAGCTATTACTGCACTAAAAAAATCAACTGTATTGACCTTGTGGTAGATGGAGCAGACAAGTACTGATCTCCCCCCCACCCCCCAGCTGAACTTTAGTTCCAATTTTCTGAGTTTTGAGGCACCAGTTCCAATTATTCCCACTGCTGCCTCAAAGTATGTGCTCATACTTCATCTGGGTTTTATTAGACTTACAAGGAGTTTCTTAAAAGATACGCTGTTGACGCATTTACACGCCAAAATTGGTTGAAGGTCTATGTGCTGATGCATTTATTGAATTAAAAAGAAAGGATTCACAGGGGATTAGGGAACACAGCTTCCTGCTAATAGCTGAAATGAACAAAAACTTGAGATTATTTAAAAAAAAAAAAAGCTTATTCCTGCCTATTTTAATTGTTCAAACACCAAATATACCTTAATGTGCATTAACGCACACAGCGAAAACCATCTTACTACTACCACAGAAGCTAACATCCTCTGCACAATATGATTTAGTTATATTGAGGTGTGATTCACTTGTATCTGAACCGCTGATGATCCTTCAGAGCAAGTCATAAGGAAACTGGCAGTGATGGGTCACCAGACAAATACGAAAGCTGTGTGACCTACCAAGCTATGAAAGTTTAAAGTGTTAAAAAGACAATGTGCGGGTAAGAAATGGGGGCAAACTGATTTGTAGCCACTTTTGTAGCCACTTGTGGAATTTTTGTGTATTTTCTTTAGCGCAGTTCTTGGAGATTAGGAGACCACAAATTGCTACATAACCACTTCAGGAAATTTCATGCGGACTGGAATATATCTAAAGTAAAAAACAGGAAAAAAGCTTCAAATTGTTTGAAACAAATGCTAAATTTCAAACATTAAACCTTGAGTAACTGTTGTTTTTTTTCAAGAATTGTTTGAGTGTAATAAATCTATAAATTGTTTCGATGTAATAAATCTCACAAAGTTCTTTCTCTCTTTATCCTGGACAGTTGACAAACAGTCCACCTATCCTCAGCCTAAATGAGGATAGATGAACTATCGTAGTTCTTTGGACTTATAAATAAGTTTCTTCCTTGTCAGAAGTAGTTCATTTCCACTATCGCCACATTCTTTGGTTAGGATTGGTACAAAATCAACTACTTAAAGGAATCAACATAGAGATGGGCAATATGGGTAAAAAAAAGTATCATTTAATAATTGAATTATGTTGACCTGTAACTAATAGACTGTTTCTAATCTATATGGCTGGGTTGTATTAGTATGAATTTCATTGCTCTGGCCCTTTATTTGTGTTAAATTGGATATGAATTCTAACCTCCTCTTTTTTGCTGTGCTATTTCTTGTGAATTGGAGCTTGAGACATAAGCAGTATATAGACAGTGCATTTGAGTACAGCCAAACTAATGCAGTGTTTAGTTACTGTCAGCACTGTAAAAACAACTCGGTTAAACTTTAAGCTTGTTCTGCTGAAGGCAGTATGAGGAAATGATGCTCAGCAGGCATATCTGCATGGCACCGAAACACCATTCCTCCACACAACACTACGTACGGCTTCGTGTTTTTACTGAACGGTCAATGAAGCCTTTAGCTCTGGAAATGGGCACAAGATTAAAAGTGTTCGCTTCATCCTTGGTCCCTGTGGCAGTGGAAGTGTGTGGGCAGCAGCAGAGCGAAGGCTTGTTCCTTTAAGGGTGGTGTCAGGGGCAGTCAGAGGAGGAGGAGGAGGAGTGTGGCAGTCTCCGCTCTCTTCTCCACATCGAGGGGACTCCGAGAATAAACAATTCCCACAGACTGCACGCTCCACACCGCAGTTCGCGCACAGTCGCAGTTTGAATTGGTATCGCTTTTTTTTTTGGTCAGGAGCAAAAAAATTTTTACCTTCCCTTTTTTTTTTTTTTTTTTCTTTTGTCAAGCCCTCTTCGCCATTTCTGCCTGCTGCCAAAAGTGTCGCGGCCGCTTTCATTGGATTTGCCTCCCCTCCTGTCGAATAATAACGATGCGCCTCTCCGGCTGACTGTTGGGTGGACGAGCAGGTAGGGGAACGAGTCTACGTGCCGCACATGAACGCACTGCCAAATATGTGGGAATTGGTGTAAAAGCTGGTTTAGCTGGGGAAACACTCGGTCGACAGTATGTGGAGCATTATGACAGTTGAAATTGTCTCTTGCTAAGGATGGGGTTGGCTGTTTTTGTGTCGTTGAAGCGGGCAGGGGCACATATGGACACACAGTAGCGCTGACAAGGCTGCATAAAGAAGTGGCGGTGTGAGGCTGCCAGCCCTTCAGCTAACAGCCTTCCGGTCCTCTCCGCCTAAAACCAGAACATTAAGCAAACGTTTATGAAGGGGTGTGTAAGTACATGTTGTCGAAGACACAGTTGCCATTACTA
This sequence comes from Xiphophorus couchianus, assembly GCF_001444195.1. NCBI lineage: Eukaryota > Metazoa > Chordata > Actinopteri > Cyprinodontiformes > Poeciliidae > Xiphophorus > Xiphophorus couchianus. Next base: position 27,167,470 of record NC_040238.1, read on the forward strand.
ATTTTGACCACGGATATCTTATAAGCCTCCCGCTAAGTGTGTTTGAGCTTATACTGATGGGAATTCCGGCTCATTTTTGAGATTCGGATCATTTGGCTCGTCTCACACGAAAGAGTCGGCTATTCCGGTTCTTTTAATTTGTTAGGTGCCATTTCTTGATAATTAGAATGTTTATTATTCCTGGATAACCAAATAAAAAGAGGAATTATCAAAAATATTATTATAAGGCAAGTAGTGCAAACACTTTTCAGGCGATTTTATAGGATTGATTTGGCAAGTCCAATTTAGGTTTCCTCTCTTCCATTTATGCATCGAAGCAGATGCCCCCAAATCCTTATTAATTTTAAAATGAGGCAGAAATGAAAAGTTAATTTCTTTATTGGCACTAAATGGTAGTAATTCTTAATTTTGGTGCATTTAATGAATAAGAAGTCAATTATTTTTCATTTTCAGCATTGGACCTGCTGTCTAGACCAAATAAAAGAGAAATTGTCTGATTCCAATCCCTGATTGCATTCTGCATCTCTAAGCACTGTACAGGTAAATTAAGGACTTTAACAGACTCTGTTTTGGGGATTTTTAATGTGATCCATGCATGGTTATTGTTGCTTTCTGCAATTCATACAACTATTTTAAAGTTGCCTATTGACCCAACAATGACCATAATTGATTACGACAGAATGCATTTAAAAAATATATTTTGTGTCTGTTCATTTTTCTATATTAAAATTCTATAAAGCTGTTTTTAGTATAGAAGACAGGAATAAATATGTATTTGCAGATGTTTAGATAATTTATGAATTCAAAGAATTTGAGGTTGATGACTTTTTCTTCTTATTTTTATTTATTTATTTAAAAAAAAAAAATTTAAACAATTTTCAGTCATTTGTCCTTCTGCAGCTCCAAATTTCAACAGAAGTGAAAAGCAGTTAGACTGGATAACTAACTTACACCAGACTGTGAGGCTCGACAGTTAATAATAACTTTCTGTAATAAATAGAAAGTTATTATTTAATTCAGAAGAAATGCATTACACTGCATGGCATAAACAAAATTATCTAAAAATATAGAAGGTAAATTCAAACATTACCACATTCCTGCTGTCAGCCAGGAGATTTCAGAGCAGCAGTGGGTGCACCGCATATTTGCACACAGACAGTAATATCTTGAGAATAATATCACAAAAACATAGTTATTTCTTATGTCTTTATTAAGAGTTTTTGAGTGATATTGTTTTTCTAGCTCAAACACAAGCAACAGAAATGACTAAATTATCTTTAAAACTGTTAACAATGCTATTAAACTCTGTAGTGTGCGTTTGGAAATCTGTCCTGGGTGAAATCAGATTTTCTTCAGGGGTCCAGCCCAGCCACGGTCCTCAAGCAGCCGCTAAGTGCGCTTATAACTACAGCCTACCTTAATAAATATAAACGAAGAATCCAAATGTCCCTTTCTGAACAGTATCTATAAATAAAATCTGTTAAACAGAAGGTTTTAACTTTAAAAACAGGTGTAAGAATTAGAATAGCATGTATTGGAAATGGTGAATCAAATGATAGAAGTTATGTAATAATTTAAGCAGTTTGTACTTGACAGGTTGTTCATGAACATTTTAACAGGTACAATCTATATTCCAACTCATTACAGATTACTACTTGACATGAATTGCTTAGAAAATGGCTTTAGCATCTTATGTTAGTTTGTAGCACAGTTAGCATTACATAAATAGCTTTCTGTGTGTTTTGTAGAGCCATACCTAACTGATATTTCCAAATTCTCTGTTGTTTATGATACAGAGTACTTTAGCTGTACTCTTTTTGGCCTTCCTGTTGTACGTCGAAAGTCTTGCTCTCTCTTGTTGTCTTGCAACCTGAATAAAGAGTCATGTCATAGAAGAGACGGCTTCTTTTTGAAAAGCTTTTTTCGTCTGTTCCCTGTGACTTCCATTCAAACACCTCAGCGCCCTGAAAATAGACCAGTTTGAGTCATCTTAGTCCAGTGTTTCCCAACCCTGGTCCTCAAGCCACACTGCCCTGCATGTTTTAGGTATTTCCTTGCTTCAGTCCAGCTGATTTTAATTGATGACTGATTAACAGGCGTTTGTTGAACTGCAATCAGTTGAATCGGGCACATTAAAGCAGGGAAACCTCTAAAGCATGTAGGGCATTGTGCCTTGAGGACCAAGGTTGGGAAACTCTGTCTTAGACCAACCTAAATGTTCTCACGAACGATTAATTCACTATTCAGGAAATAATATATTACTTTTGAGTTTCTGACATGCCAGTGACCCAGTCAGATTCTGATATTTCAGTGCATCTCTTGACGTCCACATAATACAGACACCTTAACTGAAAAGCAAACATCACCAAGGCGTCAGTGTGGGACAGTACTTTCGTAAAACCCACACAAAAGACTGTAGTTATGACTGGAGTATAAACCTTTGGAATGTAATTCACCAAATACAGTAATACAGTTTTTGAGCTGTATTGCAGAATACAGCTCAAAAACTGTATTCTGTAAGGCCTCCTGACCAGTCATAGTACTTTTACCAGCTGTTTTTTCTTTTGGCTTCTCCAATTACCTTGTCTTTTTTTTTTTTTTCTAGAGTTTTTTATTTTTTTAAACGTTAGCCTCACATTGCCGGAGCGGGGGGTGGAGGGAACCGGAGCCAGAAGCTCAAACAGTGGCACCAGAGAGTAAACACTGTGGTAGAGGTTGTTACAAAATGTTGCATAGACGTGTTGCTACAACAAATCTCCCAACACAGCTGAGATGATATTTCTTCCTTTGGTCCATCATGAAACAGCTGTGGTCTGGAAACATGGCTTTGCTAATGATCCTCATTAATGCTGATTTAGTTTGTTCTTGCTACCTAAACTCCCCCTGCCATGTCTTCTTGTCGGAAACCTTTCTCTGTTTCCCTCGTAGTTCTTTAGAATAATAAACAGCAGATTCTCCGGTGTAATCTATTCCTTTGTACCATCAGGTCAGATATATTTTGATTGATTTCAAAGATTTTAAGGATTTTTTTTTGTTTTTGTTTTGACCAGCTGTGAGACTTTTGGAATGGACTCTCCGTAGGCGTTCTTGTTACCTCATTGGACTTTGGATGAGTGCGGAGGCAGAGGTCAGGGCCGGAAGTTTTCTCAGAGCTGCTTGTGAGAGGGCAAAGTACAACTCCAATTCAGATTCTGAAAGGCTAAATTACCTTGCTTACTGGATCATTTTTGTGTCGTAACATCAGGTTGAATGAAAAAGTTCTTTCAGAAGTCAGTTGCAGCTCAAAAAAAAAAAAAAACTCACAACAATTTGAAGTAATATTAAAAAAAAAGGAGTGCAACTTTTTAAAGCCCTCTAAGTCCCGTCTGCGCCTGGAGGTCTGCCTTTTTAGCCTTTCTTTTGTCGAACATTTAAGCTGCTTAATTATTTGACCTGAACTCACACAAGATGTTCAAGGTAGCTCAGCTCGTCCTCTGCTGCCTTAGATTACTAAAACCTCCACACACACAGCCTGAATGCAAAAGCTGCTCGACAAAGCGACCTTTTTTTTTTTTTCTCTACTGGCCCGTGTGTTGTAGCTCAGTGTAAACCCGCGTGTCAGATGAGCTTGATTTGCCTGAACCATCTGCTGTGGTGAGTGATGTGTAGTAAGTAACCTGCAACCAACAGCAGAGAACATTCAAATGACTCGATGCAAATGATGTATGTGAAGGCTGCTGAACGGTCACAAGACTGGACTCTGCACTTGTCTGTCTTGTGTACCGGCTGCTTTTCATCACAGCAAAATCTTATCTGCCGTCAAATAAAACTAGAACTGCTGCTGCTGCCGCCGTGGGAACGTTGGGTGTTTTGACGTCTTCGTGGTCACGCAGGTGTGATGAAAACACAGAATGTCATGCCGTTTTGCTACTCTGTCTTTTTAAGGGTTTTTTAGTGTTGCGGTGTGGCTGATTTTAGTGACAGATATCGAACAATCAGTATCTTCTAAGCGGATGGTCTCCTGCTTTTTGACGACTATGATCCTCTGGAAGCAAGAGAGGAGATAGGATTGATGTATATTCCACCAGAGCACGTGTTGTGCGTTTACTGCAGAGTTCTTGATTTATTATAGACCTGGGAGATGCCCAGCACTTGTGTTGTTGGCCACTGAACATTGTTCAAGGGCACTTTGACTGTGGCTGTTGAGGAACAGCAATACGTTTCTCATCTCCTTATGGGCCTGCACTTTTGTCAGCCCACTGGGGATTCAAACCACAGACCTTTAGGCCGCCGCCTCATTTCTCTGATTGTCTGGGCTCAATAATATTCACGTTGAGTGTCCATTCAGCCAAATGGTTTTATTGTTTATTCAGTAAACACTCCCCAACAATAGTCGGTGCAAAGCGCTGTTACTGGGCGGAGAGCAATTAGGCTGTAAATTTCTTATTGGGATTGAAGCATTTCTCTCAGATTAACAAGACAAAAGTTAATGATGATCTGATGTTTTTACTGTTAATTTGAATCCATGCTTTTTCCTCTGGAAATGCAATATCTGTCCTCTGTCATCTAACAGACTTAAAGTCCTGTTAGTCTCGTGGTACAAAAACGGTGATTAAGATTTAAAGCAAAAATGTATCTGTTTTTTTCCTTCTGTAAAACAAAAAACAACAATTATGAGAAAGCATATTTGTTGTTTATAGTTTCATTAATGTTTATCTCTATCAATTTATTTTCTGAATAAATGCCGGCTAAATTTTAGATCTCTTTGTGCTCTGCTTTTTAAAGACTTGGAATATAATGAGCTGATATTAACTGGTTGATCATCAGAGTATCTGCTTCTTTAGCCTGCAGCCGTCTGCGAATCAGACCTGCAGCTTTTAGTTTGCAATTTGTAGATTTGAAACGGCATCCTCTAAATGAGAGGGAGGGCTTCATCTCCTTTAGTTTTGGAGCCGTCTTTTAGCTGTCTGAACAGCAGTAACAAGCAACAAGTGGGGGAGGGACAGAAAAGAAAATTCCCCATCACTCCTGCACTTCCTCGGAGTGGTAATAGGAGGACATTTTGGAACCTTTTAAAACCTTGATGCTTCCTGATATGGTAACTGTGGCTAATATCTGAACCTTAAATGTTTATAGTAAATGACTTCAAATGTGTGATATCTGAAAGATAACACAAGTCAACTCTGCATGAACGTTTTGCCACAGCTTTGGTTCTATAATTTTGCTGAGTTGAATGGTTATTTTTGAATGGCAGCATAAAGAAAAATATTAGCAGCCACATCTGACGCACAAACAAGTTCTGAAAACAACAGAGAAGGACGACGAAGCCGCTGTTCCTCGCCTACTGGAGATTCATTTTTGCTCAAAAAAGTTTTCTGATGAGACGCTGGAAAAGACTGTTGTGTGCAAGTTGAGCTAATAGGAGTTGTCCTGTCACCAAATTTATTCAAGCCTAAAATAGCATCTCTATGCTAAGTATGTTGCAGCAGCACAAACGTCCCCAGCGCTAATGTCAGCGTTTAGTCCACATTTTGAAATAAGTTCTATGAATGACCATTGGTTCCTGAAAGACTTGAAAACTCATTGAATATAATAGCACTTTGCCCCAATCTGATGACTGAATCACCTAAATAACAGATTAAAAACAATAAATGGTTTATATCATTAAGTTTATATGTCTTTATTCAGTAATTTAGCTGCAAAAAGGGATTTTGAATTAAAAATGTTTACTATTTTGTCGATATAGTTTTTGATTAAAATTGTGATTAATTAATTACTCACACTGCAATTATTCTAATCAGTTCCCGCCACAAATTTATACGCACTATTTATCATAACGGCTTTCATGACATGTGAAGGTAAAAGGTCGACACAGATGGTCTGGCCTTTAAATGCTTACTTTAACAGGAAGGAGGAAAACATTGGTCTGTTGCCTTCTTAGAAGTAGAATCTTTCATTTAAGACTTCCACTTAAAGTCCCCCACTTTTACGCTTTGTTTACGTTCTTTCAGTTTACAACTGGGTCGCTTTCCGACCAACCGGAGTACCAGTCAAGTCCTGTCAGACTGAAAATCAACCTACTCTGGCCATTTCGTAGCGTGTCTCTGCTAGTTCTTGAGAGAAAAGCTTTTAAAACTATATAATATTATTTTAAGTGATTATAAATAAGTTGACAAGAAAGCCCTACTGAGGACTATGCTGTACTCTACTACGAGATCATAGCGTGGTCACTTTTAGTGTCTTTGTGTCGTGAGCTGTTCATATGATGAGCTGTAAGTATGGGTTCTCTATTATACCAGCATTGTATCATTCAAAGACAATCGCTCCGATTCCTGTATCTGCCTGAAACAGAAGGCAACCAAAGTCAATGGAAGTCATTTTGATGACAAAGCAGGAACTGCTAAATGCCGCTTTACAGCCATTGCTCCCAGATAAAAGGGCAGAATGACGAGATGTGTGGATGAAAGATGAACTCCTCCTCTGTGGCCCCTGAAGCCTGCACTAACCTGGGCTCATCAGAGGGACACTCCTCCCTTTTCCTCCACACCCTCCGTCAAGCGTCACCTCCAGCTTGTCACTCCTCTGCCTTCGTTTTTCACCTTGGCCTTGGTGCAATGACAGGCCCTTCAATTATCCCCACCGATTGATCGCTGCTGATTGCAATTGCTGTGAATTATTTAGACCCTGCTGAAATCACCCACTAAAGGGAAGGAGGACTAGCGAGGGAGATATTGCTGGTCAAACAAATTCCATGTTTAAGGTACAACTGCCTTTTATGGCTGTTCGAGTAATCTATCGATTATTCTGACAATTGCGTAGTTAAATAAAATATTGGTAAATACTACCATAACAGCAGCATTAATACTGGATATCAGTATCAGCCCAAATTTACATATTTGTGCATCCTTATCATTTACTTTTCTGTAGCTTAGAAAACTAACCCATAATAAAAGCAGCTCATTATTTAAGTCAACAAAATCTGAAATTTCTCGATTTAATAATAAAAATAATGTGTAGACTAAATGTTTTAGCCTCCGCAGTTGGCTTCCGTCAATTTAATAGATGAACTCTCACTTTGCACAGCCATTAGTAGCTTTTGTGTTTACGCGACAGGATCTTTTTCACCTTCGTCACATTCAAACACATACACCAGAGCATGTTTGGTCACCCTGTACTATGCCAATAGTACTTAGCATTTCTCAACAACTCATTGGCGGAAATGAGAGCTTTGCGCAACACAGTCATCGGGACGGAACTCATGACCCCATGTAGTAAAACATAACTTAACAAAGCTTTGAGGCAGATAATTTGCCTTGAGGAATTTTAATAATTGAGGTACTCAAATCATTTGATGAATCGTTACAGCCCTACTGCCTTTCAAGTCGCACAGCTGTGCAACCCAAAGTTTACTGATCAATGAGGGATTGCTGCTGCACCTAGTATGTACCGAGAGTAATAAGCTCAGCTCCAAAGCCCAATTACCTCCCGCCTGTCCTACATTTGGTGACAATCAAAGAGATGCAGACCAAAACGGCGAACCTCCTGGGTGATGTGAGAGGACCTGACTTCTCCTGGCCAGACCACAGTGGAGTGGACTGGAACTGACTCCCTCTTGTCTCTCTCTGTCTCTCTCTCTGCTTCCCTTGCTCCTGTAGCAGAGCTGGTGCCCTGAGGGCTCTAGAGGTGCAGTAGGAAGGTTTCGCTACCATCATGGTGAAAGCCCAGTCAGGATACTGCAGTCAGAGAATGGAATGGTCCCTTTTTTTTTTTCTTTTTGCCACAAGCAGGCCAGTGTCACTGCCGCGAAAGAGTGGGCGGCAGTATCGGGAAGCGAGGACAGACGCTTGCAGATAGGAGACCTGCCAAGCCTGGATGTGCATGTAATAGAAAATGTCTGCTTCTCACAGAGGAATGAGTGTTTTCAGCTTTTGTTGTGGCTGTCTAAGGATGCAAGTATGTGATTAAATCTGTGCTGGGCTTTGTTGTAGCTGTTCGTCTATAGGAAGAGGCTACAGTACCTTCTCTACCAAAACTATTTCTGCTGCATCCAAGTGCATTATTGCAACGGTTCTTGCCTAAGCGGCCTAAGGGCTGAAGGCCAGAACACAGGGTCACCGAGCTCAGAGGGTGAGGTCGACCGTTATCCAGCTGGATCTTATTTTAACCAGGTTATGTGGCTGGAGTGCAAACGAGAAGCTGCGGCTAAGTGAAAATGCCACTCATTCTTGAAGAGTCCCTGGCCTCGTCAAGGTTAGTGGTTTGTCTTTGTAAGTTGAGGGATTGATGCATGACCTGTCTGGCACTGAATTCAAAGTCCAAGGCTGTCACAGGCAGCAGCTCTCCACCCAACCCCTCCACCCTCTCTTTTCGCAGGCTATCACAGGGCCCTGTCCTTCCCAACTTCTTAGCAGCCTGTCCTTTTGGGAACCTTGAGCAGCCCAGGCAAGGACACAGCGTCTGGTGCAGTAAGCCTGTGGAGAGAGAGAGAGAGGCTTTACGTAATGTTCTGCTTTAAACATGGGTGTATGACTTCCCTGACACGGTGCGGTGCAGAGCAGCTCGGCTCGCAGCACATGTCCCCTCGGTACACCCCTCCCGGACAAGGAGCGGGCAGAGAAATCCCTGCAACTTAATTATATCTTTCTCTTTTAAAAGCTTTCTTTTTAAATTAAATTTTCCCAGGCAATTAACTAAAGAGGAGTTTTCAGAATTTATGAATGAATGATGGATATATTGCACAGGACGAGAGCAGAGAGAGAGAGAAGGAGGTGGAGGAGAAGAAGAGGGCATGTATATTACAGTATGAGATTGAGGGCTCTGGTTCTGGAATTTCTTTTTACTGTGAATAAAGTGAAGATTAGCTCAATTCAGCTAAAATGAGAGTGAAGGTGTTGGGTGATTTCCAAGGAATGGGTTCTGGTCATTTCACCCCTTCTTTGGTCATTTCATACCTGGAAAGGTAAGAGGAGCAGTCTGCCACAGGATGCTTGGTACCAACAGCAATTTCAGGATTTTCTACCCACCTAAAATGGAAATTTCATACATTCTTTTGTAATTTAATTCAGGGCTCTGATTATTGGGCCGAAGTCGAACTGTCGACGCATGATCACGTAGTTCACAAGTTCTTGCGGTGGAGGAAATAATGATTTCATTTTATTTTATATGTTGTTGGGTACAAAAAGGACAGGAGGTGTCAACGTCGGCTCGCTCCACTGGACCAGAACTGAACAGGGGGAGATTAGTGTCTTGGTCCAACACTAGGTACTTCCTCATGGCCTCAGACAACTGTTCCTCAAAACTATCCATCCTGCTCTCAGGGTGAAAAACTGACCTCTCAAAGTTGAATAGTTGCAACATGAGGCTGAGAACAAAATGATGCAATTTTCGTCACGCGAAAATAGGAGCTGATTTCTGCAATTCAACCCCGCCATGCAGAGAGCACTTTGGTCTACTCAAAGTGTGCTTGTTTGATATATTACTCTACTAAATGTTATCTAAGAGCATGGTGTTAATTTGGTTTGTTGAGAGGTCATAATTTCATATATTAAGTCGAGTGGCCCACATAGGATCACTGCAAATAGTTGTAATATAAAATGTTCAGAAAACAATACACAGTTAAAGTGGGTGAAAGCTGGTTTATGTAGCTGGCTGATAAATTACAAAATGGTTTGTTTACAGGTATGGAAGTAAGCTAGGGCAAAATGCCAAAGGGGAATTGACCCAAAACCCTTAACTAAACTTAAATCTTCACATTTTTGTGGCAATGTGTTCATTTATTACCATCACTTATGCTACAAATTCACTCTAGAAACTCAGTTTGGTTCATCTGGTATTGTGTAACTTTTTGGCTACTAATGAGCTGAATGGTTGCCGGGCAACAGGAGTACCTGTCCGAATGGAGGTGACAAGTCGACGCTTTGAATGGCTTATCAGAATGCTTCATTGAGGAGCATAGGACTGCATTTCCCTCTGACTAACACTATTTGTGTTGTTCCAAGTGGAGATTTGTCAATCATCAAACAAGATGTTCCATTAGAGAGGCAAAAGATCTCCCTGTAATGATTCTCAAATTACAGATAGACCTCTCAATCCATAGCATATTGTCAATGCGCACCTAAATGGCTCATTGCACTTTCTTCGGTAAAACATGGTTGAACGTTTGCAATGTGTCTAAATGGAAAAATAAGTGCACTCCTTTGCCACAGAGGAAGGACCGAGGTCGTTTGGCATAACCTCAGTCTCCCTTCAAGTGCTCTTGTGAGTTTCTCGAACATGCTGTCCTTCTTATTGAAGCTCCAGCCTACTTGTAAATCCATTAGTGAGGTGGTGTTATGCACTATAGTTCTCACTGTAGGAAGTAAACAGAGAGACTGTGGTTGAGAACTACAGCTTTCTCAGAATTGTGTTAGAAGGCTCCCGGTTGTAGAGAGGAGCCATTTGAGAAGAGATGGAGAGCAATGGGCTGATGACTGGAGGCAGCCGTGTGACCTATTACTTAGGGAAAATGGACTGGTGACCAGAGGATTGCTGGCTCATGCTCTGCTCACCCTCTGCCCTTGAGCAAAGGCAATTAACCTGGATTCCTTCAGTAAATATCCAGCTGCAGAAATGAAAAGAGATGTGGAAGAGTGATAATCGCGTAAGTGACTTTGAATAAAAGTGTCTACTAAGCGGGAAGATTAATATGGCTAATAGAATCATAACTTGTTTTCAAGTTATCAAGGACCCAGGACTGCTGAACGTGTAGAGTGAATGGACCCTCCTCCCTCCTGCCTTCCACACTCCACCTCTTCCAGCTCCTCTCTATTTGTTCACTCTTCCACATGCACGCATTTACAGACTTCTCTCTTTTCCTTTGGCATTAAGGCCTGACCTTGACCTGATTGCTGAGGCTTTTTAAGTAACTCTCCAGAAGGAGATCCAATCATGTGACACCATTCACCCAGCCTCACCCGCTATCCTCTCTCCTGACCTTGCATGTTTATGAGGATGAAGGGAGGGGCGGTGGGGGCTGGGGGGAGGACGCCCGCCACAGGGCTATGTGTAGCTGTAGGGGCTGTCATTCAGTTGGTAATCACTCCACGGTCAAACGGGGTTGAGGTCGTGCCAGACGCATCCCGACTGTCTAAGCTGCACCACGGTCTGACCGCTATTCTGTGTCCTGCTTCGGCTGCGGTGACGAACTGAGCAGGTTTAGTCATCCTCTCGGTTCTCAATCACTTAAACCAGCATATGTCAGGGAAAGGTCATTTCTTGTGCACAATGATTCATGTGCAGAGTGAGCTGGCCGCTTGGATTCCTGTTATTGCAGTTGCCTTCCCTCACTTTGACACTCTACAGCTGCCCTGCTGTTTCAACCTCACTGGCTCGTTGTCTCACTTTAGAGCTCCCTGCTGTCTCTGCCCCAGAGTATTTTTATGCTACTATGTTCACATCTCTGCCTCATGGATATGTTTACCATATGCCTGGGTATATCAAGGCCCAAGCTAACTTTATACAACTACTCCGACGGGGGTCACCCAAATAGCAGTTCATCCGAACAGTGTCAGTGTTATTTTCAGAATATCTTGTGTCTTTATGCTATGAAAATCAAATCAGTGATTTGCTGTTTGTTTTTTGGCCTAATTAAAGTTTAAAATTGGACAATATGCAGCATATTACTACTCTGTAAACAATTCTGAACACAACCGCCCATTTTTGAAGTCTCAGGTTTATTTGTAACTTTAAGTGCAGATATTTAAAGCAGGATAAAAGAATCATTTGCAAAATGATCACAGGAAGTAAGTTTACTTGATGACAGGTAGATGTGTTGGGGAGCCAGCATCTAGCTGTTGTTTATCTGCTTTCTTTTTTTAAGTCTGTAAATATTCCTCAAAGCTCAATCATTTGACTGTATTTACATGTGTATTAGGAATGCACAGTTTATCGGCATTAATATTGGTGTCCGCTGATATTGGTCATTTTCACCAATTTATTATTCGCCCAATAAATAAAAACGAGTCGTGGTATTTGTTTGGTCATGTGATAGTGTTGTATTGCAGGATTGGGGGGATTTTAACTGAATCAGAGAATCTGCGGTGACATTTTTTTTTCAAGGTTTTGAAATATGAAATATCTTTAATATATATAATATTAGTAAATATTGGATGTCGATATTGACCCAAATTCTCACATCAGTGCATCTCTAATTTATATTACCTAGACAAGTGACAATCAGAATTTTGAGTTATGAATTTTGTTGTCTTAAAAGTAGTAGGCAACAGTGAGGGAACTGTTATTAACTACGCAGATGCAGACTTGACCTGCTCGGTCTTTGTGCAGGTAGATAAAATCAGTGGATAATATTGGTTTCTCATGCACGTGTCGGCCAATTGCTGATCTCCCGAAATGTAGGAAATCAGGGCCATTATATTGGTGCACTCCATTCCAAATCACATCACTGTTTTTCTTCTGCTGTTGTGTATAGAATGAATATTTTATTTTGTAAATTTGGAATAATAACACACATATGTCAAGTAATTAAAAGTTAGTGACAAACACCTGTTGAACCAGTGTGGCTCAGAGGTCCTCTGAAAGCTTGAAGGAAGATGAGAGAAAAAAATTATCCAATACATTTTAGTCAGAAAATCTTGATTTTTTTTAATCATACAAGCTAATCTACATGTCAGTCCTCATTATAAAATATTTCTTAAAATAATTTAATTGAAATGTTATTTGGCATGCTTTCTGACTGGATGCCAGTCAGATTTAGCAAACTACTTTCCCCCTCAAGCTAGCATAGCATGGCCAACTAAAACCAGAAGTTTTTGAGGCAACATGCTAAACTTTAAAATTACTCAATGTAATAATAATTGAGTGTAAATGTTATTAAAAACATTCTAAAGGTTTGCTCTTTAAATATTTTGCAGTATTGTTTGCTGGTTTGCAAAGAGGGTCTCTAAGCCTCCTAGCTAATGCTTTTTCGGGTCCCATGGCGTGGAAAAGTTTAGGGACCCCTGTTTTAAACAACCTTGGTTACCCAAAGAATTTAGACTTTTCTTATTCTGCTCCTTTCTTGTCTTGGCCAGCTGGATGTTCGGATGTGTTGACCCACTGCAGAACGGGCTTTAGACCTCTCCTCTATGTGCGGCAGCACGTTGTGACATCAAAAACCAGTTGCTGTCTGCTCGGTTTAACTATGAGCCATACAGATACAGTAAAAGCAACCAGTAGCCAGTATAAACTGGTTGATTATTTTCAGACTCGACCAGCCAGAGGTGCTCCTCTTGTGTAGCTGCCCTATGTCCAATAAGACGCTTGACACATTACTAACTCGCATGTCCTTTTCAGCTGTTAACGGTGGAAGCTTCAAGTAGCTCGTGTAATATGTGTGATTCTGTTTTGTTGCACTGAGATCACACCAAAGGTTATCATAGAGGAGTTAGGTGCTTGTATAACCGTGTTTACAAGTTGAACATTGGCACAGGAGCCAGACAAATGTGCTTTATCCAGGGCCTCTTTGTGTCTAAGCCTCCTTCCCTTCCATTCAGCATTGACCTTGGTACTTACGAAGAGGCAGGGCTTGACCTACATCCGCCCCCTTAACTGGAACTATCACCGCCATCCCCTGCAGAATAAAAAAATAATAAATAAAAAAAATAGGGCTTTCATTCTCCTCTATCCAATAGTTGCTTTGCTCTTCCTCTGTCCATATTAGTTGCTTTAAAATACAAAATATAAAACAAAGCAGTTTCAGTGCTTGCATGGAAGCATGGGAAAGTGGAGCAGAGGACTTCATGGCTGTCTCCGAGGCACCGGCATGTCTGTGTGCACCGGGTCACCGTTAGCACGCAGTGGGCTTAGCACGGAGATGGTGAGAGTTTAGAGGCAGGTCAACCCTCGTCTGCTTTTTAAAAGTGTCAAACTGTGGCTAACGCTAAGGAGGAACCACAAGAACACGCGGAGACAGTGGCATCTGTTTGATGGGGAGGCGCTAGCATGCGGCACTCTAATGTTTAAGGAATGTCTCCTTTAATGAGATCAATGTAACAAACTTGTAAAACATTTGCTGAGTAGGCATGGGTCAGTATGAAAGCCTGATGGGAAAATAACCATCTGGAGCAGATGGAAAAACTCTGCTTAAACAGAAAAAGAACAGAAGAGATCTCACTGTTTTTATATGGCGACTACTGCTTCTAAAACACCAGATATTGCTCCAATAGTGATTTTGCTGCACAAATGCATGTAAAAGAAAAGACACAACACCAGTGAGAGTATTAGCAGCTGTCAGTCACAGAAAATGTGAGTACCAAACAAATATTTTGGAGAATGCATCAACTATGGATGTGAAGGTTAACTGATTTGTGGAGCTTTTAAATAACATCTGGCTTTGTCATTCTTTCCTTTTTTTTGCACTTGTTTTGGTCAAATCCAAGCTGCTCAGATGAAAACAGGGTTTTTGTTTGTGTCGTAGGACTGTGCTTCTACAGCCATTCCTGTACTGGAGTAGTGCAAGTTTTCTCACTAGCGACACCAACTGTTTGGGTAGAGTGTGCCAAAATCAACAACTGAAAGGTTGATGAGCAATCTGTTGTACGGAAGATTCTGCACATGTTGATGAATTTTTTGTAAATGTTTGAGGGGTGAATTGAAATTTGTGTCTATTTCTCATGTATCTTTATGGATCATTGGTAATACCAGAACGTAGTCTGAACTGGAGTAGAGCTGAACATGATGTGGACTGAAGTTTGTGCCTTCAGTTGCCTGACCTGTTTACTAGACATGTTGGCTAATTTTGGGGTTTTGTTTTACACTGGAAGACAGTAAGACCTCATTTATACCTCGTAGTTCTCTTCACTAGCTGTATTTCTATTACAAATGTGTGTACAACTTTGTCAATATTCGGCTAATGTGTGGAAAATCTGGCATATATATGGTGCCAGATTTTCCTGGAGGGTTTAAATTAATTGTGCCAGGCAGTGAAAAACGCACACACCGGTATGATTGACAGCGCTAAGACCCTACTCCTGGCTCTAACTGGTTATTTCTATTTAGTCTTGGGAGAAGGCAGAGCTAAAGTTTTTTTGAAAGCAGCATAGGACGGTTACGTTTTAGGTGCAGATACATGTGTGTTGTATCGTCGTGTTTAGTAGCTGCTGTTTTACAACATGTTGGTTCCAATGGTTCACCAGACTCATTTGGTGACTCTGCTCCCAGATTGCAGCCATCAGATTCGCTTTTTAAACCAGCTTTTCCGGGCTTGCTCTTGCTAACGGGTCTTCTGTGGTAGAAGACCATGAACCTGGCAAATAACTGATGCAAAACTCAGACATCTGAGGTTTGAGCGCGTACGAATCGACGTACACACTCGAGCTAGCAATACAAGATATTTCATAGAAAGAGAGAGGGGTCACTGAAAATTTTCTGTGGCCACCACTGAAATGCTCAACATTTGTGAAACTTGTATTGAGGGTGGTTATTATGTTTTTTCCAGGCACATACACTTTACACCACAGTTTACAAGCCCTTAGCACTATTTTATTAGGTAAGCAGTCAACTTGGTTTTCACAGTTGTATGTTCTACTACATGTTAAGACATGAGACAGACAGGAAACATGGGGTTTATTTGTCCGACACACTCAGGATACTGTGCTACTGTGGAGAAAACGACAGTGTATTTGGTATTGGAGCTTAAATTTACAGGTATACTGATGGAAATGTCAAATTATTGGCTGGAAAAGCAGATGAAAAACCTTGTATTCCTCCGACAATACCTGCATGTTGCCGGCACAAGGGAGGTGTTGCTTACAGAAGAGCTGAGATGTGTGACTCTTTGTGTAATACAGAGCAACCAGTGCCTGGGAGCAACTGTGACGCATTAAAAAAAAAGCTTCCAAAACTCAAGAAGAATTGCTGAATTAGTCTGTAAAGGCTCTTAAAAGGTAATAATTAAATGTCAATCCGAGACCTACAAATATAGCTCTTGAGTGGAACTAAACAAAGGTTGCTAAGCAACAGCAAGGCGCTGTTGAGTGATGAGCGATGGTTTTTGGCAGGTGAATAAATATTTAAATTAGCAGTGGAAGGTGCGCGTTGATTAGGCGTTTTGCGCAATCGGCGGCGGCGAGAAATCCAGACGGGCTCCCGGCGGAACAAACTCCGTCCTGAATGAATGAGAGAGTCAGCGGTTGTGAGCGAGGGGCGCGATGTGGTGAACAGACCGGGGGCTGAGGGCGAGAAAAAATAAGAGGTGAATGAGAGAGCGCGGCTCGGAAAAGGAAGTGGTTGCATGAGAGCACCGTGTGTGTGATCTCAAATATATCATGTGCTGTCCTGACCGTCATGGAGGAATTTAAAGGGGGCCAGTGTCATGCTACCAAGCATTAGGGCAGCCCATGGCTCACTTAGCCCTGGAACACCTCTCTTAGCCAGGACAGGCTCGTAATTTTTCAACTTGGATGACATGTCATACCTTAGCTGGTGTTAAATGACGTGTGTGTGTGCGTGTGTATGCTTGTGTTTTAAAAAAGCAAAGGATCTCATTTAGATGTTTTGAGTGAGACACGAGATAATGACCATGTAGAGGATGAGAGATGGAAACCTGGAGATAGACTCTGCAGATGATGCTAACCCCTGAGGAGCGGTTGTTGTTTCAAGGCGTGGGAGGGGCTGCTGCCAAAAATACACCAGGTCAGCTAATATGGGTTCCTTTAATCCAGAGGCAGAATGCAGGGATCAATCACAGAGCAGTTCGTGTGTCCGTTTTATCTTTTTTTGTTTTTTAACTTCTTTTCTTCTTTAACACCCCACCGCCAACACCCTCCCCCCGTTTTTACTGTCTCCCTCGATCACGCTCTGCAGAGCTCCTCACACGATCTTAGGGAGGGGATAAAGGAGGGAGAGGAAAAAAAAAAGAAAGCAAGAAGAAAAGTGGGTCAGGGCGACCTATTTTTTTTCCCACAGTTCACGGAGGCAGAGGGTGGCGGTGTTATCGTCAGTTAGACGAGGAGCGGGGCCTGATGGGGAGGCAGGGCCTTGTCGCGAGACGCAGCCACTCAGAACTGGGTCAGCGGCAGAGGCTACGTCTTGTAAACGGCTTGTCATACCGGGGGAGAAAAGCTGCAAATGAACCATAGATTATACGCCCCAAGCTGAGCACTGAGGTCTCTCCTCTCTCTGCAGCCTCGCACTTCACTTCAAAAAAAAAGAAGAAAAAAAAAAACCCCTTCATAGTATAAGCCTTACAGTGGAGCAGAGTCTCTAAAGCACTGCCACCTCCTTTAAGGTCCTCCCTCCCCTCGCTCAGTCTCCAGTAATAGCGTTTGATTACTGCAGTCAGACCCGACAAGCTCAAACCCCAAGCCACACATGGTTTTAAGTAAAGATTCTTTTCACATTTTTCCTTCTTTGTCACACCGGTGGCTGTTTTTTTTTTTTTCTAAATATATCCGGCTTTCCCCCAGATTTGCCTGGCTTTATTCAGGTCAGTTTATTTACTGGAACAAGTTCAACCACGGTTTACAAGTGAGCCATATATATATTTGCTTATTCAGCTGTAATGACCCCCTTTTTATGTTATCTGTGTCAGCGCCTGGGATGTGAGTTTAAAATTGGCGTAAGTCAGATTTTATATTCCTTGAAACGGAAATCATTTTAGTAAGATTAACAGTTAGGATTCGATATGTGGAACCATTTTAATTATATTGTTGAAGCATTGGCGTGAGTAGAGTGCTGTGCATGGAGCCGCCCCCTGCCTCACCTGTAGCTACACACTCCCTGTCAGCAGGCTGAAAGACGAATACCACAGTTTTGTTCCCAGTTTTTTTCTACAACAGAAAAAAAACTTTAGTACCCCAAACTTAAATGCAAAAACAAATTGATTTTTTTGTTGTTGTCATAGTTTTTAGTAATATCATCCTAACTTAATTTTGTTTGCTTGAGAACTAAAAATCCCTAACTTGGCATAACACACATCACCATATTTTAATGTAACGGCGGATGAAAACGATACACATCTTTTACAACAGTCCTGTTAAACATTCAACTTGTTAGCAGATGTTTCCGTAGCATCTTCACAGGCTGTGCCACTGACAACAACACACGTTTTTGAGATCACCTGAGTCGATGCTCAGCTTGCCATCAAAGAAACATGTCAGTGTTCCAGAATCGTCGTTTTCTACCCGAACTAGTACGCCCTCATAAAGCAGCTGTACCTCTGTGACTCAGTTGCTTGTAAAACAAAGGCAGAGCGCTGACAGAACGTCTGAGGTAGATAAGGTAGGAGTTTTATTTGTACTGCTTAAAAAAAGTAATTAATTTTATTGCATCGACAATAAAACCATTACCAGTACACACACTCATCGAATAAAGAGGATATATAGTTGGGATATTCCAAGTTGAAGCAGAGAAATGACCACACCACTAATCCTGACTCTGTGTCACGTGACCAAATGCAACCACAAACATCATAATTAACAGAAATAAAGGCTTAAAAACGTAATTTTATGTGGAATTGATCTACATTTGTTTCACTTAGTTTAACAAATTTATTGAATATGTCTCAATTTTAGCATAGTAAAAACAAAGTTCAGTGGGCAAGAACAGCAATCACAATGAGATTAAATTAGTTAAGTTTTTGTTATTTCTCTATGACTTATAGGCACGGTTTATCCTTATGGATGAATTAATGATTGCGTGTAAAATTTTATTAAATTCATGTGGATTAAAATCTCTGTCATGTCAACTGACTGTAGCCAAAATATAATCCTTGCCTTAATTCCAGGTTAAACATAGATTTAACATTGAATCATGATGAAATCCCATCTACCTGTAGCCTCAGCAGTAAAGCCAGGTATACCGCCAAGTCGGCAGCGAGATCATATTATCAATTTTTGTGTGAAATTGATACATGGAACATGTTTTCCAGATTTCGCTCCAGTAGAATCGTTTGGCGGAAAGCCGTGAAGTGGCAGGTAAAGAAGAGTCTTAAATCACTGCACTTTTAATATTGACTGCGCAGGCGGCGCCGCTCGCTCCTTTGTACCCTTTGTGTCTCAGACAGACAAAGCGGGATAAACACTGGGTTTGATCTCCTCCTCACAAATAATTGCACTAGCTGTTATATTGAGCTAAGACCTTTAGAACTGAAAATCGCAGGCTTATTCAGGCGTCGGGGTCTACTTATGGAGCAATGCAATTTTCAGGCAGCAGAGCTCACTCATATTTCACTATGTGGAACAAATCTGCCTGTAATGAATCTCTCAGGACACTGTGGTGCTTCCACAAACGACTCTGTGTTGTGTGTTTTCTTTTTTCTTTCCTTTTGGCTCTTCTGGAAGGGAAGAGCTCTACAGTAGGCCCTTTTTAATATTTTAGCACATCTCCCTGATATGAAAAGTAGATCCCCGGCCTTTGATGGGAGCAAACAGGCTCGCGCCAATTAAGTGTTTGTGCTGTTTCTGTTTTTTTAAAATATTTTTTTTATATATTAGTCTCAGCTGATGCTAATCGCATTGGTTTCGCTCTGTTTTAAAAACAGCCTTATTAGCCGAGGTGTCGCGCTAACAAACAAGGCATGATATCCTGAGGTGAGGCTAAACGTGGCGGGGAGATCAGATTAGTGGCGAAAGTCCGTGTTGGTCCGCATGTCCCGCTCTCCTCTGGGCCCGCGGTGCTGGCGGGCAGCAGACCTGTCGAATGTTATTCTTAGCCCCAGAACTTCATGTCTCTGTGCCAGAGCCCCTTAACGCTAATTGCGGAGACTGTTCGTGTCGATCAACAACAGCCTCCTAGGGGGGGAAGTGCATGCGTGCCGCGGCCTGTCTCTCAACATTTGTGTGCGCGAAGGTGAAAGCTGAAAACCGGTCAGAACCAGAACTCTGCCACTCCAGCCAGTTTTGTATTTTTGTCATGATTTTTTTTCTCTTTCTTTCTTACTTTCATGTGTCTGTGTGATGGGGAGCCACCACTGTGCCTTGAGCAGATGGTTTCCAGCAGGTCTGCTTATGACATAATGTGATAACAATACATTTTTCAAAGGTCAAGATTAAAGACAGTCAGTACCTTGGTCAAGAAGGAAGGCAGACGTTAGAATTAAAATGGTTTAATTGGTGGAACAGTTTGCATACATCCTGTTTTTGTGGAGTTTAATTAATATTTCAGAGTAGAAATTATGTGGGTTTAACAGCTACAAGCAGTTTTTAAAGTGCACTTAATCAATCAAGCTATCAATCAAATTCCATTATTAAAAAGAAATGAGAATGCCTCAATGAATTCAGTTCCAAATGAAGGATAAAACTTAAGATGCACCAATCTGACTTCCTTGGCCGATACTGACTTCTGGTTTCCTTAAAGGTCTGACCTGCTGATTCAGATTCTGTAGGGAGGAATTTCCTCATTCCTCATTTTCTTTAAAGGATTGTTATTGGGTAGATATAAGCTACACTTGACTCATGAAAGAGAGAATGGGCTTCACTTTCTTTGACAGAGGTAATCGTTTTGAATCTAATAGAACATATAGGATTTCCAAGATTATCCTAACTTATGCATTAATGTATAGGATCCTGAATGTCATCACATAAAGCCCATCAAAGTATATGCTTTTGTTTAGTCTGCGTAGGCACTGTGGATGGAAAATGGTGGGAAGAATTATTGTAGATGCTTTCTTTTAATTGAATCTTTAGCCGATTCCAAACTCTTGCTGATTGGTTCATCTTTTATGTGGATCTTTCCCCTAACAACCACATCTAATAATACCGTTGATTAACAATGACTGCCTCAATGTTAAATGTTTGTTAGGATGTTAGCATTAGTGCTAGTGCTAGCATATTAGCATTGGCAGCTAAAAGCTGGATACAAACAAATACTCCCTCCAACACAAAAACTTTAACCCCAAGTTTTCTAACCGTTTGTTATATTCATCAGTAATACAACTCATATAAACATATCACCTTTATCGTACATTGCAATGAACATGGCTAATAACGGTATGATTTATTACCAAAATAAAGTAGCTAATACTCAAATTTAACTGTTATTGAATATAATATTTTCAGACTACTATCCTCGGACATAATGTAAAAAGAATGAAGGGATTTGCGCACATTATACTTTAACAATGGCTGAATTTCCAGGCTTATTATTGAGCATATTGCTTGGAGCAGGGCAGTGCAAATATTGACTGTATTAGTTGAACTTTGGTTGCCTGCGTCTCAGTTGCAGGAAGGGTGCCTTAGTGTTTGCCTGCCAATAAAACCCCTCTTTGTGCTTTCACGCTGAATTGCGCTCCTCTCTCAGGCAGAAAGTTGACTTTGATAGTGCAGAGTGAAGTCAGAGGCTTTGGACTATGGACCACAGTGTTTACTTTGGAAAATCCGAGGTCTTCAGAGGAACCCAGCAGATCATCATCAACCTGTCAAAACAAACTCTCCCGAGTCGCCGCCCCTTCTCTGTGCAAGAGAGTTTTGATTGGCTGCCGAACTCCGTGCTCATCCCCAGGGCAGAGGTCGGGGTGTTTGTTTGGAAGCTGCGGCGGGTCACCGTGTGCCAGTGGCTCGGAGCACAGGCAGCAGGAAAACAGTCTGGAATTTCTCCAAACGGCAAACAACACCTACGTTTGTGAAGGACCTTCTCATCACACAGGTGTATTCCCTAAAGCAGCTCCTTCCTGGCCCCCTGTAGAATCCCCTTCCCTGAAATGGCACCGAGCTTGCGCATAAGGGAGTAGGAGGTTAAAAATAAATCCACACGCTCCAGTCAGACATTTTGAAATTCTGTTTCTATCTCGAACCGATAGGGAGGTTAAAGATACAGCATCCCGATAAATCTCTCTCCACCGGGGAGAGCAGATAACGAGTGGCACTGATTGGATCAGAGTTGTTGAGAAAGAAGGGAAGGATAGATGGGAAAGGGGTAAGGAGATTGGGCTAGGGGGAGAGAAGAGATGTCTATCAGCCTGTGAGAGAGGGTTTTTTCCCCCCTCTTTATTTTTTTGTCTTGCAGATCCAGTTCAAGGGCGCCTGCAGGCGAGGCAACTCTCGCTCTTGCCGTGCCAACGCTGTCGCTCAAGGTCATATGAGCCAGTCCTGTGACATTAAAGAGGAACAGGAAAGGGGAAGGGAGGGGTGGGGGTAGGGGCGCAGAAGCCATCAGCCACAAGCGCACACATACACACACACACCCATATACACACACACATTCAAATGCCAATTGAGTTGTTGGGGTGAAAGTCGCCTTTAACTCCTTCGGCCGTTCCTGTGACACTCCCACATCTGTCTGGTGTTCGCGATGGGTTTTGTCAGGCCAAGAGCTTTTTAAGGGCAGTAATGAGAGTGTCTTATTCACTGTGCACCAAGCCAAGAGATGCTTGGCTAACTGCTTTGTAGTTGCCTGCCACACATCCAGCCAACTCTTGTGTGAGACGTAAAGGTTGAACGAATAGACGGAAGAGAAAAGTCACAGTGATAAAACGTCTAGAGAGGGTGGGAGAGAAGAGAAGAAAAGGTCCAAAACTTAAAGGTACAGCGATCCAGAGGAAAGTGTTTGTTTCAGCTGTTAGGTGAGGTTTCGACCCAGTAGAATTTGCCATCAGGCCTTGGCTGCAGAAAGTGCACTCTGCTGCACCAGCAGGTGTTTTCAGAGGGGAAAATAGGGCTTTGGTTGCATATTCCAGGTGTTTAATGTTTTTAACTGTTGCTCTTACTTTAAGGCATGCCGTTTTCCAGTTGCAGCTTTGCTCCTGTAATGTGAATATAAACATGTTGGTGCAATTACTCGACATCTTAATTATGTCTGACCCACAAAGCTTTATCCACCCAGGCCATTTTCCATTACAGGGAACGGCGCAGCCCAGAAATGCTGAGTACAGGTTTCAGAAGCACAGAGAACCAGCAGTTCTATTTCGGCATTTTGATCATTGTTTGTTCGAAATGGATTGTATTGTACTTTTGTTTTGAATTGTCACACAATAATACTGACTAGAAAAAAACTTGAAATTGGAGTAGACATTAATAGAGAGATGAAGCTCATCTTTAAAAAGGAAAATCAGAGCTTCGACTTTAGTCTTGGACCGACTCTTATTTTCTGGTTTTATCCCTTCGCCCACGCTGCTCCCCACCCTTTGGCACTTTATTTAAGCAGCAGTTGTTTTACTGGGAAAAGGAATAGTCAGAAAGCCAATATGTGATCAGATTTAGCCAATTTCTTGTATGTAAACAGTCGGGAGGACAGTATGCCCATTTGCAGTATCTCTTGTAAACAGTTATCAATCCTGCAGCAGACATCAGCTGTAGTTTAAAGCAGCAGTATGCTTCTTGATAAAACATATTTGATAAAACTGTCTCCATGTTGTGACAGTATGAGACAGGTAAACTCTGAAATGATCGATCTCCTCCAATTCTTCCCTTAGCTAGTATTGCCATCTGAGGAAATGCTGTCAGAAGAAATGCTCAGAGCCAAGAGGAGGGTCTTAGTGCTGTCAATCTCCCTCATGTACTCGCTGCTAAATGGACTAATGACAGAGAAACAACTTACTGTTAAAGGAAAACTGTCTGTCTGCTGTCTTCTGTGTCCATGGTAAATAGCCTTAGCCTGTGCTGTCGGGAATACATTGTAGTGCAACAGAGAGCACGAAGGGGAGAGTTAGAGTGGGAGTGAGCAGCTTGCACATGAGGTTGATTAACAGCGCTAAGACCCTCCTCTTGGCAGAGGAGCTTGCTTTATTTTTCCACAGAGTATCTGTCTCCTACAGACTGTCACATCATAGTGACACTTTCAGCAAATATGTAAAAAAGTATTTTTCTTTAATAAAATTTGCATACTCAAGGAAAAGGTCTTGGCCCTCATTTTCATGTTGGTGCATCACTAGCCCTTTGTTCCTTTTCCCCTCCTTTTTTACCTTTTACCACATATCCAATTAGGATGGTCTGCCACCTTTAAAATGATTACATTCATACGGTACGATAAGAAACACAACATTTTTGTTTTTGCCAATAAATAATAGAGAAACATGGTAGCTTTTTAAAATCTGGGAACAGTTCAGTGTGCAAACTGTTGTAAAAGTATTAAAGGTACAGAGTTAGCCAAAAGGCTTTGTGTCATTTTCAGTCCAAATGACCAAAACATCAGCAGAAAAAAGGATTTACAGGATAGTACTTAAGCCCCTCCCCTTTTTTTCACACTCTGGTTGTGTGTTTTTATTGGTCAGCCTGGTATCAGCTTACACTGTGCAACAGTAATGTCTTGTCTGACAGCAACACACAGCTGCACACATCAGGGTTGGCCTACAGCCTGAGGATCTGCGCTGCAGTCTGTGTTAGTGCCAGTGAACTGACCTGTAAAAGTCTTTTTTTTTTTTTTATGTCTTACCTTCCATCGGCAGGAACACCATTAAACCTACAAGTGTCCCACAGAATTTTTATTTTTTGTTGGCCATGACGGTACATCATCCCCTTGTAGCACTGCAACTTTTATCATTCTTAGCAGGCAATTAGAAGAACTACTTAGTTTGTTGTTTTACACTAGCATACAGGTGGTGGAAGAGAAACTCAATGTGAATGCAGAGAATAATTGTTATTTTGCGGGGAGGATAGACATAGACAAATTAATGTTTTTTTTCTTCTTCTTTTTTGGAGTTGAACAAATAGCCATACCATCATCTACATTCCCTTGTAGATGGAAAAAAGTACAGGCGGATTCATTGTTGGAGTCCACAAAGTCAGTCTTCCAGGCCTCTAATGGAGCCGCTTCAGGCTATGCATCAATATGACATCCCAGATTACAATCTTTAGAGTTTGGGAGCACTTTAGGTACTTTCAGAGCAGGGAGAACAGAGCGAGAACTGGCCGAAAAAGCACTGAGTCATTATAATAACAATTGTGGAGATGGGTGGAGCCGTGCAATGATACAGCTTGACAGAAATTACTTAAGTATACCCATGGAGACTTGTCGTGAGGCTGAGGGGCTTAATAGGGATTTGACTGTATTGAACCTAATAGCATCTTGTGTTTAACATGGCATCATAGTATTATTATATTGATTCGTAGTTCAAAGTTCAGGACTGTTTTAGCTTTTGAGAAGTTTGGAAATGCAGTTGATTTCTATCCCTTTGTGGATTTCAAAAGGTGATAAAAGTGTGTAAGAGGTGGCTAATAATACACTGAATTCTTTATGAAGTTGTAACTACAGATGCTTGTTTCAGGACTTTTTTGTGTGTCAGAAACTGTTCCTTCATCCCTACGACTTTACAAGGAAAGCATTTATAGAAAATGGATTGACACCAAAACACTGCGGTGCAGCAATGCTACATGATCTGCATTAGTATTATGATTGTGGAGGATTTGCCTCCCTCACTAATGACGTTCCAGACACTTCTCTATCTTGACAGCAACAAATATTCTGCTCTGTTTAGTTGCAGTTACTGGAAAAAAAAATTTAAGTTTTGCTTTGGGGATTCACAATATGTCAGCATTAACATCGGTATCGGCCGATGTTAGTAATTTTTTAAAACATGTCTAATAATTAACAACTGATATTGATTTCTGCCTCTCCATTTGTGTTTCTGGAGAGGAGAGGTTTGGTCATGTGAGAGTAATGGGGATGCTGCACTGGATTGTGGGGTGTTTAAATGACGTATCATGGATTAGAATCGGGAAAGTTATCATTGTAGTTGTTTTTCACGATGTCAAAAGGTTAGAGAAACGTAGATAATTCTGGTAACTTTGGTTATTGGCAAAAACAGCAATACTGATATCTGATTTTGTTATCGGATTCGGTTCAGTTCATCCCTTCTTTGATTTACATGTTGTAAAATTGAGTAAAAAGTGCTTTCTGCTGCTTTCTATGGCCTGCTCTACACAGAGCAGGTCACATGACTTGGACAGGCCAGGAACTGCACCAGTCTCTGCTAATGTGAAGAACAGAAAGGCAAGATCTTCTTAGATTGATAAAATAATGTGATGGACTATAATATAGGTCATCATCAATAATCTGTGAAAACTAAATTATTCTCATTTTTAAAAATGAGTCGCATAAACCATGTCTGTACAACTTCCTTTGACTGACAACATCATATATACTAGACTAAGAACAGATGTTGGTATTATTGGAATTAGAATCAGAATCATCCACCTCGTGTTATTTTATGTATTTAAAAAAATGAATGAACCGTACTTTTTGATGGTGAGGCCTTTTCTCATATCCAAAGTCACCACATTTATGTGTCTCAAAGTACTAAATTAATACTTGGAACAGATTTTGATGTTTTGATGCATCCTTTCTCTTTATAATAAAGAGCTGGTAGCAGAGAAATGCTTTATTGTGAGAACCTGGCTCATTTGAAAGTACACCTGGCCCCACAAAACCTTTCCATGATATTCTAGGAAAAACTGCCATGTATATCAATCTTGAAGCCACCTTCTAAAATAGTTCAGCAAAATTGCCAAAAAATGCAAGTCTGATAATTAAGCCACCTCAGCACAAGTTGCCCACTGGAGCTGTCCATGTCTGCACTCATATAATAACAGTGGAATTACTGCGTTTTCTCTGCGCATAATTACTTTTTCAGCATAATCGTTTGTTTACATTTCTCTCAAAGTCAAGGGATTGTTATGTCTGAGGAAAATTCAAATCTTGACTTTACTTTGATAGGATAGTTGATGGTTGTATAAACAAGACTGAAATGTGTTCTGTGAACTGCGAGACTAGGTAGGTGTACCTTCAAAGAAATAAAGTGATCAGTTTTTAGGTACAGCTGCATAAAAGTAAGCAAAAAGTTGTATTTTTCTTCCACAGTCCTAAAGAACTTAGCAATGGTGTGTGGGCTCGATGTCTGGCAGGGACTTGGGTTCAGCTCGGAACAGTCGCCGGGGGAAAATGGGGTAGAGGAGCTTGTGTATCCAGCCTGGGTGACATCTAGCCTAAGTCCCCATGAAGTGTACTTTCTACTCAGACGGGATTTTCTGGATAAGTGTCCCTAACGCCGGTGACGCAATCCTTTTGAACACTGACCACTCAAAGCTGGATTTGAAGCTCCAGTGAACTCTGTTGAACTTTGACATTCAAAGGTACTGAAAAGTAGGAGGAAAAATAGATTCCTGCTTTTTTTTTTCTAAAAGAATTTCCTAACTGTAAATAAAACTGCCATGATTTGGGTAAATGATTGTTAAATACTGCTACCGATAGTCTTTTCTTTTTTTTTTATTGTCTGATAATCTTGGAGAAAATATCACAGCTTGACAAGATTATCGTATTGGCACTAGAATTTCAAACAGAGGTACATAAAATAGTCAAACTGCTTTTGTTTAAATCATAAAACTAACAATCATTTCCACTGCTACTGAAATAATGTATTGATTCTTACTATTATACAGTGGAACCCTGTCTATTAGCGGTGCAGGATTCGCAGATTTTCGGATTGTTCTCTTAATTACTTGCAGAAAATGTGCCCATTTGCTGATTTTTCCATATATTGGCTGGCAGTTTCAAAGCAGCCAATCCAGGAAATAACCAAAAATAATTATATAATAATAAATGTAGGAGTCCTCTGTTAGTCAGCAAGACAGCAATGTGCAGCAACATGTGGAGGAGGGGCAGCTGTGTATTACTCTACGATCCATACTGACTCCCATCACGCTGATCTCATTAACAAAACTTTAAACCTCAGGATGATGGGATGATTATAAAGCTGCCAGTGATTTTGTAACCATAACGTTTTTTAAAACCGCAACATCATTAATCAGCCCGTGCCTTGTGCTAATTAACATTATTAGAAGCATATAAACTCCCAATGAGTCATGATGGAAAGCCTTGGTCCTTTCATCCAGCCATTCCTCACAAAAGCAATGGTGATGATTTTTGCCGACACAATCACGTTTCTCAGAGTTATGCAAGATTACATGGTTAACAGTTAGTTGTGCCAGGCCCATGCATCACCCAGCTGGCATAGCACTATTTCGACTCTTCCCTTTGATTAAACGCAAAGGCATTTAGACTAAACAATCAATGCATACAGGCTTGAGTCCTGAATTGCTCGGGTATAAATCTTCCTGCTGCCTGGCGTGGAGTCGCCTCTGTATCATTTTTGCTGATTACTCTTCCCATTACTCAAAACAGATGTGTTTGCCGGTGATGAATGGTCCAATTATGGAATATTTGTCACCCATTTGATACCTGCTGTTAGTGTGTGTGTCTATGCATCAAAAAAGGGATTGTTTAACGGATCAGTTGGATGTTAGGATGGGGAAGTTTTGTGTCTATGTCCACGATTCTTTCAGAAAATAGAAGATATTTGACGAAAGCAGAATGCTGGTCTGTTTTGGGATCAGAGTGGTGTGTCCTGGACCTTTTAAATGACTGCTGTAACCTCAGAAGTCTGCTGCCCTCCTCGTTCCCTGTTCTCATAGCTCACACATAGCAGTCATACATGTCCACACTGTAGATGACCCTGTCCAACTGCTCCAAATACACACCAGAAACAACACACACGCACCCTCACAGCTGAAAGGATTCCTGTACACACCCCCTTATCCCACCTCACACCCCCCTTCCACGTCTGTGGACAGTGGGCTGATTCTGCAGCTTCCCTCCTTCTCTCCTGCTCTGCTGTACCAAGCTATGTGTGTGTGCGTGTGTGTGACAGCTGCCTAATTGGGCATTCTCCCCTCGTCGGAGCGGCTGCCTCTCCCCCCTCTCCTCCAGCCCGGGCCAGGGCTGCTGACGAATGGCAGCGGATTACAGATGAGGACACGGTGACCCGCCTGACCTTGCTGCACAGCCGCTGGGGGGATGGGGTGGAGGTATGGATGGAGGGAGGGGGAGAGAGAGAGAGAAAGAGAGAGGAGTCCATGGGGGTTGGAGGGGCGGATGGGGTACTGGTACTGCAGAACGGCGGGGGAGCAGAGGGAACGATTGGTTGATGCCTCCAGGTCAGGGAAGGGATAAGGTCAAGTAAAGGTGGGCAAAAAAGTTTGGAATGAAGGTGATTAGGTAGACAGGAGAAGGATCAGACATTTAAATGACAAATGCCACATGACAATACCCCCCACACCCCTCCCTCCCTCATGTGAACCTAAGTCAGTATGTCAAGGGCACGAGCCCCCACTGCGGCATTCCCCCCACCGCGCTCTCCTCTCATGTTTATTTCCTCCCTTCTCCTCCTCTTCCTCCGTGCCTCCTCTCTTCTTCTCTACTTCTTTTATGCGCCTTTCAGACGAGCAGCTTCTGTGTGACTGCTGGCTCGTCTCCACACGCCCACGGGCCGCGATGTGCTCGGTCAAAAGGAGGCAGCAGGTCCTTGAGTGTGGAGAATTTTAATTCCTTTCAGCACTATAGATATTTCCATGCCCCCGCTCTCCCCTCTTTCCCCTTCACCCCCTTCCCTTACCACCATCACCACCTTCTTCCTGCTGCGCGTTTGAGACTGCCAAGGTGAGGTTGTGTCCTCTTGTTAAGAGCGATTAATGGTACTCGTTATGTACATAATGAAATATCCCTGCTTATGCATTGGGTGGCGTTGTTTCCTGCTACTGCTGACAAGCGCATGCTAGTATGAATATGTTTCTGTATGTATGCAGAAGGTTCGGCCACCGCGTCACTCTTAAGGGATGAGAAAATTTCACACATTATTACTAATAATAGCACATTTTAAAACTCAAAATGTATAATTACGATTCTAACATTTATTTCTCCCGTTTCACACATGGAGTTGGGGCTGAAGTGATTCCTCAAATCACTCGATTACATAAAGTCCTCCTGGGAATCCCAGAAAACCTCTGATTGGATCCTTTACAACCTAGAATATCAAGGAGGAGCTCAGTGCCCTGAAATTTATATGGAGTCAGAGAAAGTCTGAGAATAAACAAAAGCCTTCTCCTTTTAAGTTAGTGCTGCACAAATCCTGACTGCTCATCTCTGGACAGAGGTACTTAAAACCAAAGTGACTCTCTAGCTTTTTTGTAGAAAGGATATTTCCTTGGAAGGGTTTCTGGTATATAATAAAGTAGATGGTTGTAGATGGTGGAAAAAGGGTGTGCACAAGTGTCTGTGTCCACTGGTTCTAAGGGAAAGCATATGCTTTTTGGGGATTTTAAGTACAAAAGGGGTCAAGGGATCACCTGGTCAAGCATAGATTAGATTACCTGCATTACTTTAGTATTTGTGGGATTAGTACACCTCCTTATTTAACACAGTTCTCCATGTCTGGAAACGCAGAAAAAGTTAACATTGTGAAAAGTTTGAGTTTCCAGACTGTAAAGTCTCATTCCATCATGGGAAGCGGAAAAGTCAGGCTGTCTGGAAATGTAAAAGTGTATTTTTTTTTCCAGTGAGCACCTTGAGTTTTGGTTTGCCATATCACAAATTAGATTTCTTTTCTAATTGATTAATCATTTTAGTATTTTTTCACTCTCAAATGAAAAGGGACATTTTTGGCTTTTTAAATCCTTTTACTGATGGGTTTTAAAATGAATCCAACATTCTTAAACCCTTCACACCTAAAAGAGTTAATGGAGATTTTGAGGCTTTAATGTAAACGGGCTAAACAGGGTTTCGTGTAGATGCCAAAAATAAACTTTTATTCTTTTATCTTTTAATCTTTTATTACTATTTTGGGAAATTATTGGAAAATAAACACAAACTGAGATGTAAAGGATCTGGATTTAATCTTGTATAACGCCATCAATTTTATATATTTTTAGTATAGATTTTTACTGATCCAGGTCAAGATGCCAAAGAATAGTGAAATGGCCCTTCATCACCCTGGCGAATAATAAGCCACCACAATTACTGTGCTTCATTATATAATGACACAAAGTTTGTAATAAAGACAACTAGGGCATTTTTTTTTTTGCTTCATTGTGTTATAGAAAAAAAATCTTGACTCTGGAAAACATTTTGAAATGGGAGTACCATAAGAACCTGGTATTCAGATTATTTATATATTTGTTTGCTGTGCTCCTACCATTGACTGAAATCTGGGTGTGGTAAAGGACTCAGTCTCTGAACCTTCAGAGAAACTTAAAGACACTTTTAAAGTCAGCCTTCTATCACCTGAAGAACAGTTCCTGGCTCAAAAGACTAATGTCGCAGCAAAATTTGGAGGAACTTCCAGAAAACTGCAACACAACCCTGAGTTCCTTTAGATCGAAGCTTATAACCCACCAAGATTTAGAGTTGCCTTTGATTAATAGTAAGTGGAAGATTGAGCAACATATTTGATGTGCATTTGCGCAGTAATTTTGATCATGACATTTGACATATTGTAATGTTTATTGCTTGTTTCATAATTGATGACTGTATGATGTTTTTATGATGTAAAGCACTTTGAATTTTCTTGTTGCTGAAATGTGCTATACACATAAACTCAACTTGGGACAGAAAATAGGTGGAAACTGTAACAGTCTGATGTTAGTATCTGGACTGGCCCATGCTTTTTGCACAGTAACGTCTTCTACTCACAAAAACTTTGCACTGACTCAAAAACAGAGTTTTTGTATGTTCATAAAAATAAAAATAGCATTAAAGAAGCTTTGTTTCCACTTCTACAGTGTGTTTGATATGTAGCAGAAGCCCCTTCCTCGCCTGCACACAAAACACACCTTGTGAGCCGTCTCTCCAAATGAAAACCGAACGGGAATTAAGACCCCGTCAACTCCCAGTCAAGTTTGTTCCTGTTTCCTTCTTTAGATGCTCGCAACACTGCAGCTCCCCTGCGTGACGTGTGTTCAGAGCGATAGAGATGGGTGGCTCACCACCGAGTCCCATTCTGACTGGCGGAGTAAATTTAGATCTAATCTCCTTGCGCGCAAGTGTGTTTGTGCTTGTGCTCCTTTTGTAGCCCGAGAATGTTCACCTAACAGCAGCTTTTAAGTTGACCTTGTTGTGCTGTTTGCTCATCCACGGCTCCTGTGTACATGCGCGTTTTCTAGGACAAGACTGTGCCGGCTTCCCCGTTGGGTTTTCATTTAGATCTTGTGCGAGTGCGTTCGCCCGCACCAGCTTGTGTGCGTGTGTGCGAGAGCCAAACGCCATTCAGTGCCTGAGTCAAGCTGTGCAAGCTCTTTTAATCCCACGCCCCACTGCACGTAGGCTTGATTAGTGGCAGCAGTTATCTGTGCAGAAGACAGTCCGTCCTCCTTTAGCATTTGGTCAGGTCTGGGGCACTTGGAGGAGGGGGTGTCAAGTCATGAGAAAGGTGAACGAGAAGGGGAAATGGGGGCAGCAGAGGATGGTGGGATGCCTCATTAGTATTCTCAAGGAGCGCTCCTGCCAGCAGAGCAAATTGATTACTGCATTTTACCTGTATCAGCCTCCATGGCTAAGGATGACAAGGTACGGGAGCATGATGTGTGTCCGCATTCACCTCCCAACCTGCAGCACAAAAGGTGTTTTAGCATCTGCCTTTGGTGTAGCTTGTTCTAATACTCTCCTGATCACTTTTTCCCTCCGTTTACCATCTGATAGAGTTCTCCCTGTCTTCTTGATCTTCTTCATTACGGCAAAATGACTGTGGAAGTTGGGTGCTGCCCTCGTCTATCTGTCTCTGTCTCTGTCTGATTTAATGGTCAGTGGCTGACCGAGAGAGGGAAGACTCATTTCCTGTAATCCTTGGCCCTGTGCTCGTCTGCATCTCGGACAATTAGTGGGTTTCTCTTGGTTACGGAAAATGCAACCTGATCAATTTCGTCAACCCTTCAACCGAGTTCACGGTTTCCACCAAAGCACGCCGACAAACAAAGGAGTTTTTACTCCAGAGCTCTGCCAGTTTTCATTCTTCCTACTCAGTTGGGGACTGATTGCACCTGGGCTGCCAGGTGAAGGCAGTTAATAACAATTAATGTCTGCTTAGATGGAAAACCAGCCGTACTGTGAGTAATGACAAGCAGAAGGGACAGCCACTTACTTGTGTGCCTGTGTTCATCAGCACTTCTACTTTTCTCACCTTTAACTAAAGCAGCTATGTCACAGAGGACAGTTTCTTCTTCATTTTCATGCAGTCATTTGTTTCTCATACCCATTTTGTATTGTTCAGGGTCACAGAAGCAGGGGAGCCTATCCCGGCTGTCCTGTGGTGAGAGGCAGGGTACGCCCTCAACAGGTCAGCGATCCATCACAGGGATAAAGGAAAAAAACACGCACAATCACACCTACAGTCTGTTTTACAATCCCCAGTTACCGTACATGCATGCAGCTATAACAGAATAGCTGTTATTGGATAGAAGACATTTGAAGTATATCGCAATTTGTACTTCTTTTGCCCTTTGGGAGCCTGTATGGACAACGGATATATCTGCACTAGGACTGCAGCCATTTAATATTTTTAATTCAGTATTCTGTGGAATAATTCCTTTTAATAATCAAGTAATTTAATAAACTGCTTTTCCGAAAATCCTTTCTTACCTGAGGTCCTTAAGTCTGCAGACTTGCATACACGCACATATCTCAGCCCACCATCTGCAGTCTGTGTAGGCATTTATTCTTCACATATACCAAACTGTGTCCAACCTGACCAGGGATGAGTTGCCAGGATTGCCAAATTTAAAGGTTCCTGTTTATTTTGGGGAAGTGCTGGAGTTTGAACAGATGTGTGTAGAGAGAGAATAACCTAATACTCAGTGTTTTGTGCCTGAGGGCAACAGTGTACCTGCTGACAATCTCAAACTGTAGCCCTGTGTTCTTTCTAAAATATTTCTTTGACACTAAATCGATTGACAGACGAGCTCCTCGTAGATATTCTGATCTGGACATATAGAAGTCCACCAACTTTTGATTCCTTCCCCACAGCATGGAAGGATTATTAAAACATGACTGAATTTCCTCTCTGAGCTTGTTGGAAACATGCATAAAGATGCTCAGAACCTCTGACTCTTCCATCTGTGGGGCAATTTAAGAGATGTTTGTTTGATATTTAGTTTATGTATAATACTACTACAATGACAAATATAGTGTCTAACAATGTTAGTACTGAGTGTGTGGTTATATGGAATAAACAAAGCCTCAAGTTAGTCTTAGTCCTTTTTTTTCGCCCCTGAGCAACCGCATTCACACCAGAGTGTTGTCAGTGTGACCTTGTAGTGTTTAGCATGGCGCCTTCACTGATCAGAAAAATAACAGATGTTTAAGCTTTTGATCAAGTTGAAATTTGTCTGATTCCAGTCAGCAGCTGATTTCTTGGTGCAAATCTGGCAGAAACACTTTCACAGTTCACACAGCCTTTAAAGGAGATTGATCTTTGATGCTTTTACTGCGAGATCTGTAGTGAAAAGAACTGTGTTCACTGGGTCTTATTCAGCTTTAAAATGGGGATGGGATTAGTCCAGTCATTAGTGTATGATGATAGGCTAATCACCTATCACTTTGTTCACATGCAAAGTGAACAATGTTTGACTGCTGTGCAACCTGATCGATATCTTCAATGACGTTGATTTTATAACAATTCTGTCGCCATCAAGCTGCATCAGTGAACACATAATTTATTATTGTGTTAAAATTCTTAAATGTTACACTAGTTTAGTTGCAAAGTACCGTGTGTGCAGTTAGTTCCTTCCCTGCTGTTCGTGCGTGTGTATGTACCTTTAATTCAGTCAGGAGTTTGGGTCCAATCCTTGGATATGAATATGCAGCAAAATACCCAAAATGTTTCTGATTAGATTTGATCAGAGTCTTTTTGGAAGGATTTTCACTACTACTTTCTTTTTTTTTACTTTCAGACTGTTGTTTTATAATGCATAATAGTACCAACAAGGTATTGTTTTTATTTAATTGAGAGCAGCTGAGTAGCTTCTCCAAAGCTCAAACAATACCTGAACTATGACCCCAAATCCTGAGGAGTTGAAAATGAGGCTTCATGAATGCAGAGCAGGACCAAAGATCAGAAAGAGAAGGAGGACGTTCAAACTGTCTCTTCTAGTAATCATAATGAGCCAGGATCATATCATTGGATGATATGCGTTACAATATTTAATTCCTCTTTAGGTTAAATGTAAGTTGTTGGTTTTTTTATCCAAAAAGTTGAATAGTAGTTTATGTGATACTATGATGTTTAGAAGAATGTTTCTGTTTCCTTTAAGTTAAAATTGGAGATATGAAGGTAAACTCTGACTCCACTGATGGAAAGATGACTGGTTTTTCTTCACATGGACGCTCTAAAACTAAATGAAACAATTTTTATTTTCACAAATAACCAAATCCAACTTCAGAGGTTCAGTCGGAAATGGCATATTGGGCTAGTTCACTCGGGAAAGTTCTGTTCAGCCCAAGAGGAAAACCTAATAATACTTGGCCTTCATGTTGTAGCTCACATGTTTGTGCTCCTTGTTATATGTAGGTACTAAACGTAATGTGTGAACTCACTGCTGCCTGCAGTGCATCAGTAGCAAATATGCAAATACCAGCAATAATTTGTTATTTTGTTTATTCGAGTTTTAATGTGAAAACACACTGATCTCTTATGTTGAGGTGGTATAACAGGTTGGGACCATATGATTTTTGATAGTGCCCAGGTGCATTTATTAGTTCAACATAATTAGTGATCTGAAGACATGTCACAATGGAAAAACACCAAGTATTAGACAGTCACGCATGCACTGCATAGCTAAAATCCATAATATTTTCATTTCTTGGTAGTTAGGGGGTTTTTTTAGTAAAGAACAAAAATGCATGCTACTTCAATCACAACTTGTAGTAGGCTATAAATGCAATCATCTTTCAGGTGGATTATAATTTGAGTGGTTAGCCCTTTAAATGTCCAACACAGCTAATTAGACATTCTCAGATTAAGAAATATTTTTGATACCTTAGAATATCCAGCTGTAGCTTAAGAGTCGTATTTACACCCTTTTAAAAAAATTGCAAAGAATCAGCTTTTTTCCAATTCTTTTTCTCCTCATGAAACTGTGTAGTTTGAATAGTGACATGATGATGTTTGTTGTGAATTACGGCTAAATAATTACTTCATCCTGTAGGCGGAAAACCAAAGTAGTGCGGCCTTTCAGGCTATCTTGACCAAGAGCCTGATAGTTCTCTGACCCTGGGTCAATGCTATCAGCGTACCTAGCCAGTTGTACTTTCAAGACACTCTATGTTGGGTTCTTATAGTGATCTGGATGGTTTGCAATGCATTTGGTGTGGAACCCTTGTTTGAATGGCCTGGCTGAAGTTGAATCTACCGTCGTCGTGTCTCTGAGCTGCTACAGCAGCAGGTCACGGAGCCGTTTCTATGACCTTTAGAACGTCAGTTCTCTAATACGACCTACAACTCTGCTGTCATTTGCTGGTTCTGTGATCCTAACTTTCCTTAAGTAAGCACACATCACAGGATACGACAGGCTTGAGTCGTTGACTCTTGAAAGTCTCATTACAAAACCGCCCTGTGCAACGTTCAGTCAATATGTATACAAGTCCATGTTCATTGTTATTCTGCCTGGTGTCAGTGGAAAATAGATTGTAGCTCTAATGATGGCCATATCAACTCATTTTACCAGCAAATCCTTTATTTATAACCTAATGAAAATCGAGTGGTGGTGGAAGAGTGAAAATCTAGGACACTTGGTTTAAAAAATATATGTATTTTTTGAAAGTGATGAATGTGACGGAGCATCAGTCCCTTACTTACCGTGTCGCCAAGTACATCACTGTAGCTCTGTTTGTGTTAGTGAAATGTGCACATTTTTAGCTAAATAAAGCCTGTATTGACTAATTTGTATAATTTTTCATTTTGTTAGTATTGGAGACCACTTGTGTACTCTATCATACTGGCCCTGTTGGGTAACTAAATTCTGCTTTCAAAATGTGTGCATTTTGGTTAAAACAAAAGTTGAATTCAGACTTTTACTATATTTGTAAATGAAACAAAATTAGTTGAATAAAATGACTCTAATTTAAAGATTTCCATCCATCCATCCATCCATTGTCTGTTCACCCTTGTCCCTAATGGGGTCGGGAGGGTTGCTGGTGCCCATCTCCAGCTACGTTCCAGGCGGGAGGCGGGGTACGCCCTGGACAGGTCGCCAGTCTGTCGCAGGGCTAAAGATTTCCTGATTTTTATTTTATTTTTTTAATTCTATGCTTGATACCAATCTAGGTCATTTAAGTATTGTAGATATCAAGTATTTATGAGGTTTAAGGACCACGGCCACCTGTGAGTAGCAATAATCTGCAAATGCTTGAGACCCCCATCTAACACTTATAACTGCCTATTGTAATAGTTCATATACCAAAATACACCTTAAATAGCCACAGAGGAAACTATCTAGTATACAGGAGCTAATGTTTATACTCTTTCTTATCTATGCTCTTGGAATCAGCTTGCTTGACAGTTTTTTTTCTCTAAACATGCCAACATTCAGGGTGAAAACCCATAGAATCTCAGGAAAAACAAAATGTCCATGAACTGTAATCAATTTTACATGCTGTGAACACATAAAGATTGAACAAATTACCTTTTTTTTTTGTTTGTTTTGTTTAGAAAACAGTCTTACAAATTGTAGTGACACACCACATTGGAGCTGACCAAGTCACAAGCAGCAGCCACCAAAAGGTATCAAGAGTTAAAAGTTAGCCAGGGACTTCAACACTGTATGTGATCATCACTAGTTGTTTATAATTATCAATTTACTCTTTCATATATAGATTCCAGTACATGGCTTTGGTTTGTCTCATGTTTTGGTCTGCGTCAGTGATGATTTGGAGAAAACGCTAATAATACTTCAAAGGAGTTCACTTCCCATGCTTATGAATCAAGACAAGTTGAGTGGTCCAAGTAAATGGCCTAGAGGAACTACATCTGTAACTTCGTATCTGTGCAAAATCCGTGTAGAGATCAGCATATTCCCACACGACGCAGTTTACAGATGTACGGACGCATTCATGGTGCAAACTTGATTTAAAAGTTATGGTTAGATGATGAGACTGTGGAGATAATGAAGTCTGGAGCAATTTTTGCAGCTGAAGAAGCTTCCTCTGTTTGAGAACCAGAGCAGACACCAGGTCTCCTGGTTATTGGCATGAACTATGTTCTGTGAAACAGACCAGTGCTGCTTGAAAGAGATTCTCCATTAAAAAGTTAAACGCAGTTGTCATGTGCTTTATTGGGTCAAAATTGCATAATTGTTTCAAAAGATCCATTTAATTGTTTAACTTTGAATCAGGCTGTGTTCTAGAAGATGTGTGGAAAGGTACAGCCACAGAGTTTTTGATGATTCTAATGGAATATTCCCTCACATATCTTGGTGCCCTGTAATATAATACTCCAATCCCACCCAAAGCAAGCATTAGGATGATTTAAACCAGGAAGTAGGTCAATGAGAGCATTATGAAAGGCAAAATGATAGCAGAGATACGTCCTCCTCTCTTTCCATCACTTAGACATCCATCGCAGCTCGGCTATAACACTCCCAAACCATCCCGAGTTACCCACAGTAAAAAGAAAAGAGCAGCACTCTCTTTAACCCAATAAAGCCAGATATCTTGCTGACTCACAGCAATGGCCTCCTTAGGAGCCATGCCAGGGATATTATGGAAATGATTCATTAAAGGCCAAGGTTTTTAGCTGGTTTTATCCAGCTTTCAGGGCAGCCTGACAGTGGGACATTTGATCTCAATTGCAAAGTGGCCCATTTCCCTCAGACATCATCACTGCAGTCAGTTTCAAGGGCCCAACTCTGCCTCTTAGCCTGCCGGCCACGGGGCAATCAGCTGTTCCCATTTGCAGGCCCATGTTTACAGATGGAAAATGCATGTTGTTTCGGGAGGGAAATGAGCGCCATTTCAGACTTGCGATGCAAGCATAAGATTACCTCTGAGCCCTGGTAGAAATGGATCAGGTGTGGACTGATGGCAGCCACGGCTCATTAGGAGGGAATGTGTGTGTGTGTTTAATTGATGCACTAATTCTCAGCCACTCAGGAAATGGCCCTTGGGTGGGTCTTCCAAATGGCACACAAATATTTACCATGGATGCAAACATCTTTGGAAGCCCATCTACTCGGACCTGTTTAGGCATGTAGAGTGCGGTGAAAGTGTGTCCGGGTCTGTGATACAGCGCGGTGATATCATCTCTCCATCCTCCACCACTCAGCTGGCCGCTGAAACAGTTAGATGACTCATCAGCGTGGATGAATTCCTTCAAGCTCTCCCTTCTCTCAACCTCAAGAACTCCTTGTACTGATGAGTTCAGATGAGGTTAAAATCCGCCCCCGCGCTTTTCATGCTAGGCCAGATTCAGCCAAGAACGTTCGCAGTCAGGCCCTCGTTTAGGCCAAAGTCTTAAACGATACAAACTAGTCATCAAACACCGTCAAAGGATTCTGCTTTTGTTTTTTTTTTCAGTACATAGCCCATGGTATCTCGACTTCTCAGCTCTGATGTATCACATTTCCGTTGTGATGCTGTACATCCATCTGTTTCAACGTGCGCACATGTGGGTGTGTGTGTGAAGCATCTTGTTTAGTCAGTGTGTCTAAAGGAAATGGGTCACAGCGCCCTAGTTCTCATTGTGTGGGCATGCATGTTTCAGCGTATTCCCTTTCAGGTGTTGTTTTGTCCCGATTGACTTATCTGCAGAAACATTGACTTTCTCCGGCTCCCCTGCTGTTCGGCGGCATGTTGCTCTCTTGTTTACCTTTTCTCAAGGTTGAACAAGAGCTTCTAATTCCACCTTCCCGTCACTCGCGTGCACACGCACGCGCTCGCGGAGGTCTCGGAGCAGCCGCATTTGGTCCGGCAGCTTATGTTTTGCCTTATTTAATCATGTCAGGCCATATTGAATTTACAAATAGCGGTCACGCCGCATGTGTAAGGGAGCTACCCTGTTGAGTGTGTGCAGCAGTGCTAGGCTGCAGATTACATGATATAATAGTGTTTAGGCATCGCCTCCCCTTTTTAAATTCCTTTAACCTTGACTCCCCTTAAATGCAGGGAGAACACATCTGCCAGGCTGGTGTCAGACATTAGGAAGACACACTGCTCAGGCAGCATTGTCACTTTTTATTAACGCCCAGAGCTTTGCATGGACACCAGCTGTTGCATCAAGTGGAGGAATCTTGGCGGGATGAATGACCTTGACTTTGTCTGCCGCTGCTTCGGCTCTAACCCCCGCTTAATTCTTTTGTTTGCTCTCATACATTTTAAATGGATTACCACTCTTGACATTGAAGGTCATTTAGCAACTAAGTTCTTGTGTGATTAAAGAAGAGTGTTAGCAGCAGGTGTGGCCATGCTTATATTGGCTAGCAAAGATGGCAGAACTTTTAAAGAGTCTCTGGTAAGTGTGACTCTGGTCCTAAAGATGATCAAACACAGTTCAGGATCTTAAAAAACTGACATCCTTCCATGTTCGCATTTAATCAGAATCTTACTATTCTGTGGAAAGACGGCTATTTTTATTTCTCTTTTTGTTGGCTGCCCCTTTTAGAGTGACACCCTGGGTGGCGAGTCATATTGCTCGCATCGAAAAGAGTCACTGAATGTCAAGGTTGACCAGGACATTCTGATCGTATGTTAACGTTTAGTAAATGTGAACATCATCTAATTTCTGTTAAAACTGAACAGCAGCAGTTTGTTCCACTTCTGAAGATGTAATTTAAAGCGTATCTATTAAGATATTTTTGTTTTAATAGTTCCTACGTTTATTTGATATTTTGATTATCTTCTCTGAACAAAAGGAGACGTATTGACTGGAGAAAGTAATTGCTCATTTTAGTAATAGTTATTAGTAAAACTGCTCATTGAGCAGAATGTTCTAACTTTATGCTGTCTATAGAATATGAAAGACCTAACAAGCTAATATTATCTAGTTCATTTTGATTAATATTATCTAGTTCATTTTGATTACTTAATTAGACAGATTTGAGCCTTTTAAACAATATTAATACAATTAATTGCATTTTTTTTTTTACATAAAATAGTCTGGAGTCTGAACCTGTGTACTGTGTTCCTGGTGCAGGTATAAATCTGTCACACAAACAAACAACAGCAATGGACGACATAGCGGCTTCTCTTGGCCCGCTGCGGGTCATTTTTGCTACAAGAAACAATTAGATGGAATGCTGGAAAAGACTATTGTGTGCAAGTTGTGCTAAAAGGAGTTGGCCTATCAGCAGAGCTATTCAAGCCTAAAATAGCATCTCAGTGCTAAACATGTTGCAGGAAGCAGAGACGTCCCCAACACTGTCAGCGTTCACATTTCTAAGAAGTTTTTTCTTTTATTAGAAGTTCTATGAATGGGGATCTTGAAAAACCTAAAAGCTGAACAACATTAATGATAGCACTTTGCACCAATCTGATGACTGAATAACCTAAATATCAGATTAAAAAGCACAAATATCTTTGTTGAGCTACATGGCTATTTAGTGAATAACTTGTCAATATGTAGTCTTCAATTAAAATATCATTGTGATTATTAATTAAAGACCTTGCAGTTAAAATTTTAATCGAGTCACACCACTAATAAATGCACACACATACACACCGGCCTTCTGGTGCTAACATGCACCTTACTCTTTGGCTGGAGTGCAGTGACCTTTCCTGTTGCTGATGCCTCTTAAGTAGCATAGGAGTAAAATGAAAAGAGAGGGAGAAGGAAACAGATGAAGAACCAACCAGCCAGGAGATGATGAAGCCGCACCCTCCCCATCACTAACCACCCCTTGTGTGTGTGTGTGGCAGACTGTAGGGGTAAAAATCACTTTAGAACGGTGCCTGCTCTGTCATTGGTTGACATTGTCAAGGATAATGGATAATCACCACAGAAAGTGTGGAGCTGCTCGCTTGTGCCGTGGTGTCCCGCTGTGGGGGGAGAGGGGGTGGAGGTCAGGCTTTTTGGGTGCCACCACCATTGAGATGACATGTTAACAGATGTGTAAGGTCGTTCACAATGTATACAGCAGAGGAGATAATGTAATAGTAATGCACACATCACAAATTCTCAGTGAGGAGAGGTGGAGCGCTGTGTGCTTTAGTGGTTCAGTACAGAGGACAGCTCCCCCTATATTAAGGTCAGGTGTTTAACAGACATTCGTCACTGTGGAGATTTTTGTTCCCATTTGTTTTTGTAAAAATGTTGTCTCTTGGTTGCCATTTCTTTTTCTTCTTTTTTTTGTCTGAACAAGCAAAAATGCAGAAGAATACCTGATCAGAAAAATTATATTTCTGCTTTGACATGCCTAGTTGCCAAATTGTCTTAATTGATAAGGGTAGAAATTTACCTGAAAATTAATCAGAGAGGGATTATTATGGTTTTTAAAATTAAGTTTCATTGAAACCTTGAAAGTTGAAATATCTGAGACTTCTGGTCAGACACAGGCCAAGACTGACGCAGACTTCTGCTGTCTGAAAACGACTCCAATCTCAAGCGCGCATTGTGCTGTTATTCAAGCTGAAAATTATGATTATTAACACAGGAAGCTGAGGTAGGAGGCGGGGCACTGCCAATTATCTTTCTATGTGAACCTGAGAACAGAATGTGTAAAACATTTTCAGTCAGTCACAATGTAATGGAAAGGAAGGCAGTTTGAAAATCAATCAAATACATAATTTAGGAACCTTTTGTCACTTTTTAGTAGTTATTCATTACCAAACTAAACACAATCAATCAATCCAGTTTATGTGTAGAACACACTTCAGCAACAAAGTAGTTCAAAGTGTTTTACATTATGAAGAAATAAAAACATAATAAACCTATCATACCAATTATGAAGCCAGAAACAGACATTACATTTAGTCAAATATCAGCATTAAAATAATCAATGCACAACAGACCACAGTTACTCTGATGTAGCTAAAATTCACAAATATTTGAGAC
The DNA here is from genome assembly GCF_001444195.1 of Xiphophorus couchianus. Lineage (NCBI taxonomy): Eukaryota > Metazoa > Chordata > Actinopteri > Cyprinodontiformes > Poeciliidae > Xiphophorus > Xiphophorus couchianus. The sequence goes on from NC_040238.1 coordinate 27,210,218, forward strand.
ATCCTCTTTTAAACTGCTTATTTTAAACCTATTTTAATAGGTTATACTCCAAATATACATTAGTATTTTCAATGTAAACCAAGAGTGGAGTTTTTTTTCCACTCTTGGAACAGTCAATCACCGCCAACCTGTAAATTTTATCTGCCATTATTTATCTATAATCCATTCCCTAACATTCTTGTATATTCTGTATAATCTGTATAATCTGTGCATATAGCTCCCATATTTATATTTATACACAATATCTACAGTATATCTCTTTGCTATGACCCCTTATAGTCCATACATACATAGTCTTGTACATCTGTGAATAAATATTTATATCTCGTAGAGCACTTCTGGATAGATGCAAACTACATCTCGTTGCTTGTACTTGTGACAGTGCAATGACAATAAAGTTGAATTCTATTCTATTCTATTCAAAGGAAATTAATTGCGCCCTTAGATCGGCTACGTTGTGAACACTAGCCTGTAGCGTATCAATTAGCACTGCGCCTAGGTATTTCAGCTTCCCAGCTGCATTTTCTTTCAGCTTTTTTGAATGTGCTTTATGAAAAAAAAATACAATTAGGTGAATTTTCTACAATTAATTTACAAATAATAAACGATGAATAGGCAGGGCTCCACTGTTTCCTACTTAAACATCAGACATTTACTCGAAACACTTTATGATGTCCATTCCAAGTATTTGCTTCGTTCAGAAAGATCAGAGGTTCACCGCCACATCCTATATTTCCCATTTAAGTAACTATCGACCTATTATTAAAGAGCCATCCAGTGCAAGCATGGTGACAAAATTAAAGCTGGCTTCACATAAATCTTTGAAGTTTTTGGCTCTAGTTGTTTTACGTTAGTAAACGTTGGCTTTGGTTGGCCTCTCTTTTTGATTAATGTAAAGTTTGTGGTGTCTCCAGGTGAGAAATGAGCGGCTTATCACCACTTAACAGAACCTCACCTTAAAAATCCTGAATTGTCTCTTTTAAAAGAATTGTGCTAATTTCTAAAGAAAAACTGAGTGACCAATGGAAAACTTTATAAATGTAATTGGTAAATGTAAGGATTGAGTTGTGTAGGAACGTCTATACTGCAGTGGTACAATATCCACTGAAATATGTCTTTGGGCAAAAAAGGTGGGCTGTGACTCCAACGTTCTCTGGCAGCAGCAGAGAGAGTGTGTCTGTGATTCCTTTCCATTTCCATTTGACCCTGCTGCTCACTAGGCGTTCCAGTCCTGGCATATTAGTCATCTTGCCAAGGTAAACATGTTTACATGTTGACTGCACTGATCAAATCGGGCATTAGGGGTATTCCATCAGGACGGTGTTAAACCCACTGGCGGGAAAATAGTCTTAATCCAGTGTAGCTAAGATTAGCATGATAGCAGACGTCAGATGGCCCAGGGTGACCAGGTTGGCTCTTTGTCATTTCCAAATTTGGGTCAGCAGTTCAAAGATGGTCTTTAAACTGTAATCGATGGTGACGGAGCGTTCTCGGTGGACTCGTTCTTTTCACTGCTGTCGGAGCCTGAAGAAACTTAGCATGTGAAGTTTTAGTTTGAGAAAGCATTAAAGAGGTCGATGTGATTGTTTCCCTTCTGCTACTCAGATTTAAATCTAAGCTAATTAGTTTATTTCTAGTGTTTAATCCCAGTTCATTTTCAAGGTGGCATTAACTGTGCCACCTCGCTGCCCTTGCTGTCACCACCTAATCCTGTGGCACCCTGTGAACCTTGACCTCAGAGATGGGAAGGCTGATCTAGGTTTTTAACCTTTCCTCGGCTCCCTGTGAAACGTTCAGGCTTGTGGCTAAGTAGGTTTTCTGTTGCCTTTCTTCACAAACAAGGTCTGCTGTCCTGCTATGTGACCTGCAATGTCTGCTTGCTTAGCGGACACAAAAGGTGAGGACAGCGTCGGGACAGGACAAGGACAGCTGCTGAGCCGAAGTGGAAGCTCTGTATTAATTAACCTTTATGAGATGCAGCCTGGACTGTCGGCGGTGCCCTGTATCCACGGAAACCACGCTGACAGGGTTCAGAGCAGAGGTCTCCCAGGGCAGCACCGCTGACACTGTCATGGCAACTGGCACGACGTGCACCCCGGTGTTACCGACTCTGCCCTCCTGACAATGGTGTGCTGTGACAGGTCCGCCCAATTTCCGAGAGAACCTGTAATGTCTGTGCAAACACACACGCACACACACACCTGACAGCAGAGTACAACTTCTTTTATTGACATATCCTTGCTTTGTTTCTCTACGACTGCATCTCTGTTTTTTGTTGGTTTTTTTACCAGTGAACATCCCTCACGCTAGTCAAGTCCTTTCATGTTTTTTGCTCTTGTATTCTAATACATAAGCTGTCTAGGTCCATTTGCCATTATGCGTTATGCATGTTTTATATATCTCTTTGTGTAAGTGCGGCAAGCTCTCACTAGTTTAGCCCCTTAAAGCTCTTTTGTACACGGCACATTTCTTCCAAAAAAAAGAGGTCTTGAATCCGACGGTCTTCTTTAAGTCTTTACTGAACTTAAAAGAAAATAAAAATAACAAACAGATTCAAAACAAATAGAAAGTGACGGTCAAAAGACTGTGTTACTCTCAAGGTGCCAGACTTCTACAATGAGCAAGTACTTTCATCTTTCATAAACGAATTAGTCACTAACCAATCAAAAGGCACCATGTAAGCACAATACAATTACAGATGCTTATCCTTTTCAAATAGCAGAGTAAAAAATTAAACTCACGTAAACACAAAATAACATTTTGTATTAAGTTCCAAAAATGTATATATGGCTCCTACACTCTGTGTTTGGTCATATTAAAACATAACCCCTGTTTGAATGCTCAAGGTTTCTATGTCATGTCATGATGTATTCATCTAGTCCTCACCAGATAAGATAAATATAGCTGAGACTAGATAATAATGCATGTCAGATTTCCGCCATATCGCTATTCCTAAGAACAGCGTCAAAATGTTGAGCTGTCTGAAAGACCTGTCAAACTGCTTTTACCACTAATAGCATGGAGTCATCTTCTGAATTTCTCAAGATTCTGGGCCACATCCCTGTTAAACTTTATTAAAGTTAGTTGAAAATCATTTATTACTCTTTTAAGTCCACCAGATTATGGAAGAGAATTAGGGCCAGTGAAAAAAAAGTTTAATGTCGAAATTCTGCCTTTCTTTTTTCAGTAGCTCTTCTGTACCAGTCCTATTCAATTGCAATGCCTCATTTATTTATTTTTTCTTTCAGAAAATGTTTTTTAGCAGTTTTGTTGCAGATTATATTTGCTGTCCTGATCTTGTTTCATGTCCTGACAAGTATAAGCGGTCTTACGACCTCACATTTGACTCTGAGATACTTTATCATTACAAGGAACTCATAACTTAATGTTGCCAAAGTTTTGCAGCTGTTAACCCAGTCTGGATCATTAACCCTCCCCCACAATCTCTGACAACTAGTATGCAGTATTTGTGCTGATATGTTTTCTTCAAACATGGCTCCTTGTACCAGGAATAAGCAGACTTATTTATGTCTAAGGATTTTGGCTAAAATGTTTTTCAGGACTCGTGTATGTTTTTTAACACAACTTTTCCAGACTTAGCTGAGGTGCCATTATGTTCTTCGTTCAAGAAAAAATTTGACTCACACCTGACTGTTCTTCTGCATAAGGTGTATCCCAATCAGGATTCCTCAGTGTATTGTGGACAGTCATTGCTGCTTTGGTGTTATCTGTGAAAGGGAACTTTTTCTAGAAGTTCTGTAGGTAGCTTGACAAATCTAAGCTCAGGTGCCGTGATCTTCTTACAGCAGACGTAAGAAGCTAAAGGACTGCATTTATCTGAAAACGCAGAGTCACAGGTAGACTTCGAAAACAGGCAAGAGCCAGGACCTCTCTATCTCTGCTAAACACACTCTGATGCCACAGAGGAATTTGAACTGGAGCTTAGAAAATGAGCCGACACTGAACCCCTGCTCAGAAACGCATACTCTTATGTGTGCAAGTAAATTTATATTTCAGCATGAATATTCTGACGTCTGAAAAAAGGAGAGAAATATACTTTCATTTAAAAAAAAAAAGTTTTTGGCTTGAATCAAGTTTATTTTTGTTATTATTATTTTGACCTATGTGTTACAGAGACGAGGATTTCTCCCAGTAAATGATCCATATGTGTTGATACATGTTGCCAAATTAAAAAAGGAAGGTCTGGTCTTGAACTATCATGAATTTTAGCTTATAGTTGTTGTTTTTTTTGTTTTGTTTCTATTTTATTATTTGAATTAGTTATTTTTTGTTCTTTTTTTTTTAGTTTTGTTAGAGCATTGCACTGTTGAACCTCTAGATTTGCAGTTTTTTTTTTTACTTGTTTCTGTATGAAGTGTTCCTAATGACAAAAAAAGATTAAGGTACAAATGTGTGTTTTTTATTAGAAAGATAAAATAAAGATATCATCAATATTAAACTCTTTTTTTTCCAAAGAAATAAAGTAGAATTATCTTGTTCTAGATTGTGAACCAGAGATTAGTGGTAATCGTAAAAACTCATTTAGAAACAGCCCTTTAGCTTAACACTGGTAGAAAGCAGTGAAGCATATGCTAAACTTAGCAGCTAACAGTTAGCAAGTTGTGCTATTCTCACAGCAATTATAAATCTTTGGTATACTTTCTGACTCAACACACAGTGCCCCCAAAGTCGTCTCTCTCTAATATTAGTGTAACTGAGGGTTGTCAGCCACCTTGGCAAGGACTCAAGAGCTGCTGGCTTATTTATTTCGATGTGAGTCTTAAATACCGATGCAGAGAACCAAGGTTGAAATTCTCCCCTTTATGTCCAGGCCTCAAGATGAAAATATACGTTCATCTTCAACTTGACGAAAAATGCTATGGAATTTCATATCATGCGGTCACTAAATCTAAATCTTGTTACACTACTAAATAATGAAAGTCATTGTCGATGTCTTTTTCTTTTGTGATTGTGTTAGACTGCTTATGTTCCAAAGCAGAAAGCTTCCTAAACCAACTCTTTTTTAGATTTAAGCACATTCTCAATTTCTACAACCAATGTGGGTAGAATAAATCTGTATTCCATTTGATTTTTGATTTTGTGTGTGTGTTTTGGCAAGCCTGAATTAACCTAATATGTCCAGGTTAAATTCACCTCAAATTTAATGTCCTAGTACATAAAATCTTCCAAGTGAACCTTATTGTATGTCCTCATTCTAAAGCTTATTGGTGTGTTTAAGCCTGAGTGCTTAAATGCTTGCTGGTGTGTACGTGGGTGGGTGGGTGGTTGGCTTTTGCTCCACTGAGACCGTGGGTTGCTTTGTGTGAGATGTAACTCAAGTGCATAAGAAGGCAGGAGGTGGTAGAGAGAGATAATCCGCTGAAATGACAACCTGCATAAAGAATTATGCACAGCTCTTACAAGGCCCTTCACTTGTGAAAGACGCTGCCGAGAGAGGCTTGCTGCTCAAGACCTGAATGTTTTCAAGGTAGTGGGCTTGAATTTTCAATTCGGATCTAATCAAGCCTAATCTGTTGGGTGGCTGTGAGGGAAGAGTGCAGAGAGGAGAAGGAGCCGTGTGCAGTCAGTCTGAAATGTTGCTAAGTAACAGAGATGGCAGACAAGGTGGGGAAATGAATGTGATATAGTGCACTGCAAATTCTTGCTTCTCACACGATTTCTTATTTTTTTCCTCTTTTCCCTCCCCCCGACCACGTCTCCCTCCCTCTTTTTCCCTCTCCCTCACTCCTATAGGTCACCCTGCAACACACTGTGAGATCTACAAAGCATAAAGGCGCCACTGACGGAGCAACAGCTAGACTGAAGGACAGACACACTGGATATCAACAACGATGGATTATGCCAACATCTCTGTGATAAAGTCCCACTGACTTCGCCACTGCCACTCATGTGAGCGTGAAGGTGGGCCTTCTGGGATCCTGTAGCAGTTACAGGCATACAACAATGCCTTGGAGGCTTGCCTGCACCAGATTTCCTCCAGCCATGGTGGCTGTTTCACCACACTAAGCCAACCACAGAGAGGGATCACATACAGCCGGTGCACCCTTAATTAAACCTTTATACTCACTCTTTGCAAATCACAACCTCTTTTTGGTTTCTAATAAGTGCGTGCAACTGCCAGCCAGATGACTTGGACAGCTATCATTTACCAATAGCATTGCTGAGCTATAAGAAGGGATCTGAGTATTGAACATGACTCATGGGGAGGAGCCTGGCCCTGAGACACACAAGGATTCAGCTGTTTTAACTTATCTGGAAGGTTTACTGATGCATCCAGTGGTGGCCGGGCCTGGGGCCACGGCAGGTGGGAGATCCGAGGCTTCCAACAGCAATCAGGAGCAGGACAATAAAGTGGGTGGGCCTTTACCACAACCAAACCATGACCCAATGGTACCCAAGACTGGAACCAATGGGCCCAAGCTAGGTTCTTCACAACACCTAAAGAAGGCCCGGTTGCTGCGCTCTGGAGCATGGAATGATCCAGGGAACCAGAGAATGAGTTCACCTCCAGTGGAGCTGAATGGCCAAGTGGGAACCTTGCAAAATGGTGCCCTGGAGGCATCTCCCCATGCTGGAGAGAGTACCCTGTTGGCGTCTTTGCTTCAGTCATTCAGCTCAAGGCTTCAGAGTGTAGCAATGTCTCAGCACTCTAATAAGCCCACTGGTGAGTGTTCTTCTCCATCCAAGGCACCAGCTACAGATAAAGAGCCACTACCTGTTTACGGCACAGCCTCAGGTCGCCTTAAAGGCCTCATGAGAAAGAGCAAACTTCAGAACCACAATAACACCCCTTACAGCCGCCGGGGCCACAGTCAGGACAGGCCACCAGAGTCCCCCAGGTCAGCACACAGCGCCACACCTCCTGCAGCTCCCACAGTGACCGACTCTGTGTCCTGTGCAGAACGTTTGAAGGCCGTGGCCAACATGGTTAAAATCCGTTCTAGTCCCGCACCCTCACCCAAGCCCAGCGTAGCTTGCAGTCAACTCGCCCTCCTGCTGTCCAGCGAAGCTCATCTCCAACAATACTCCAGAGAGCATGCCCTCAAAGCTCAGCTCTCAGGAAGATCTGCCAGTGAAAGACTGGCTGCCATGGCAAACCAGCAGCATGGACAGGACAGAAGGCCACCAAGTGTGGGGGGGTCTTCAGACACAGTAAGCTCCTTATCGACTCAAAACGGAATGACAACAGCCACAATAACAACGACACTCCCTCGAACGGCTGCTACCAATCCTCAGAGCCCCTCGCTGCAGAGAGGCCACAGCCAAAACTCTCCTCCCTCTCCCCCACACGCTCCAAGCCTGCCTACCAGGGAGAAGCGAGGCTTTGACACACGTCCAACCCGCCCACCCCAAACATGCAGCAGCTTGCTTCTGCTGCTGCTGAACAACCACAACAACCAGAAGCAACTGACCAAGAATGGGCACCTGGAGGACATCAGTGGACTTCTGCCACCAAGTGGCTCCTCTTCAGTCACATCAGACAGTGAGTGCTCTGTCCATGAGAGGAGCAACACCAAGGACAGCAGTGATGCTGAGAGCTCCTACTCCAGTTGCTCTCCCATTGACCTCTCGATGAGAGGCCGCAGCAGTTTACAGGACACAGGGCCCAAAAGTACACCCCCTTCCTCCTCCTCCAGCTCCATGTTCTCTTCTACAACTGTGTTCTCCTCACCCCCAGTAACAATATCTCCTCAAGCTCCTACCCAGCCTCCCACTACATCCTTTTCTCCTTCCTCTATGGCTGTTTCTTCTGTTTCATATCCAATTTTGTCATCTTCCTCCTCCTTTTCTACTTCTTCCTTGGACAAATTGACAGAATCCTTACTAAACAAATGGAAGCCAGAGCCATCAAGATCAACTGTGTCCAAGAACAAAGAGCCTGAAATGAACCCAGACTTAAAATCCCACCCCAAGGTCACTCTCATGCAACTTCTTCTTGAGCGCAGAAATAATGAGATGGCTAATAAGAGCACAGGTAGACAAGATTCGCCCCTTGATATAACTATGGCTAACATGTCACGAAATCAACAAAAGGGGTCAGTTACTTGGGAAGAGGGTCCAACAAAGAGCCCAATCGAAAGACCTGCAGGCCCGTCCCAGTCCGTCTACTCACTTAGTCGTGACACAGGTCCTGCAATGTCCCCATATTCATACCCCTCTCCCCATGTCCAGTCCAGTCCACTTGATTTGTGTAAGTCTAAGACCTTCCCTGCTGACAAAGCATCAGAGCCTGCCTTCAGTGCCAGTAAATTGTTACAAAATCTGGCGCAGTGTGGCACGACTTCCCCACCCCCACCTATCTCCTCTGGAAAAGGGGCGAGCCAGGAACTCAATGACAGCAGGCCCCATGCTCTGTTGGAAAGACTCAATACTCCTGTCAACAGGACCACCCCTACCCCGCTGTCTGATGGAGCTTCAGGCAGTAGCACACCTTTCAGTCGTAAGGAACCTTCCCCGCCTTCCTCACAAATTGAGAACCTTCTGGAGAGACGTACTGTGCTGCAGCTACTTCTAGGCACCGGTTCAACTGGTGCTATAGCCGGCCGCAAAGAAAGACCCAGTGGAAGTGGCCATGGGAGTGCTGAAATGGAGGGCGGCTGCTTTGAGAGGAGCCCTACTGCCTCCATCCTCTGTGACAGCTCTAATGGGTCCCCTTTGGATGTAAAAATAAAATCAGAGCTTCCAGAGGATGTAGGGTCATCCCTTACTAAGTCGGAGGACTTGAGCGGCAAAAAGAGACTGAGTTCCTACGGGAAGAATAGCCCGCTCTCCGATTCTCAACAAGACCTAAAGACGGAACCAAGGCCTGCAGAGGTCATAGCGAAATATGGCCTCCTCAGCCAGCTGCTTAAACAACAGACCGCTACCTATTACTCCAGTGCTGCAACAATGCAGCCTGAGCCACAATCCAGACAAGTCAAAGAGGAGCATAGGGACTATCCAAACCCCAGTCCTAAAAGGAGACGGCTCTGCTCCGAACACACAGGCAGCTTGAATAGTATCAGCTCTCCAAGAGCAGTGGACAGTGGTAACGCAAACATGTGTGCCTCATCTACTCTTCAGGCAGACCCTGAGCAGCAGAGGGGTTTAAAAGAGGAGGAGCTTCCACCAAGAAGTCCTATGAGTGAAACGTTTACCAGAGAGAGTCGTGGATTCAACGTGTTGAAACAGCTGCTGCTCTCTGACAACTGTCTGAAGGAACTGTCCCAGCAGCCGCGACAGGGACCCAGTCCCTCTATTCTGCAGACCACTGGCAAAGCCAATGGTAACATTCTCAGTCAGCCTACACAAAATCATAACTTCCTTCACCTGCCTAGCTGGCACACCCATGGTTCCCTCAACTCAGGGCTTCCAAATCATCTAAGACCACTGCCCACCCCTCCGGAAGGCAACAACCCCATCCGCCCAGCCCCATGGATCCGCCAACCGGTTCCATGGCCCGCCACGCAAAAACGAGAGCCCCCTACTTTAATCAAACAGGAGCCTGAGAGCCCCATTCGGTGGAGCAGTCAGGAAAACGATGGCATGGACGAGGGTTGTGAGTCGAACCCGGACTCCCCGCGGCTTTCACGTTCCAACCCGATCCTGTACTACATGTTGCAGAAGGGCAACATCCAGCTGAGGAAAGAGGTGCCGGACCAGGCAGAAGGAGCCCGGCACGCGATCAGAGTCAAAGAGGAGCCAGTCAGTGACATGCACACCTATGAACGCAGCCTGAGCTCCACCCCTCAATCACCAACCCACAATGACAAGCACAGCCATGAGGGCCAGGGGTTGAGCCAGTCGTCCCAGTAAACAGTTGTATCAACTACAAAAACATATAAAGTGGAATCAAGTCCATTGACTCCTTCTTGTTTTCATTTTTTGTGTACCTTGCCAAATTGGTTTGATGGAAAAAAGAGGACTTTTTCACTTTTTTTTGTTTTTAATTTGATTTTAAAAAATGTATTGCTGTCTCAATTTTAAATAGCTTCAACGTGGAATGGTAAAAAAAAAAAAAAAAAGTGGTCCGTTTTAGCCTAACTGATCCAAAAACGTCGGGGTTTCTTTTAGCCCCCACTCATCCACCATTATTTTTGCACTACATTAATTAATGTAAAGTCCCCGTTTATTATATTTTGTGTTACACATTTAATTTATCACTAAAGTGTACACACATCGTATCAAACATTTAGAGAACATTTCAGGCATCATTTATAATTGATGATTTCAAACAAAAAAAAGTGCTCAGCTCGGTGGATAGTTTTTATTTTCTTTATCAGAACATCTGTCAAAAATATAAAGTCCTACTAATTTCAGATGGGATTTCAGATGAAGCCATTCCCAGACAGTTACAGTGGGCTAATTAAAACAACGCACACGATAGATTCACACTGCAGTACCCTCCGTTCCAGGTTGTGCCACTATGAATGCTTTTGTCTTGCTTTTCCTCAGAATTCAGGGCTGTGGGGAAAGAATTCATCAGTGGATATTCACTCACTGTGTTCTGCTTTGTCTCTTCTTTTTTTCTACTTCTTCTTTTTTTGTGCTGAACCTTTAAGGGCGAGATTCGACAGTGCAAATTCGGGGTAATGTGTTTGCAGATTGTGCAGTTCTGAGCAGATGGGTCAACATGAGAGCGTGTGGCGCTTACAGTTGAGCAACGCTGTGTAAACGGGTTTCTGGAGCAACAGTAAAAAAAAGACTGCTTTGTCTGAGTGACTTATCTTGCCATCCTGGTAAAAAAAAGAAAAAAGAATAAAAGAGAGAGAGAGAGAGACATATCCACAAAGAAGTTTCAGTATGATGCACATGGCGCTTTTCTTTTAATGCAATATAAAAGACTACCTGGAGTGTGCACTATCGAAACTGAGCCCTCTGTGTCCTTTTTTTTTTTTTTTAAAGTATAATTTAACAGCATGTAATGGGGGGAAAATATTGTCAGTATTGTTATCTTTTCTGAATTTGGTAATTTGTAATTTTTCTTTGTCATAATTTCTTAAACGTTGTGCTCTGCATCACATGTTTTATTTCGGTGGCAAGCTCTCTTACTCATAACACATCAAAAAGAATTGCATGTTGATGAAGAGAAGACCACAGGTACTCTATTTGTTTTCAGAGCAGCTGGATACGCCCGCCCGCCCTCTAATCACCGAGACTCCTTTTGTCTTAAAGGGTATCTGGTATCTAGCTTCTTTATTTTTCAATCGTACTGTAATCTTTCCGGTTGAGTTCACTCTGCTTTGTTCATTTAGTATTGTGGTCTTTTTAATACATATACTTCTGACATACGTCTTCAATTATTACTACGTTTTCACGATGGTTAAATAAATTGTGTAAATAGTACTTTCAGTATGGAAGATGACTATTTTGTAATGTTTAAAAAAAAAAAAAAAGATATTGCCCTAGTTTTTAATGCCCTGAAATGTAAATACTGATTATATGCGTACAAGTGTACATACGAAGGCAGAGGATACTATGCCCATCTTTTTATTTTATTTTATTTCTTTTTTTCTTTTTTGGTTGGTTTGTTCTTTGCATGTGTCTCTATGTGGTAAATGATAATCTATCCTGCGCTGTGTTGTGTAATAATGTCTGACTCTCCTCACTGCTGCCTGTTGCATGCAGACGCATGGGAACTACCTGTGTATCCCTACTGGTGATGGGGGAAAATGTCAAGTCTTAAAATAGGTCTTCTTCTTTTTTTCTGTTTTTCTTTTTTTTTTTTTTTTCCTGAATCAAAGAGCAAAAAGGTCGGCTTTTATGAGCAGCCCCCTAGCAGCAGACTGTTGAACAAGCTGAAGGCTGAGTGGAGGCCGGGGGGGAGGTGCGAAAAATAAATGTGGATTGAATATTTTTGTGATTTTTATTTTTTCCTTCTTTCCTGTTACTGGTTAACAAAAGCTCTGTGAATGAGCATGGGGCTCTAGTGGGGGATTGACGTACAATCATAGATCTGCATTGTGCATCTAAGAAATACATTTGTAGCAGCAAATATATCTATATATATAAATATATATATAAAATGATGGGGTTTTTTTCTTTTTCATGTGAAGATCTGAAATGATATTTCATTTTTTTATGTTTTCATTTTTGGTGTTCATTTGCACTGATATCTTCAAAAATAAAGTACTAAAATGCATGACCTGTTATGAATGGGCTCCTGTTTCTCCACCTTTGCTCTCTTCCAAGTTCTTTTCTGAAACATTTGGTAAAGCTTTAACACAAATATGATATTACCGCCGTTTTTATTTTGTGGAGAAAATGATAAATTCAGAGAGAATTGCTTGATGTGGACATGATTTGGTACTGGGATAACTAGAACGAGCGCTATAACCATTTGTTGGAGTATCTAACAGTTGGTTAAAACTGAAAATGAGCATCTCCATGAATTAATCAGCTTTAGCAACATTTGAGTGAGTTTGTTAGATGTCACATAAAGCCTTTGCCTGATTATGGGTGAGTGGTCACCGTATGTAGTTGCAATAAAAATGGAGCCAATGACTTTCGTTGTTTTGGCTAACCCTGGGCTGGTCTGAGATTCTGACTGTATGCTAACCTTGAGTAAATATAACGCTCTCGCCAGTATTTTAGCGTTTCCTACAAATATTTGAAACAAATTTGCATATGATTATGTAGTATTTTTAGAAACGAAAAGCATAACAATTGTTAATGCAGTGAAAAGAAAATAATTATGATGTCATAACCTTGTAAAGTATACAGACTCATGGAAAATATACACTTAGTTCATTTTAGTAGCGGCATTTCTACTCCGTACTTTATCAAACAAGGCAGTCTGTCAGGCTGTCTGCTCCTGTAGCCAGACCGCAGTCAGAATCGCCTCTCCAAGCTAAATTAGGGTTGCACCGATTGCAGTTTTCTTGAAACGCAAAACCATAGGAATTGTACGATGGAAGATTCCCTCAACTCCCAATGTTCACTCTAAAAGTCCAAACTACCCACAGATTCAGTCATCTACAGAAACAACTGCTGGTCTGCCTTTCAGCCGTATAACAGTTCCTCCTTACTTCTTTGAACAACTGAACCTTCTGCCTTAGTAACACATACCTCAAAAGACTACATTATGATATATAATCAGTAAGAGCTGGACAGAAGTCCGTTTAGAGTATGTTTTGTATTTGTAGTCATTTTTGATCCTTACTTTTTAGCATCAAGTCTGCACAGATGGGATTTGGCATAAGTTGTTGTTTTGCCCTTTAAACTGTTATTGCACCGTTAAATACACAGAGTATTACTGAATAACTGCCAGATACTGAAAGTTGTTTTAGAGAAAGAGCCAGAAACATTAACTCACTGTACATTGTGAAGAGCTATAACTTCATTTCTTCTGCTTTTTTTTTTGTTTTGTTGTTTTCGCTGTAACTCTTATGTAGAAACAAATTGGTGAAACCCTCCTGCTCCCCGTTATATTCAACCTGTTACTTTGAATTCTACGGCAGGAGCCCTCTTTTAATTTTGATTAAGAATCATGTTTAAAGTGAAGCCAAAGTAGCATAATTGAGTACAAGACAAGGAGACCTCGGGGTCCACGTTACCAATATGACATATCACAAAGATGGGGAAAAAATGGCCTTCATGTGAGTAAGCAGCTAAACGATGGAGTAAGATAACTGTCAAAAAGATGCGTGCGAAATCATGCACACATCTTTTTGAGAGTTACTCCATAGAACTTCCATGTTGGTCCAGGCTGCGTCGATCCACCTGATCAGTTGCGACTCATCAATCGTCTCCAGTTCCGCTGAGAGTGGAGTAAACATTTTCATTTTAGGTCTTGGAGCGTTTTGGAAATGATCACTGGGAACTCACAGCTGAGCGATCTCACACGTTGCCACCTGGCAACTTCCTTAGTGATTCAGACATTGTTCAGCTGAGAGGACAGAAATAAACGTCACAGTTTATTTGTGAGGGTGTAGAACATGAACACCTGTTAAACTGGTGTTGATTTTCACGCATATTACTGTTTTAGTTGGAGTCGTTGTGAAAAGTTGATAGATTTTTCCACCTTGCTGAGGATTAGCCATATTAGCCTGTAAAAGGAGCCTTAATGGAGTAAAATGTGTTGGAATGATAGGGTACATCTTTTGACAGTTATCTTTCTCCATACTTGTGCAGCTGAGAAAAACAGCTTCAAACATTTGTGACAGTGTAGATGCCTGATATCCACTAATACGGTTTTCCGTTTGAGTTGTTTTAAGTTTGTAAAATCAGCTGATCGGGTGACGTCATTAACTGTCCACTGCTCTCATTTTTTCACACTGTCTATTATTATGACAGTTATTAAAAATCTTAACTCATTGTGTTGTGACAGTTGCTGCGGTTACAGGTATGGAAGCCAATGCCGATAACACGTACTACTGCACTTTTAAAAAAATATCCAAACTATCACATTTGCTTTCAACTGGAAGCTCATTTGCATATTAGACGTGTTTTTGTGAAGTTAAACCATAACTGGCGATTCCTCATCATTCTTCAATTGTTGATTCTATTTTTTTTAAAGACAGGATCTTCTGTTATTTTATTTTCTCGTTATTTTTTATTTCGCATATACAACCCACGGTTGTATATGTGCCTGTTTATGTGTGTGTGGTTTTACTCCGCCATCGAATTCCAATAAACCAAAGCAACCATTAGGGAAATTGAGCACCGCCATCAAAGACTCTGGCCTCATATTAAAAGTTATTATTATTATTTTTAAAAGGACATCAAAGCCAAACGGCACTTCCTGTAATCAAACACTGCCCTATTAAAGTGAAGTGAGAGGATGTCCTGTATTTGCCCCCTTCCCAAAAAAACGTCTCGTGCTCCTGAGCTGGCTGCTGAATCTCAACAAAAGCAGGAAAGACACGGACCGGTGGGAGGAAGCAGAAAAGGTCACCAGATGTGCTCCGAGAGTCCAAGGATGTGTCTGACCCTGACGGAGAGGATCTTTTATTACGACTCTGTAACGTCTCTGTGCCAGCATTTACAGAAGGGGCCGAGCCTGACGACTCCTCGTGTCGCTCTGTAGAGAAACAGCTTTAGCGTGAGGCTTTCTAAAGGTGAAGATGAGTTCATAGCTCGGCTTCCCCCCTAAACTGGCTTTGAACGCCAAGTCCAGCGTGCAAAACAGACGTCTTTTTGTCTTGCAGTGCACTTTTGAAACCGCAGCACAGTTCCTCCGCGCTGACTTCCCCCTTTTTCTTTTAATTTAATCCTCCCCATGACTGGCTGCGCTCTCTCTCTCTTTAAACTCTCGGTAACCTTTCCCCCTCCGTGAACTTCTCCATTCCAAGATTCTTATCACGGCTGAACCGCCGCTAACCTCTCGATTTCCTCCCGATTGCCGAAGTGGCGGCGAACATAAAGGAGGGGAGGCGTGGGGGTTTAAGCGGAGGTCAAGGTGTAAAACTTGACAATCGGCCGTTTGTCTTTGATTTCCTGACCTCGGCGGGAGGCCGAAAGGATGTGAGGCGCCCCGGCCGCCGTTGACTCGACCGTGTTTAGGCCAAGGACTTCGGAAGTCCCCACAACAGACCCTCCGTAGTCACAAGGGCCCCCAAAAAACTATTTCCTGACATTACAGTTGCTTTTTCTCTTGACAAACATCTTAATGGCAGCACTTAGCTTGCGCAGCTGAGGGCTTATCTATATGGGAACGCGCGGGGCCCTTCCATACGCCAGGCATGTCTGTCGATTAGTCGTTAATGATGGACTCTCCCAGCAGGTGCTCCGTTTATTCACATGGAGACCATATGAAGCCCGCCTTGCGTTGTCATGGCAATCTGTGCTGGAAAACAAGGCTGGCAGATGTTTGATCGCTGTCCTCTCTCCTCCAAAGGTTTTGAACTCTGAACGTGACCTCAGACGTTATGCAAACACACACACATGTGTGCACGCACACACTTAAAGTCTTGTGATTCAATTAGCATTTTATGGGCCTTGTGAGCCCATTTGAAGTAATAAAGGAAGAATACATGGATGCATTCCTTTCATCCCAACATACTTCATCTGGCAAGAATGCAGTGCCTGCTGCAGATGCTGGATGGGAGCTGAAGAGAGCAGACAACAACAACGAGAAGGCTGGAGCGAGACACCTGGGGGAAGTCGTGCACCGTGAAAACAGGTCAGCACGGTTTATTTTCCCAACCTGGCGCCTGGTTCTCCCTGTCGGGGCCCCGGGCTTTTGAAGATGTACCTCTTTGTGAAGTCTTTTCCTCAACCCCAGGGGTCGCGGCCTCTTGGCCCGCCTCCCCGGCCCTTGACCCAACTCGTTTGGTTTCCCGGGGACACGGGATCATCTGTTTGCCTGCAGCTGTACCAACCTGCTCACTCCCGCTCCTTCTTTCAGGCATCACAACCTTCTTCCCTCCCATTCACATGTGATTAATTATCTGATTAACCAACTCAAAGTGGTGCATAATTGTAAACTGGCAGGCAAATCTAAAGTTTTTAACGTATTTTGCGATAGAAATCCAAAAAGTGTATTCAGCTCTTTACTTGGATACCCTTAGATGAAATCCACTGCCGCAAATCAACTTGCATGTAATTCAGCTGCGTAAATGCAGCTGTTTTATTTTTGACCTTAGAGGTTTTTGTCAGAGAACATTAGTGAGGAAAAAAATCATCATGATGACCAAGGAACACAGCAGGCGGGTCAGGGTTTAAAGCAGAGTTAGGTTAGAAAACCACCTCCCAGGTTTTGAACATCTTTTAACACCAAAAATCTTTAGGTAAAAATCTACAAACGCACTAAGACACGGATATACTCCTAAACTACCATGCCGTGCAAGGAGAGCATTAATCAGAGAAGGAGCCAAGAGCTAACAAGGTAAGTAAAGGTCATGTTCTTTTCAAAACGTGGCCTTTATGGCATAATGGCAAGGAGAAGAAAGCCATGAGAAGTTCACTTTGGTGTTTGCAACTAGCCATGTGGTGGACTGGCTACATGACATCATAACATGTTGTTGAACGTCGCCCTAATCATGCCAACCCCCATGGCAAAACACGGAGGTGGCCGCGTCATGCTGTGTGCTGTTTGCTTAGGAAGATGGATGGAGGTGGATCTTAGGAGGGAGAAAAAACTGCTAGAGGCTGCAGAAGACTTGTACATGGGAGATTTAGGGCCAGAAAATAAAAAAAAATTTAATTACAGGGATAAAGTTGAAATATTACGATGTATTACGAAAATAGCCATAATATTGCGACTTTATTTTCAAAGTACTCTGACTTTATTCTCATGACTATATTCTCTGTCCTCTTGAGACGTTATTTTTGTAAATTTTACGCTTTTAGATTTTTGTTTATTAGTATGGTTCTAACACTCCGTTGTAGACTTAAAACCTGGACAAGGTTCACTTTCTAGCAAGTCAGCAACCATAAACAAGGACAACAGGAAGGAGCGTGCTCATGTGTTAGCATGGCGCCGTCCTAAATCCAGTTGGGAATCTGTGGCTTTGTACATCGATAATTTCAATCATTGAACATTTCAGTCTCTAAATCTGAAAATCTGGTATTGAAATACTCCAAAGGGTTTGTAGTAACTATGGTGAAAGGCGGTTCTACTTATTAAATCTAGTGTGCTGAAGACAAACGAACACTGCTCTTTTCTGTTCTTCATTAGTAAAAAAAAAATAAAAAAGATAAAATATCCATGTATAATTTTGCTTTCCCTTTAAAATACTGCTTTGTGTTGGTCCATTATGCCGAATCCTATAAGCTACGCTGAAGTTTGTTGTTATAACATGACAAAATGTGTGGGTGGGGAGTGAAAGCGGACATAAATACTTCTACAAGTCACTCTGAGAACATCGTGGTGACGCTTCCTAGTTGATGTCCATGTGAAAGCATGCAAACGGGCCCAATGTAATATTCATGATGAGTGAGAGTCCCTGAGGTCCGACATGCAGGCTGTCAGCTCCAGGGATTTTGACTGCCACTGAAAGGACATGGTAGATATTTGCCATGTCAGATAAGCACGAGGGTAAATGTTTTACAAACTGGTTGGGAGGGGGGGAAACCAGCAATGACAGTCTCCTGTCTGCCAGTGTCCATTATCTCCTCTAGGGTCCTTTTCCTTGCAGGTCTTGCTTACGTACCCAAAAACATTTCAGTTGGTAAAGACGGACGTCTTGCTGCTTCCTGTGGACAAGGATGATTTCAGAGACCGTTAACTTTGCCCTCAATTTTCTCATTTAAAAAAAATTAAAGACAGCACAAAAATCGACTTTAATGCAAACCCCAGCATCAACGTCAGGGAAAATGCATTTACCACCGGTTTCCTGTAAACCGTGACACACTGGTCGAACTGCTGGGTCACGAACCTCTCATGTAAACATTTCTCGAAATCCCCGGTAGACCGAGAAGGGGCAGTTCAGTGTCAACCAGTCTGGTCTAGACCAGAATGAGACATGAACCTTGTGCTGCATTTCGAGTACAACAAGCCGAACGTAACCAAGCTTGAGGATCCGCTCACAACTTCCACTTAGTGTAAACTTAAACGGGTCATATTCTGCTCTCCGTCAGGTGCACAGCAGAACTCCTACTTCACTCTTGTTTTTGTTTTCTAGTGCTTGACAGACGCGCTGCAGTTCCAAATTGTATTCATTTCTTCATCTTTTTGACCAGAAAAGGTTTAACATCACCATCTTTAACATCATTTAACATCTTTAACATCTCCAGTGGACACATTAAAAATACAGGATATTTGATGTGAAGTTCTGCTAAAAGGTTATACCCATTAATAACCTTGTCTTTGTCTTCATTCAGCCCTAGCCGGATCTTTATAAACTGAAATAAACTATAAAACTATATATAATTCTAAGAATAATTTTGCACACAGGATCAGGACATCAAATATAAAACATAATCGATGTCCTATATTTGTACACCAGTATATGACATGTTGGTTGCTTAGCTGAAACGCTCTAAGGCACACAGCCTATATGACTATTGGTATTTGGCATTTCCATATTAAGCGAATACAGACATTCTCTATGTGACGCCCATGTTTGGGGAAATTGTTTGCTGAACTTATCGTCCATGGATGAGAATGAGTCGGTGTTGATGTACTTTCTTGTAGAATCCTGTGAGGAAAAACTAACTGGTAAAGATTTTATAGTAAGGATGCAAAACGCTCATTTGTGTCTTCTGTCTCTTTTTTCCTCATTTCCTGTCTATTCACTGATCAATAAAGTCCACTAGAGCCTAAAAAGCTTTTTAAAAAAAGGTAAAAAGAAAAGCGGAAAAAGAATACAAATAAAAAAAACCAACTAAAATCTTCCAAAAATAATGATTCTGTCAGGATGCCCTACATAGAGAAAGACAAAGTTTAACTGCTTCATTCCTTACACTGTCACAAAATCAATGCACACATTGCATTGTGAGGTTGAAAACACCGAGAAGGGAAAACCTGCAATCATGATTGTTTAGTGTTGGTTATTATTATTATTATTATTTTATTATGGTCAAAAACATTTCCTTAATTGCAATTCCTGTCATGTTGCGATGCCTACTGCGTGTTTGCATTTTCTGTATCGTATATTAACATCTTACCAAAGCATTACAAGCCGCTTTTTTTTTTTTTTTGGAATATTGGAGCCGTCTTTTCGTGTGACCCTGTCATTTCCTGCAGAACGCACTCGTATCTGACAGGTCTGGAGACCTGGACCTCATATTTGGTCTCGTTCTTCAGGCTGAAGGCAAAAAAGCTTCCAGCTTCCTCGTCGCTTTTTGTACTTTCATGCTTCAGGATGAATAAATATCCTGTGAGGAAAAATAAAAAAAATTGACAAGAAATGAAAATACTTGGGCTTTGGTGTAGAGAGAGAGAGAGAGAGAAAAAAAGACTTGAATATGACTGATGTATTGATAGTGACATTCCACTGCAGCAGCAATTATTATAATCCACTGTGTTTTGAGTTCCTGTTAACCTCGTGTTAGTTTTCATTGAAATTATGTGGGAACGACTGTTACTGGTGAAAAAAAAAAAAAGAAAAGCTGACCTCTTAGTGACGCTGCTGTTTAAATTTAGGAGATGATGGCATCTTGTTCTGTAAGTTGAGAGGTTGACCAAAACCCAGACGTGAACTTGGAACGAGAACGCTGAAAATTTTAATGAAGTAGGCAGAAGAAAACGTATGGAGCTTCAACCAGGAAAATAGGAACTAAAGCAGGAGCAGAGAAAACGGGAGGAAAAGGCAAAGAACAAAACAGAACAAAAAAAACAAGTGAGTCTTTATGCTGGGCAGAGAGTGGACACTGGATCCAGGTGAGCTTAATTAGAAGAACATGTAGCAGCTGTGGAGGGGAACAAACAGGCAGGGAAGGAGAATAATCAAACACAAATCAAGAGGAGATAGACTAACGTTGACCTGACAGAAATAAATGCAAACGCACAAAGATCAGAACACAAGAATAAACTAAGAAACCAAACACTAAGGAACAAACGGATACGGCGACACATTCCCAGCAACAGTAAATACAGAGAGATGAAGTAAATATGGCAAGACCTTTTGACAATAATAAAGAACTCAGAAGTGATCCAGACCCAAACAACCAAAGACAATAAAACAGATGCATACCAGGATGTCGTCATTTATTAAATACAAATTTAGAAGTTTGCGTACATTTCCTCAACGTTTGGTAGAGTTGTCTTTCAAAGTGTGCGACTTGGGTTGGACGTTTTGGGCAGCCTTCCGTAAGCTCGTCACAATAGGCTGATTTAATTTTTGCCTTTTTCTCATGACGCAGCGCGTCCAACTAGGTCAGGTTTGTAGGTTAGCTTAGTCACACACACCTTTTCAGCTCAGCCCACACATTTTCTATGGGATCCAACCGCTTTGAACTGAACTAAATTTGTGATGGCCGCTCCAAAACACTGACTTAGTCGTCCTTTAGAAACTGTGTAACTAATTTGGTGGTCTGCTTGCGATCATTGCTCATTGTAAAGCTTTAATCAACACCATCTTGAGGTGTTGCTTCAGTATTCAGACGTAATACGATTTGTTCCTGTGTTCATCTGAAAAACTGTAATTTCACTGCAAAAACACAAAATCCTACCAAGTAGTTTTAATCTAGTTTCTAGTACAAATATCTTAGTGTACTTGAAATAAGACAAATTAACTTGCAAGTAATTTTTATTTATTTATTTATTTTTGCAAGAAATGGGGACTTATTTTAAGTAAATAATTATTTATTATTGGTGAAAAAGTACTTTTTTCATTGGCAGAAAAAATAACTTACAACATGGGAAAATGTCTTGTAAGTGAAATAATCTGCCAGTGGAACTAGGATTTTTTCATCAATATTAGGGAATTATTTACTTAAAACAGGGTCCTTTATCTGGCTGAAAAAAGCTACTTGTAAGTTAGTTTTGTCTTATTTCAAGGGCACTAAGATATTTGGATTAGAAACTAGATTAAAACTACTTGGTAATATTTTACATTTTTGCAGTGTTGTCTTTTTTATGTTGCTTTTAGAGTAATTACTTCTTCCTTGCTGAGTGAGATTTCAGTCCATGTCGATAAAGGAATTGTGTCGCTGCGGATTTTTGTTTACAGACGTAGTGATCTTAGCGTATTTATACTATTTAAAGTAAGCGATTAAAAGAAAATCTCTCAAACGTTCTTGCACTTCACTTAGCAAAAGGAAAGAGTTGCTTAACCTACCTGCCAACGAACAGAAAATGTTCAGTTTAAAGTTAAAGAAAAAAAATGTTTGCGCATGCAAATGTTTTTTGTTGTTGTCATTTGCTTAAAACTCAATGAAATTAAGGACTCGGCCTGATCTGGTCATTTCTCCTCCTGTTTTATTCTGCTGCAGGATTCCGAGGAGCTGGTACGTATCCAAAGCGTGCATTAGCTGAAATGAAGGAATATTCAAACTGCAACTAATGTCAGGGAAGAAAAACAAACCCCATTAATGCATCTGTGAGTGAAAGTAATTCTTTTGCTGTTGCAATAGAAACGGCAACGTAATATTTCACCGTCTTGATCAGTGTGAAAGGAAAGGCTTGAGATGTCGCAGCTTTGCCAATGACACAAGTCAATAACCCGAGGCACTTTGTCATAGAGCTGCTGGATCAAACAGTCAAATAAAATTAAATGCTTCTGGAAGGGGAAAGAAACAATGGGAGCTACATTTAGTGCTTTCTTCATTTGTTTATGTCTTTAAGGAAGAAATGGATGCTGGGCACTGGACTGGACAGGACTGAACTGAACTGGACCAGATTTGTCCTCTGAAAAGAATATATGAAAAACTGATGAACAAAAATTCTTAAATATTCCTGAAAACCTGGAGATATATTTTTAGGAAAGGTGAGATAAAATACCAACTTCAACTAATAATTAAAAGAAATATATATCTTCATCAATATCTTCATCAATATTAAGGAAAGATCAAATTTTTTATCTTCCCTGATTGGGTGTTTCTACCAAAGTGGTGTATTTCTGTGATTAGTACTCTCGGAGCACTGGGAGAAGGCAGAGGAGTTAAATTTTTCACAGATTATCTGTGTTACATTATACTGTCATGCCATAATGATAATTTTAACAAATATGTAAAAATATAAACTTAAAAAAAATAAATAAATAAAAGCTACATACTGCACCATTAAGTGTCTAAAACAATTGGAAGCATATCAGTAAAATGTAACATTTAAAATGTATTCTGAAACACGTAGGTGTGATTATAAAAGCACAATCAGAAGACATCTATTAGGAGCAAACCCATTTCTTATTAACACAACTATATTCATGCATTTTTTCCTTCTCATAATCTAACAAAATGGCCATTTATGTCTCTATCATCAGAAGCCATTAACAATGAGATGCGGCAGCATTTCTGTGGCATTATTGAGTCAGGCAGAAAGAGAGTGGGTTTTAAATGTCCCGGTGTGGGTGAAGCTATCATCTTCACAGCCCTCAGGCTAACTTTCAAGATCCAGTTTGATCCTCAACAAACTAGTGTTCCGTCGTCGCATCGCTCCTGCTCAGGCTGCTGTTCTGTCTGCGCCAGTTGATCCACCGTTTTGCTTCCTGACAGATTTTCTCTCGCCAACACATCAACCTCTTGCTCCAAGGTTGCCCTTGTGCGTGTGGTGCGTCTCCTCGGGCGATGAGGAGAATTTCGGGAACCTGTGGAGTTGGAGCTCATTTAGTTTCTCGGCGTAAAAATATTGAAAGAGCCACGACGCTAAAAATGAAAAGTAACACGACTTTTGTGGTTATGAATATTCAGTTCATCTAAGTGCAGCTCAGCCCTGTTGCTCCACAGGAGAATGTTGCCATCTGCTGACGAAAGAGCGCAATAGCAGGTACCGACTTCAATGAGACGGTGTGTTTCCACTTTTCTTTTCAGAAGTGTTATTTTTTTAAAAAATAAGTCTATTTTTTATATAAAACTTACAATAAAAGTGAACTAAATCCTGTGTTGTATTTCAGATCTCCACTGCTGTTGCCTGTTTTTAATTTTTTTATTTATTTCTGAATGTCATTAATATTTATTTGCACTACTTCTCAGACCCAGTTCGCATCAGAAAAGGCTTCTGACTGTGTCACTGTTAGATATTGCAACAAGGATTTCTGAACATCTGAGGAGTGACCCAGTTCAGTGCTAGAAACTGGGTGTCTTTCATCTTGAAGAATGTTTTCTCTGTTTGAATAATAAGGGCAGGGCTGGGAGAACTGTATATTAGGTGGTGTTCTTTTCACAATATTATAGTTCAGTGAATGAAACCAAAGACTAAATTGCTGTTAATGTAAGCGCTTATGTGTGAAAAACGTCGACCGTTTGGGAAGTTGTTTACAATTTCAGAACATAGCGATGTTTCCAACATCCTGGGATGAGACTTTAATCAGTCGTCAAATGATTGTGAAACAAAACGCCTTGCAACAAAATATTTACGTCCATTGAACTTTTTAACATTTCGTCTCTTTAAAGCCACAGACTTGGATGCATTTCTTTGGATTTTAGGTCCTTCATTTTATTTTGTAATCCTGCATAAAATAGAAAATTATTGTGAAGTTGAAGGAAAATGATTTATGGTTTTCAGATCTTTTTATTTTGCAAACCAAAATCTGAAAGGTGTGGCGTGTGTTTCCCGCTGAGCCCTACTGAGTGACTACCGCCTTTCTTTTGGGGCGTGTCGCCACCGTGTTTGCAAGTCCAAACAAGAATTTGTGCCCGTTCCTATTTGCAAAATAACTCCAGCCCAGTCAAATAGTCTGAACATGATTCTCAGTGGTATTTAGGTATGAACTTTGACTGGGCCATTTTAACACATGATTATGTTTAGATCATTCCATCTATGCTCAGGCTGTATATTTTGTGTCGTTCTCCTGCTGGAAGGCGAACCTCCACCCTCCATCTTGAGTCTTTTTCAACCTCTAACATGTTTTCTAGCAATGCTACCCCGAGTTTGGCTCCATCCATCCGGTTTTTTTCCACCAACTCTAACCAGATTCCTTGCTCCTGTCAAGTGAAAGGATCTCCAGATGAGGCTTGGGATTCATTCCACTTCAGTCTGTGCTCGACACGCCCTGGTGCAATTCAAAGTGGTACATTGCATTCATATTTCTCATGCTAAACCTGACCAAATGTATCTCATATTAGTCCCATCTGCGTTAAGTGTAAGACTTCTCCTTGTGCTCTGTTCCATATTTATTGGACTTCTCCTTCTCCGTCTGAGTTTTGGTCGTCAGTATTCCAAACATGTCACAATTTCCTAGCTGTCCAATTGAACTCAATCCTTTTAACAGCTGTTTTTGACATGTTCCTATACTCAAATTTGCCCAGATCAGAGCTGGACATTTTGGCTTTCGCCTCTTTCTTGGCTCGTCGGGTGATTCTGATTAAATGTAGGGACCCCCTCCTCGCCCTTCCATTCCTTCTGGATTAGAGATATTATAGCGTGCTGCTTGCATCTGGAGAAAATCTGACTCACTAATAGGGGGAGTTATAGCCAGATTCATAGACTATTGAGACCTTTTATGATTATCTTTTAGAATCCAAGAATTACTTTTTTTCTGAGTAACACTCCCTTTTTGTTACTAAGTTCAGCGAGTGGGGAGAGGGAGACGGTGAGCTCTACTTCTATTTAAGCGCTTTTGAGTGTCCTACGAAGCACTAAACAAGCTGCATTCTGTATTTTCCAGACACATATGGCCATTTTATGGCACAATCAAGGAACTATGTTACCTTCAGTTATAAAAATGTTGCATATGTCAAATATGACTTAAAAAAAAATTGACTTCCTAATTTAACACCTTGAAATTGGGCCTCTGTCTCTTTAAAAAAGATATTGTTCCTTTTGAGACTCCGCCTTCAGGAAGTCATCACAACATTGCTCCTCTATTAACCCTGTAGTAAAATTTTTTTACTAGTGTTGCGCTGAGAAGTAGCTAGCATAATGTGCGCAATTCCACCAGCTGTTTTCTAATTGTAGCTGGGCAAGGCGCTCTGTGAGGCGCCCAAACTCCTCCTAGGAGGAGCTGCACCTCAAAGGCGGTGCTAGGTCCACCCAGACGTTTTGCATAGCTGAAATGGTTGCCAAGCGAGATTAAAGGATTTCTAAAACATGCACGAAAGAATCAAGGCTATGTTACAGGTACGCTTATGATGAGGGAATAACATTATAACCACCAGATTCCCTTGTCTTGTCTCATCTGTCCTCAGTATTTTCAGGATTATAAGAAATAAGAGGTTCAAGGTTCAGTTTCAGCTGTGTTCGACAACTTGAAATAATTTGACAAAATGAGATGTTCAGAAACCTTTAAATCAGGTCTGTAGATGTTACATCCAGTGTTTCCTAAAATTAAAGTTAATTTTATCTGTTTATAAAACAGATCTGTTCGGTTCATTTAATCTGTTTTAGCAATTAACTTGTTCTTATTTAGTATCTCATTCCTTTTCCCTTCAAATTTAATTACTGCCTGTTAAATTAATTTTCCTTTTAATGGACTTCCGTTTCCGTGCTTTCAGTTGACTGGCGCATGACTGGCTTCAACAAGAACACAAAGCATAATCTTTAGTGTTTGTCAGATGATAAGTTTAAAACGGATATTTTTTTATTTTAAAAGATAATTGAAAAGATGACGACGGAATGTTTTCTGTAAAAAAAAAAAAAAATACTTGTGTTAAATGCATATCTATATAGCTAATACCTCCGACTGCAGAAAAATTATGATATGTATCAGATCCTGCATGCCCGGCTGAATTTTTTGCACAAAAATTTAAATTTGATTCAACATGTTGTGCCTTTTGTGAATGTCCAGAAGAATCCCTTAATCATCTCTTTTTTTTCCTGTCCTTTTTCTTTTAAACTATGGAGAGACATTAAAAACTGGTTGTCCCTTAAAATTGAAGACATCCCAGAGATAACCATCACCCACATATTATACTATGTTGATGGCCTTGATAATCAAATATCTGACATGGTAAATATTGTCTTCTTGCTTGTTAAATATCATATACACTGCTGTAAATGGAGAGGTTCTACACCTTGTTTTGATTTTTTTCTTAACCAATTTAAATTGTATTACACCTCATTGAAACATTTGAAATCTATTTCTGCAAAAAAAGTAACTGCCAGTATCTCTACTTTTCTTTTGTTTTAAAATCTTGCTCTATTGTTATTCATTTGCCTTACTGTTTATGTGCTTGTCTTTAGTCTTAGCCCCTTGTTTTTTGTTTATTTTTTCTACCTATGTTGCAATGTTCGTATACCTCAACGAGTCTTTGTATACTGTTTGTTTAATAAAATAAAAAAAAATAAAAAATTTTTAAAAAAAAGATCCTGCATGCCCTGGCTAATGGTAATGACGTATTTGCGGTTTAGGCAGACATGAAGAATCGATCCCTGCTCTCTCGCGAGCGTAGAGCAATGTTGTCATGCCTGCTGACGAGCTGCGCTAGTCACTCTGCCATGGCGGCCGTAAAGTCGCTGATCAAGGAGGGTACATCGTAACGTCTTGTTTGAATTCGCTTTTTAGGTTGACGGGTACCGCGCGTGTTTCGTTGCTCTTGGTTTGAATTTAACAGCATTTATCTCCGAAGCGGCCATGACCGTGGAGCAGAATGTCCTCCAGCAGCATTCTCAGAAGGTAAGCCTGTTGTGGAAGATAACTTAACGGTTAGCTAACTTTAGCCTAACTGCATCGCTGCATAGTTTTATGACCCAACAACAAACAGGAGTCCGCAAGACAACGTCTTGGTTAGTTAGACTGGCATTTAATTGCGGATTAATGAGTTTTTTGGGAACCTATTGTGAAGAAAACAATTTAGAACTGCTCAGTAATTCCTCTTTAGTAAGGCCCAATGCTACGCAGCTGACCAATATTATGCTAGCTGTTTGTTAGCTGTAGCTAACGGGACCGTGTTATGACAATTTTGAGCCAAGATCGTCTTTGTGAAAGCTGGCTTCTTGTCAAAGTGTCATTTATAAAACAATACATTAATTTATGTCGAAATGGAGTAAATTCATATGCCGTTTGTTTTTCTAAAAAGCAGCCCAGTGGCAGTTTGGGCTTTATCGCTGGCATTTTTCCTCGTCTTCTTGTTAAATACGTGTTTTAATTCAACCAATGGGCGTTGTACTGGAGAATCTTTGGGTGGGCTTCCTTAATCAGTGGTATTTATATATGCAGTGCTGCATAAATGGCAACGCTGCGTCTACGAGTGCGAATGTTTCCTTGGTTACTCATTACATAGCTGATGTCTTTGTTTACAAAGCGTGGCCAGCGGCGAAGGCGGCATACAGCCGAGCCCTGATGCGATTGAGTAGTCAGATAGCGAGCCAGGCGTGTGATGGTTCATAGCCGGTAAGGCAGATTATTATGTTACATACCATCATGCTCTCATTTTACCAAGGTGCTTTTAGAGTCCACTCCGTTGCTTTAGATCCGTGTTTTCACGGGATTTAGCGTGGCCACCGTGCGTAGCTCCGGTTGGTGAAATGCCAGTTTTATGTTTTGTCGCTCCATGTATGTGCAGTGATGTTACATAATCACGGTTAAATGTCCTGCTTCTTGATACACTTCTTGTGAATCTGACATGGCTTGGGGTAAAATAACTACGGAAGCTTCCACCAATGACTCAAACCTAAAAGTAGCAGCGTAACACAAACCGCCCTGACCTTCACAGGGCCTGCAGTTTCAACTTGAGTAACAATAATGGCATTTAAAACGCACCTTCTTTTTTTTTTAGTGGTTGGTGTTTGTAAACAGTGCAGACCACTCCTCCTAACCCTGATTTGAAATATTAGCATCCGATATTATTATTGTTATTATTATTCAACGCATTTTAAAAAAAAATCTGCTCAGTGTTTGTATACTCTGTCAAGAGAGTTTTTGGAAGTGTTGGGTGTGGTGCCATTTTTCATGTGATGTCCTGTCATAGGAATGGACTTTCCTGTCAGGTTGTTTTGTTTTCTTGTGGTACAGAACCAAACAGAGACTGGGTCCACTCTTGTCTGTAACCCTCTGCTGAGCCCCAGAGTTGCTCTGGTGCCAAAGGTGTTTCACTGAGATTCACGTGTGTGTGTGCGTGTGTGCGCGCATGTCTGAGTCACTGCTGTTGTAGATGGCATGGCCTAAAACTGTCTCAGGCTGAGCCCACTCCATACCTCATTGATCAGGAAGACACCATCCTGCACCCATCAGTCTTTCTGACGCTGACTGACTTTCATTGTCATGTCAGCCTCCGGCAAAGGGGTGAATGCTCTTCCATTATAAACAGATACTGAGAATGTATGGAGAATCAAACCCGTTCCTGTTGGATTTCTTTATGTAAACTAGTTTGAAACTCAAATTGTCTACTCACACTTCATTTGACTTGGTTATTTCAAGAACAAATGGCGACAAGAGTCACCTTTGCTGTGTGTCCTTCCAGTTGTGCCATCTGTGTAAACAAGCAGATTTTCCCAACCCAACGACTGGAGATTTGGATCTACGATCCACAGCCGTGACTCACAAATGTTTTCTCCTGGGGTTGTTCTACTAGTTAATTTATTCTATATTTATTGAAAAAAAATCCAGATAATTTTTATTTAAAATATATATAAATAAAGGCACCAATCATTCAGCTGGACATCAGTATTGGCAAATTCTTTTCTTAATCAGCGCTGATTAGAGATTAGCAGGTCGAATTTATGCTTTTTTCTGTTTCACACATCAGAACGAGGGCTGGGATTTTAACACGTTAATTTTGATTTATTAATTACATAGCTGTTAAGATGTTTAAAATTTTAATGCAATTAATCTTTTATTATTTTTTTTTTTTTTACGTACAAAAGTCCTGAGTCGGAGCCTTTGCATTCGTGTGTTTCTGGTACACCTGTAAATCCGAAACGCAAGCAGCATCCACAAAAACACATTTCTCTTGAATAGCTTGCTAATGTGATGGGATGCTGTAAAAGACCACAATGCTAAAAAGGAGTTAGCCTATCAGCAAAGCTATTCAGGCCCAAAATAGCATCTCGATACTAAACATGTTGCAGCAGCACTTTGCACCAATCAGATGGTTGAATAAGCTAGATAGCATAATTGTTATTGAGCTCATGCATCTATTTATTTAACAAATGTTCACCAAAAACTGTTTTTTTTATTGAAAATGTTTTATTTTCTCTATGTAGCTTTGTTTAAAAATGCGATTATTAAATTAAACACCTTGTGTTTATTTTGTTATAAATCAGCACAACAACGGCACATTTTCACTTGCTAGTCATTTGCTGTGCCGTTGTTGTTGGCTTGTCTACTCCAAAACGTATGAACTTACACTTTTCATGCTAACGCTATATTTAACCAGTTAGCCAGATGTCCAGTCAAGCTGGACACTAATGACATGGATCAAAATGTTTACCGATGTTGTGATTGCTGTAATTTCAAATGTTATTGTTGCCACTGGATTTTCTAATATTTGTGGCTGTAGTCCAGGTTGCATGTTGTCTTCATGAAACAGAATTGATTAAATATTCATTTTACTAGTCAGATTTTCATTAAACAAACTAGATATCTTCTGACAAGGCAAGTTTATGACTCTAGCATAATTTCCAAATGGTATGTAAGAATAAAGAAAGGAGATGTGTAAAAAGAAAACATCTAAAAACAAGAAATGCCTGAAAAGAAAAATAAAAACATAATAGAATCTCATGCAGACACATTGGAAGAAAAGTTGTAGTGCTGTAACTGATCTCCCTTTTTCACTCAGATCTGGATCATTACATTGTTATTTAGCATTTTACCCATTTTACTAACGCTCCACAATCCTGTGTCAGCCTTCCTTTTTTGTGCCTGTTCTTTTTTTTTTCCAGCTGAGATTTTCTAATACCTTTTTGTGAATTTCTTCTACTGAGGTAATGCTGTGATGCATACCTGCATTGCAGAAGCAGCAGCCATGCAGAGTTTTCCACTTTCCACTTGTCGGATAAAAGTTTCATTAACTTAGTGCAAGTGCTTGCTGTGTGACATCACAGTATTTCTCCTGGCGCTACGTTTTTCTTTTAACATTTTATTTTAATTACCTTTTTTGTTGCAATTGTTGCAGATTCATAAGAGCACCATTCATAAGAGCGCCAATATTTCCAATAGTTTGTGGCCTGAGGAAATAATTCAGTCTGCAAATTACTTGTTTTTATCTTTGTGTCGTTGCAGTGAAGTAAAAAAAGGTCTGCTTATTCATTACATTTAGTGGAATTAGTCCAAGCATGGGTTATTTAGTTTACAGACTACACCTGGTTGGAAATCTAAACAGTACGGCGACTTTCTTATTGATGACAGTTATGAATAAGATTTTTGATATAGTTCAATTCCCACATTCATTTGGACAAGTTCATGCTCTCTTTATTGTGAACCTTATGGTTTGAATGGGATTCACGGCCTCTGGGATGTTTGATGCAACTGCAGAATAACATGAGCGCTTTAGGGACTTGAATGTCATGGCAGACAAGTTAAACAACAAAAATATGACATTGTAGACCATCTATAACTTTGAACATTCTAATGAAACATAGTAATGAGACAAAACGTCTGAGAGTTCCACCTTCCTTTATTTCTTTAAAGGTTTTCTGACTAAAAATAAAATTCTCCATGATTTTCTTAATTTTAGAAAGTTAAGAAATTTTGGGAAATTTAAAATTAATAAACCAAATTATCCACTGGCCAGTGTTTCCGTCAACGATCTGAAGTATCGCATTAGATCAAGTTGACAGAAACTGAAAAATTCAAAGTAACATCCCCATTGTGCCAAAAATGTTTTCTACGCTCAATCGACTTGGCTTTTGGCTTTTCCAAGAAAAGAGTTAATGCGCTAATGGAGAGATAAAAACACATTTTCTGAAAATGTTCTGCTGTATCAAACTTTCCTATCAACTGATGGGTCTGTGTCTTACTAGAGGTACAAAATGCAGAGACATTTCTAAGTCCAAACCTCCAACTTGTCTGCTCCCGTTACTCAAAGTTGCAGCGTTTTGCGATGAAGGCTTGTCTGTCACAGCTTCAAATGAGAAACAACACAACATGTCGACTTTTGGTAACGGCAAGGAATTGCCGTCAGGTATCGTTGAACACAAGATGTAAGGACTGAATGACTTTTGTTCATCCTGAAATCACAGACTAGAAGTGCTCATTGCTGCCAGCTGGTATTTTACTGTTATTTTGTTACAGTTTGCTGACTTTCTTTGGTCCCTGTCTTTGTTTTCCATTTGTAAAGAGAATAATGGAGCCAATAACTCAACTGAGCTTCGCCTAGAGCTGCATTTTTATAATTTTTCTGTCTCTCTCTCAACAGCACCAGCAGACGCTACTAAACCAGCTGAGAGAGGTCACAGGCACCACAGACATTCAGCTGCTTCAGCAGGCCCTGCAGGTATGGCTCAAAGCAAAGACCACCTCTCTCGAGAAATCTGTTTCTTTCCTCCCCCCATTTGTATAAAACCGGGGTTAACATTTCCCCTTTTTTATAGTTTACTCTTGAAACGACACACATCCATCTTAAGTCAAAATCTCATGCAGTTTGTATTTGATTCAACATAGAAAGTGTAAAATATGTCTTTAACTTTTCCTGCTCTGCTTTTTGTTTGTTTTCACTGCAGGTGAGCAATGGAGACGTGGCTGAGGCGGTGGCGTTTTTAACAGAGAAGAACTCAAAGGTTCCTCAGCAAGATGAGACGACCTACTACCAGACTTCCCAGGTGGCCAGCGACAGATATATCAGCGTTGGCAGCCAGGCAGACACAAGTAAGCACATTACCTCAGAGTGGGATGACACAAAAATGATTCTAATAGCAATATGTGCAAACGTTTTGCGGAACATAAAATTTCTGTTAATGCTTTTTGTTGTTGTTGCTGCTGCAGATGTAATTGACCTGACGGGGGACGATAAAGATGACCTGCAGAGGGCGATTGCCCTCAGCCTGGAGGAGTCCAGCAGGGCGTTTAGGGAGACGGGCATCACTGATGAGGAGCAGGCCATCAGCAGGTGAGCTCAGGACAAAGATAGTGGAGATGCATCGATCCGATATTGATATCTGTATCGGTCCAGATATCGGGGGGAAAAAATTATACATTTTTCTATTCAGTCTAACTCTATGCTTTGTGCTCTGAGCTATGTCATGCTTTATTTGTTTTACATCATATTTAAAATTCCTAATTGCACTTTCTGAACTATTTGCTTTGGTTTATTTTTTCCACATTTAACCAAAGCAGTCAACCTATTGTTTGTCAGTTTGTTTCTTATTTATTTTAAATTGACTGTTTATGCTACTGAAAGAACTGACTGAACAAATTTTGTTTTGAAATGAATAGTACAAAATCCGGGCTGCACAGTGGCGCAGTTGGTAGCACTGTTGCCTTGCAGCAAGAAGGTCCTGGGTTCGATTCCCGGCCGGGGTCTTTCTGCATGGAGTTTGCATGTTCTCCCTGTGCATGCGTGGGTTCTCTCCGGGTACTCCGGCTTCCTCCCACAGTCCAAAAACATGACTGTCAGGTCAATTGGTTTCTCTAAATTCTCCCTAGGTGTGAGTGTGTGTGTGCATGGTTGTTTGTCCTGTATGTCTCTGTGTTGCCCTGCGACAGACTGGCGACCTGTCCAGGGTGTACCCCGCCTCTCGCCCGGAACGTAGCTGGAGATGGGCACCAGCAACCCTCCCGACCCCATTAGGGACAAGGGTGAACAGAAAATGGATGGATGGATAGTACAAAATCCTCATTTTGTACTATTCATTTCTTTATCTTTGTATATTACGTATATACACATAACCTGCATCTTAACTCGAGTCGAGCAAATCTCAATCTCGTTGTAATCTGTTGATGACAATGACAAATAAATCTTATCTTATCTATCTATCTTATCTTAAATGAAAGTTGTGTTGTTTTTACATGCTTACACGCTTGTGAAACTGTTGGTGTGTTTAAGTGTGCTGTACTGGTGCAGAGTCATAAAATAAATTTATAAATCACAACATTTATGTCTATGTTTTAAAAAAAAGTTTGTGTTTATCTGTGTCGGATCGGTATAGGCTGATACTAAACCTCATATCTTTATAGGTATCAGAAGTGCAAAAAGTGGATCGGTGCATCTCTAAAAGATAATTATTAACAGTCATAGTTAGTTTTCTGTAGTAAACAGATTGATTACAGTGAGTATTTCAAGTGTTGGGATGCTAACCTCTGGTCAGTTCGGCCGCCGTTTTGGTGGAAGCCAGAAAATTAGAACAAGTTAACTGACACTGTTTATATCTGTAGGGTTTAAAAGAATATTAGTGGATTTTAACTGTCTACCCTCTAACAGAATACTGTTTAGTTTTGTTTTTCCCAAAATGTGCATTACTCTGAGGTTTACATTAGTTAATGCTGCCGGCTGTATCAGTTCACCTCATAGGACTTTTGTTGCTTTAACCACCAGTTTGTGAATATGATTAATAATTGCGTTTCCATTGACCTTATATTTGCGCAATTTGGAATTATGAAAAAAATTTGCTCAATGGGAACATGGGAATAAAAAAAAAAACCCCCGAAGTTTTTGGATACGTCTTTTGTGTTAGGTTGGTTGAACATAGACATGTGGTTGAAACCTGCTAGCATAGCCTGCAATTACTAAATAGAGCAGCAATCACAAGATCGACCAACCTCACTTCATTCATTGTTTACATCTAATTTCGCCGCTTCCCACTTCCGACAGCGCAAAATTGTGAGTCTGACACATCTCGTGTTAATTTCTGATTACATGTGACATTTGTTCAGGCTAAGGTCGCTTTTAAAAACATCAAAACATCCCGACATATGTGGCCTTGATACGATTGTAAAAGAAAAATCTGATTTTTATTGAAAGTCGGATAAAGGTAAAATTTTGGCTAAAATGTCAACACTGCCGTTTGCAGGTCTTGTGATTGCTGATCCTAAATTGATTAATCGGATGGATTGATGTAACCTGCATGATTGTTGATGGGTGGAGACAACTACAACAAATTAAACTGTCTGAAGAGTAGACTGTTGATGTTGTATCCCATTAAAAGGAACTATTTCAGTTTGAGTTGTTAATTTCATAAAATTAGCTAAAACAAGGATCCGTTTGACTAGATGTTAGTCTTACCTTCAAACTCACAGTAATACTCCATTCTTTTGCATCAGTTACGGGAGCTGTTGATAACATCATAGAACTTCATTCCAAAAATCCAGACTTTCCCTTTAACTTTAGCAGATAAACTGTACAAACAGTTATGAAAAGCTCTTTTGTGTCAAAGTCAAAAACTTTTTTTTAATGTTCCCTGGTTTCTGTTCTTGTAGGGTTTTGGAGGCCAGCATAGCAGAGAACAAGGCGAGTCTAAAGCGTACCCACACAGAAGTATGGAGCGACTCGCCCAACCCACATGACAGAAAGAGGATAGACAGCTGCCCAGTGGGTCTAAAGAACGTCGGCAATACCTGCTGGTTCAGTGCTGTCATACAGGTAAACGCGTAAAATATTGGTCCAAACTAGAGTTACACAAAAAAGAATGGTATCATCCACATAAAATAAGTGTATGCAATAGTAATGCCTAATGTTTGATGGGCATTATATTCTAACTGGGAGGAATTGAAATGATTTTTCAGCCTGTTGTATGAATGTTTGGTGGTGGTGGAGATATCCTAAAGGGGCAGTATTAAATAAAATCGTTTCTTTCTTTTTTTTCCTTTTTGTCGAGCTTTACATTGTGTTATAATGTTATTCCCTCATCAAAAACATACCTGTAGTTTTGCCTTGATTCCTTCGTGCCTGTTTGAGAAATCCTTTAATCTCCCGTGGCAACCGTTCAGCTATGCAAAACGCTTGGTGGGACCAAGCACCACCTTCAAATTACGAAGCTCCTCCTTGGAGCTGCAGCAGTTTCCAAGCTTTCGAGGTTCCGCCTCACAGAGTTCCACTGTACCGCAAATACCCCACTCAGCTCCATCAGACTAGCCAGCAGCAGTTAGCAAACACCTGGTGGAACTGTTCATCTGCTGAGCTCATTATAGGAGCTACTTCTCAGCACAGCGGTAGTAAAAACTTTGTTGAAGGGTTAATGGCGAAAGAATGTTGCTATGACTTCCTGAAAGTGGAGTTTCAGAAAGAGCTGTAGTTTTTAAAGAAGCAGAGGCCCAATTTCAAGGCGGAAAATTATAGAGTCAAATTTCTTTTTAGTTCCAATTTGATATTTGTAGCATTTTTATTACAATTGGAGGTGACATAGTTACATGACTGTGCTGTAAAGTAATACTTGTGTGTGGAAAACACATAATACTGTCCCTTTAATAAGTATTGTAACAATGTTAAAATGCATTCATGCCAGTGATGTATGCAGAAAATGTTTTGTCTGGGCATTACATTTGCTAACATGGTTTCCCCTTTTATCAACCTTGCTTTCAAATTCAGAAGTAATTTAATAACTCTTCAGTCTCGGAATCTTTCAGACTGAAAATACTATAATCAGAAACCTTTTTTCTTCTAAATCCTGTTTGATGTATTCTTGTTTAGTTCCATGTAATGATGTGAAACTCTAATTACTGGAATCATGTCAGCTGTTATAATGTTAGAAATCTTAGGAAGCTTAATCACATCTCATGTGCTGCTGGACTTGGTGGTAAAATGTGATCTGAGCTGAAATATGCCAAATGAACACTGGATATGCCATCACATGATGCTTGGCTTTTGCCTGTAATGTTATCCATACAGCTAAGAAGACAGCACTGCTTTAGCCTGCTCACTTTGAAGTAAACAACTTTTTTTTTTTCCTGGGGGAGAAAAAGTCCCAACCTTCCAAAGACAAGTATTCCTTTGCCTTAACAACACAACACTGTAATTTCACTAATTTATCAGATAATGAAATACTTTCATGCGTCAGTGTTTCTGACTCTTTTCTGCTTTCTGTGGGTAAAATAACTAATTCAACTCTAAGTTATCTTACTGTAAGTATGATCCATCTAAAATGGGTGTCAAACTCGTCTTCATTTCATGCTACATCAAGCGCATGTGTGTCCTCAAAGATCAGGTTGTGGCAAAATGTATTGATAAAACTAACAATGAACAAACTGTTAAAATATTACAGCTGTCTCTCTGTTTGATAATTATTTTTTAAAATGACATTTTTTAGCATCTTTTTACTGTGATGTAATTTGACACAATACAAATAAAAACTGATTTGATTTGACTGATGTAATAATATTTAAGTGCATTTCGAAGTTCTTTTTATGTGTCACTTTAGAGTCTTGAGGGCCAGATAAATGGTTATGACGTACCACAATTGGCCCACGGGCCTTGGGTTCGGCACATATGCTTTAAAATAAT
This sequence comes from Xiphophorus couchianus, assembly GCF_001444195.1. Classification (NCBI taxonomy): domain Eukaryota; kingdom Metazoa; phylum Chordata; class Actinopteri; order Cyprinodontiformes; family Poeciliidae; genus Xiphophorus; species Xiphophorus couchianus. Next base: position 27,247,013 of record NC_040238.1, read on the forward strand.
CAAAGTGTGATCGCAGGCAGTAGAAGTTAAATCAAAATTAATTTTAAAAAATCAATATGAGTAACATTTGCATTCTCAGCTTGCGCACATTTCAGTAGAACTTTTAAATGAGCTGAACAGGAAAAAGCTTTTAATTTGAAAAGCAGGAAGGTTCTAACACAAACACAGCAACAATGAAACGAAACTTAACGAGAATATTCATCTGTTAAGGTCTATGGCGTATTTACTGTTGAAGCCATATGGACTCTGTTTAATGTAACCAAGACAACCAGTCAATTTAATACACAATGGTAACCCCAAAGGGACAACCTTAATCTCAAGAAATCTACACTTTTTGGCTTATTTTCTCAAAGTTTTTTTTTTTATATAAAACTTAAGTCTTGAATCTAATTATTTTTATTTTTAATTTTTTGCTTCATGAGACACTGGCATGTTAAGGGACAGACCTGAACTCCTGCAGTTCCTGTTTGACTTCTGATCAGCCCCACAATTCAACGTCCTAAAATAAATCAGTAGCAGCGTTTTTCCAGCTTTACTCCACCACGGTTCAACCTACAATAATTAGCTGTGGCACAATATCTGACGCAGCAGAGAGAAAATCAATATAAATTTTTAATTTTTAAGCAGCTTCTGCCTTCCATCTAATTACATATCAATATTTTAGCTACACTGTTTAGTGTACTGTTGTTTTAGAGCACTGTCAGATGAGTCTTTATAGAAAGATGACATGTGAATAAATTAAGCATACAAATACTTGCAGTGGAGCTTTTTGTATAACTGCAGTAATGCTATAGAAGAAGTTGTGTTTTGTAAGTCACCATAGCAAAAGTGGCAAAAACCCAAGCAAATCCACAAGACTTTAGACTTGTACTCCTGGTCTGAGACTCGACTCTTTAATGCAGCTACAGACTTCTGCTGCTGCACGTTTTACTGGGAAAGGATTATCTTGATTAATAGCTAGTGATATTGAGGGATTATGGGACGTTAATGGCTCATAATGATGTGGTTACGATAGCTGTAGCTTCAGAATAATTACCACATGAAAGTCTTTCTGCAACATCACAAGGATAGTTTTGGCTAAAAACATCAAAATAAAAGCACTTCCTCTTTTGTTCTTTCAGAGGTTTGACATTCTCCTTTATTTGCTTTCAACTCTTTTATCTCCTTCATCATGGTGTAATTTGTTCCTTAAATTTGAACATCTCGACTAAAATTATGAACTACGGTATTAAATGTGTATTTAGAAAACACTTTCCCAAAATTATTAAAATTTCCTCAGCTCAGAGTGAGAAGAAAACTTTCCAAACCATAATTGGTGCAATATATAATGGAGTGAACAATATGAAGACAGAATAAACAAGTTTAACTTAGACATTACAAAGACTGAAAAACATTGATTAATTCAGAAATTCAACACGAAGAGTTTTTTTGTCTGATTAGTTTCTTGGAGCATAAATGTCTATTTACGTCTCTAAGGAGATAAATATTACATTTGAACAATCTTCAAAATATGAATTAGTAGAGTTTCGGATGAAAAAATGAATGTTAAAAGATAAGTATTAATGAATATTAAAGGGTTAAAAGATGATTATCTAATGTCCCTGAGGTAATTCAGACTTAACGATAAACAGGGCGGGTTTGGAGACCTGGATGATGTGGTTTGGACGGGAAAATCCGTATGTTAGTCGCTAGAGACTTTACATTCAATTTGGAATAAAAAAAAAAAAGACTTATAAACATATCTGGGATAAAGTCACTTTGCAGAAGGTCTTTTTCTTAAGGTGGAGAAGTTATTTTCTACCTGTTTTTGTGTTAAAGCTATTGTTTTTTTCTGGTTTTTTTTCTCAGCCAATGGCATTGCTCATCCTCAGTTGTACAGTTGCTGGTATTTCATGTGCAAGGTTTCTAACATCACTTCATTTCTTCTTGCTCTCCAGTCTCTGTTCAACTTGCTGGAGTTCCAGAGGCTGGTTCTCAACTACTCGCCACCCGCCAGAGTCCTTGATCTGCCACGCAACCAGAAGGTGAGTTGAAAGCTGAAGTGACATCTTCTAAGCTTTGTTAGTGCAGCTGCCTTAACTGGAGTGAGGGTCAGGGGGAGGCCGGCGTTGCTGATGCAAGTCCAACATACTAACAACCTCCAGCAATCTCACACGCAAGTAAAGCGCCAGTGATTAGAATGAAGGGTGTCGAGATGAAGAGGGGTCAGCCCTAAATTACGTTTCCACAGCAAAGGATTAGATCAGATCAGCAGCAGCAGGCCGACCCTATAGGACCGCTCTCTGGAGCTGAGATGGCAGACTGAGTGTGTGGTTAAAGTAATTTACTTTAATCCGAAAGCTGTTCTATCATGGATACAGGATGTGACCTAAGCAGTGTCCCCAGAACCCAACACAGCAGCTTCTGATTTGTGGAACTCCACTTGTCTTCACAGGAACTGCTAGCTCTCTCTATTGGAGAAAAATGAGACTGTTTGGTCCGCTTTAAACCGACCACAGTTTGTTTTTTCAGGTGATCTGCTTTGTTTGAAATGTAATTTTAGTCTTGTGACTGAAATTCAATTTTCTTTTAGCTGCCTTTTAGTCACCTTTAATCAAGTTTTTCTCGACTTTGTCATCCGGCATTTTAGTCAACTTAATTTCCTGTAAATTTAAAATCTGTTCCTGAGGAATGCTGGTTTTTTTAATAGTCGCTTGCATATTTATTGGATTCTATCTGATTAAAGCAAATGTGTGATGTGAAAACTTTAAACGCGTAAAATTTTGTACTCTACATTCATGTCGCCATGGCTGTGTCTCATTCTCTTGTCTGTTCTGATTCATCTTAAAAAGAAAACTGCTATCTATATCTAAAATTAAGGCCTTAAATTTGCTTAAAAATTTTATTTGGTCTTAAATATGTTAATGGAGGGGCTTAAATTTAATCTTGCATCTTATGTATATATATTTTTTTCTCATGAGACTTTTCTGCCAGGTAAAAGTTTGAGTCACATGCAGATATCTTCATTGTGTTGTGCGACTGAGGCTTTTGAGGCTACAGCTAACTTGTTGCTAATATAACCTTGCTACCTTTTCTGCATCCATCGTCGGTTAGTGCAAATTTATCGCCACTGGCTCTCTTCTGTTGCCAACCCATAAGATGCTTCATGAATTTTGTGGGGAAAAAACTTGTAAGTCTTAACCCTCGTACAGTCTTACGATGGTTAAGACTGTAGAGAGCCATATGCAGTGTGAGAAAGACAAAAAAGCTTCCAAGAGCCACAAACGGACCCAAAAATGTCCCCAGAAAACGCTCACCACTTCTACTACTAGCACTGATCTACGAGCAGCAATTGGTTTGACCCAGACTCTGAAGTCAGAGGTTTCATCTCACAAGGAGTAACATTTCTCTCCTTAATAGTTTTCTATTCATACATACAAAACTCAAAATCACAAGACATGATCGAAAAGCACCGGGTTTTTTTTTTCATCTCAATTTTCAGTGAATCCTGTCATACCTTTAGTTTTATAGATTTAAGATGTTAATTGATTGATTTATTTTTTTCTCCTGCTTGTGTTGCAACAACTAGGAGCACAGAAATCTGCCCTTTATGCAAGAGCTAAGGAACCTGTTCTCGCTCATGGTGGGCTCCAAGAGGAAATATGTGGATCCGTCCCGGGCAGTGGAGATCCTCAAAGACGCCTTCAAATCCAGTGAGTCACAGCAGGTAAGCCTCTTTCTGCAACGACCTGCTCACCATAGCAACATGTTGTCCAGCTGCCGAGTCAGAGATCAGCGTGTTAATGCTGCTCGTGTCTTCTGAGGAGCAACAGGTTTTAAGCAAACTTGACTAGAGCCTGATTTCAGATCAGATATTTTGAATTACCATGGAAACCACTGTAGGCATCTTCTTGTAGTGTTTGTGTTGCTTTTTGATTTCCTTGTAAGAAAAGTTTTAGCACAGCCTTGAAGATTTTCACACTTATGTCATATTACAAAAACAATTTTAGCCTATTTGATTCTGATACCCCTAAATAAAATCCACCAATTGATTTCAGTTTATTTATATGGAGCCAATTTGCTTCAAATTTAAAACTACTTTATTGATCCCAAAAGTAATTCAATGATGTTGTAACTCATATTAATTGAAAATTCTTCAAAGAGTTCTTGTACATGGTGATCTTCAGCCCTGACTGAAGAAACACTGTTTTTCATTGACAGTCTCATGAAGAGGATAGTCAGGGTTGTTCATAATTTTCTTTATTTTTTTTCTTCTTAAGTCACTTTATAAGACAATAAGATCTAAATAATAAACATAAATATGTTATCATATCAGCCCAGCTTGTGGATAGCTTCACATTCACTAACATACCAGTTGGATCCTATTTTTAAAATGCAATGAGGCCCAGTTTATTATTTTAATTGTTAAAAGAAGTTATCCATCTTGCATAAGCCCAGTTTCAAGGAATCATTAACTTTCCAGAAATCTTTCCCTCCTCTTATCCACATGTGGTGACAGTGGGAAGGAACAACTTCCTTCAAACGGCATTAGCGGCAGCTACAAGCTTGTCTGCTTTATGTCTTTGTGCTTCTCTATTGGAGCAAACACACTTAACCTCTTTAATCTACAGACTATTAATCTTCATCCCCTGTGAACTCTTCCACGTTACAGGACTCTTCATCATTGAATTTGACAAACACGTTAAATGCGCATAACTGTTCATTTTGCTCCTTGCTTGGCCGTTTGTTCTTAGCCAGCAGTTTTGCAGAAGCAAAGTGAGGTCAGCCTTCTGGCCTCTACTCATCAGTCTCCTCTGTCCCGTGAGTTTTAGCCACGTCTGATAGGCACTGACCCGAATTACCGGTTGCTACTGACGACTGAGAGAGAGGGAGGCCTCAGGGAATGCAGGTTATCTGTGAGGTTCGCCAGTCTGTGAACTCCTTGTCAAAGACGAGTCGTCTTATTTCGAAAGCTGATGGACGTTGTATAAAGCATAGGGATTGCACTGGTTTGATGGTTATAGGGGTAATACTGAAAATGTTTACCTTTGCGTGTGTTTGTGTGCTGTTTAACAGCAGGATGTAAGCGAGTTCACCCACAAGCTGCTCGACTGGCTGGAGGACGCCTTCCAGATGAAGGCTGAGGAAGACAGGTAACCTGTCCTTGCCATGGTGACGGATATTTCCTGAACCCTTTCACATGTTGTCACGTTATAACCACAACATTCATTTTATTTTATTAGGATTTTATATGATGGACCTCTGCAAACTTACTCATGAAATAAAATACATTAAAGTTTGAGGTTATATAGTGACAAACCCACAATTTGCTGTTTCGTTTTATGCTGCAGTACTCTTCTGACTCCAAACACACACCTCAGTGTAATACGCAATTACACTGAGGTGTAAAACAGGAGTTAGATTCCTTTTTGCTATTGTAAGAAGAGTCAGTTGCTTTTCACTAATAGAGCTACTACACAATGCAGTTCTTGATATTTAAATTTGAATAGTAAACAGCAGAGGTGCACCGGTAAATTGACCACAATTTTCTTAATTTTGGTAGATCGACCAATACTTGGATGTTAATCTGATCTTATCTATACCAAAGGACTAAAACCACCCAGGTTACGTCTGCCAGGGTTAAAAACAGTCACCTCGCCAACTTGATGAATTTGTCACCTAATTATAGACTTAGACAAAAGGTATCAGCCAAAATCGGTATTGGCCTGAAAACTGCAACCTGTGCACCCCTAGTGAAAATATTTTTTCCCCCCAGCAATTCAGGTTTTGAAGATCTAATATTTTTATTCAAACTGTCCCATTCATTGCACACGTGTGCTTTCTTTTTACCACTAACTTATTGCCGAATGTTTGAAATTTACCCCGTTTTTCACCTCAAACAAGCAGACGTGGTTGCTAGGCGATTAAATGAGGAGACGTTTCATGCTGAGGCTTGTATTTTCTGAAATAAATATTTCTTTTACAGCGTGGGAGAGAAGCCAAAGAACCCGATGGTGGAGCTTTTCTATGGCCGCTTCCTCGCTGTGGGTGTGTTAGAAGGTGAGAGAGAGTTTTTAATTTAAAACATAGGTATAGTAAAGAATCGGATATAAAGCAAGATTTGGTGGGGTCTGAAGTCAACATCCACAAAGCAGGCGAGTCCTTGCCCCTAGTAATGAAAGGTGACCTTGTCTTAATGAGATGAGCTCCATGTAAAACAGCAGAGCAGTTACATTGATCGTGGAAGACCTTGATGGCTGATTGACATTGTGTTTATTATGCACGACACGCTGGCCCAGAGCCACCAGAAGCTGGGTCTGTGGACTCTGCTGCTCGTAAAATGTCCTTCAGTGCCTCATCTGTATGTCTGCTAGCACGCTCCCTCTTTGACTGAGGCTGGACTGATATCAGTATGTGACGTGTGCTTCACAGTATTGATAAAATGACAATATAGACACTGATAATTGTTACTTTTTAAGTTGATCTTAAAATGATCCATCACAATACCAGTCCGGTTATGTTCAATAAGAGCTGCTACATCTTACCGCCATCCTTCAGGAGCTTTGGAAGTACCGGTGGAATCACAACTTAAATTTCAGACACCAGGTGAAACGTATATTAAGAATTTGATCATTTTTTTAAAATTGTTTTTTGAAATATAAGTAAGGTCCTTGAATGATTTCTGCTAGCTTTTGCTTTGTCTTCCAAATTCAAGCTGAATGAAGGAGAAATTAAGCATATGGGGTGAAATGCATTTATATAACGAGGGAGGGTGTGGCCAACTCTACATCCAGGTGTTTATAATTATTAGGCGGCTTCTATTCCTCAAGTAACATGGACAAAGGAGGAGATGAGATTGACTCAGAAAAGTTCAAAATTCTCTTTAAGAAGTTGCCAGGCTATTGGGGCGTAGTCGCAGAATGTATTATTGAGTAATATGCTGAGAGAGGAAAAAAATGCAGATTAACTGCCAAGGACTTAAAGAAAATCAGCTGTGGAGGTACAGGGAACACGTTCTCTTCCAGTGCTGCATGATTCCAGAAATGCTGTTTGGGTGGGATGTTGGAATAAATAATTTTATTTTGCTTTTGTTTTTTTAGTAATACAGTTGCAACCAGAAGACATAGTCCTTCTGTATATAAACATATTTTGACGAAATTATGAAATGGAGCTGACATATTCGGTCATTATTGTGGCATTTAGACAACAAAAATAATTTCAGTATTTCTAACTGAGCTAAAATAAAGACTATTCATTTTATGTTAACTTCTGGTTTCAACTGTACACATTAAACTCTTTAATTAATTAAATTTGTATCCAGATTAGAAAAAAATTTGATCTGCCATTGAAAGGCATAAAAAGTCAGTTGATAAAATAAAAATAAAATTTTATCGTCCCTTGTAAGAGGCTAGAGTTTTGGACCAATTATACTAAGAAAATCTGATAACTTACAATCTGTCTCCTCTGTGTGGAATCCCTCAGGGAAAAAGTTTGAGAACACAGAGATGTTTGGCCAGTACCCCCTTCAGGTGAACGGCTTCAAGGACCTCCATGAATGTCTGGAGGCAGCAATGGTGGAGGGGGAGATCGAGTCCCTGCACTCAGCAGAGAACTCTGCCAGATCTGGTCAGGAGGTAAGAGATGAAACAAGGTGGAAGTTATTATTTTCATAACTGTGCAGAGGGACATAATGGGTCATCTTTTAATCCAGGGGTGTCAAACTCCAGTCCTCAAGGGCAGGTGTCCTGCAACTTTTAGATGTGCCTCTGCTGCACCACACCTTAATAGAATAATTAGGTAATTAGCAAGGCTCTGGAGAACTGATCTACACAAGGAGGAGGCAATTAAGCCATTTCATTCCAGCATTTTGTACCTGTGATGGATCTAAAAACTGCAGCAATTAAACTATCAATTATGCTGCAGTTATAAGTGTCAGTTTAAAACTAGACCAACTAGTTACTGTTGTATTTCTTATGATTTTCTTTTGCTCAGTTGCTGAAACTGAACAACTGAAGCAATTGGTTGGGTTGTTTTCCAAAGCCCTTGCTCTTTTTGTGACACTTGTTCTATTTTGGATTTGCCCTCTGCTTTGACACAGTCTTCACTTCACTATCCCAGAGCAGTTGTGAGCAGCTAATTATCAGGTCAAGGTACAGATGGGTACAGCCCTGTGGAACTGGGTGGAGGGACTGAGGTGGGGGTGAAGTAGAGACAACCCCTTTGACATCATATTGGATCAGACAGATTTCTGCAAAGCATCATAGAAGTGTAAACCACCAAAAGCAAAATGTATCATCCTGTGTGATTTAGTCTTAAATAACTGACAGTTTTTAATGCAACCTTTAGATACAAGTATAAAACATGTGTAAGACTTGCAGTAAAAATTGTAATTGTTTACATAATCAAGAAAAAAACAACTAATCATGAGAGAAGCTGCATTTTTCATTGAAATGCAGGACAGAATAAAAAACAGGGTACTACCATCCTGGGCCAGTAGGAGGCGATAACACCCCCATTTAAAGGATTCATATTAAGGCCCAATTTCAAGAAACCAGATACAACTACTTATTGATATATACATAATTTTCATAATTACTGAAGATAACATAGTGATTGTTTAGTTTTGTAGCAGAATGTGCCTGGAAAAGGCATGAGTCCTTCCCTTTATGGTGAGGGCGTCATCATTGCTTTACAAACTGAGTTATTACAAGCAGCCTGTCAAGTGTTTGGTTTGCTGTGCTGATGGACTGCAGCAGTAGCTTAAGAGCCACTTCCTATCATATTTGGAATATCCAACAATGAGACAGGCTGTGAATTTTAAAAGCCTCCACCTTCATATACGGGCTTGTTCCACTTTAGAACGATACAGCAACTGGGCAACAATCACAAGACAGACTTCACTTTAACAGGAAACATTGTTGTAGTTTTATATTGTGATCTCTTGTTGCACCCCTATTTGTATTTCTTCTCCATGGTAAACTAGCAGGAAAAGAAAGAGCAGCTTTCTCCGATTTGCAAAGTATAACCCCCTCACTATTTTTGAAATAATTTGCCACTTACTATTTATAACTACAGTAAGTTGATGTTTAGTGCATAACAATCAGTTGTGTTGCTTTAAAGAGTAATCAAAGACTGTTTGCACTCAGTAACAAAGAAAAATGTCTATTTTTAAAAAGTAATTCTGGTATTTATTACCATCTCTTTAAAAAATCCCACTATTCCTTCCAGAGACTAAAGACACTTAGACATATGCAAGTTGTCTTTTATTTTTTACTTTTATTTCTCCTTCAATATACAGCAGCAAAGCAAAATCATCTTAATGTGAAATTTTCTTTCAGCACTGGTTCACAGAGCTCCCTCCCGTGTTGACCTTTGAACTGTCGAGATTTGAGTTCAATCAAGCGTTAGGACGACCCGAGAAGATCCACAACAAGCTGGAGTTTCCCTCCATGCTCTACATGGACAGGTGATGTGAAATGTTAATATTTAACATTATTAAACTGTTTGCTGACATGAAGTGTAATTGTAAATAAATCCTGTTCTGTTCTTCAGATACATGGACAGAAACAGGGAAATAACCAGAATCAAGAGGGAGGAGATCAGGCGGCTGAAGGAGCATCTGACGGTGCTGCAGCAGCGCCTGGAGAGGTACACTCTACTAAAACCTGTTGACCCATAGCAAGGTCGGCAAAGCTCCCCTAGAAAGCTCTGGGTGGAGGTTTCTCTCTCTGACTGGAAGCTTTCATCATCTTCCCTTTATTCCCCCTCTCCTCCTGCGTTTCCCTCCATCATGGCTCGCCTCTGTTTCCTTTCAGATATCTGAGTTACGGTTCAGGCCCCAAGAGGTTTCCTCTGGCAGATGTCCTCCAGTATGCCATGGAGTTCGCCTCCAGTAAGCCAGTGTGCACCTCCCCAGTGGAGGACATAGACACATCAGCCCCCCCTGGTGGCACGACAGGGCAACAGTTACCACCACCGAGGCAAGTTCAGTTAAAAAACCCGAGGCGCTTTTCAGCACGCTGGGTTTTTGCTTGGGAAATATTCATGGGTTGAATGAATATTGGATGGGTGGATGGATTTTACTTTTCAGAATACTCAAGGAGAGTTAAAATATGGAATTCATTTTAAGCAGGCAAACCCCAAAAAGATGATTAAACAGCCACTATTTCCAACTCTTTTCCAACAGAGTTTTCCACGAGGGTGGAGGAAATGCTTTCTTAGAATGAACGCCATTGATGTGGTTTCCAAAAAAACACCCTGATTGCTTATTGAACTCTCAGGGATTTATTGGGATTTTTCACAAAATTTGCTCAAGAACTGTAAAACATTTAGGACGAATCATTTTTTAAATGTATTTTTAACTACAATTATAGTCAGGCAACTTGTTTGGACACCATTTGGAAGGTTCACACAAACACTCTGTGGATTCAGCTCTTAAGCAATCTAAACTTGCTTGTATTAGCATTGGTGTGGGAGCAGCCTTGTGTAAACACGACCTCCTTAAATACTAATCTGTGTGTTGTTATGGTTCATTCTGTGTCTCACCTCTGCAGCTTCACAGAACCACCAGAATGGAGGTAGTTGCACATCTGATAATTAGGAAGGAAAATTACTTGGGTTTTCAACAATTTTGCATATGCACAAAAAAAGGTTAAACATTTTTGGTGCATTTACTGCTGTGGGTCTTCGCACCTGTAGAGGCTGAAAGTTTTCCCTTTTGTCTCTGTTAAGTCAGATTGGAGAAAGATCTCATGCCAATACTGATTTTTCACGACGCAGATTTTCTATTGACTTCAGGTTTATAGCATCTCGTACAAAATACATAAAACAAAAACTATGTCAAGGTATTAGACTTCTAAATAAAGTAAAAAATGTTTTTGAACTATCAACAACATTATATGATTTATTTGGTGTTCTATCGCTAGAGAAATATGGGGCAACACATATTAAATCAACACTAAACCTTTGTCACACTAAAAGCTATGAAAAGTTTATATAAAGTGAATGCTAGAGAACATATTTTATTCAGTCAAATATTTTGAAACTAAAGGATTTAGTAAATTTAGAAATGCTCTTAGTGATGTTTAGAGCTGGAAAGAAATTATTGCCCATTTATTTCCAAAAGTTCTTAAGCTCAAGTGACGGAAATAACAGAAGGAAGTGCAATTTTAAAAGTAAAACTGTGCATACTACTTCAAAGCAAATGCACATTTTGGTACATGGACTAAAATTATGGAACAGTTTTGAATTGATTTATATTCATTTTTTTCAACTCCTCATCCAAACAATTGATGTAGAAAAAGGATTAGGTCATAGACACTTCTGAGTTAATGACTTTTTTATTTATTTATTTTGCTCCTCTTCCATAAAGCTCAGATTTATTAGTTGTTTGTTGTCTTCCCTCCCAGCAGCACAGCTGAGCCGGACTCTGTCCCGCCCCCGGAGAGTTCGGGTCCTGCTTCTGCTCCTGCCGCGGCGCCCCTTGCAGCCCAGCAGCAGAGAGTTCCTGTTCACAAGCCCTTCACCCAGTCGCGGCTGCCGCCCGACCTCCCCATGCACCCCGCCCCACGCCACATCACGGAAGAAGAGCTAAGGGTGCTGGAGGGCTGCTTACACCGCTGGAGGAGCGAGGTGGAGAACGACACCCGCGGTACGTTCCCATCACGGCTTCCTAACTAGAGATGCACCGATCCAATATTAATCTGTGTCTGTGTCGGTACCAATGTCCGAGATAAATTCTAGATCAGATATTGGTGACAATAAGAGAAGATCTATTCAGGCTAATTCAATTTTTTGTTCTAGGAGTGATGTCCCTTTATTATTTATTTTACATCATGTTTAGAATTCCTAGTTGCATTTTCGGAACCATTTAAAAGGTTTGTTGAAGTTTATTTTTCCATATTTGATCAAGGTAGTGAACCTTTTGTTTTTGTCATTTTATTTTAAATTGACTTTTATACAATTAATTTCACTGACAAGTTATGTTGTTTTTTTTAAATGTTTGACCAGCTTGTGCAGCTATTTGTGTATTTAAGTGTGCTGTACTGTTGTAGAGTTATCAAATAAACGTGTATTTCAGTGCATTTATGTGTGTTTGAAACATGTCAAGTCAGTCCAGCACTGTTTTTCTATATCAGATCGGTATCGGTGGATGCTAAACCTCAGATATCTTTATCTGTATCGGAAGTGAAAAATGTGGATCCCTATTCCTAACAAAACTGTATGCTGTGTGTTGCATTCGTTTATCACAATATAATAATGTCCTGCTCTTCTCATCAGATCTACAAGGCAGTATAACCAGAATCCACAGAACCATTGAACTTATGTACTCGGACAAATCTATGATGCAGGTGAGTGGAGTTTTATTTTTTAATCAAAACAAAAAAACTCATCGGCTTCACGCTTCGTTTTCTCGTCTGCATTTCTAACGTCATTTCCTTTTTTTCTCAGGTTCCATACCGGCTTCATGCAGTGCTGGTCCATGAAGGCCAGGCTAACGCCGGCCACTACTGGGCCTACATTTATGACCCTCACCAGCGCTGCTGGATGAAGTACAACGACATCTCGGTCACCAAGTCGTCCTGGGAGGAGCTGGTCAGGGACTCATTTGGAGGTTACCGCAACGCCAGTGCCTACTGCCTCATGTACATTAATGACAAGAAGCCATTCCTCATAGAAGGTACAATCAGCACTGGTGTCATGTTTGACGAACATTTCTAGATTGTTCTTGTATAAAAAAAAAAAACTCCAAGGCATCAGAACTTTGGACGCTTGTTTACATGATAAGTCATTAAAAAACATGATCCTCCGACTACTTCCTGTCATCTTCTGCTTCCTGGGTTGTGCCAGTGGCAACATCAAGTTGATCACATGACTTGTGTGATGCAAAAGTATTTCCATTGCAGCTTTGCAAAAAACTAATTGGGATGCCACTTCATCCCAGCGGCGAAACTTATTAAACTTGAACTTATTTTACTTGAAAAAAACTAGTTTCTTTTCTAAATAACCATGTTTCCATTAAGCAAATTTATTTTCAAAATGTCAAATTGCATGTTTATATGGTCAATGGCAACCATATAAACAGCTTGTAGCTACTAGATGCTACAAACTACAACTAGTAGCTTGTAGCATTCACTCCCCCTGGATGGGCGCGTAGCAACAATCGGAAGCGTTGTTAACAGTCCCTCATACCGAGCATGCATAGAGATTTTCTCCTTACCTTACGGCTACCCAAACCCTCCATTTAATAAAGCTTTACACCTTTTTCCCATATGATGATCAGTACCCCACTCTTTTGCAGAGGAGTTCGATAAAGAGACAGGCCAGATCCTGAGCGGCATGGACAAGCTGCCTCCTGACCTGAAGCAGTACGTGAAGGAGGATAATGAGCAGTTCGACAAGGAGATCGAAGAGTGGGACGCCATGCAGGCCCGCAAGGCCCAGCAGGAGAAGCTGGCTCTGGCTGCAGCAGCTGCATCTGCAGCACCGTCCAGCACTTCCACCTCCACTTCTTCTCCACAACCCATGAGCATTGAATCCAGCCCTCCAGATAATTCTGGTAGGCGCCATGGAGCTCATCAGAGCGGATTCGAAATTAATGCTCATTAGGAATTTATTAAAAGATTTTTTACCTTATGCAGTTTGTTTGCTTCCTTATTTCAGTTTTTTTTTTTTTTGCTAAGCCAATTCTCTCCTGCATTCTCATTTATCTGTTGATATTCTGCAGTAGCCCAGCAGGATCCGGAGTACCTGGAGCAGCCGTCGCCCACAGGCGACTTCAAGCACCTACAGGAGGACACAGAGAGGGCCATAAGCAGAGCGGCTGCAGAGCAGGAGGACAGGAGCCCTGAAGTCCTGCTGAACGCTGTATGTATGGGCTGCAGGGCGGTGTTGCAACTGAAGCTTCTATTAAACATCTCATTTCACCAAAACGTTCCATTTCAGGACCTTCATTTAATGCATAACGTCAGAGTGTCAAAGAGAAAATCCACTATTAATACAAACCTTTACACACACAGTGTGTGGGTTTTAATAACCAGCGTTTCACCAAATTGGTTAAATAAATACTCAGCACAGCATTGAAATGTGTGGAAATTTTTTTCTTTTGATTTTCCACATCTGGCTTGGTGGGGAAAAGACAAAAGGAAACTCCTTTATCCATAGATTTCTATTTGAACAAGTCTTTTAGTTTTTGCTTTCCATGCTGAGAATAAAACAAAAATGTTTCTGACAAAACCTCAAATTATGGTTCAATAAATCAAAGCAAATGACATCATAATTGTGTTCAGATCTTTAGTTTTTACTCTTTGGTTTTAAAGTTAAATGAGAAAACATTTTCCTCTTACATCGAGCTGTTACACTGACCCTCTGGGTTTTAAATTGGGTCTGGATTAGATGGTAAAACATTAAAATTGTTGTTTTGCAAATGTTTGTAAGTATAATAAGGGATTTGTACTAAAATAAATAGTTTTATTTTAAAGACTCCACAAAATATACTTGGCATAGAAGTGAAGACGGCTGCTGCAATTCAATGCAATAATTTATGTCCCTCAATTAATATGTTTTTTTAGCCAAAGCAAAATAGATGTAGATAGAAAATTACTGTCATTTAAAAAATTTTTTTACCAAACTTTTAGCGAATGTTATTTTTTTTGTCATTTGATGAATATGAATCACTTGCTAGAGCCCTGTAGTTATTTAGCCTAATGTTCATTTCTATAGATATTACATTTTCAACCTTAAAAACAGCAACATCCTGAAGCTGAAAGGCATGTCACTTCAATCATTTTTCAAAGAAGTTAATTTCTGAAATGGTTAATCGTTTTTTAACCACCTTAATTAACCGGATTTAATGATTAATGCATATCCAGCTCCACTCAGGCTATGTATTTGAATTTTCCTCGTTTTCCCCAGTTTTGCTCATTATTCCAGAGTTTCTAGTTGGAAAATAGTGGATTTTCTCTTTGTTTTTGTTCCAGCTACTGTTTGCAACACAAGCTGATAATATGTTTCTCTCCTCTGTTTGTCTTCAACACTAAAAGAATAATATATAGATATTTAACAACACAACGTGTGCCACTGGTGTCACAAGCTCTAGACCATTATGACGTTTAATAAAAAGTGTCTGTATGCAGCTTTCACTACACTCTATATCCTCGGCAGCCATATTGGACACTAACATTCACGGCTGTTTGATGAGCCATTTTAAATCCTGCACTATTATTGATGAGGAAATATGAGTTTTCACATCTGAAATGAGCTTCATCTGCCCTTTCAGTTTTTATTGGGCTGTAACTGAAGATGTGTTCAGATTATGAGAGCTGCATTCTTATATTTCACATATTTTTTTCCCTTTCCATCTAACGTCTTGTCCTTTCATCTGTCCTTCCTGTTCACCTGTTACACTTCCTCTCCAGTCAGCCCCCCCTCCCTCCACCCTTCAGCCTGAGGCCCAGATGAGCCCCGCCCCTCCCTCTGACCAGGTTAAAGAGGCTGAGGCCCCTTGCCAGCGCACCGTAGAGGTGGCCATTCCTCACGTGGGCACCTTTGTCATTGAATCAGAAGAGGGGGGTTATGATGACGAGGTAGCTGCAGCTCCATCTCAGCCTCTCTTCTGTCTTTTCCTGCTCACAGACATCAAAGGCTGTTTAATATGCCTCTTCACATGGCTATCTATGATTCTGAGCTGTACTTTGTTCTGCTGACTGATTCAGGACTTGGCATCAGGCTGAAAACGCGCTCTGACGCTAACCCTGTGTTGCCCTATCTGCAAAGTCTTCACATGAAAAATCTCTACTTCAGTCAATCTACATTTTGGCTCTATGGCAGGAAGCTGTTTGCCTCTCTAGGAATGTTTTCATGTTGCTTTCCTCACAGCTTTTATGTCTTGGAAGTCTTATTCTATCCGGGGCTGTTAAGTGTTTATTTTTATGTTTTCCTCCCCATTGATACCGCGCTAGAAGTAAACACACAGACACAAAGACGCTTGTCCCTCCTACAGCTACTGCCTGAATTGGTGTTGGTGCTTCAAGCTGGAGGTGCAAATCTTTCAGCGTCTAGTGATTCGATTCTGTTATTTTGGGTCACAGTTTGATACAGAAACCATTTTTGATTCAGAAACCAGTTTTTCTTTTCAAAAGATCTAGAAATTCTTTTTAAATTGTAACCAACAAGATTAAAAGACAGTGTAAACAAATAACGTTTATTTAAAATAATTCTAGAAGATTTCATACTGTATGAAATCCCATCGGTTTGTGCTTGAACAAAAATAGGTTTGTGCACCAGATTGTCTGGCCCTTTCTTAATCAAAAAGTATCAAAGAATGTTTCTACAACAGCCAGGTAATGGCGGTGCAATATACTCGCAAACAGGAGCAGCAAAAACATGCAACTTAACTCATTTCAAAATAGATTTTTGAGCATTTTGAATTGATTCAGAATTCCCAGCAGTAGGTATTGCAATTTTTTATAGATCACTTTTTTTTTTTTTTTTTGAGATGGTGGCAACATTTCTTAAAGGCACGGGATTCTGTCTTGCTACAGGAAGGGCAAAATATGATTAATTTCAATTTGATTCAAGTGTTTGTTCCTTAATCGTTGATACTTATGTCAACCGATTATTTGTAGTCAGCACATACCAGTGTTGGTCCGATGAGATATTAACAACCAATATTGACTTCAATCTGGTTCCCGTTTGTGTTTCTGGAGCATAAGAGGTTGATCATGTGATGCTTATTTTACCATGTGACAGTGATTTAGCTCCAGATTGTCGGGTGATTAACTGAAGCAAAAAAGCAATGTCTGTGAGAATCAGGTCATTTTGCGATGTTGAAAGGATAGGGAAGTGTATATAATATCGGTTAATATCAATTATCGGCCATAACATTAACATTATTATCGCCATCACACAAATTTTCATATCTCTGCATCCCTAAGTACTAATATCCTTTATTGAGGTTTGTACATTGATTTCAGTTTGTCACTTTGATGTCGATACAAAGAAATTTTAATACTTGGGGGGCCGAATAAAGGATCATTCTACACTAAAATAAATTGTACTTCAAACCAAATATGGATCTAGAGCATACAATACATAGTTTTTGCAGTGTAAGCAAGGATCAGGACCATTCAGATGTATTCAACAGCAGCCCTGTACAATTTCTATATTTGTGATTATTTTTGCAAAATATTGTCTTTAGTGATCAATTAGGATAGGAATCCAGGTAGCTGTGGATTCCTATGTTTTCTGCTCTAATTGTCTACGTTGGTCTGCCTCAAACATAACATATTATTGGTCACGCATTAGCCTCCAACTAAATGGAAGATTAATGGAGAGGATGGTTGGTTGGTTTCTTTTCTTCACCATTTAGTAGTTGGCCGAGTTGTCTGACTATTTTCTTGTTAATTCATACCGCAGTAGAACGGGGTGTTAGGAATTTTAGAGAACTCAGACCGACAAAACACTGTCACTGGGCTGTCTATGTCCGTGAAGCTAATGCTTAAACAGATAACGTTAGCTTATCTCATCTGAGATATTTACTATTTTATTCTTTCAGATACAGGAGCTTTACTGAACCTTAATATTGAGTTCTAGAAGATGAGTAAAAACACTTTTCAATGTTTCGCGCCAATCTTTCAGAACGTAAACGATAACTTAAAGCTGGTATGTAACTTTTATTTTTTTTAAAAAATATTTTTTTACATATTTGTTAAAACTGTCACTGTCTCTTGACATTGAAATACAGGACAGATAATTCGTGAAAAAATCAAGCTCTACCACTTCCTCCCAGTGCTGCCATCAATAAACTGATAAAAGTGCACCACTCTCTGTCAAAAACAACCAATCAGAGCCAGGAGGAGGGTCTTAATGCTGTCAACCAATATTGTGTATGAGCTGCTAAATGTGCTAATGGTGGAGAAACAACTTACCGCTCCAGAAACACCATTTATCTGCTGTCCTCGATGGCCATGCTAATTAGCCTTAGCATTCACAACAGGCTCTGCTGTTAGGCTTTTATTGGTTGTTTCTGACTGAGCTGTGTATATCTGTAGTTGGCTCTGAGAGAAGGCATAGAAGTTAATTTTTTTTAAATTGTCTCATACCATACTGTCACAACATAGTGACAGTTTTAACAAATATGTAAAAAAAAAAGAAGAAATTTTCATGAAAGTTGCATAACCCAGCTTTGAAGCTGTTGTCTAAGTGGAGATTCTGTTCCCTTCTTCCCCACTGATGTCATTTAAAATCTATTGGAGTAAAATTCTAAAATCTGAATTGTAGAAAAGCCGAAGTGACATAATGCTGAGAAAAGGCATCCAAGAAGAAATGCTCAGTACTCTCCCTCCATAAAACTTCCCCTTTAATTAAAAATGCTCCTTACTAAGGTAGTTTGCTGGGATGAATGTCCACCCTGAAACGGTCAAAACGCTGTTTGAAGAAAGAAGCAAGGAGTTATCGTTAATCAGTTTGAATGATCTGACTAGAGATCCCACACATGACACTGACTTTATTTAATCTCAGATTTTCTTTAACCCTCCTGCGGTCTTCAGACACAGGGTTGCGCTGCGCTTTTACAAGTTTTCTTTTTGTGTGTGTGGTTCTGAAAATTGACGGTCTGACAGGAAAACCCTGCTACCCCATCGTCTGACTGTAACATTTGCCAAGCTCCTACTGAGTGTCACTCTGAGACAGCAGGAAGGTTCAACCTTCATCCGACTTCAGTTGCCTTGGTTTTTACACACTGTCCTTTCTGAGGAATGTGCATCCTGCCCCTGAACACACTGGCTGTGTCCCTCCCTGTCACTAACCGTGCATGTGGTGCTGACTAACCAATAGCATGCCCTAACTCCTGTAGGCTCTACTACACTGCCTGAGAGCCATGAAACATGTATATTTAATCATATTTTTACTTGAAGGGTATTTTATTTAACATGGTTCCTGCTTTCTGGGTAGATAATGATGACCCCCAACATGCAGGGTATTATTATGGCCATTGGCAAATCCAGCAGCATTTATGAAAAGAACGGGCCTGAGGCAGCCTTTTTTAAGGTACCATCTCTCCTTCTACCTCTCTTCATTCCACTGTCTCTCACTTCATACAACCATTCAACCTCCTGTTTTATGATCATTTCTACATCGCACAGTAAACTCATTATAGTGACTTAATTCAAAATGTGAAACTGATATAATGACTTATTCCACCCAGAGTCATGGAAGTCCAAAATTCAGCTTCTCAGAATATGGGAATATTACGTACGATCAATCTTTTTTTATTTTTTAGAAATTGAAATGCTGAAATATCGGTCTATTGAGAAGTGTTTGATCAGCTTGACTGATCCATTGGGTCAGGAGTCTCAGTACTTCATAGAGTCTCTGTGGGGTAAGGTCAGACAGGTTTGCTGTGCATTGGGCAGTGTGGGCAGGTGCCAAGTCCTGCTGAGTGGGGGGGGAAAAAAATCAATATCTGCGTTATGCTTGTCAGCAACATTTCCTGGTGGCTGCTCTGACTTTGGCCTTGATAAACTTGATTTCTAAAGGTGTTTTCACACCTGATAGTCCGGTAGACTAGGATTGATTGGAGACCAAAATGACAAAATGTAACCAAAACAGAGTGGCGTCAGATTTTAGCGGTTTTAGGATTTCTCTTTTGTCTTTAGTAAATTACTGTTTCTCCTGCTAGCGCTTGACCTGCACTTTTGTTTTGGTTGTTTTTACCTAGAATGCCAATGTCTAATATTCACTTTCTGCTTTTGGAGCAGTTTCCGGTCCGCTTGGCATTTACATGCATTCAGACGGCACTGGCGTTCACTGCAACCAAACCAAAACCTCGGTTTGTCAGCGGGCCATAGTTTTCTTTTTTGGTCTCTTTAGTTCACAGGTGTCAAACTCCAGTCCTGGAGGGCCACTGCCCTGCAAATTTTAGATGTGCCTCTGCTGCACCACACCTGAATAGAATAATTAAGTCATTAGCAAGGCGCCGGAGAACTTATCTACACAAGAAGGAGGTAATTAAGCCATTTAATTCCAGTGTTTTGTACCTGTGGCACATCTAAAAACTGCAGGATAGCTGCCCTTCAGGACTGGAGTTTGACACCCCTGGTTTAGTGAAAGTGGACGAAACAGGTCTGGTGTCAACGCACCCTGAATTAAACACATTTGCATTAATCTAAAATAAGGACTTTGAGCCAATCAGTGGCAGTTTAGTTTCTCCTTAACTCAGGTAAGACAGTTCTAGCGTTGTGTGGTTCAGGAGTGGCTTGACTTAATTATTATGACAGTTGGAGCGAAGGCTACCATGTAAGCAATAAATCAATTAATTGTAGGACAAGGTAAAGTGGGCTCAAAAATTTCCTTTTGCATGCTTGTATTCCTCGTGTTTCTTTCAACCAAAAAAATTATATATATTCCTTGACAATGGTCTCAAAATGACAATATTGTGTTTTATTCCAATCATTTCTGGAACAATTTATTGTTCAGTAAAATTTGTCATCATGACTCGTTGTGGGGTGTCAGATTTCCTACTGGACAGCTACCAAGTCAGCAGCCCTCACCATGATTTAAATAGGCCATGTCATCCGTTTTAATCGGTCCGACGAAATATTCAAATTCTGTAAGAAACTGAATTTTGAGGACAGCTGTTAGTCATAATGATAACAAACAGAATATATAACTCTGTATGATTAATCTATAGATTGGTTTCACTTTTTGAATCCAATTCCTGAAATAAATTAGCTTGGAGATACCTTAATTTATTGAGATTCACCTATAGACTTGCACCATTGACCTCTCAACCCTTTAATGGAGATGAAATCCTTAATGTGAAACACACATTTATATTTGTTTAACAGCTTTTTTTTAATGTTTTATTTTAAAATGCAGATTTTTTGCTGATTTTAAGTCTATATAGTGTCAGAGTGAAAGTTTTCTGTAATTTCTAGGGGTGCACTGAGAAGCTGGCTCCAATTTTCTTATTTTTGGGAGATCTGCAATTGGTTGATTAGTCAATCAACAAATCACTTAAAAGTGAAACTGATTTTTATCCACCGATCTTGTCTACTGTCTCAAAAGTCTGAAAATCAGCCACTGTCACCTTTTGCTCTGCCATGCTAGATGGCATATGTGCAGTTAATAGCCACCCCGCTGTTGACAACTTATCAACTTTTCAGACCAAACAGAAAAATCTGTATCGTCAGGCTTTGTAAAGATCGGTGATCGGCCAGAATACTGCAATCGGTGCACCTCTAGTCATTTCCCAAAGTGGACTAAATTAGAGAGAAGCGGTGGCCACCTGCTGCGTTGAGCTTGAACCCTGGATGTTCCTGTGCTTTGTCTCCGTTCAGGCCATCAAGCTGGAATACGCCCGTCTCCTACAGTTTGCCCAGGAAGACACGCCGCCTGAGTTGGACTACAGGCTACACCATGTCATCGTTTACTTCATCCAAAACGAGGCGCCCAAAAAGATCCTGGAGAGGACTCTGCTCACACAGTTTGCTGACAGGAACCTTGCCTTTGATGAGAGGTACGCAAGACTGTTCAGGTCCATGGTTTCAAATCTTATTACACTTCTCTAAGATCAGAACCGTGCAGAAGTATTCAGACGACTCAACCTTTTCCATGCATTGTCACACTACAAACTCAAAGCTTCTATATATGTTGTGATGATGCTAAACAGACAGACTAACACACTGATAAAACATAAGATACTTTCCGTCATATCTAACCGAGCTTGGATAAAGAAGGAAGCTGGTAGATGCAGGTTAAATTTAATAGAATTTTACCTAACGTTGTGTTTGTGTTGCTGCCCTGCAGAGGGCAGCAAAGTCCTTAATTTTGTAGAGCTTAATTTTTGATTTGTCAGCACAGGCAACATTTTCAAGTTTACATGACCATTTCTTTTTAGATGTAAAGCAGTCTAGAAAAACCACGTGTATAGAAATGTTTTATTTAAATATTTTTATTTTTAAATAATTCACCCCCTCTTATTTTCTCTGCATTGTTAAAGTCATTTGGGGGCGTTGTGCTTAACCATCTCTTAAAAAGTTTTCCACTGTGCATGTTGACCTCAATCCATATTCATGAGCACAAAATTGATTTCTCCCTTCTCCTCTATTTTGAGCAAGATAATTAGATTTATGTGTGCATGTGGCCTCAATAGGAGCCTCCGGAGGAGCGTTTCACTTCTCCTCTCGGCAGTTAAGAGTGATTCATTAGGCCGTGTTAGGGCCTTGGGGCAGCGGCGACCGTTTCATTTGGTATAGTACCTCACCATGACTCAGCGCCTCACTGCTTACACCGCTTCGTCTTCCTTTCACCCCCACCTCCCTCACAGATGTAAGAGCATTATGCAAGTGGCGCGTGCTAAACTGGACCTGATTAAGCCCGAGGAGGTCAACATGGATGAATATGAGGTGAGAAGTGACTATCTTTTTTTTTTTTTTTTTCTTAAACTAAAACAAGCAGAATTTATCCCATTTTGTGCTCTCACGTTTGCACAATTTCGCCGTTTCACACTGATTGAAATGACAAAAAAATATTATTCCTGAATACCAGCCATCGATTTGATACAAATATATAATATACAACTAAATTTAGTAACACTTCATGTGCTGAATGTGCATGCAGTGATATAGGAGAATTTCTACCTGTTCCGCTTGTTGTATACCAAAGATTTTAGAGTGAGGATAAATACGGAAAAATCAAAAATGAACAAATGGGGGAGAAAAAGTTTGTCTTCAGTCTAATTCCATTATCTAAAGCTAAAAATTAGAATATCTGAAAAGATAAATGGCTTTTTACTTTGATTTAAATTTAGTTTTGGTTTGCCATGTCACAGCTTCAGCCAACTTGGTGATCATTGTGAGTTTTGTGATTAAACATAACCCAGTCTAGATTTTTCTGTGTATTAAAGACTTTATGTGATCTTAAGGATTTTTAAAACTAATTATTAGTTATGATAACTATAAATGAATAACAATAGTACATACCAAACAAATGAATGCAGACTAGTAAACAGCAACATTGATCTACAAAATAACCAATTGGATAAGCACAGAGAACAATAACCGAATCTGAAAGAAAAAAATAAAATACAGATTAAAAAGGACACATTCTAAATACTAACATAACGAAGTGTCGTCACAACAAAATGTAATTGTTTAACTTCAGGATACTTTTTTTCTCCCCTTGGTAGCTGTTTTTTATTCTTCCCTTTTTGCTAATATTACTTGTTTTGATCAATATGGAGTCACATGGATATTCTGGGAGCCTGATGCAGTGTTGGACAAGCCAGTTAGATCCTCCACTGTGTTTTAAAATAATATTTTCCGTCTTTGTTTTCCACAAATCTAATTTGTTTGAACTTTTTTTTTTTTTTTTCCTTTGGCAGATGTGGCATCAAGACTACAGGAATTTCCGAGAGACAACTGTGCTGATGGTGACTGGTTTGGAGCTGTTCCAGAAGTCAAAGTACGCTCAAATGCTCTCGGATATCTCTCTGATTTCTTTGTAGTGAATCAAAAAGCAAAGCCGCTGAGTTGGATACGAGTCAGGGTTCAGTAACTGTCACCGTACGCTTCCAAATTAAAACGCTAGACTCTAAGATGGCATCTGTTTCAGTCCAAACTTGGAGAAAATTTTGAAGTAATTGATAAAATATTAAAAACAGCTAATAAAATTTATTTTCTGAAAGTGTATGGATCACTGATGAAACATTGTCAACACAGTTTGCAATCTCTTCTGTCGTTCTGCCTGTCTTTCTTTTGTCTTTTTGGTTCGTTTTTTCTCATTCTTTTGTTCTTTTCTTTCTATCGTTCCTTTTGTTTGTTCTTCTGTTTATCTCTGTCTTTTGTTCTGTCTTTTTGCCTTCCTGCCTATTTTACTTTGTGTTCTTTCGTTCTTTTTGCCTTTCTGTATTTATTTTTGCCTTTGACTGTTTTTCTGTCTTCTTTCTCTCTGTTTCTTTCTTTTTGTCATTCTGTATTTATTTTTCTCTAATTTTTCTTTTACTCTCTATTTTTTCATCTTCTCTTTATGTCCTTCTGGCTCTTTTCCATCCCATCTGGGGTTTTGTGAAGTTGCAAATTTAAAGCCTGATCATTTTAGGCTTTTTAAAAACAATATGCCAGAAATAAATGTCAATATTTTGTATCTATTCTTTAATAAAAAGTACAGACAGTTCTTGAGTTTACCTGCTTTAGGGCAGAATATAAACCAGAATGTCATGGGACCATTGGAGTTATGGGGTCGATGCATTTTGTAGAAAATCCTCTGATCAGCCATCACCAGCAAAATGTCCCGTCCCAGCTTCTCCTGCAGGGGGCAAAGTTTCACAGTCATTGCCTCTCCCAGTTTGATGGCAGTGCAGACTGGGGTCATTGAGTTCTTCGCTTGGATCTCTCTTTAGTTTCCACTGTTTTTCTGATCCAGCGTTGTTATCTGACCGGAGTATTTCTGTGTGTGTTCCTGTGCAGCTACGTGGAGGCCCTGATGTACCTCATCTACTCGTACCAGTACAACAGGGAGCTGCTGTTGAAAGGCCTGTACCGCGGACACGACGAGGAGCTGCTGGGTTATCACCGCAGAGAGTGTCTGCTGGTGAGACTCTTTCCCTCCGTTTTGCCCTTCGTCCCTTTTGGAATATTACCACAATCGAAAGACATTATCTTCTCCCTGAAACCAGCGTGTGAAGTAGTTCATCCCTCTGATCCCCTCCTCCTCTTTGTTACTCCCTTTCCTCTCTATCAGACCTCCGTCACTAAAGTGACTCAGCAGAAACTAACAAAGCTGGATGTTTCCCCCCTCAGCGATGAGCTTGGTTTCTATAATCAGATTGCTTTCACTGAGATATTGCTTTGGCTTGCTTCAAGCCCACAAAAGATTCCACAGAAAGTTTTTTTTTTTTTTTTAATCTGATACTGACTGATGAAAATCCTTTCAGCGTCGTGATGTGAGCCTCTTTTCATTTCTCCCCCACAAACTGGCCTGCGCTCCGGTATTATTGGTCAGGGCCAGGGTTTTTTGTTTTTTTCCTCAACCCGATCCATTCCGTCCTCAGAACCTCTTCTCTCTCTCCCTCTCTCTCTGCTGCTGCTGCACTCGGTAACCTTACACCAGCATTGTGCTCATAATGTAATCATTGTAGTGGGAATAGGAAGCAGGAGGCCCAGCAAGTGTAAACACATTACCATGAGACACAAGCGCGTCCTCAGCTAACCTCCGTCCGGCCGGTCAGCTCAGATCCCCGGCCAGAACGCCGTCCATGGAGCTGTTTACCTTCGCCTCTTGTTTTAATTGAAAACACAGCTAACGTTGACACAGTTAATGGACTTGGACGTTTTGCAAATCCAGCCCCTCAGCTCCCGATTCCAAACTGGCTTGCAGGAAGAAAAAAAAAAAAAAGAGAGAGAGAGAGAGAAAAAGAAAAGCAGGTCGTTCCTCAGAGAAGGAGGTCAGCGAGTTTGTGTGTGACGACAAGACGCTGCAGGGCCAAGAACGGAAAGAAGAAGAAAAAAAAGCTTGTATCTGCATTCAGGCAAGGATTTCAAGACCTGCTTCAGACCCAAATCTAATAAAGGAAATGAAAAACATCTCAAGGAGGAGACAAAATAAAACGGGGCTTAGAGAGACGGGGAGGGAGGGAGGAGAAGAAAAAACGGCGAACATTAATGAAGTGAATTGGCCACGTTTTCTCCTGCGTTGTTCAGTTGCTAAACGTTCAGATTTTATTTTTCTGAGCCTTGTAAAAGACGATCTTTATACAACAATCGGGTTTCACGTTTCCCTTTTCTATCAGTGACGTAAAGCTAGCACATTTAGAGCTCATCAGTAATATTTAAAAGGTGTTTTGTTAAATTAAATGAATTACATGGCCATTGAGAGTAGGGCCACAGCAATTAATCAGCATAATTATCAACTAAAAACTGACGCGGATTTAATTGTCAACATGTTCTGAAAGACTGCGGCGTCTGCTTTGTCTCCATCCTGTTGTCTGCTAGCAGGCTAACTGCAGGGCTCTTCTTCTGTGGTAGACTGACAAATGGAGACATTAAAGTGTCTTTTTCTCATTTTTGAGTTCTAAACACGACAACAAACTTTTGATCAATCCAACGCTCTGCGTAGTGCTCTGTACCCTAGCTCTCAGTGCTGTAGAGGTGCACCGATTGCAGACTACCGATCTTTGAGAAGCCTGTCCTGCTGATTCCCATTTTGACCGATACTGAAGACGTTCAGACATGATCTGGTGGGCCGGTCTCTCACAGCAGAGCACAAGAGAGCCGTGGTTGAATTTTAGACCTTTTCCAAAGTAGATGAGATCAATGGATGATATTGGTTTCACATGCAAGTATCGACTGACCACCAATCTCCTAAAATTAAGGAAATTAGGGCCTAATTTCTTGATGCACCCCTGCTCTGCTTTATTGGCTCCATGTGTTTGCAACGTTCTTAAAGTGCTCAGGCTTCATTTTCCAAAATGAAAATGGAAAAACCAAAATGACTCAATGAATATAAAATAGAATAGAATAGAATTCAACTTTATTGTCATTGCACTGTCACAAGTACAAGCAACGAGATGTAGTTTGCATCTATCCAGAAGTGCTCTACGAGATATAAATATTTATTTACAGATGTACAAGACTATGTATGTATGGACTATAAGGGGTCATAGCAAAGAGATATAGATATTGTGTATAAATATAAAAATAAATATCATGACCAATTAAAATCATTTTGATAATTTCCATTCTGATACTTTTTGATTTGTTTTAATTGCTTAAAATAAAGGTGTAGAAAAAAATCTTGAGGCATAGTTTACTACTAAAATAACCAGAAGTTGTATCTCTATTGAGACTGGCTGATTTTATGGAGTACTGCAGCTGCTGCACATTGGTGCTGGATTAACCTGGATTAACCTCTTAACTGTCACCCTTAAAACAACTGCATGTTGTCCAATGGATCCATAAAGACACCGGTGTCCTTATGACAGTGAGGTTGGTTTGAGGAACACCACTAGCTTTCTTCTCGCTC
The DNA here is from genome assembly GCF_001444195.1 of Xiphophorus couchianus. Classification (NCBI taxonomy): domain Eukaryota; kingdom Metazoa; phylum Chordata; class Actinopteri; order Cyprinodontiformes; family Poeciliidae; genus Xiphophorus; species Xiphophorus couchianus. The sequence continues at coordinate 27,274,013 of NC_040238.1, forward strand.
CAAATAAATACAACCTCAGCTGCTTGGAAACCCATCTGGTTGCAGAAAAAACACATTCCGTCGTTTCGTGGAAACCAAAGGAGCGCCACCCCTCGCCCTCATTAAAGTAACTCTGTTTAAACTCCAGTTGGAGCCAGGGTACATTCGAACTGTTTATCCACCTAGTTAAACTTTGTGTTGAACTCACCGGTTTCTCTTCCCCCTCTCCTCCTCGCAGAAACTGAACGAGCAAGCGGCTGCCATGTTTGAGTCTGGAGAGGAGCGGGAGGTGAGCACAGGCCTCGGCATCATGAATGAGCTGGTGGTGCCGTGCATCCCCCTGCTGCTGGCGCAGGAGGCCGAGAAGGACCTGCTCGCTGTGGAGGACATGAGGAACCGCTGGTGCTCCTACCTGGGCCAGGAGATGGAAGGTGAGCCCTCCAGGGAAGTCTCTGGAGGTCTGAACGGTCGGACGATGGAGGACTCAGGTCCGGTTTCAGAACAAACAAGGCAAGCAAGATTAGGAAACGAAGTCAGACGGGGATCAGAAGTTTGGAAGTTTTGGATCAGCATTGGCCCTCCTGTCCCTCGGAAACACTTTCAGCTGTGCAGATTAATGCAGTGTTTTATACGCTGTATCAGTCATGTGCACAGTTCTTGGACTTTTACCATCAGTTAGGACGATCGTAGTAAAGCACCACAAAGGCTGTAAAAAAAGCTACTCCACTTCAAAAAAGATTATTTTATTGATTAGCCAGGTTAGATTTGTCATGTTACTTCCACATACTTGAAAGTATATTGCTTAGATGCTCCTATTTAACACAACAGGACAACATACTGCATAGTCGAGGTGAAAGGAAAACTTTAAAACTTGTTTAAACACAAGAATGGGCAAAGTGTAACATGAATTTGAACCGGCAGAATTAATTTGGCGTTTGTCTCAACCAGCTGTAAAGTTTTTGCTGAAGCTGAGCGAGGTTTGGATGGAGAGCATCTGCTGACATCCGCTTTTAAGTTTTGCAAATGCCATTAATGATCTGTTCTGTAGTTGGATTGGTTCAAGGTTACCTGGTGACATTGTAACGTAGAGCTGTGCATCATGTGTGTATCTATAGTAACTAATTGTATTTCTTCTTATAACTTGAGCTAGTGGGAGCATGTAGATATTAAATAGGAGAGGTCCAAGGATTCAACCTTGGGGATCCTCACGTGTCATTTTCCTTCCATTTCAGTTATTTACCATTTATCGTTTGTCCATCGCATACAATCCCAATAAAGTAGTGAGATTTGGTTATAAATTGAGAAAAATGGGTGGAAAGTTCCAGAGATGTCTGTTTCTACAAGGCGCATAGTCATCTCATTAACAGAAGCAAATGTTTGGGTAAAGATCCGGAAGCCACTTTGCTCTGGATCATCGGTGGGAAAGTTTGACTGAAGCGTTTGGATCTTTTATCAGTCCACAGAGAGCCGCTTGTCTGATTTCCTGTCCTTTGTTCATGAAAAGCAGAAAGCAGAGCATTATCACCCAGAGCAGTCCGGTCCAATCCCACTGATCTCACCCGGCTCTGGCCGCTCTCAGACTTCACGTGGCAGCATCCGCAAATATTTAGCTTGCGATTTCAGCCTGACATTTGCTCACCGCCTTCTCCTTTCTGTCTCCCAGCCAACCTCCAGGAGAAGCTCACCGACTTCCTGCCCAAGCTGCTGGACTGCTCCACGGAGATCAAAAGCTTCCACGACCCCCCCAAGCTGCCCAGCTACTCCACCCTGGAGCTGTGCGAGCGCTTCGGCCGCATCATGGCCGCCGTCGGCCGGGCGCCCGGCGAGGGGAGATGAGCTCGGGATGCGCCGCGCCGCCTCTCCCTCACGGACCTCCATCAACCCACGCCTTCCTTCTCAGTCCAGGGGTCGCCGCTTGCTTCTCGCCGTTATTCTTCTGTTACTCTTTATTACATATTTTTTTGCTGCTATAGGTTTTATCATCCTAAATATTATTTCCACACTTCTCTTTAAAACAGAACAGTCGAGGAAGGATGAGGCGGGGAGGGAAAACAGTATTGAGAAGAGTTGAAAGCAATCACATTGTGCTTCAGCTTTGCAACATAAGAGAAAAAAAACAAGAAGCTTCGAGGTTTTTCATAGTTAATATTGTCGTTGCTGTTTGATTCAAGCTTCCCTAGCCACACTAATAATCCTTTCTGAAACCCCCCCACCCCCCGCCCCTCTTTGTGGAATGGACCCTCCGGTTCTCTTGCCACCTGTTTGGTACAGTATTACCATGTTTTATTTTTCTAAGAAAGTAAGGAGGAGAGCCTTCAGATGTCTCCGAGGATCTCACATGGGTCTCATGTCTTTGTGAACTGTGCCAGAACGAGATGTTTTAAGTGCTGTGGTAGACGGCCGCAGGTTTCCTGGGGCTTGTTAATAATTTGAGAGAATAAAAATTTTATTTATGGCCCTTTTAGGCCAACTAAATGATTGTTTTTTGCCTCAATTTGATCTTTATTTTTCGTCCTTTGCCATTGCTCGTTACGTTCACAGACGGTTGGCAGGTAAGTAAAAGTTCTGCTTCTGATTGTAGGGTCCTATAGGTTCTCACAGAGGAGCGGTGAGAACCTAGAGCAGCTTTTCTGCAGCTGCTCGTTAGAAGTAACTATTCATACAAAGTAAAACAAATTTCAAAACGGCTTGTGGCGCAAATAATAAAAATGCTAAATAATTTCAGCTTAGTTAAAATTTTAAGTCCATTGGTGTTCTTTTAATACAGACTTCCATGAATGTAGAGCAATAGAGTCAAGCCAGGTTTTTGGTCAAGCTTTGATTTTTCTATATTTTCAACCAGAATTCAAATGCCTCTCACATTTTGTTGCGTTCCAACCACAAACCTCAATGGAAAGAAAAAAATAATAGAAATAACTGCGCCCCGAAGGCGGGGCTCGGTCCACTCAGGTGTTTGGCACAGCTGAATGGTTGCCACAGGAGAGGACTTCTCTAACCTACACGAAAGAATCAAGGCAACACTTCAGGTATGATTTTGATCAGGGAATAAGATAACGTAATGTAATTCTCAAAAAAGTCAATTTAACACAATACACAATTTGTCAGGCATTTATTGGAAATAAATGGCAACAGATTGAGTCAGTTTGGAGCAGTAGAAGAAGAAATCAGATCGTTCGGTTGGGAACTGGACATATTTTGTCCTTCCAAAACAATGCAGAAAGTGTAGTTGTTTACAAAATGCATTTTGATGAGATTTCAGTTTGTAATCTTTCTTCCCAAATTGAAAATAAAAGTTGTACTGTGGGCCATATTTGAGTCATTCTTGAAAGGCATCAGGAGGCTGCAAATGGCCCCCGGGCCACACTGTGGGCACCCCTGGGAAACGGGGGTCCCAACTATTGCTTTTAAACATGTACTTCTATGACGTAGTTTTTTTTACGAGCCAATCAGAGTTCCCCGTCCTTTCATCACTTCACGTCTCTCTCTCTCTCTCTCTCTGTGTGAATCATGGAGGTTTTTCTGAGGCTTCAGGGGGAATTCACGCCGCCTCCGTTAGCTGATCTCTGAGCATCTGCAGTCGGCGTGTCACCCGACACTCCCTCCCTGCGGTGGGCCGCATCTATCAATGCAGATCAATAACCCGCCGCTATGTGCGAGTGTGTGTGAGAATTTAACTGCCGCTATAAGATCCAGCCAGTAACATGAGGTGCAGATCTGTATGTTGTCCTTGTTTCACCCTTGTTCAGAGAGAGAGAGAGAGGGGAGCAGAAAGAAAAAGCTGGAGTCCTCATCTGCTGAGCTGTGTTTTTGGTTTGTGTGTAACCACCTTTGACTTTGCCCATGCGGAGAGATAGGCATGTTTAAGTGGACATTGTTGGCTTGCAAATGTTTATGAGGCATTAATTATCTTTTTTTGGCAGTGGCGTCCCCTCATTTTGCTCATTATTTCTATTGACTTGACGTGGGGCACGAAGCCAGGCGCGGTGCTGATTATAGAGTGGAAACAGAGGCTGTTTAAATGATACTGATAGACTGACTTAATGAGTGGTTTGAACTGCTTTTCCAGCTACATCAAGAATTACCGACATATGGACCCATTTCATGACCTGCAGTTTAATGGGGCAAACGCACAAGCTTATCTGATTATGCGTCGTATGGAGAGCGATGTATGCTGATGTTTTGAACCGCGATTTGATCAAGACGAGCTTGTGTGTTCAGGCATGTCATCATTGCGCTGTAAAGAACCATTTTCTAGCTTACTCGGACATTTTCAATTCGCAGAAGAGACGAATTCAAGACGTGTTGGAGTTCAGTGAGGGGCTGTCTTTCTACTGCTGAGAGGAATGCTGTTGCCACCGGGGCAGAGCTTGCCCAACAGTGGCAGCAGGTGGTTGTAAGACCATCTGTACATTTTGTGAGGTAAAGACTAGTGGTTGATGCTTTTGCAAAAAAAAAAAAAAAGCCTTTTGTCCAAGAACAGACTTAAATTCTGTCTACCAAGATCCAAGCTGAATGTTTCCTTTTAAACTGATGATTATCCTCCTATTAGCCTAATATTAAGAATGTTCTCTTTTTTTGTTTTCTTCTTAAACCATGTCTTCAAGTTTCTGCAGGTACCAACCCCAACCATTAATAATAGGCTACAAAGGTGGTTTACCCATTTTTCCCCCCTCAAAGATGACAGTTCAACAATATTCTTCCTGGATTTAATGGAAAAACCTGGAAAGCTCTGAATAACAATTTCATTTAACTTAGTTCCTTTGTTCTTTTATTTACTTTTAACTAACAAACCCTTTAATTATAATAATGAACTACTTCAGTTTAATTTAAAAAATACTTTATTCATCCCAAAGGAAAATTAGATGTCATAGCTCATATCATCCAAGTATCTTCAAAGAGTCGCTGTGGGCAGGAAGGAGCTCCAGTAGCAGTCACTCTTGCAACGAATCTAAAGAAGCCTCTGACTGAAGACGCTGTTACTGCATGACGGTCATGGCAGGCTAACAGCTCAACTTCCAGGAAGAAAGACGATATTCCACATTAATGTGTCCATCAGACATTGGCGAGCTCTGCTAATTAGCCTCATTTGCTAATCTGATCAATTGTATCTGATCAGTTCCAGAGAACTGATCAGATTTTAGTCAAAGGAATGATGAGATAGAGCAGTTAGTAACTCCAGGACATTTCCTCTGAAAGTCTCTGCTCAGGTCAGTTCAGGTGATCCTTGATCAGTGGTCTCTCGGGTCTGATTTAATTACAGGTTTCTCCCTATTTAAACAATTACTCCTCCTCGTTGTCGGCACATGTTCGCTTACACTGAAGAAAACTTAGCATTGTACGATCAAACTAACTGATCTGAACACTGAACCAGATTGCGTATCAATAAATCCAGAATTTGTGTGCAATAGTTTTTAAACTACTGAAATTCTTTAAAAAATTATCTTTTTGTTTTGGTTTGATTTTCGTTCCCCTGAGAAAAAAACTTTATAGAATCGCATATAACTGCAGCTACATCTCTGGGTGTGCAGGTTTGCGTCTCTACTTGCTTTGCACACTTTTAGACTGAAATTCTTGCCTAGTCGTCTTTGCAAAATTAGCTCAATGTGAGTCCGATTGGATGGAGAACATCTGTGAATTGTAAACGGGGAAAAAAGAAAAGCAGTAAATTTCCAGGGGAAAAAAAACAAAGGATTCTTTATATTCTTTATTTCTTTATAGAAAACAGAATATATATATTTTTTGTCTGGTCATTTTATCTTTCTTCCTTGTTTTAAAAAATGTTTTGGGAATAAATCAGGACTGAATTGGTTCCACTGCCGTGCCACCACAGATGATTTCAAATAATCTTTTCTTGTCTGTTTTTTTTCCTCCTGAAAAAGACATGACTTTCCAGCTGACTCAGCATTTCGTGTTTACACTCTTGGGCTGCGAAGCAAAAAAAAAAAAGAAGCAAATAAACCTGCAGACATGCAGCGGGAGCTTGGCCTTGTGCAGCTGCACTGGCTCATTCAGACCAAAGCCCCTCAAAAGCCAATTCATGTTCAAACTGCCGAAAACTCGTAGCCGTCCTGTAAAAAAAACCCCCAAAAAACCCCGGCATTCTTCACATTCACTTTTTCAACCTCTTTCTCCATGTGGGTCTTTAACGGCTCCCTGCACTGAATATCCGTCAACAATGACCTCTTTATAGTGCGGCCTGAGAAAAGCTGATGGCAAAGAAGGGATTCCAAACCGCTGCTTGTTCGTTTAGCGTTTAAAGGCGCTTTCTGGGAGCCCTGCCCTGCATGGCCTGTGTTTTATGCTCACATCAAAGTTGTTTGTGGAGAACAATACTACCTGGGCACCGTGCCAGTCCAGCGGCTGGTGTTTCACAGCAACTGCTGCCACACGGGGGTGAGACGGGGTGGGAAAGTTGGTGAGAGAACGAGGGGACTGAGGTGAGGAGAGGGGATGGATGGGTGAGGAAGTCTCTCAAGGTGGCACTTCCATGGAGACGCAGTTGGGCCAAACATGGCTTCCATCAGTGGACGAACAATAAATGCGGCCGCTTCATTACTGGATGCCCAGGAGCCGCAGCTGAAAGTGCTGAGATGTGCTTCTTTGGGCTGTCAGTGGGAGCACCACTAATCACCATTTAGTGGTAATGACTGATGTTGAGCATAAATCTCTTCTCACATGGTTGGATGTGTTGTGGCTGTTGGATCGACTGCCCAGAGGGATAAGCAGAGCAGACTGCTGAGTTTATTTTTCATGAGAAACTTCAATCTTTGGTCTCGGGTTTAATGTGCTAATGAGCCATGCTTTTGCACTGGGAATGTAAAGATATCCCTACAGCGTTGCTTGAATTTGTCGAGTTTTTTTGTTTAGCTAGGCTGAGGTCTGTATTTTTCTTTTTCATCCGTTCTGTTTGCAGATTTGATGCTGGGTTAAAACTCTTTCTCCTGTAGCTTAATCCAAGCGCAAGCCGAAGACGGATACTCCTCTGGTGTAACATTATAGAACAGCTACAGAATTTATTAGGTGTGCAATGATAAATCGGCCCAATTTCTTTAACTTTGGTAGATTGGCCGATACTTCCATGAGAAATGGACCTTGTCTACCTCCAAAACGAAATTTCGTTCTGTATACACCCTGTGCATGCAAAATGACAATAAAGTCAGTCTAAGTCTAAGTCTAAAAGGAATGAAAATCAGCCAGTGCCTCCTTTTGCTCTGCCATGAGAGAGCAGGTTCTGTTTGGATGTGATTTTGTTGCTTGATTTCCCAACTTTTCATCTGTTATCTGAAAACAACTGCAATTGCTGCCAAAACATCCCTTCACCCAGAACCTGGAACGTGGGCTGTGGTATGTGGCACCAAGTTGTCAGCAGGAGTTTCTTTACATCCTGTATGTCATGAGGTAGCGGGCTGTATGAATTGAACTTATTTCCCCAGCACATCCTGAAGATGCCCAAATGGATCGAGATCTACACCTCCAACAAGTTATTGTACTGCTCAGACTCCTCCTGAACCGCCTGCTGAAGGAGGTCACAGACAACAGGGAACAGTGTTTCCACGCACAGAAACACTGTTGTTGCATCCTCTGGAGTAGGTGGTGAGTATCAAACTAACATCTACATGGATGGCAGAACCCAAGGTTTTGCCAGAAGAATATAAAAACATTGTCCATCATCGCATTGGTGTATATCTCCAGCAGCCATTCGGTGAGAGGTGGGGTAGACCCTGGACAGGACAAACAACCACATCACACATGCACACACGTTTGCGTGGCTATCTTTGTGGGGACTTTCCATTGACTTCCATTCAATTCTACAGCCTTAAACCTTATCCTAACCCTAACCAAAGCACAATTCACACCTCAATCCTAACTCTAACCCCTGATCCAACAACGGCGTTTCCCCTTGTGGGGACCAGGCTTCAGTCCCCACAGCGTATTATGTGTCAGGAAAATGGTCCCCACAAGGTATTACAAATAAACGTACTCATACCTAAGGACTATTTAGAGAGACCAATTAACCCAACAGTGAATTTTTTGCGACTGTGGGACAAAGCTGAAGTGCCTGGACACATGCGCAGTGAGAACATGCAAACCTCATGATTAAAGACCCAATAAAGACCCTGCTGCTACCAACTGTGCCACTGTGCAGCCCCAGCCCACTGCACCTGGATATCCACAAAGAAAACAAGAATCACAAGACCACTTCCTTGGGAGTTTTCCTTTTTACTGTCTCCACATGCATTCCACATAATAAATTTCTGCAAAGTTAATGACCGGATGTAATCATCTGGGTACTCGTAGAAACAGTGATGCCCGTTGGCATGATAAACTGAACTTCACCACATCACTGAATCCATGACTCTCTCACTGGGTTGTCACTGCTACTTTTTGTTAAGTTTTGTTTTTAAGATGTGAGTTACTTTAATGACAGGTGACTGCTTGTAAAACCCAAGACCAAGGCTCGTTATAACCAGTCAATCCCTTCATGTATATCTCTTCTCTCATCAGACAGTAGATTTAGAATGAAACAGATACAAGCTGGATACATCTGACCCCGTAACCCTTTTTAATGACCCAGAATCCGATTTCTATATCACAAAAACCTGTAGTTGTGGTTATTACCCCATGCCATCACTTCCAAGAAGTCGTCTTTTTCACAAAAATACTCAAATCCAATGACAAAGTTATTTTCTTTGAGAGGCAGCCAACGAGGAGTGAAGGGAGAATGAGGTGTGAAGGAAGCAAAGCAGTAGCAGCAGTGGCAGTGCAAGAACTCTCACCAAAATCACTCCTGATGCACAGCACTCAATTTTCCGTTTAGGCCAGCTCTCAATCAGCAAAAAGAGTCTCTTGGCTCCCAGTCAGAGGAGAAACGGACTCATGCATTCGATATATTTTAAATTCACTGGAAGCCAAGGCCGTAAATCATTACCTAAGGCCTTTCGGTTCACAGTTTTCTTCTTCAAATTGCCCTCCCTCCCACCACTTCATGGCACAGATTACTGAGGAACTTACTGAGAGCATTGTTCCCCTTGCCAGCTCACTTGGCATATGTCGCCCTATTTCAAACCCTGCGGCTGTTACACAGGAGGAGTCAATAAGCAGCACTGAGGTTATTTATGAGGTTGTCCTTAAATAACCTTTGTATACCCACAGTTTGACCAATGTCTCTGAAAGTATGGGTACTGTTGGCACCAACTAATAGGAAGTCGACTACATATATATAAATAATTAGAGTAATAATTATATAAATCATTCTATATATATATATATATATATATATATATATATATATTCTGTAAGTATATTTTCATGTACATTTGGTAATTTATAGGCACATTTGAGCAAATCTTCTGTTTAGCAATTTAGCTACCTTTGAAAATGTTTACACACTTAGCTTTCTCTAAGCTAAGTGTAGGGAAGCTACGCTACCCTAAGCGTAGCTTCCCTAACCTTATAATTTATTTCCGGATAAATTATAAGGTTCCAATTTACTTGTCTGTTTTGTAAAGTTTTCAGTTGAGTAAATATTGACATTTATGTTCATGTTTTGGTTATCGACTGTTACAAATTCTTCAAGACGGTCGAGCAGCTTCATCTCCTCTCCTCACGTTCTCTCTCTTCCCCATCTCTCAGTAGCATTTCAAACGAGACAAATTCACGAACAAAGTAAAACTTTGGAGAGTAGAGATCAAAATTTGAACATAAACAGAAACTCTAAGGACATGATAGAACGTTCTAATATAAATATATAAATTGGTGCTCCAGGTTTGTAGTCTTTTAAGGGTGTGTATCATTTGAACTGAGGCTAGTGCTTTATCGTTAGCTTCCATTAATAGCGGAACTAATGTTTGAGTAGTGATTTAAAACTCTGGTGAATGTACAGCTCAAGACAACGTGTGGTGATCCTTGCTTTGAACTTTAACTGGGTCATGCTGGAGTGTTGTTTGTTGAGTGATTTCGTGTCCCTTACTGATTCGAATGTCTCCAGGTTCTGTCCAATGATTTTCTGGCCGTACTGATGAGTGTATTGAATCTGCTGGCATCTCTGTGCAGTGATGCTGTTCCCTGCAGCAAATCACAGTATAAAAGATGGCACCTGCCTGCCAGCTCCAGCATCTCACTGCTTACATTACGGAAAATGAGGTCAGTGTTTTTGTTGCTGTCTAGGCTGTTAAGATGCTCAGCCAAGTACTTCTATAACTGCAAACCTCTTTGCAGAAAGTGAGATTTCTTTATCTGACCCTAACAAGTTGGTGTGTTATTACATCAGCAGCACACATGCTACTTTACAAGATGTTAGCAAACATGCACCTGCAGCATTGGATATAGAAAATGAAAACATGTTAGCATCAATTAGCTGACAAGTACATTATCGAGATCTTCTGCTGCTAACGGTAGTTAGTAGAACATTTAGCAAATCCCAGTAGCTCTTCAACAAACAAACTGGAGCAAGAAAAAGTTGGATATGATATTTTTCTAGGATCTGAGTTCTATTTTGGGATTGTTTTGTATATGTGGGTTTGGGATTATAACACTATATTTGAAGAATTGCATAATGGTAAGATGTAAGAATACTCTCTGTCCGCTCATATAAAAACAAATTTTTTTCTTTGTAAAAGATGAAGCACAAATTGAAAAAGACTGGGCGAAATCAGGTTAAAAGATGCAAAACCCCTGAAATTTAAAAGCCTCTACACTTTCCTTCAACTGTGGCTCTTAACAAAGATGAGCAGAAATAGCACATCATTTTACCCACCTGTCGATAAGGTATTTACTTCTATTTGTGGCGCTGCAAGTCTCATTTTTGTGAGAGAGCCTGTCAACACATTAAGTAAGAAAGCGACGCATGTGGAGCAGGTACAGCAGTGTACACACAGTGCAGATGAGACATGCTAGAGGTGTTAGGAGTGAAGGTGTCATCGAATATGATGAGTGCTAAGAAAAGCAAGGTGAGACATCTCTGTCTATTTTAAACACAGGTGGCAGGACGCATGAAAGGCAGTCAGTTTCAGAAGAAATCAGTGTTTGTTTATGCTTTAAGTTAGCTTAGCGCTGAGCACAGAAACCTAAAATATGCATCATTTATTACTAATAACTTATTTCTTAAAGTATAATAGAAGACGGCTAGAATATATATTTAGCTCCAAAAAACTTCTGGAGATGATGGATCACTGAACTTGAAGATGTGTTTGCTATTTGCTGTTTAAAATAAATATTTCTTCTAAGAATTAAGGTTTTTTTTTTATTTTTGTAAGCAGTCCTAGTTAATTGTATTTCAGACTTTTTTTAAAAGGGTCCTCAAACGTTTCATGGCAAACTCTCATGTTTCTGGGTTTTGCTATGGCGTATGAGAGTTTATTGTAGATAGAAAAATAAAAGGAGGAGTAAATGTCTGCCATAAAACTCATAAATTTTCTAGAAAAAAAACAAGGAAATTTCTGAGCTCCAAAAGTTGAAAGCTTGCTAGAAAAAAACTTAATTTTTTAGATTGATCTCAGAAATGTTCTAAAAAAAAACAACCTGGGAAATTTCTTGGTTTGAAAAGCCAAAATTCTGCTAGAAAAAATATAGAACGTTTGAGACTGATCCCAGAAATTTTCTAGAAATACATGAAAACTTCTGAGTCTCAAAAGACGAGCATTTTTGACTTTTGAAACACATAAAATTTCCATGTTTTTCTGAGATTAATAGATCAATATTAATCAACATTTGAGGGTTTTTTTCTTGCAAATTTTCAACTTTTTAAGCTTAGAAATTTTGACTCTATTTTTCTCAAATTTCTGAGATTAATCTCCAGATTTTTGACAAATTTATTCTCCACGTTTTTATATCTGTAATCAGTCCGATACATTTTGCTAAACATCGGGTGGATTTGTGTTGTTTCAAATAGAAGCCTTATGTGCTGATGCTCAGCCCCAAATATTTTTTACAAAAAATTGCTGCAAATTGGTTTTTTTTATTATTTAATTTCACACAGTGTCATGTAAAGTCATAGAAGAACTTGGCTGTGCATCTTAACAGGCTGCAGGATCACCAACAATGACCTCATTTCTGTAATGTAAGCAGTGAGATGCTGGAGATATCCTCCCAGTCTGAGCTGGCAGGCAGGTGCCATCTTTTATACTGTGATTTGCTGCAGGGAACAGCATCACTGCCCAGAGATGCCAGCAGACTCAATAAACTCATCAGTACGGCCAGAAAATCATTGGACAAAACCTGGAGACATTCGAATCAGTAAGGGACAGGTAATCACTCAACAAACAACCCTCCAGCATGAACAATCCAACCCACAGGCTTCAAGGAAAACCAGCAGAGACAGCAGAGCTATTTCTTCCACAGACACTTTCTGCTCTACTGTCATAAAGAAGAACTCTGTTGTTTGCCAGCTCAGAGAGCTCAGAAAGCTATCAAGCTGTAAAGTATCCAATTTTGTGGCTGTAGAAGTGGTAATGCTGTAATGGCGCGGTTGCAGTGATGTTGCTGACCATTTCCAATTCCTCAACAACTGTGTGCCCAACATCTGATACTGTACTCTGATTCACCAGACCTCAGTCCAACAGAGCACCTTGTGGTGGAATTAAATATTAGCATCATGAATAAGCAGTCAACAATTTTTCAGTGGCTGATTAATACTATATGGATCACAATTTATAGCTTTAATAATTCTGAGGAGTTTTAAGTCCAAAAGGGGGGGATCAGAACTGGCTAGTACAATAGTAACAATAACAAGATGTCCCTAATTAAATGGGTAGCAAGTCTGTTAATTCTGACCAAGTCAGTTGCAAATCTGCTTTTATGCAAAAAACCCCCAAAACAAACAAAATAACAAAACAAAACAAAACAACAACAAAAAAACTGTCTTAAGTATTACCCCCCCACAAAAAATGGGGGGAGGGGGGGTCAGTGACACAGAGACGGTGACACAACCAAAGATAGTTTAATTTCTGTCTATTAACAGAAATTAACAGACAGATTAATTTCTGTCTATTAACAAAGACAACGTGTAAATCTGATCTAGTCCAGAGAACCCAGAAGCGCTTCAAGCTGTTCAGTCTGAAGGTCATTATTAAGGTAAATTTGTACCAGAAATTGTTTGTTTCTTCCTTTTACATTATGATATTCAGAAGAAAGCGAATTACCTCGCGAGCTCAACCGCACACTGAAGGGGCGGGGCCAAGTGTCACTGTCCGGGTTTCCCACCCACGTTTTCACGGGACACAGGTGTTTCAGGTAAGAAAAATGAAAGACATGTATTTTTGAAAAAGTGCGCACTTAAACGCTCTATAATAATAGCATAAATATATATTGTAGCTGTTTCCAAGAAAATCTTGACCCAGTTTAACTCCTATTATTCACCGCCTACAGGATGAATAAATTCGGACTTTCCGCCTCACGACGCTTCTTTCCGCGGGATAATTAGAGGTTAGCAATCAACATTTTGCTGGTTCTTCAGTCAAATTCCTACTGGGTATGCATGCTTTTCTCACCTCTTAGTGCTGCATTTATTTATAAATAAATTAATTTGTGTATATTAAGATGCAAATGTTATACTACACATGTAGTTATTAGTTATTAGACTTCTGAATTTGCAAGCTACGTTAGCGCTGACCTTATTTTGGGGAAATTTCACAGACCTCTGACCAGCCATATGGTTTAAATTTTATAGTGAAAGAATATTGCGGGGAGGATAATTTTATGTTGTACGGAGCCCGGTAGGAGGTATTGGGGGGTAAAAAAAAAAAAAATTGCGTTTCCTCACAATATACTTACTGCAAAATTTGCTGGTCTACTTTGCATACAGTCACGAATGTCAATTTAAAATTTCAAATATATGCACATTTAAAAGAGCCTCGGTGAAAACATGTTTATTATTATTAACTCTTTGGTGCAAAAAACTGATTGGAAATCAATTTATTCACCTTATGTTTATGTTTATGTAAAGCTGAGATGGAACTGGAAAACAGCCCTTTAAACCATTCAGACTATCAACACAAAAAGACACAATCAAAACTGTCAGATGACTGATTACCCCGTGATAATAACTCCCAAATAGTGCAAATAGTTTGCTGTACTTTTATTTCTTTCCTTCTTATGGAAAGTTTCAGTTTATATCATAGGTTTGTGGTGCATTTCCTAAAGAAAAAGATATATAACTTTAGATATTTCACAAGATATTAACATACGTGGAAGAAGCTTACAAAAACTTTATAGAATAGAATAGAATTACTTTATTCATCCCAGCAGGGAAATTATTTCGCAGTTACAGCAGCATAGAGACAAGACACACAACAACCACCACTGAGTAGCAATGTAGACAAGATAAAATAAGAATAAAATATAACATACTGTCAATATAAAAAGCAGCTTAGAGCAGTCCTTACAAGGATTCAAAATGCAGATACAGTATGTATATGTAAATATATGTACAGCAAGTGTGCCACAGTGCAGTTGTGTGAAATTGGACTGATTAGTGCAGAACAATGATTTAGCTTTTATTGTACAGTGAGATGGCATGTGGCAGGAAGGATTTCCTGTATCTGTCCCTACGACAGCAGAGCTGGAGCAGAATATGTGAGAAGGTGCTCCGCTGTCTGTCCACTATGTGGTGGAGAGGGTGCTGTTTATTGTCCATAATAGACAGAACCTTCTTCAATGTCCTCCTCTCCACCACAGTTTCCAGGGACTTATGTAATAACAGAAAGTACGATGACAACCGTAAGAAAGGCTTACAGTATTCAATTATGCCGCATGATCAGTACATTATTGCGAGGTAACGCAACTCAAAAAATAACTAAATTCTCCATGTCCCCTAGGGGGCTCCGTAATGTTGGATGCTTTTTATTATTCATTAAACAATGGAAGTTTTTTTTTTTTTTTGCTCTATATTTAACAAAAACTGCAATGAGAACAATTTCTTCCCAGCCTTGGTAAGATTTAGATGTAAACTCTTGCTCTGTGTGTTTTACGTTTCACACTAATTTACACATCTGTCATCATGTGTGCATATGATTCAATTACGTCTTTTTGAAACGTGTCTATTAGGTATAAGGTGCCAAAGTAATGTGAAATTATCTGTCAGTTGTCAAAATTAGTACTACTCCAGCAGTTCTTGGGCAAGAAATATTGACAGAAATATTGACCCACTCTTAACTATTCACCTAACCACTTGAGTTTATTCATACTAGTTTCATTTATACTGTAATTTTAGTGAAACTGTCTAAAAACATATCAACATGGCTCACAATTGGCCAGCAACCCAGAAATGTATTTCGACCCAAGAATGATGAGTGTTTTATAGACCAACATCATAATTTTAAAATATGTTCTTTGGTAAACTGAGGTCCAGTGTAATGATTTAAGAACGTGTGATATAATGCCTCTTCCTGGTGTTGATTCAGGTGTCTGGCAGCAGCATATTGGATAAGCTGCAGTTGCCTGATTGAATTTTTCAAATGTTTCAGTAAAGAAACCTATGCTGTAGTCTGTCCTTCTGAAAACATCATCTTGTTTCGACATGAAGCTCTTCATTCTGACTCAGTTTTTAAGGTGATAGCAAGCTGGTTTGGTAAGAGATTTTATTTCATGCTCTGTAGCCTTTAAGCCCCACTGAGTCTAGAAGTGAGCAGTGCATAAATAGGAATTGAGCTCTGACTGTTTATAACCTGCGGGGGACAGTAGTGGGCTAGAGATCTGTCAAAGCTTCCCTCAGACCAAGAACAAGAGTAAGAAAGGAGAGAAAAGCAACTCAAAATGGTTCTAAACCAGAAGTTATGTACTGTTCAGAAAAAATACAGGAACCTCATAATAAAATGATCAGAATAATGAGAACAAGTAAACAGATAAAACAAGTAAATTTAAGTAATAAAAAATAAAAATAAGAAATGAGAGAAATCAATTATAAGAATTATAACTTAGGAAATACATGTTGATTGGATTTGGAAGAAAACACTGGAGGTAACTGGGTACATACATATTGTGTATGCAGAAAGGTAAAATGAAATAAAATTCAACGAAAGAATAACATATAAATAAATATTATTATAAAAGTGTCTTGAACTTAAGTAAAACTGAGAAAAAACGGAAGACTAAATATGGATCTTTATTCGTCAGGACGATGGGACACACTGAGACAATCAAAGGCATACTGGTCAGACTAAAACTGTAATTTTTATTTATATATATAAAAAAAAGAAAATAAATTATTTTCCTTCCATTTAACAGATGTATACTAATTAGTAAATATAAATAAATGACACTGATGTTTGTGATTCATGCAAAGCACTGTATAAATAATTTGTAGTTTTATTTATGGGAAGTTGATTTATTGGTGGTTGAAATTTTTTTGTTTATACTGAACTCAAAATTTAATCAGAAACGGAAATATTGTTAAAACATGTATTTTAAATTAAACAGAATTATTTTTCATGGCAGATGGAATTTTGTCAACAAATCATTTATGATTATCTGACTTCTCTCCACGTTCTGTCAGTGTATCAATTATTGAGGAGGAATTAGGTGAGGCAAAAATAAAAGGTAATTAATTTATTTGACAAAAGCTGTGACTTTTCCTTTTCCCCTTTTGCAGACAGGAGCTAAAACTCAACCATAAATGGGCATTTTTGCTGTAATAATATTTCAGCCTGTCATGTGGGGGCATTTCTTGCAAAAAATGGACGTTGCTGTGGTTTTAAACCACAGCAAATGGTTTACTTCCATTTGCAGGATCAGCCTGGATAGCTTTTTTCTATAATGGACTTCCAATTTGAACATTTTAACCGCTATAAGGATATCAGAAAAATTTACATTGGTGGTGTAAAGATGGGACATTTCAAAGCTCTTCAGCCCCACAGTTTTGTGTCTCCAATCATTTGGTCATAAAATGTCCCAGAGGGGCCAATAAAAGTCATGAATCAGAATGAAGCTCAGTTTCTAAAACACACAAAACGTCCAGTTTTCATGTCGGGCTAGCTTTACCTGTTGCAATAATGACAACTTCTCTAAACTTCACTAGACCTGGTGAATTCTGAAGCTAAGCTTTGCATTTACCAAACAAATAAAAACAATTACATAAGGAGGATTTGAAAAAGCTGTTTTTGTTAAACGTTCAGCAAAGTTATTGCTGAACGTTTAGCCACAGTGGCAGGTTTGTAAGAGACAGAAATATCAGTTATTTGATATTTCATTACTTTTGTACAAATTTGTACAAGTTTGTTCGACTTATTTTAACCTGCTAACTGCAGATTATCTTTATGCAACTTTAAAGATCTACAAATAGAAATTTAAAGCTATAAATAATATATTAGTAATCAATTTAAAAACGTTGGTGGGTTTGATGTCCTTTCGCATCCAAATTTCTCCTTTATCCTGTGTAAGAAATGCAAGTTCAAATGAATTAGAATATTCTCATTTGCAAAAAGTTAACATTTTAAAATTAGTAACACAAATCAAAGCTTACTTTTACCTTTAAGGTTGAATTAGGCCCTAATGAGAATCCAGTTTGTTTCCAGTTTCCCCACTATCCCAGCATGTCCCTTCAACCCACTGCAGGTAGTGGGAGACTGGAGAACTCTAGCAAACATGGCATCACTTTTGGGACTATAACCATCACTGCACAAGTCATTCTCTCCTCAAGTGTCCACGTTCTTGTAAATATTCTGTTTTGTCATGAACATAAAAGAAACCCTTACAATTTTTACTCATTTGAAAACAATTGAATTTATAATCTATTCTATGTATTCTGTACAGTATAGTATCTATTTATTTGCTTTTGTTTTTTAATTTGTTGATATGCATTGGTGTGTTTTCAGTTG
The DNA here is from genome assembly GCF_001444195.1 of Xiphophorus couchianus. NCBI lineage: Eukaryota > Metazoa > Chordata > Actinopteri > Cyprinodontiformes > Poeciliidae > Xiphophorus > Xiphophorus couchianus. The sequence continues at coordinate 27,291,802 of NC_040238.1, forward strand.
GCCTTTAAGTACAAAGAGCAAGAATATTTTTCCTTTTCTTTTTTCTTTTTTTGTTTCAGTCCACCACAGTACCTTTCATTCATAGTCTAAGGTTGAAATTTGTTTCTCCAAATTTTCTTAGGTTTTTGTACATTCTACATGAGTATGATGTTGTGTTAATTATCAACAAATTATATGACTATCTGTTTAATTTGCATACAGTTAAGATGGGAATAACTTATTTTTCAAGCCTGGATAGAAGTAATAGAAATGATGAAATTAGTCTGTTTACATAACACTTTTATTTCCTTAGTGGTGCATTTGTCAGCATGTCCTGAATGAACTCAATTTCTTTTGCAGCCCGCAAGCTGCAAGTCCTGAGTAGCTGCCAAGTTTGCTTAAGCCCTGCTCAGTTTAGTTTTTTGTTTTTTTTAATAATCAGAACTCATAAAAAACAAGTCTGCATATGAGAGTTGATCTGGGCATTAACTGTCCTGGTTCTTCAGATATGAAACATTATTTTTCTTTAATTGAAGACAAAGTATATCTGGCTTCTGGGATGTAATTTGTGATGCATTTTTGTTTTTTAACAGGATCTTCCTGTCTGTTCCCTGGTTGCGGCAGATCTGCGTAATCATGAGGCAAGTTTCCTTATGTGATTTAATTTAGAGAGTTAGCTGTGAAAAAAAGGTTTCCTTTTATTCACTTTTACAAACCTGCAATCAGTTCTTCTGCTTTAGTATTTGCTGAACATGTGTATACTGGCAAGGAGTGAGTTTGTGTGGGATACACACACACATACACACACACACACCCTCCACACACACACGCACACCCGCCCCTCCCCCTCCCCCTCCACACACACACACACACCCCGACAGTGAGCGAGCAGGAAGGAACCCGTATTAAGAGGGACACTTGAATGAATCAGAAGAATAGGTTTTTGCATGTCAAGCAGCTCGAGTACTAAGCTTTGAATGGACAGACAGAACCACCTTCTCCAGTTCAAATGATGCAAACCTGCACGATTGGAGGAATTTAAACACCTCTGTGTGTTTGTGTCTCATTTCTCTAACCCCTAAATCACCAGAGTTACATTTATTTGCTGTACAAGAACAGCACATAGTTTGTTTTAAAGGAAGTGGAAAGTACACAATCTAACAAGCTCTGAAAACCTTGATTAGATTTTTCAAGCAAAGCATTTCATTCGTATTATTCTGTGTTTTTATATTTCTGGAAGACAGTTCAATGTACAAGATCATATGCAGAAAAAACATATTGTTTTAATTCTAGCCAATTCTCTTCTGTCAAGGGAAATCTTGACATGTTCAAGTGAGGGATTCAGTTAAGTGGGGCTCTATGAAATCTGTGAAAGATTCATGCCGTGGCATAAAGTTCTGGTTTGGTCCACTTTTCTTTCTGCACTCCAGCTGCTTGAGAAACCATAATGTTTTCTAATAGCAGAGCTCAGTGATTGCTGGGAGTTTTGTTTTGGTGTCACTTCTTGAAGTTGCTCTTCGGAACATTGCATTGCACACTTGGTTCCACACATGAACATTGTTCAGGTGTTTATTGGTAAAACCGCTCTGTATTTGTTTGGTACATGTGTGTTGTTGTCAGAGCTGCATCGGGTATTTTTCGTAAGAATACGCAGGGTTTCCCCCAGAAAGTCTGCTAAGCCCGGTAGTAGGTGTGCTGGGCAGTCCACCAGCGGCCCACCATGTTTTTATGTTAAAAATATGAAATGTTACAAAAACTTGTAGGTGCATGAGCAGGCATCATAATTTGGAAATGGTAGCGTGTGATGCTAACAGGCAGGTGGAACTGGTTCACACCCAGTTCAATTCGTCAATTACAAACCTAGCTTAATCAGTCTTTACTGTCACTGTTAAAGATGTATTAAAAAACCCCTTCATTTAAAATAAATGGGGGAAGTGTGTGTGTCAAAAGGGGCCCGCCAGGCTTATAATGCATTGCTGGAAATCCTGACTATCTGTACCAATCAGGAAAATCACGATCCGGTACGTACATGGGTTGTAAAATCATGGTTTGCTATGTTTTAATAAAGATAAAGGAATACTTGTATATTTTTTTACATTATTCAACAGTGAACCCAGAACATTAACCTTTCTACCACTAAATTGATTTTATTAATACATCTTACCACACTACATAATGAGTGGTTTAGAAATAACAAGAGACGTAGTTTCACATGAAAATGATTATTGTTTTAAAGAAATTTTTTTATTAACCCTTTGCTGACAGTTGGTCCTAAGCAACTCACTTCAGATTAGTTTTGATATATAATCCAGTGTTGCAGTCGAACCTCAGTGTATCATAGACGTGCACCTGATGGGAAACCCCCTCCTGACGATAGACGGACTGCCTTGTGTGATCTCATATCTGCTGCTAGAAATACTTCCACTGCACTTAGGGCTGGTTGAATACTACAGGTCACTGGGTATTTATCTCTGTAGCAGTGATGTTTACGGTTGCTGCGACGTCGTGGGTGAGTAATTAAGTCCAGTGTAGAGCAAGTTAAGTATCCTAAACTGTTCAAAATCCCTAAGACAAAGCAACGGTTTGCTCCACCTTTCCTTCTATTAATAATTAAGTTATTTAAACAAACAAGCATACAATTTAACTACTTAAAGGCGAATCCCGAGAGGAACTGAGAATGAACGTTCAAAGTACTATTAAGCAATTAAAGATAAAGTTTGATCAAAAGAAGGGCTGCACAATATACCTCAAATACTTTGTCATCGACAATATCAGTATGTCCAATATTCTCATCGCAAAGGACCGTTTGGAGGGCAATGAAGCTAATATATTCCAAGTGTTATGAACTTGCATTTTTCATGCTAATGTAGTATTTAGCCAGTTGGACGGTCTTATGGCAGAAGATGTTCACACCAGACACTAATGGCACTGCTAAAGGTCAGAGAGTGATGGAAATGCAGGAGAAAGAGAGGAAAGAAGAAAATAGGCATATGTGGCAACTTATCTCATTATTGCAATCTTGACTAATATTATCATAAGATTTTCTAATATTATGCAGCCCTAACAGTAATAATAAAAACATGCAGAGATAAGATGGCATGAGAGCAGCATGTCGTAATGTGCTATTCAAGTTATCTGTTGAAACCTTCTGTATTTTTTTCATGTCACAATGTATACTCTATTTGAAAAAATGGCAATGTTAGATGCAGCCCTAATCAAAACTATCTATCGATGCCTCTCTCTAAAACTAAGGGCGTTTAAGAGTATGTATGGAGTTAATACAAGTATTGGTATTTTTTACACTAAATTCATGATCATGATATTATCACCGTGTCACCAGGGCAAAGAACATTTCTAATCCGTTTTAAAAACTTGTCAAAGACATTGCATATTTAAGATACAGATTGCTATTCTGAACAGACAAAGAAACAAAGAACACTTTTTAACTCTTTTTTTTTTTTTGTCTAACTCAAAATAATTATGAGCCATAGAAAATCAAAAATAGCACTGGTACACCAGGTTGAAAGTCAAGGAGAAAAAGTATGTTTTTTAAAAAGTTTTAAAAACAGGAAGCGATGGAGCCTGTCTGACGTGTAGCGGCAACTTGTTCCACGTTTTAGGAGCCAAAACTGCAAAGGCTCTGTTTCCTCTGGATTTGTAAAATGTCAGTGAACACCATGAGGTCAGTTGATCTAAGAGCACACAATGACATTTAAAGGTGAAGCAGATCAGACAAATAAGAAGGGGCAAGACCATGTAACGAATTAAATAAATAAATAAAATCTGAAGTGGATTATCTGGGAAGTTGTAACTACATGTATGTGCTTTCATTTGCTTGTACAAGTTAAAAATTGAGCATTTTTTTTACCAGCTCTATATGTGAGAGGAAAGCTTGGTTAACTTCAATCAAAAGACCGTTACAATAATCCAGACATGATGTGATAACAGCATGAATCACTGTCGCGAGGTGGCGTCCTATGCAGAGACACAGTCGCCTCAACTAAAAGAAAGAAACTTAACCACTGACATGTGAGCCAGATGTTAGGCTGAGGTCCATTTCACACCTACACTTGTGATGCTGGACTTTTTGTGATCCTGGGAGTCAAACGAAGGGGTACAGCTGGAGTCGTTGGATGACATAGACTCCTGTCAGAGTACATTTTTCCTTTCCTAATATCAGAGATGTAGGAGGAATCTCAATGTTCCTCCTGCCATTGAGAGCTGCCAAATGTTTTAAGCACAATTAAAACATTGTTCCCAGAATCCATTGCTAAAGATATGTCATTAAAAACCCTTAAAACGGCATTTCTGTGATATGTTTTAAACCCAGATGAGAAACGCTTTATATATGGACAGATATAGATTTATTCAAAAATCCCTTCAACTCCAATTTTTTCCAATATTTTGTACAAAATGGTAACTAAAAAACAAAATATTGACATATATTACTTCAATGGAGATGTTGAGTGTTGAGCATTTTTAAAAGGAAGATTTCCTTTTATAAGGAAAGAGGGAATATAAGTATAAAGGGGAAATAAAATGCATGAATTTGGAAAATGTAATTTTTATTCTGGTGACTGTTTATAAAGCAAAGTTAAAGTTTTGAAGTTACATATTTATTTGGCTAAATCCAATATGGAATATCATCTGTAATATAGTTGTAAATGTATTTAAAAATATATATTGTGATATAATTTTTTGGCAGTGTACCTCTGGTTGAGCCATTCACTGACTTAGTAAGACCAAAGGGGTCCAATAAATCTAAAAGGTTCTTCACTAGAAGCTTTCCAGAGCAACACATAACATAAAATATCCAAAAATTAATTTGTATTCATATTTTGGTGTAAAATTTCCAAAGCAGTCACAATAGTTTCATAGAAAGTCTTCGTGTTACTGGGATAATGCTGTTTTTCATTGGACAAGAGGTGAGTCACCAGTCCAACATAGCACACATCTATTCTCTCAACAACAGAGATATTTGTTGTTTTTAATTTATTTGGCTTATTCAGCATCATATTGGTGCAGATTGCTGTTACACCCATCCAGCTTTCAAGTGTTTCAGAAACCAAAGATCACTCATGTAGCTTATTTGAAAAAAAAATCCTTCTTTAGAAATATTGACTGTGGAAGCTAACGTTAGCTTTGGGGACGTCTGTGCTGCTGCAGCATGTTTAGCGTTGAGATGCTATTTTAGGCTTGAAGAGCTTCGCTGACTTCGGCTAACTCCTTTTAGCACAATGTGCACACAACGGGTCTTTTCTGGCGTCCCATCAAATCATTTTTTGAAGCATAAATTAACATCCAGTGGGCCAAGAGAAGCAGCTTTGTCATCCATTGTTGTTTGCGGATGTGCATCAGTTTTATGGGCGTACCAGAAACACCTGAGTGCGAAGGTTCTGGTTAAAACCTTTTATATGGATTAACAAAAAGTAATTAGAAGGGTTAAAATTTTCAACACATTGCAATCTTTATCATTAATTAATTGAAATTACACCACCAGAATCAGTGTAGCTAAAACAAAGGTAGCTGGTTATGGAATTTAATCATTACTGGAATCTATATCTTTAAGCCAGTATGTTTAATTAAGATTGGTTAAGATTAGTTTTAATGCCCAACATTTAAAATTTCCATTTATAATGTATAAACATCAGCCTTTCTATCAGGCCAGAAAAATAGTTTGATAGAAACGAAAAATATAACCACATTAAAAGAAACGTCAAAATAAAACAATGCAAAACAGTCCCTCTTTTTTAGTTGTTCACACTGACTTCTCAGCCATCATTACATCATTAATCTGACACCGAAGATATAAAGCTGAAAAGCATCACAGACTCTATTCAACATATCGCCTCTCCCTATAGCTGCATAATTGGCCTGTTCTTGTTGATGTGAGTTGTTAAGTAGGGAAAAAGAGAACATTCAGTAATGTTCCCGAACCCTTCAACGGAGCGATTGTGTCGGAGGGAAGGCTTGTATTATGTGAAGGTAACAGCAGCCGGTGGAATGCTGGTTGTGATGGGGTGTAAGTGTCTGACAGAATTATCTCTGTCAAGTGGCTCTCTGACCACAGTTACATGATCTCATGAGGAACCCCCCCTCACCCCTCATCCTCCACTCAACACACACAGATATATATACGTATATAATTATATACAGACACGGTCACAGTTAGAGCTGCAAGCCGCTCACACACACTACATCTGACCTAAAGGTCAAGGTGCACTGACTCCAGGGTTTGTCTGACTGGGCCTCTCTTTGCATTCCAGTGCCTGGAGGAGGGGGGTTGGAGCAGCCAGACTTATTACCGGAGCGAGAGAAAGAGTGAGAGAAAGAGGGAGGGAGAAGGGGAAGGGTGGGGGGCTGAAAGAAGCTGGAAGATATTATGGACTATTTCCTTGCCTAGAAGCCCAGCGCTTGTTCCCTCCCACTCAGTCGGCAAGTTTTACAACAAAAGTGGAGAAAACGCTGAAAACTTGAACCTGCTGCTCTCCTCCGGCTGCCTCGGCCTTCCTAGCGGCTCGCTTGTTTTCTTTCCCCGCCGCTGCCTGCGCATGTTTCTCACTCGCTTGCTCCCACCCTCCCTCTGCCTCCTTCTCTGGGCTGTATGTAAGGAGATCACTTTGTTTCCGTAGCCTTTTTCCGCGGTGCAGGAGACACACATGGAGAAGAGGATTGAATTTGAGGAGATACTGACAGGGTGGGAGGTGGAGTGGATTGGGGAGGGGGTGGTGGTGTTTCACAGCTGCAAGAATCCCCTCCATCTTCCCCACACCAGGGCTAATGCTCCCCTCCCTCTCCCGCTCTCTTCTCGGGGTGTTTGACTCTCCCTCTGCTGCGCTGTCTATGCTTTCTGCCTGTCGGAGGGGTGGGGGTGCCATATGGAAGCTCCGAAAAATTTAAGCGGATCGGAGATAAAGTGAGAGGAACCTTACATTTGCGAGCTCAGATGTCGGGAACTATGTGGTAAGTGCTCTTCTGTTTCTATCGAAGCACTTTTCAGAAGTTCTGTCAGTGAGAATCTCCATCTGCCTGCCCTGCTCCATAGCTAGCAAACTGGGTTTTTTAAAAAGTCTTGGACAGCTGTTTTGTTTTAGGCAAAATAATCAAACAAAACTTTTCTTTCACTTTATGTTTAAAGGTGTTTTCATCCCCTGGCTGTAAGAGGCTGTTGAGTTTGAAATTATGAGGGTCAAGGTGGACTGATGCGGGGGGGGGGGATGGAAAACGGGGCCATATGGGGGAAGGGAATGTGGTGGGGTCAAAGAGAATGGCACGGTGACTCAAAAAAAACTTTTTTAGTTGTGACACTGACACTGAAGCGTCTCTTTTGTATTTAGAGCTGAAGTGAAGGAGATCTGCGTTTCTGCCTGATAAAATTTATCCAATGCTCAGTTGTGACGGATTTAAATTATAGAACACACACACACACTAAAAAAATTCTCAATTTCTATAATAAATGAGGACAAGATCTAGAGAATTTACATATTACACAATTGTAAACTAAGCATGTCTGAAAACAAATTGTTTGCTCACTTGTTTTTAATCCAGAAATCTACAAAAGTTTCAGAGTGGTGAAGCCCTGTCGGCTGAGTGCCGATCTGGGTTTGGTCGGCCTTTGTTGAAATGCTACAGGGTTGTTGAATTTTTTTGGTGGCGTTGCTGAAATGAAATGTAACGGATTATTATGACTACTGTCTGCTTCCTGCAGAAAGCTGAAGTAGATATTGGTAGATTTTGCTGCAGTTGCAAATGAACATTTCTCTGCAGGCTCCGTGAATGAGCCTTTTGTGTGATAAATCTAAAGGATACCTCAGCAGCACTCTATGCATCTTTATAGTACATTTTGAACTATGTACTTATTTGACAATGAATTGTTGCATTTAGTATTTTATGTTTGTTTAGTTTCTGTGCATTCTAAAATCTTGAATTAGCTCTTTTATTTTTTACAAATTATTTGCAAACTATTTTTTATTTCCTATTTCTGCACGCAACAGATAAAACTGCAGTTTCTCACTTGCAAAAACATTTGGTAAACGTCACCATTTCTAGGCTTGTTTATTCCTTTGCTCTTTTATTTTAACCTCACCTCTGAGAAACTTCTCAATCATCCTCACTTTGTGTGAATGCAATGAGAAAGTGAAGTGGTTTTGGTCAGCTGCTGAACTTTAGTGCAATGATTTATGTGCTTCACCTTGTTGGCTCATTGGCTGTTGACCTCTCTCTCTCTCTCGTCTCGTTGAAGAAATCAGACCCCGTCTCTGTCTGATTCATCCTCTACCTCCCTCGCGCCCCTCTTGTCATTAGACATGGCAGCAACATGGGAATTAAATGTCTTGACTTGCAATTGTGAGCATATTTCTTTTGTGGAAGGTGCTGTCAAGCTGTAATTTCAACTAATTGTGCCTTTGTTTTTAATTTGCCTTATTTAAATGATGCAGGGGATTTTTTTTGTGTGTGTGTGTATGCTGGATCTCAGTCAACAGCACTGTGTCTTTTATAGACACAGACACAATGTCTGCTGCAGAATCTAGTTCTCTATTTTGAGCATGTAGGTCACGGTATAATGAAGCAGCAGAACAGTAGGCCGTCATCATGAGGATTTGTGAAGTTTGCTGTCAAAAAGTTGCACTTTTAATAGAGGTGGCTCCTCTTTCTGCTCCAACTGTGCCTGCTAAAAACCACAAACTGCTTACTCAGCACCGAGACAAAGAAATACTATATTCTCTCAGTTAGGGATGGGTGATACAGACTTAAAAGTTTACCAGCGTATTTTGTGGTATTTATTGTAATATGAATAAAAATGACGATTAAAAATCCCTTTTAGACTTTTTTTGTGATGGATTATGTCAAAATCCACAAACATAAATTTTGCTTTAAAAAAACAAACAGAATAGTAAATAAAAATCTGAACAGATTATGGAATAGTGCTTCAGGACACAAGATACATGAAGTACTGACATTTTCTGCAGTACTTTTTTTCGCTGCACTCATAAAACAGTGACAAAAAAAAGTAATATTAACGTTATTCATATGTAAGCACTATCAAAATTCTCACTCAGAATAATAATTAAAAAATCATTATAACCAGTACAATAAATGCCTTTCCCTACTCTGAGTCACATTCCTCACTCAGAATCTGTCCATATCAATTGGAAAAAGTTGAATCTAGAACTTTGGTTTTATTTAATTTTCTAAATAAAATTGTTGTCCAATCTGAAAGGAGCAAACATGTTTTTCAACTCTTGAGAAAGTATATGTGTGCATACAGAAGATCGCAGCAGCTTTTTGTCCTTCACACCAAGCGTAGACTTGTCAGATAACCCCTCTGACCCCCACAGCCAGTTTTAGCCTTTGCCTCATGCCTCGTCTGGTTATAAATTAGCCCAGTTGTTGTGTGCAAGCAGTAAAAAGGAAAAGCTCACTTAGCAGCAGTGATTTATTAGTTGTCGGGCTGCTGCTGACATCTGAATGACACAGGTGGCATTGAGGATGAAAACAGAAACTCAGAAGCGGGCAGGATCGGAAGGCTTCAGGAAATAGGAAGTGGTTTTCCCTTACTGCAACTCAACCAGCAGAGAAACAGTAGTTACGCTTCACTGTTTTCTGCTCCGGAGCTTTTCTTCCTTTCACTGAGCATGTTGGAGTGATGATTTTTGTTCAAACTATACCTCTTATTACTTTAATACATTCATACAAGTTGTGCCAGTTGTTAACCTTTTCCACTTGTAGATTGTAAAAGCGTCATCTTCCTGTATCGTGTTCTGTATTATTCTATATACTGTATGCTGAAAGTCTTTTAAAAATCAATGGGTTATCCATCACTGTAAATCTAGTTGTGCATACTTCCATTACAACCATAATGCAACTAAGATAACATTGTTAGGATGTTTGTATGAGAGTCCCAATCTGGGTATTGTCTTACTCGAGCGCTGATCATATTACAAGAGTGCATGTAAATGAAATAAGTGGGCCTCTCTAGCCTCTCCTGTCCCCTTCACAACCATCTGTAATACACTTAAAGCACAACCTGTTTTTAGTGTTGATTACCACAAAGTTCAAACAACAACAGTTTGATGTGTAATTTTGATAATATTTCTGCTTTAAATAGTTGGGAGATCATGCTGGGAGGCTAGCCTAATTTTGAATTTCACACTGTTGAAGAGAGCGGCCAAGTTCACTCAGTTTGAGCCAAGAAAACCGCTGAGCATGTAGCCCTAATAATGCTAACCCCAGTCACTGGCTCGGTTTTAATTATGTTGTCAAGAGACTGAGGAGGAGGAGGGACATTTGATCATTTTTCATTCTGCTAATATTTAAAGTAAAATAACCTAAATCCTCTTTGAGTGTGTTGAGGTGGAGATTTTCAACACACCTAAAATCTGAAGGTGTTATTATTATATCATTACAGATAGAAAGATGGCTGCTCATTAAAAGGTCCATGTGACAAGACAAGCCATGAATCATAAAGTAATACAAATAAATGCATGTTTGTTTCTTTTCTAACCCTAACTACTAATTTTAAAACGTTCTAGTCGTCTATCTGTAATATTTGTAAGAGTCCTAAAGATTGAGCAAAGTTAGTTAGATAAGAGATTTGTGTTAGAGAATAAGTCCAAACAGTAAACTGTGTTTCATATACGCAGGTTTATCTACAAGAATCGTCCAACACTCCATTATTTCTTTTAGGAAAGTCTGTAAGTCTTTGGTTTCTTTTTCTTTAAAGTTTGTCCCAGGTAAGTTGGGTTGTGGATTGTTATAAAAGACTGAGTAATGTCAGGAAGTTATATAGAGAAGCGGAAAAAGTCAACAAACTACTCTGATAAAGGAATCTGGAAGTTTAAATCGTATTAAAAACTGAAAACTTTAATGTCTTATGTGTCCAACACTGGCATTAAAATGATTAGAAGCTGGAGTCTAAATAGTGCTCTGGGTACTTCGTGTCTTTAACAACTTTCATGAAACTGACTAGTAGGCATTGGGCCACATGTAAGAAGAATGCAATAAATTCAACTTGATATTTCAAACAAAAATGTAAATTTGATTGTTTACATTTAAAACACAAAAGCAACATTTACGACTTTTGGTTAAATAATTTAGCATGGGGTATTGTGGTCCAATATTTATTTAGTTATTTAGACTTTGTGACAGTCTCACAAAAATCTAGAATGATACCTATTGAGTACCCAAACTTATTGCACTAATTATTAATCCTTTTTGTTATTCTGGACATTTTGGACTCAAGATCTAATAGTAGCTTTTATTCTTTAGGCTAATCTGCTTGGGTTACCCATCAGCTGTAATAATAGACATGCTGCTTGTAGCTTGCTAACTTTAGTCCTAGACAGTGTTAACCATGATAAGTGGAATAGTTGGTACTGCTTTAGTTTCTGTACTATCCATGTTTTTTAAATTTATTTTTTGCCACTGTAGTTTAACTTTGTTTTCATAGTTTAGTTTTAGTTTTGAATATCATCCTTCATATTCTTACTCCACCTTATGAGGGTTTAGTAATTATGATTTCTCCAGCATACTGATTTAGCTTTCAGCTGGTTTGCATATTTCAAGGTCTATGACATCTACACCTGATTCGTGTAAACTTTATTTGAATCTGACCATTGGATGCTACAAACATCTGCCCTAAGTGATAAAAACACCCTCGGAAGTTTAAGGTAGTTGTTTTGAGTCCAAAGAAGGGGTTGCAAGATCTTCCTATGTTTTCTACAAAGCCCATGTCCCTAACTTTACTGACTACAATCATAGCATCGGAAAATATGACGCGTGTTGATGCATTTACAGTTTGATGTATTAATAAAACAAAAGATTTAGCAGTAATTGATCTGCTGATAAATTCTTAGAGCTAATCAGGGTAAAATGGGATGCTGTAATGTGGCCAGATGTTAACCCATTCCTAGTGAAATGACGAGACAAAAAGGTCGCTGCACCATTTCGGGGCCTCTCTCAGTGAAACTCCAAGATACGTTCTTACATGTTTTGTTTCGAAATCTATCTTCTTGGAGCAAGTCATGAATCATGAATACTGTTTAACTTTCACTCTTTTGGTGAAAACAAAAGTAAGAACTCGATACTCTGCTGGTTTGTCTTCAGCACTTAACTAATGACAGATGATAATGATCATAGATCGGTTGTTATTTAATTTTTAATGATGTTAGGCCAAGTCTTCGGCATTCCTCTGAATATCTATTATCTACTACTGCGTCTTGAATTGGTTCCAATTAATCATAATAAGCCTATTTTCTTAATCTTAAGGCAACATTCAAAAGGATATTGCAAAGTAGGGATGGTTGACAGGGTAAAATTATCTTATACAAATTTTCTTGCAGTAGAAATAACAATTTGCTTGTGTAGTTATTAAAGATAAAATACACAAATTCTTCATTTCTATTAATCATGAAGATTTTCTGCTTACAACTAATAAAAACATGACATTTAAAGTTAGAATATTACATTGGATGAATAAAATACTGTTTATGCAAAAAGAAATGTGGGCTTAATAATAAAAAGTATGTTGATACTTGCTTAAAGGTTGTCCTTTTCAAAAGTTACTTTTAATCTGAAAAATGAGATTCATCTGGACGAATATTGTAATTTATTGAATATGACATGATCCAAAGTCGTCATGTTGTCCGCCACCAGAACTGCCGCCTGCTTTCACCTGTTTTGACCTTTTGCCATTTTCCTGCAGTTTTGGCCCCTATTTCCATAATTTAGGAAAATGATCAATCACAAAAAATATAAACTAATATATAGCATCAATGCCATGCTTAGAAATCATTTGTTTATGGGGACAAAATTGAAAATGGTTGGGACAAAACGGGGTTAGGAATTGGTGAAGGGGCAAATTGACCCAGAGCCTTTTATTTGCACACACACAAATCCACAAATGGGATCGAATGCGAGCAGAAAAAGCCCCAAGTGGGTTGATGATGATGATGATGTCAGGATTTTAAATGAGGCTGTGTGACCCATTACCAGAGATCCATTTCTTATGATGCACACAGAAGCATAGAGGAAGAGATTTAAAAAAGGTTTGTTTCTGTTTTTGTTTTCAATTAAAATCCCGTGATTATATTCTTTTCTGTGGACAGCATTTTGTTAAACTGATAAAGTTACTAAAAGATTGGAAACAGATGAGCAGTATTAACGTTTCAGTATTTGGTCTCTAAATAATTGAGAAAAGGGTTCAGCTTTACATCCCTAAGGTGGAGCAGGAAAATGAAACAACTGGACCAGTTAGACCTTAATTAGCTCTAGCTACGATTCCATCCAATTGTGAATTTTGAGCAAACTTTTAAAATATTACACAAAAGGAAAATGCAAATTAGGCATAATTTCATCAGATGTTGACATTAAATAAGCATAATAAACAACACAATCTAGCACGGACCACACATCTCAGAAAAATAGAAAGTCCTTCCCCCTGAGCTGGAGGTTTGCATTTTGACCCACCAGAGGATGGGAGCGTTCGTTACCTCAGAACGTTTTGGCAGAAGGTGTTTCTGTTGCCCTCTTAGCACATTAACTCTTTTTGTTGTTGTTGTTGTTGGAAAAGCCTAACACCACCCCAAGCCAACATTTTGCAAAATTTTGCATTTTGCCGTTTCTGTCAATCTTTGTTTGATGCAATCCTTCAAAATGCGCATAAAAAAACGTTGCTGGAAACGCGACTTATGTGGAGTTAAGAGTTTTCTGCAGTTGTCTCTTACCGAATCTACTTGTTCTAATACAGCAGCTGTAACTGAGGTCACTGCAAGGTGCTTGGAACAAACTTGCCTTCTGAATGTTGGGTCATTTGACAGATTTCATTTCAAATAGTGCTGACATTGTTTATTTTCAGAACAATCCAATAAGTGTTTTATTCTCATTTTGTGTTTGAGCAATCTCAGAGATGTTTGTTTTGGACAGCTGCCTGCTACTTGGGTCAAGAGATCATGATCAATTTGTCTGCTTCTCTTTGAGCAAACAGGAGTTTGTCTTCCTGTTTTGCAAACCAACGGGTTGCAGGACTTCTTTGTGAACCCGTGTGTGTTGTTGTGTGTGTGTGTGAGTGAGTCCGTCCCACGTGATTCCCTTTGTATCGTTTTAAACAGCTCTGCCTTTTGTGGACACACAAACTGTGTGCTGGGGGGAGAGAGTGAAGGGTACAGCTCTGAGCATGCAGGGAAATGGCGTCCATACATTTAGCGTTTCCGTTCTGAGGGTGGTGTGGCGTGATGCAGCTTGGCTGTTATTGGGGGGGGGTAGGGTGGTGGATAATGCAGACACAATGGTCTAAGTCAAACATTAGGAGTGAGACAAAGGACACTCCACTCAGGTCACTGGGGGGCAACTCTTCCCATTATCTGAGGGAAGTGATCTTAACTGGGGGAGTTTTTAAACCCATCAGCAAATTAGTGGCTGCTGGTGTGTGCTTGGGTCATGATCAAAGCCCCGACAGTGCATCTGTTTACAGAGGATCCCCGCAAAGCTCAGGACAGCAGCCACCAAACGTGGGGCTGGGCTAACAGCAAGCATGCTATCATGACTGTGTTATCGTTGTCACAGCCGTGGTGTTTACTCATGGGAAGCACAGGATACATTCTTTCTTATCTGCACTAAAGGCTCCGCTACAAGTCCAATTCACCACATACATCCACTTGGGTTTTCAGAGGAGTTAAGACTTCGTTTTATAGGAATCAACTCCATTATTATGATGCGTTTTTTAAACTAGCCAATAAAATAACATCTCACTGACATCGGAGAATGTAAATTTTTAAATAATAGGGAAGCAACTAACAATTATTTTTATAATCGATTGTTCTGATTGAAAAAAAGCCACATTCTGCAAATTTTTAATTTAATCACTTAAGCCTTCTTAATACAATTTTAGAAATACATTAAAAAATGCAAATAAACAAATAATGAAATTCCTTTTTAAATAAAGAAATAAACATCTTATTGCCTAAAATGCAATAACAACATTCCTTTTAGTGATTGTTTGATTGTTTAATTTTTTAGCAAAGGATGCATTTTAGCTAAAAAAATACTTTGACTTAATACCAATAGAGCTAAGGCTGATCTGATAACAAATTAATAATTTGATAGCAAAAGGTGCTTAATAGGAGATGTATATTTTTATAGGATTTGAACCGTTTGAAGCTAAAACTAGTCCACTTGAGTTTCAGGAAGCTAATTTTATTTTAAATATAAATGTACAATTTTGCTTCTAAGTGTGTTTTTCAACAATTAAAGCTTTTAGAGTCTGTATACACCATTTAATGACTAATTGATAACTTACCTAGTTGACAATTATTCCAATAATTGATTCATCCCTAAAAAATTGTAAGTCATGTAATGTTGGTTGGTACATAAATTACATCAAATTTGGTCATTTTTTTAGCTGAAACAAATGATGTCTTTTAAATCGCCCGACTCATTAACATTCCCAACTTATTTGATTGTTTTCAGCTAAACCGACTGCAAAGTAGGAGCATAAAACTCCAACAATACCCAGTCCTGTTAATAATCTCATTACAATTCAATTTTAATAAATTCTGTTCATTTTATAGCTCCTATTCACAACAAATCATTAATGGAGATGTATTGATGACAGACATTCAATTTGAGTTCCAGCTCAAGATTTACAGTATTTCAGCTCAGTCTGAATATTATTCAACACAGAGCTTTTATCTATAGAAAATGCAAAATGTGCTATTTATTTTAATAAAATCTATTGTATAAAATAGCGAATAAATTGAGTTCTCTGTTTTGAGTGTGTTGTTGCCAGGAGAGACCCAGAGATCACTTTGAACAGGAAGGCTGACCTTCTCTGGCTGAAGCAGTTGGGATTAAATCATAATTTGGTTTTACTCAATATCTAAAAATGTTTACTTTAAGGTGATAAAGGGAAAACACTTTAATACTCTCTGACATTTGTTGGACAGTGCAGTTTTTTTTCATTTTCTTAAACAGCACTCGCTTATTTAATTAAATCAGTTAACTAAATTCATTAATCGAAATGGTTTTCTTGTCATATATTTAATGTCAACAAACCTTCTGATTAAAGGACTGCTGTATTCAGCCACACTGGCTCCTGACTCTCAGGTGTAGGTCAGGTCTGAGTGTTTTTTATGAGCCAAACAGCTTGTCAGGTTGTAACCATGTTTATTACTTTAAAACAAGGTGTCAATTATGTGGTAATTACATGCTCTTAAAGCAGCTACTTAACTGCTCGACATCAGGAACATTTATGTTTTTGTCTCCCGGAAAGCGGTTTCTGCATTTTTGAAGGTTAAATCTTCAAAAAATAAATGAACACCTAAAAGATTAACTAAAAGCGAAAGGGAATCAAACTGAAATGTGTTTCAAAAATCTTTCAAATGACTGACGTGAACATCATCGCTCGCATGTCCCTGTCCCACGGTGTGCGTCATTTTTCAGATGAAACCCTATGCGTGTTTGTGTGACTGAAGGGCCATTATGGGACAAGCTTTTAAGGGAGAACTGGGAAGTGGAAACCTAATACTGGCTGACTGCTGCTCTTGTGTACATGATCCCCACAGCTGCTGGAGTGAGAAGAGGAACGAAGGAGAGAAAAAAGGAAGAAAAAGAGAGGAGGGGGCAGAGGAGAGCACGGTGCGCTCAGTAATTAGTTGTCTGGTTTTGTATTGACCAGTCTGGTGCTTAGGCCTTGGGGACTGTTAAATTTGCCATTGAAACTGAAAGGATTATGCACCCAAAAGAAATTAAACGGGAGCAATGAATAGATTGTGGGCCACATGGTGAACCGCTGATTTTTTTTCTCATCTCCTTCAACCCTCAGCCTTCATTTTCTTCCTAAATCCTATAGGTTTGTGTCAGAAGCTCCTGTTTTTCCTGTTCTAGGTGACAGATTTATACTAGGATGATGACTCCTCTTTTAAGGAACAATCAACCCACTTGTTCCATCTTTGCCAACTTTCTAACATGGAGTCAAAACCCTCAATTTCTGTTTCATGTTAGCTGTAATGCAATGGGTGTGATTTTATGAAAGTGTAATAAAATATGCACAAACGATGACGAGCAGGAATTGATGTGCTCTGCCTGAAAGGAATTTATGTCTCTGTGTACTCCCACCGGGGCTTGTTGTCTTTATTTCCGTAGGTGCGCTCTACGGAAATAAAGAGCACACCTGCGCTGGGGCCATATTGTTCTTTAGATCAACGTCCAGTGTAAGCAAACAGTCAGCTGTCTCTCTCTAACACCAAATTAATGTCAGTAGAATGCAGATGTGCTGTGGACGGAAAATTAAAGTTCTTTCCGGACATAACCGTATCACAGTCTCCTTGATATGACCTGCGGCATGTGTTTTGGGAGGCCTTCGTAAGGGCCGGTAGTGAACGTTAGACTGAGTCTGCATCACTCATTGAACCTGCTGCATGGAGAGCCTCGAGCGTATCTTGGAGATGTTGCAGAAGTGATGTCACGTTTTCTCTGTTTGGATAGCTGGCAGAGGCGAGCGAGCCACTCAGGATAGTCACACACTGTGACTTAAAGTGAAAATAAAAGAAAAAGTCTAAACTTTCTTGAGTTCCTCTTGCCACCAGTTCCTGGTATCAAGGTCAGCCAAGGTTTTCAGAGTTACGGTTGGAAAATCGATACTACAGTTTAAGATCTTTCACTGAGATGCAAGAGAAAGTGAAACACTTCATGTGTTCCCATTGACCATATAATTGAGCAATTTGACATTTCGAGAATAAATTTGGTTAACGGAAGCACTGCAATTTCCAAAAAAAAATCTTTTTCAACAAAATGTTTTGTCGCTAGGATGAGGTGGTTTTTTTCAGCCATATTAAAATTAGTTAAGTTTGCAAAACTGTAATGGAAACACTTTTTTTGCATCAAATAATCAACATCTGGAAGTTGCCACTGGTGCAAACCACAAAAAAAAGAAGAATCTGACAAGTAGTTCATGGACTCGTATTGCTGTGTGATATCGGCCACCTGGCTGAAAGAAGGCACCTACACTTTTCTTTTTCATGCGAGAGAAACACATTTGTGTGTTTGGAAATATTTCCAGTCAACCTGAAGGACCTCCACAGCAGGCATCTCCAACCATAGTTCTCAAGATCAACTGTCCTGCACACATAAATCAAATTATTGAACTACGTCTTCACCATTCCATCAGGTTTGACAAAGGCCTGGTAATTAGACATTCATTTGATTCGGCTGTGTTGGATCTAAAACCTGGTGGACAGTAGTTTTCGAGGACTGGGGTTGGAAACTCCTCCTCTAAAGCGAAGTTCCTAATGTCCAGACAGTCGTGCTATCCACCAGAATCGGTAGCAAACCAAATCCAGCCTTCTCCAAAGTAGTTCCAACCGGCCTTTAGGGTTCTGTTTCTTTGTATCTTTTTAGTCTTTTTGGTTTTTACATTCGAATTCTGATTGAACTTAATGACAAATAGTGCTCTGTGATGACAGAGAGTTATATAGCATGGATAAAACAAGTGTACTTATTGAGAAAGTTGACTATGACTCGTATTTCTACATAATTGGTACTAGCTAGAAAGATTCTCAATGTTTAATCGGTTATCCCAGCCCAGTAATATTTTTGATGTTACATCCAAAAAGACATTTTTATTCAAACATTACAAAACATTTTGGTTTGATATGAGTTTTTCATCTGCACCAAAATGGTCACATCACACTATACACCTGTAATAGATAAACGTTAGCATGCACATGCATGTGCGACAATTTTGAGGTAAGTGCTAGTATACCTAAGTAAATGCCATTTTTATATATCTCTGATAGTTTTTTGATAAGTATTATTTTAAATATTTTGTTTTGCTGGCTATAATCAAAGGTTCTAATAAGTATAGATTTTGTAATTATAAGGCAAAGATTGGATCTCAGGGAATGCTAAATAACTCATTCTTTTTGCTGTGTTTCTGTGTTATCAAGCAAATTAGCTCCACTGTTATTTTTACACCTAGCTACATTTTAAAATGATTGATTTCTGGTGTATTTCTTCTCTGTCTTGTACAGATCATTTGTATCTGTACAAGGGGTCTCTCCTCAGAATGCAGTGATCCTCATTTGCAGCTATAAACCTGGCTGTCTTGAGAGTTACCCCCGTTTGGGGGTCTGTGTGTGTCCCCTCCCCTCATCACTCCCCGTAATAGATGGTCCCCTTGCTCTCGGTTTGAGCCCATCTTTAAACAGCCAAAGGCCACGGAGGTTTGTCTGTGAGCCAAGCGATGGACCTCAACAATAGGCGCGCTCCAGGTCGTCCGTTTGCGTACGGAGGCCCACGGCCGCCCCGAATCCCGGGCACAAACACGTGACGGCGCTTTGTCGACACGGCTCCCTCCAGCCCGACCGCACCAGGTAGCAGGCTGGATACAGGACGTCCAGGGTATGCAGATCTCCACTATTTGTTTTGGTTTTTAATCTGCGTGTGTTTCAGTCCACCGCTGCCTCACCAACATGGCTTCATGCTTCACGGGCTGCTTGATGCCGGCCTCTCTACATCACGTTCATTCTGGGTTTCGTGCTTCCTGCTGTTTGTCTTTGAGGACAGACTCTTTGTCTGGTACAAGCCTTTATACCGGCTGGCTGGGATGCAGCCTGTTCTTGTGTGCGTGCCCATTCACAGCGACGCGTCTCACTATATCCCAATGTGTTTGTATTGTGACCCTGAGCCCGCTAGGCTGACAGCGTCGACTTTGAATAATTTATGATGCAAAACAAAGATTAATTTTATGTGTAAAATCTGTTTTTCCTCCTTTCTCATCATTATATTTAACATGCCAATGTATTTATTTGCCATGGGAATAGATGCAGATTCCTTCTGGCAAATGCTTATTTTCTCAGCCGTCTGTGGCTCAGGGATGAGGATCTTGCTTTTTTTTTTTTTTTACTTTAGCATATCTACATTCATATGGAAATGAGGGGCAGAAGAATCCCACATCAACTTGATCTGTCCATGAATAGCTGCCAGTGTTTGGACTGACCCCGAGCTGACTCGAACGCACCGGCCAGCCTCCTCCATCTGACCACAGAGCCCAGGGCACCACCGCAACACACCAATATATCCTCACATGTGGACACCAGAGATAAACACGGAGACGCTCATAATCCTCCTCACCACAGTCTGCTGGTCCTGAGCTCTCAGGAATATTTTCTACCACTGCAAGCATCTGTTACACACACAAACTGCAGCGCTGAGTCCCTGCCAGACGGCAGCATTGCATTGTATTTTTCCCCTCCTTATTTTGAAAAAACCCTTTTTTTCTTATTCCTTTAAGATTAAGTTAACAGACCTAAAAGTCTAATGTCAAATTTTTTTTAAGCTAGTTAAAAGATATTTAAATTTATCTTCATCTTACAGATTTCGAAATGTCTTTTCATCTTGAATTTGCAAAATTTTTAAAAAGGAAATCTGTTAAGATGATAAAAAAAAATAAGAATAAGAAAAAAAAAAGGATTTAAAAAATTTTTTATATTGAAAAATGTTTCCCCATTTTCATTTTTTTTCTGTGAGAAGCTAAAACATCCAAAAGCAGCGTCTCGGCTCTGCGACGTCACTGATTCACTCCTCCGATTGGATTAGGATTATCTGCATTCACCGCGCTGTCCGTAAATTAATATCGTATTTGAGGAGCCGCGCTTCTAATAAATTTTGAGCGTGTTTCCTTCTCAGGGTTCCTCCGACACAATGGGCCTCACAGACCGAACCGCTGCTTTTGGATCTAACAGCGGGCGTCCATCAAACGTGATTTGTCTCGGTGGATGTGCCGTTTTTTTTTTTTCTTTTCTTTTTTTTGTCCTCCAGGATTAGAGGCCCAGACCCAACTCCAGTCTGAGCTCCTCTTGTCTTTTACTCACACACAAAAAGTTTCTGTTTGATTTAGTTTTTAATTAACTAATCATCTCATTGGCAACCATGCACTGAGAAAGACGAGATATTTTTATTACATCTGCATTTTAACTTAAAGTTAAATATGTTATTTATATGTTATTTCATGGCATTAAAATATTTTGAAATAGTATTTTTGCATTGGTCAGATATTTCCCTCTTGACTAATTTCTAATCTAATCTAGACATTTTCATTTTTGGAATAAAATACATAACATCAATTATTTTATTAAATAAAAATGTGTACAGTCCACATGGCTGATTTGTTTATAGTCAGAAAATGGTCCGAATTTTTGATTTTGAGGCGTTTGATGAAAAGGAAAAGAAACTTATTTTCAGTACTTGACCTGATCACAGCTGATTAAGAGAAATTTGGTTGGCTTTGATCTTGAAATTTCTTTTAGTTTATTTAATCGCTTCACAGTTTAAAATAAACATGTCATATGTTGACATAAACAAAAGTTTTGAACATAGAGTAAAAGAAAAGAAATCTTAGTCTGCCCCCTCTCTCAAAAGTCAATTCAATATACCATAAACAACTACACATCAATCAATCAGTCAATCAATCAATCATCCATGTAGACACATGTTTAAGCACAAAACAGGCAAAATATATATACATAAAGATAACTAAGTAAATTTTTTGTGTTGTCTTCCACAAATATTGCGTTTCTTACATAAACAAATAAATGCATACAAAAAAATCTTTTGTAAAATTTACAATTCAAGCTAAAGCAATTGAGATTTTTTAAATTTACTTAGAAGTTATTTAGCCAGGATGTAATGGTAGACTAAGTAAATCATGCTTCAGCTCAACTTCTAAACCAATGTTGGGCTATAAAAAGAGCAATATGCAGGAGGAGGGCCTCGACGTGTGTGTGTAGGGGTGTGTGCGTGTGTGTTCTGTTTTGTCTCTCCATTTGGACTCATTGAAGACACAAAGACTTAGAGCAGCAGACGACTGGCTTGTTAACACACAGGCAGCGGTGAATTAGTGTGTGTCGCTGGCAGTGAAGGGGGACACTCCTCTAGTGTTATGACGGGAGCCTTTCACCGGCGTTACACTCCACTCCAGCACCCACAAGTGTCCGAGCGCTGAATGGGGAGGATTTGTTGCTCCGCACTTAATTAAACAGCACTTTAAACTGCGGTTATGCTGAAGAGGCCTTTTTGTTCCTAGCCCACCTTTACGTTTCTGCTTTAAAAAAACAAAAAAAGGACAGAGACCCGGCCACTGCCACAGCGGGTCCTGGAGCCTTTCATGCTTCCGATCACAGCGTCAGACCGGCTTGTGATCTGCAGAGATAAGGACTGAATTTGTCCTCATCCTGTCGTTGAGACTTTTGATGTAAAATGATTTTGTAGACTCGTTCATCTTAAAACTAATTTATTTAATACCTTTTTCGAATTAAAGAAGAGTAAATGGAAGGTTTTGATTGAAATGTGAGAATTATTCCGTCAAGGCCAAATGCAGTGAAAGGAATATAGTGGCTGACTACTCAAGGTTTTAGGAAATGATGGTGAACTCTGCTCTTTGTGCAGCAGCCTGTGGGCTTGACCTGAGGGGTGGGGGTTGAGGGAGACAGGCCCCTGTGGCCCATGTGGTCCTCACAAGGACAACAGATCAGGAGCAATGGTGTCTGAGTCAGTTCAAGTCCAGATTTGCGTTTTCTCTTTAATAGGAATTAAAGATATCTTCCTAATCCACAGGGGATTCTCTGCAGCTTCCAGATCTTTTTTTTTTACCATTTTAATTTGATACTTGTAAAAACAGTGTTTTCTTTTCTTTTCTTTTTTTTAATTATTACTGTCAAAAGGCCTAATGTCTGCTGGGGCCTTTCGCCCTTACAGCCATAAAAAAATTCCATTAGTTTCGCGTTCAGTGCAGCTTTCCTCTCCCCTCATCCTCTCAATGATATTTTGAATTTCTGGCAGCTATAACTCGAAGACGAACGAACGCTTTTTGTCCTCTCGCTCTGCCTGCAATCACAGCCTGCTGGCAGCCCTGTCTCCTTTCAGAAAGCACAGACAGGATCGGTTCAGACGCTGTGTAAAAAAAGAATGAGAACCAGCGGCAGTGCTGGAGCTTCTCATCCGTTCGAAACTCCTTTGTATTCGCTTTGCTTTGCTGCCTCGTAACGACGTGTGAGCGCCGCTGACGCAGGCGAGGAGACGTGGTGCCGCAGCCCTCGGCATCTAGCTGCCGCCGTTTCCAGGCGTGATGATGTTCCAGGGCAACATCTGCCAGGGCTGCTGTTCGCTTCTCTGTGCGGTGCAGAGACACTGAGCTGTGCAAACAAACCCAGTGCTGTTGGGTAAACTCTCGCTCTGCTGGCCTTTTAGTTGCTTCCAGTTTAGCAAAAATGTGTGAAGTTTTACTGGCAGAGTCACTGTTCAGCTGTACTCAGGGTTGGTTTGATATCTGAGCGTAACACATTTTAAAAACCATCCCCTGTTTTTCTTTGTGTGACATTTTAAAATTGGAAACAAATCTCAAAACAGTTTAAAAATTTCAATGAAATTCTCCATTCAGTAAAATATCCTACATAAAATAATTTGATAAATGTAAATGTAATAGAAAGGAAGTTTTAGCAGGGAAATCCTCACACCTCCTGCCTTCAGCCATTCAAACACACACACACACACACACTTCTGATTTCTGCCATTATTGCTTCCCAGATGAGTAAGCTGTTTTTTTTTAACATACATGTCTAAGTATGTCAGGTAAAGGTATATTACTATGCTTGTCTCTCTATTTTTATATTTACCAACGAGGTCATTAATAATAACAATAACAAATGTGTTTATTTAAATATCGAGGCAGTAAACTACCATGTCTTTTTTTTTTTCTTGTATAAATGTCCAATCATTTAGCACCATTTTTGGTAGTTTAAGCTAAAATGAATTTATGAACGGGAAATTAAATCTGTCTGGTTTACTTGAACTGTAAGAATTCAGATACTGAAATATTGAATCGAATTATCTGCTGTAAATTTGTAGTGACATTTTACATTTTAGGCTCACCTTAACTGAAAAATGACTCCAAATGATTTTCTGCATCAAATATGATCACAAAAGCCTTTTTTTTTTTTTAAACCAGTTCCAGACCCCCTGCTGATGGCTGGTAGTTTTGTTATGTCTGGAAGTGGTTATTAGTGGCAGTAATATTTTTGGGCAGACCTCTTATCCGTGATGGGAACTGCCCTGATTGTTGTATGAACACAATACCCTGTCGTTCTTACTCCACTGGTTCCTTTCGCTTTCCTTCCTCTGCCTTTGAATTTGCTCATTTTCTGCCCCGGTTTGTCACCCCGTACCCCCACCCGCCTCAATGCCTCCCCACTTTCTCCCCCTTTGGTTTGGCCCCATCCAATAGCAACCTGTCACATGAAGCATGGCGGCTGCAGCCAGGCCTCCTTACAGCTTTCTACATTTCATGCTGAATCACATGCCTGAAACTTTTCACCGCTTTTTGTGCTCATCAACATATGTTAAGCATTTAAGTAAAATACAAAATAAGATTGTATTTATTTATCATAGTGCCAAATCCAAGGTCCTGAAATAAAACCTGTTATTAATTTACTTGAATATTTCTTCAGTAATTTTAATGTTATAAGAAAAAGAAGATTGGAAGGAGAATAGTTACTAAACTGTAAATTTATAAATATCACATATTTTATTTAAATAAATCAAAGAACAAACTTTCATCCTATCAGGCTGGACAATATTAATATGTTGACACCTTTAATCAAATCTTTGTGTAGCCTTAGCTAATGATTAAACATGCTATTACTTTCTCAAACTATGATAGTATTGATTTTTATATGCTTGTTTTTTTTCTTTGGAATTGCCAATTTTTATTAATTTGCAGTTTATGTATGAAATACTCTAATGAACAATAATCTTTATTTAATCAGATAAAAACCTAATTCAGAGTTAGAATCTCATTTTTCTTTATCTGAGTAAAATAAAAACATGGATTTTATTATTTTGGATTCAAAGCTAATTCATAATTATTACAATAACACAGCAGTTTAAAAAAAATTCTAGCAGAGCAGTTTACTGTAATGTATTTCGTCATAGACATATTTCCTACAGATTTTAGTTAATTTCAAATTTGATGTAATTAAATGAAGTAATTTTGCTTTTATTTCACAAATTTTAAAGACAAATTCATTTTTCCCAGCTCTTAATTGCTTGTTTTGTTTCACTTAAGCTCTTTTTTAAACAATCTAAACTTTAAGTGAGTCTATAAATAAAATCTCACATGCACTAATGTATTTCAAGACATGCTCACGAGTCTAGAGAGATAAAATGAGCCGTTTTCTGCATCGTTTACCCCGTCACGTTGGGATCAAACCTAGCAAGAATTATTAGACAGGAAGTTTTAGTTTTAATTAAAAACGACTCTTAGAAGCAGTGTGAAAAGAAATTGTAGCTCTGGGGGGCCCCCAGACACGGACCCGAGAGGGGGGTGAAATAAAAAAATGCTGGCTAAGCTATCCGTTTCACACGCGCAGGGACAGAAGGTTCGATATTCATGCGATCGATGAATGAAAAGGCACAATGGCAAAATCGGACGGGCTCCTTTTCAAAACCACGTCTCCAATGTCCCCCCTCCACCCCCTTTTCCACCACCGCTCCAACCCCTTCGCCACCACCCCTCCAGAGTCTGCAGTCGCTGGGCGGCTGGTGTGGCAGGCAGAGAGAGATAGGGAGAGAGAGGAGAGCAAGGGTTACATCAAGGCTGCTCCCTGGACCGTGCAAACAAGTCTAGACCGGTGACCTGTTCAATGGCTCCTTTTGAGGAGCGGGGCAAGTTCGGTCAGAGCGAGGAGAAAGGCAGGCGCAGCTTCTTTTCACCGCCCGAGCAGCTCACAGCCCGCCATCGACAGGAGGTAAGGAGGGCCGGGAGGGCAGGCATCTGCTTCCATGGTTACGGGCCGGGTATGGGGACCCCACTATTGAGGAAGCTCCGTTCTCATGCTCCCACAGAGGCAATGTCACGCTTTTTAAAATTGCGCCAGGCTGGGCAGAGTACCACGTCCACTGGCGGTGTGGTCGCTCCTTTTTAGACCGAGGGGGGAAATAAAAAGAAAGCATGTCAGCTTTTAGGAGGGATGTGTGTGTGTGTGTGTGTGGGTGTGTGCGTGTGTGTGTGTTTGGGGGAGGCAGCATGTGCTGGGGAAAGAAAGGAAGAAAGAAATACGTCACATGGTCAACGCAAATCTGAACTCGACTAACTGCAGCTACTTTAAAGCATTTTTATTATTACTTTATTTCTTCTCTGCTTTGGTTTTTAAGGATTCAGCATGAATGATTTATTCCTGAAGGGAGCAAAGGTCAAGTTTTATGTAGTGAACTCCTTTGTTTAGAGGTTGATGTGTTGTTGATGAAGACTCTGTCCAGGCAGCCTAAAAGCTGTAAAACAGCAACAAAGTGCCAGGATGTTACTTTTTTTGCAGCGTATATTCACGCTTAGTGGCTTTTTGTTCCCATAACAGGCTGGATCGGGTTGCGGGTCGGTGAAATGTGACAAGTCGCGTCTGCCCGCCTGTTTGTTTGTTGATATGTTTGTGTTTGGGCACAAGCTGTGCATGTGTGAGGCGCCCGCGCGGGTCGGCTCGAACGGGGGACGGCTCGGGCTTTTTCTCCACGAAGGCGGGGTGTGCTGGAACGTTGAGTTTGGTGGCACAGCTGACGCTTTTACCCCCAAACACACTCCACACAGAGCGGACAGATGGCCGGCCCTCAGGAAGGGCTCGGGGCGTTTGGATTTGCTCGGAGACCGTGGGAACGTCTTTGGCTGACTTCACCTGCTCAGGGGAGCCTGTGTGACTGGATTAAACTGCAGTGAAAGAAGTGAGAAATTACAGCGAATAAAAGCAGCGGTGTCAAGGCTTTGAAGAGGGTCCCAGCATTCTTCTCTGATAGTTCAAGAGAGGAGAAAAAAATGGAATGAGACCTGTATTTTTTTTCTTTTTCTTTAAAGACCAATAAACATCACTCGTTTGTGTGCGTGTGTGTATGCGTGAGTGAGTGGAAAAAGGAGACAGGGTGGATGGGTTCATTCTGGCTTTTGGAGATTTCTTTGTCGTCTTAATTGGTACCATTTTGTTGAGACATTAGACAAGATGTTTGGCCGTCTCTGCTTTTGATTATCTCTGTCTCAGAAACACTGCCATGTGCGTGCTCTGATTTATTCCTATTAGAGAAGAATAGGGCCGTTTGTCAGGCTTTCATCTGATCGATGCCAAGATGCATGCGCACTTTACCTTCACACTAGTAAGAAACAAAGTGCTGTGCATTTGATGGGTCATTAATTATGCATTTCAAGTGAGATGACTCACCTGAGCTGAAGTGTTGTCTTTAGCTCTTTTCAGTTTGAGTGCAGTTGGAATCCACAAGGACGCCACTTGGAAGTGTTCCTACAGGTGTGAAACTAATACTTTGGTCCCAACCAGTTAGAAAACTATAAAAATAATACTTAAGCTTGGACTATAATCACTATATGCAGAGAGATTCCACACTGTGGTCTAAAGATCCCTAAATATTATTACTGTTGGCTTTATTAATCCATTTCTATAAGCTTGAATTGTGACATGTTGTTTTAATCTTAAAGTACTCCAACAATACAAATTAAACATTTGGGTTTAAACTTCTAGAAACATTATCCAATCACTCCTTCCATGTGAATTGTGGAGAAAAAGTTCTAAGATGAACCAGTTCAGTTAGAATCAGAATCGGCTACTTTTCCTTTGATCATTTCTGATTTGATCAGTGATTAGTAGGTTATATGTTAAAAAATCTGTTATTTTTCTTTTCATTTAATAAATTAAAACTTAGAATATCCATAATCTCCAATAACAAACCTCCACTATCAGCGTGTACCTTGTTGCGCTTTTGTGATTAAATGAAATGGCTGCTAAAAATATCATGTGATTCCTTTAGTTTCTGTTGGATTTAAATCTGTTTTTAAACAAACTGCAGCTGAAAACAGTGTTAGAAACTACAAAAATACAAAATCTTGCCAAATATTTTTGTCTGGTTTCTAGAGCAAATATCTCAGTAAACTTCAAATAAGACAAAGCTAACAAGTAATTTTCCAGGAGCTTGTTTTAAGTCAACTTCTTAATATTGATTAAAAATTACTTTGTCCACTGGCAGATTACGTCACTGATAACGTGAAAAATATCTTGTTAAGAGTGAAATAATCAGTGGAACAAGTTCCTATATGTTGCTAAAATGTTAGTGGAAAGTTAGTTTGGTCTTATTTCAAGTGTACTACAATATTTAAACTAGAAACTGTATATAAAAATACTTAGTAAGATTTAGTATTTTTGCAGTGAACTGGCAGCTCAGACCTCGGACAAAATTGGAAATTGGTAACGGCCAGAATATCCTGATCTAAAAATTCCCCACAAGCATTCTTTATTTTTATGATTTTCAGCTTACAGCTAATGAAAACTTAACATTTAAGATTATAATACTGCATCAGGATAATAATTTAAAAAATCAAAAGTTTCTATTTTAATAAAATAATGTGGGCATAACACCTGCTTAAAGGTTGTTATTTTCAAAAGCTGCTTTTAATCTGACAGACGGCAACTTTGTGCAACAGGAAATCAAAGCATGGTATTAAAGTCATTTCTGGTTCCTCTAAATGTTGATATTTTTTAAACCGCTTGTATTCGTGCTTGCTGTTATTCTGAGCGCCTCAGTGAAATGCTCTGTTGCAGTTTGACAGCAAAAAGCACAAGAGTTCAATTTGGATTCTCAAGTGCTCTTCATGCAGGGGGGGTGTGTGTCTGTGTATATAGTAGGGTGCAGGACTAATCAAATCTAGTTTTGTCCTTAGATCTCTAAAGAGTTTTGGAACAGGAATATTAGATGACTGTACCAAAATAAAAAGCTTTAAAAGTGAGCCTGCGAATTTAAATAACATAAACCTTCCTCGTTGTTTTCCTCATATTGTTGTTGCGGCTTCATTTCCGCTGATTCTTTACTTTCAAGATTTTCTCTGTGTCTCGGAAACATGTCACTTGAATACTGGCAGAGTACGAGAACCCATTTGCTGTCCGACTAGCAGAACTGTTTAGCAGTGATGGAGCCACTCTCTGCAAGCGGACGGACACTAATTGGGTTACTGGAGCTGGTTCCCCCGTTCACTTCTCCACAGTACATAAATACACACTCAGAGACGTTTTGTGCTCCGGCCCCACTGACCTGTTCACATCAGGGTTTATTTTTGCTGTGGTAATTTGCCATTGGCTGTATGGTTTAGTTTCAGAGGCCCACATCATTAATCATGGAGGGCATTACTGCAGTATAATTACACTTACTCTCAGTGAGCGCTCAACGTTTCCCCAAGTGCATGCTTCGTATCTCTGCTTATAATACAAGCAGTTTCATTAGCGAGAACTACATGGGAAGAAGAAAAGGGGCGTGCAGAATCCTCACACCTTCATGAAATCAGAGCTTGCTTTCCTGAGAGGTGCAGAAAAAAAATCGAAGCTATAAAGAATCGTAATTCCTAGTTCTGGGAATTCTGACTCGATTCAAAATACTCAAATAGATTTTGAAATGCATAAAAGTTGCACATCTTTGCTGCTCACATTCCTTATATATATATATAGAATAATTCTTTGGCATTTTTCTATTTAAGAAAAAGCCAGGCAGCTAAGCTAACCTAATACTGTTAAGTTACAGAATTTTATGCACAAATTTAATTTTGTTTAAATATAAACGGATGGAATTTAATTCAGTATGGAAACTTTATAGAATTGTTTTAAATGCGTTTTATTTCTTTGCAGAGTATTTTCCTCTTGCCAATCACATGATTTAAACACAATCTCTAGATCTTTTGACTCTAGAAAAAAAAAAAAAATTCTGAATTGAATTGTGACGCTAGAAATCCTAATCAAATTGCTAGACACAGAAATGTTCACATCTCTAGTTATTCTCTCATTGTCTACTTTGTACGTATTAAAGAGTTCCTGGAAGGTTCTGAGGCTAATGATAACTGATGCTGATAGAGCTTAAAACAAAAAGATGACATGGAGTCGAACCACAGACATTTCCTGAAACAATTGACTGTGTGTTTTGTGGGAAGGGGGCAGGGGTGCTTGGGTGCATTAGAATCAGTGACAATGCTGTGTAACCCCGTTAGGATCATTATTCCACACAAAAAGCACCCCCGGGGTGTGTGACACATTTGTGAATAGCTTCTTCCGCGGGATTTAACGGGTTAACAGCAGACAAAGGGAGCTGGGATCATGTAGCCCAGCAGGGGAGACCCCAGTGGAAACACCAGGCTGCCTTATAATCCTCGCGCTGTCCCATCCCGGGTGCTTTTCCTGCAATCACACATGACTGACAAGCCTGCACAACTTTAATCTGAAGAGCTGCTTGGTGGCTACAAAGGCTCATTGTCTCTGCATTACTTCAGTTTTATAGTTACTGATTTTTTCTAACACAGGACGGATGGGAACTTTAGCTGATTTTATCCACTGTACTGCAGTTTAACATGAGTGTTGGGATGTTGTAGTGTAGTCTCTCAATGCGTAGTTGTAGATGTGATGTTTGCTTCTTTTTCCTTGACAGCAAATGCTCACAGTTCAGTTCTGGATATCATAGTGTGTAAGATTTTAAAACGATGGAACACTTGATATTTTCTCAGAGTCTAGACTTTTTCTATGTATTTACTTGCAAGTTAGTAGCTGCATGTGGCTGGCTACATGAGCAGGTTGACAAACTAATAAACTAGGAAATATCAGCTTTTTGTATTTATTTAATAAAGAACAGAACAAGATTCTGCACAATAAGCTCTTCAAATTTTTGAGAAGTTTAGTGGGAGTCAGATCAGAGTTTTTGCTGAAGTCTGTGTCAAACTGACAAATAAATGTTATGGATGACTTTCTTAAAACTGTAATAATCAACGCTGCTTTAGCAGTGGTAGAAAAAAATTGTTGCTTTTCTACTTTTCTTGTAAAATAGTAACCTAAATATTATGCAATGCTATTTTTTAAGTTGTTATGCTGAGAATTTCAAGCTGCATCTCTCCTAGTCACAAATTGTTTGCTATTTTATTATATTTGTTTAATATAATGCATTTCTATCTTCATACATTGTTTTTAAAATATATAAATGCCAGAAAATGTAGGGATTTTTCACATAATCACATAAATTTTGTAATGATTTAAACAAAAATGTGTTTAGCACTACTCTGGGAAAATTTGTTGCAGTTTAAAACAGTATTTCAGCCCAAAGGTCAAAGTTTTGTAGTATATGTAATTTTTATACTTGGGCCATAAATAAACATATTTTCCTTTGGGTCACTTATAGCAATCTTTTTAAGAAGCTCTAAAAAATAACATATACTGAATGACTAACCAAAAGTAACTGGTATTATATTGAAAATAAGCAGTTAGAAATAGAAACATATCGTCTTTGTAAATTAAAGAATTGAATGTAACTTGTGTCAAAAAAGTGACTTCGGAGTCTTTCCTGTAACTGAACTTATTTTAGAATCTCTTGTGTTTGTGCTTAGATATTTAAATATGCACGTTTCTGTCTCAGTTCTACCATCTTTGTTGTTATGTTGAAATTTGCTGGCTTGCAGTTGCTCCTCTTTGTTCTGAGCACACGGAGCACTCAGACGGAGCTCAGAATATCACTTACAAAACAAACTAATGTTCATTTTCGTTTGACGGCAGGGTCTATTAGCTCGCTGATGTACCTGGCGGTCACCTGTCTCACTGGCCGCAGCTTTAGGTGTTGAGATTTCACACCCTGTCACGTCAAACCGAGAGCACACCACATATCGGCTCCCATAACCATTTAAAAATCATCAGATCTGAATTCATCTCATCTTGCTTGTGAGCTTCAGCCTATTGACTGCTACCTCGTAATTGAGTCTGATTGTTTTGCAAAGGCCTAATTATAGCAGTCATTTCTCCTTAGTACTGCACTAATTTGCTAATTTCTAGTGTTCTCCTTTGCATTGTCAGACAATTGCTTTGGTAATGAGAGGTTGTGCTGAAGGATTGTCTTTTGGAAGGCATTCAGTGGGGTCACAGAGAAAAGGTGCCATTATAATAACCATCTATCTGGCCTCCGAAATGGCAAGTCATCCTCATCGTGGTCGATTACAATCTGCTCAGCAAGACGCAGTCTGGGTAAAATGATTTGCTCATCGTAGGGCTTTCAGTTTCTTTGAAATTTACAGAGGTCTGTATGATCATGTGAAGCAGAAAGGAACAATAAATGATCCCCTTGTTAGATAATATTACTGCTGTGGGTTGCGGTGATTAAAAAAAAGGATTGATAATCCTGAGAGATTTGAGAGACTCAGACATGAAAGCGTCGTTCCGTCTGTGCAGACTTAATGCTGAAATTAGTCTAACACAGGGAGACGTTGGCCTTGTTTTGTTGTGTTCTGTAATGTTTTTCAAGTACAATAATGACAATAAAACTGTCAGTGTTAAAGTCCAGATTCATATTTTTTCTAGGCGAAGCCTCTTTTTGACAAGAACCCCTCTCTGTTGTCAACCTCATTTATAAAATCAAAAACATATTGCTGAAGAGTTTGGAATTAGAAGACATGAAGTTTCTGTTGAGCTGCTTAAACCTAATATTATTGATATCAGACATGGTTTGGCATTAGATTCTCCCTATGTAATTTTTCATTGGTATTCATGCATGAAGTATAAATCTAATATATACGTACCACAGTTTATTTGCTTCTATTTTAAACAGTAAAGTAACTACCTACTGTTGCAAAATAATATGTTGTTTATTACAGTTATAATAATTTTTTAAATTGCAGTTTTTACAATTTTATTTTGACACAAAAATATAAGTTATTGCCTGCCATCACTTTCTCATGCCTGCCTGTAGAAGGACGTTAAGCCTTATGAGCTGGCAATTTTGGTATCAGTTTGGTACCAAGTAAATACAGGCTAGCGTCGCTGATACCAATACTTAAAATAAAATCATTATCATTGAATAATTTGGTGATTTGACTACAGTTTGTTCATTATTATTATGATAAAATACAGGGCAAGGATTGTAGGTAAATACAAGTGTAACTGACTACAATAAAAAAATAATAGTAGTATTCTAATACACACCCTAAATAGGAATATTTTTAAAAAATGGTTAATAATCAGCCATATTCATTTAAGGCTTGAGGTATATATTTTTACATAAGTGTATATTTTTGAGTTCCAGTAAGATTGTTTTTCAGCTGTCTGAATATATAATAATAAAACTGCTTACAGCAGAATTGCACAGATTGTATTTGAAAGAAAGTGGACGTTTTGAGTGCAAACATTACAAAGGCATGAAATCCTGCTCTTAAATTGAAATGTAAGCTCTTGATATATGACCTTTAAATTCCTTCATATGTGCTGGCATGAACTCTGTGAGGAAATTTGAGAAATCGGTGGACAAATGGGAGAGAAACATTAAACAAAGTATCAATTTCATCGCTCTAGTATTGATCGAATACCAAGCCTGTTCTCGATAGTATCAATATGTAGGTCGATACGGCCAGCCTAACGTGAGTTGTATAATGGAACATTTTTAAATTGCAACTTTTCAAAACAAAGATTTTCTGACAACCAGCCAATACCTGATTGATAATCCTGCTTTTAGTGGGAGCAAAATGTTGGCCTTTCACTTCTTCATTTCTTACTTGATGACTTGTAATCTGATAACGGTGTGAATGCTGTTCTGAGCCTTTCACTTCTCCCTGGTTTTAGTCAAATTGTCTAATCAGCCTGATATAGCTCAGTGGTAGCAAAAGCTCAGGTCGTAATGTAAGTGGGATGCAGAGTAAAAGTTTCCTGGATGGAGGTGCCACACAATTTGAATCCATTTTAATTGCTGTTTGAATGAATTTAAAAGTGCTCAGGTCAATTAAGAAGATGCATTCCTTTGCCTCGGTGTAATGTCATATCCATCGATCCAAGGAGCCTACCTGATGCAGCCATGTAGAGGACATATTTATGTTTGTGAAGCTCTGCCATTTGGAATTCATTAGCTATTGATCCTTTTTAGCGACGCTTACAGTAGGGTGGGACGGTGGCCTGGTCAGAAGCCGGGTAATCAATCTACAAACCTTTTTTTCCTTTCTTACTATAATGCATTGACATTTCAAACCCCTGCTATAATCCCTCTTTTGGTTCAGATGCAGGAATATTTTCCCCAAATGCATTTCTGATCAATTTTGGTATCAGAAATTCTTCTTTCAGATTGGTGCTTTTTTATTATTACTTTTTTTTTTTTTTTGGTTTGGTTTGGTTGTCTCTACACGGCCTTTTTTCCTCAACCCCCCCCTGCCAGCTCCTTATTATCTGAAGCTCACACTCCATCATCCCTCCCTGCGCAGTGATTGGCTGAAGGGGAGCCATCTGTGGCCAATAGGGCGTGATGAAATCTCAGTGTTTAGTCTGGTGCTAGGCAGCGGCATTAGCAGATAGATGGGTCAGGCAAAGTCATCACCCATGGATGGCAGTTTGGCTCTTAAAGCAACATCACATCAATTTAACAGTTCCCTGACAATACTTCTATTATCCTAAACAAGCCGAGTTGGTTCTCCTGACAATAAACAAAAGGTCTGTTTAAAGACAGACTGCGCTGTGTGCTGAACCCCAAAATGCAGATTGAGAATCGTGGCATTTGAATTCTGTTGTTGTTCTACACTCAGATGACTGCCATGTCTGTGTTGACATATTAAATTTATCCTTGAGCTGGTAAAACATTTTGTTTTACAGAATTTGCACCATTTCATCTTGAAAAGAACAGTCACATTAAGTTTCTACATATATTCTATAAACCGGATGTACCCACATCCTTTAAAAGATCTTACATGCATTTATCTAAAATTAAGGCCTTAAATTGTCTTAAATTCATATGAAAAAGGTCAGTTAGCCTTAAATCTACTAACCACAGGTATTACATTCTGTCTTGGCAGATATGTGTATTTTCTCGTTTCTTGCCATATTCTAAGTGGAAATTTTTTGCCAGTTGGGTGAACATCTTTCAACACTGACTGTTGCCAACCATACAAATTACATTCTGAAGGTCTAATTTAAACTACCAGAACCAAAAAGCTGGACCTACACTGAAGGTTTTGGGAACAAGATATCAGGCATACAATAGGCAACAACTTAATAAACCCTGTTAAAAGTAAGTAAATGTAAACATATATGCTTATATATACATATTTCCATCATGACGTAAGTCTTAAATTAAATTCATAATGGCCTTAAAAAGTCTTATATTTGAGTTAGTGAAACCTGCAGAAACCTTGATTAATGTCTTGAAAAGTAGTTAGGCACTAGTTAGTTCGGTTGTTAAACCTCTGTCTGGTTTAAACTCTTGGCTTTTTCTCCTGTCATGCCTTGAGAAGCGATGCCTCTTGTTTGATGGGAAGAATAAAATAGTTCAAAAAGAAGTTCTAGGTTTTCTAAATTAGTGCATGAAAGATTGAGAAAACGGGGTCCTGTGCTTTGCTCTTAATCTATCACATTATACATTTGTTCTTTTTTGGAAAAGAGTGGTAGGTTTTACTTTTCCTCTAATTTCTTTGACATTTAACTTCTATCTAAATTAAATTTTGTGGTTTAACTACAGTACCTTGTGAAAATCAAAACTTTTTTGCATTTCGTGATGTTGGACCTTAAACTTCTTTGGGATTTTATGTGATAGACCAACCCCTGTGTGAGGTGAAAGACAAATAGTTTTCAGCTGTTTATACAGTTTGGCATTTGAAAAGTGGCCATTATCAATTTAGGTCTGCATTTTGATTGGACAATTTGAACACTTGAACATAATTTGATGTAGCTTAGGCTGCAGAATCTAAAATGTTTTCTCCCAGGATTATCTTCACCCATCTTTACACCAACTCAGACTTTCTCTGCTACAAGAAAAACGGAGATGATGTCTTCATATTCTACAGTACTGAAATGAAAGAATGAAGACGGCCGTCTTTCAGTAATGGCTTTTTTTAATGCCATGTTTTTATGAAGGAGTGAACAACGAATAGCTCTCTAACAAACTGCTAAAGCTAGAAACAGAACAACTGCATTTAAAATAGTTTGCATAGATGACAGGGCCTTAAATAGAATATGATTTAGAAGCCCTTCGTTGTTTTACGAGCATCACCACCACTAACAGCATTTGAGTAAAGACTTGGTGGGTGGAGTTTAATTGGCATAGCTTGAACTCAGTCACTGATGATTGGTGATTTGCTGAGATGTATTTCTGAATATTGAACTCTAAGTATCTGATTGTACCTGTGGTAACTCAACAATTATGCTATGAAATTTACTCCTTGCACTTTTGCAAACTAATCTTGGCAGTTCTTTTAAATCTTAAACTTTACTGTTCAGCCATTTCAAATGTTTTAATTTATCTGAAACTGGTAAATCAAATTTAATAGTGTTCTAATTTTCTGTAATCTAATGTTATTATTCCAGGTCTGTGGTTTGTGTCAAAATTCAGGCATTCCTGGCTGTGATGGGGGGTTTGCTTATGCCTTAATAGGTACTTCTCAGGGTGTTACTCATTTTCCTTCCATTTCACATTATGCACCATTTTTGTTTGAGCCTATCACATAAAATCCACATGACAGACTTTAGGCTGTATGCAAACACAACATTTTCAATAATGACGTACTTCTCCTCAGCTTTTCATGTCTGTCCACTTCTAATTTGTTGTCTCATCCTCCTTGGCCTCTCCCTCCCCCACTGACAAATGATATATTGCATTTTATAGATCGCTCTGTCCAGAAGTCTGTCTGTTTTTTTTTTTTTTTCTTTCCACCTCTGTCTGGTTCTCCATGGTATATGCTCTCCCTAAGGGGAGTTCTTTACCCCCCAATTCTCATTTGAACTTTGACCCAGGCCTCCTGCTTTTCTGGATATGAAATGAGGCTCTTGGTGAGGGGATGTGCTGGAGCTGCTTTGGTTTGAGCCTGTTTAATGCCGTCTGCAGTAGATGAGGGGCTCAGGTGGCCACAGTTTGGCCATCTTGCTTTGAGGTTTGTGGACAGTTTGGGTGTCAGAACGACAGCTAAATCAATTCAGTGAAGTTCAGTTTATTATTCAACGTGGTAGAAAGGTTTTCTTCCTAAGGCAATCCAACCTTAACCAGCCTCTACCAGTAAAAGGCTTGTGTGATATTAACGTAAATCTAATATTGTGGTTACATTATTGTTCTCTAATCTTGTAACGAACCCATTCAAATTACAGGTGATGATAGAAAGTGTTCATAAAAGAATTGATTGCATCAACGAGGCTGTGTGTTGTGCCGTTTTCTGCAGGCTGATTACCAAAACATTATAGACAGTTGGAGCTGAGCAGGCATGAATATTTGAAATTATTTTACTGCATCACAGAAATTACCACCGCTCATGATTTTCTTTTTTTTAAGCAAAGTTTAGGGCTGTCACTATGCTAAATTTGAAACTCAATATTTATTCTGAAATACTTAAAACTAAAAATCTAATATTTTTCACATTTCATGAAAATCTCCCTTTTAAAAAATGCACCAAAATGTGTCTGCAAACAGTAAAAGCTTGTTCACGCTTCCATAGTGATCAGGACTTTTGCTCATTTTTATTTCTTCCATCTGTCCCAGACATCTCCAATAAAGCACATGACTGTCTGCGTTTTTTGTCTTTAGCACTCATGTTCTTGCAGCCTTTTGTTTGCATTGCTTAACCAAAAATAAGTTGTTGGTTGTTTTTTATCCCCCCTAAAAGAATATCTGATTCAGCACAGAGCAACAAAACCTTCCATAAGGTCTCTCCTTACTCCTGATGATTTATTTGAATGTTAAAGAATTAGCAGTGACTAGCAGTGACAAGCTAGATGGGGAATCCATCTAGCTAGGTGGGGAATCCAT
The DNA here is from genome assembly GCF_001444195.1 of Xiphophorus couchianus. Taxonomy (NCBI): domain Eukaryota; kingdom Metazoa; phylum Chordata; class Actinopteri; order Cyprinodontiformes; family Poeciliidae; genus Xiphophorus; species Xiphophorus couchianus. The sequence goes on from NC_040238.1 coordinate 27,329,593, forward strand.
CTAGCTTGTGGATTCTCCATGTTTCTGATGTGATTCATCACATGTATTCTTGCGGCTCCAGTCGACCATGTGCTGACAAAACTTATGGAAAAGTTTTTCTAGTCCCGAGCTTTGCACTAAGCTTCTAATTTTTTTATATATATATATTTTAATGTTTTCCTTTTTTGGAGGACGTCAATGTTTAAGAGAGTATTTCAGCTATGGCTAACTGGTTTATTCTGTCTGTTTGGAGAGTTGAGCCAAGCTGATTCAAGCCCCGCCCTGCTAGACGGAAGCCCAAAAGGCCAACATTCTGTGTAGCTTTTCCTGTAAATTTTGTGAAATTTCTACTTTTATTGTGGATCAAATCAATTGGTAATGTCCACAAGTCTTTCTGAGGGAAATCATGACACCCCACACTGTTGAGACGTGTAATATTTATTGTGATTTTCTTTAACATTAATCATTGTATAGTACTAATAAAACCCTTCCTGTACCAGTACACATAGGGATGGTAACTTTTGTAGTTTTTTTCGTTTCATATCTAATGAAGCTGCCTGCTACTGGATGTTTTAGACCATTGCTATCAGCAATTTGTTAATATTTAGAGAAGGATACAAAACCATTGTAATGCTTAATAAGTCACCGTTCTCGTTGTGAGAGCAATACATTGCCATGTTACAGAAGTGTTAGCCTTCCAAAAATTCGTTTCGTTTGGAAGCTAAGAAAGTTCAGGTGAGCCACTGTTCAGGGAGCCTGTAGCTTGGAAAAATAAGTATGTGGAAAAATACAACAAAAGAAAAGAATTTATTCCAATTATATTGAAATGTCCATTATTGTTGTTGTAACATATGTGGCAACACTCTAGGGCATAACACTTCTCAAGTTATAGACTGCCTGTGTTTTATTTCTGTTCCTCAGATGGCTGTAGACGTCATGTGTAAGTTTAATGTTTGTTTTTATTCTCGTCACTCAAAAGAAGTTTTTAGAGTTGGATAAGCATCTTGATTTAGTGTTTTTTCCCTCATACTACAACAAACCAGATAAACCTGTCAAATTAAATGAGTCCAGTATATGCTAACAGGTAGTCCAATAGAAAAATGACTTCCTGGAACTTATGAAAACTAAGGAGGCTGAGCTCAAATTAGAGTGAAGACGATACACATTTGCATTCATCTGTGTTGCTAGCTATTTATTATGAAATAATAATTTAGCAAGAAAATTAGCCTTGTTCTTTGCTCTAATATACTCAGAATGGTGACTGACAGATTCCAGATCAAATTAAATCACAACACAGCTGCACACTGACGATGCTAGATATGAGGTTTATTGTGAAGCATTTGTTTAAAATGCCGGGAACATGACGAGCAGGTCTTGCCGACGACCCAGCTGAGTCTGCCAGTGTGAGGAACATTATTGAAAGAGTCAATGTGAGCGGTCCAGTTTGTAAATCCCAGCTGGTGAAAAGTTTGTTTGGATCCTAATCGACTGAGCATCTACAGACACAGTGTTTTCAACCTCAGCTCACCGAGTGTGAACTGCTAAGTGGTGTTTCTCTAGGTGAGTGAGAAACCCATAGTAACACATATACAGATTATGTTAAAACTAGTTATATAACTGTGGACCTTTTAATGAAATCCGACTGCAGATCTTGAAGCTCAAATGGCAGGAAGCAGTTTAGCTTACTGTTCTGTGTTTAAATTGTTCAAATTTTCAGCAAACTTCTAAATTTATGTACACTTTAGCCACCTTGTCAGCTCATTACCTCAAGTCACCCTTTTCTGGACTAAAATTAGAAAAAATGTGTTATATTCAGGCCAGTAAGCCTTTTTTTTGCAATACTTTATTTAAAGGTTTTTAACTTTGCAGAATAGTAACAAAACATAAACATGTCAATATTGCTTGACATGTTGCAACGCAACCCCCCCCCCCAAAAAAACATGAGACACAAAGACGACTGACAGTTTGTGAAATGTAGCAGCCTTTAACATGACTATGCAGAATTAGTACAATAAACTTGAGTTAAATTTGTCAAAGTAGCTGCAGAGAATATTAAGAATAATGAAAATATAGCGATTTAATTGCTTTTGTTTAAAACGAAGACCCGGTTTCTGCTGCTATTTATCTATAATTGTCTATAATCTTCATATATTGTCAGTTTGATTTGGCTACATAAAGTAAACTATAGAATAGACACCTTCTTAATTTAGTTTTAATGTGTGCATTAAAGTGATAATTGGTGCTTCTTTATCTTAAACATTGTTTTCTTGTGAGCTACAAAAGTCTAAAAACAAAACAAGCAAAACTGTACGATAAACTCCGGTCACTGACATTTTCTCTAGCGTCTCATTATTAAAACTCTTAAGTGTAGGAATAATATTATGGAAGATTTTAGTCATTTTAAAAGCATAAAATTGCTTTACGCAACAATACAAAAGCCATAATCTTTGCCATAATTCTTCTGTTTTAGTGTGAGAGGTTCACGTTCCTTTCCACAGTATATAATCTTGTGTTGTCAAGTCACGACAGTGTAACTCAGTAACTACTGTTACAGCTGATCCATAAAGTCAACTGCTTAGAAACAAAAAGTAAGGAGCTGTTGGTAATTCATAAGAAAATCATCCTCCAAATTCTGGTCGTTAAACTGAAGCTTTAGTTAAATCAGACTTCCTGGCTTTCTTGGAAGGGGAGATTTAAGAGGAATGTAATACATAGTTGAGAACCTAGTTTTTTCCACTTTCATCACTTATTGTATTTCAATGACTCATTTAAAACCCAATTTACTGTTTGTGTTAGCTAAAACGTCTCATACGGCTGAGCTAAAGTGGGTAATAAAGCCTGTGGCTGTGAGCTTTATTGTATTCAACTTGATATATTTAAATCAAGAGGTGGAATATAGAGCTATCGTTTATCTTGTTGTGCATCCTGTCTTGTATTTTAAAAACAAAGTGACATCTGCGGTGAAATCGTGAGCAATGAACACGCCCAGAGAGTTGACTCTGGAAGGGGTCGATCATTCCAGCTTCACACAATACTCCTTACTTCTCCGACTCAGTTTGCTGGGCAGCCTGGCAGACAGAGGTTGCCATGGCACCGCTTTGCACCGCTTTCCCCCAGAAGGTGCCAGATTTAGGGAGTGGGGCAGGCTGGGCTAACATGTTGATTTAGACAAAAGATGTCTTTCCAGTGTCAGTAGAACGCTTAGTGGGAATGTTTTGGCTCTGTGGCAACAGATCAGGTGATCTTTTCAGTCGGTGTTATTTAGCGTTGCCAGGCAGGAGTCTGACGGAAAGACACGGGAAGAAGAAGGGGAGAACTTTAAAATGTGAGGCAAGAAAATTAGTTTTATCCTCTTTGGTCATCTCTAATTCTCTTTAGCGTCAGAGAAAATGGCGGACAGATCATTGCTGAACCACACTTTTAGTGACTCTCATGCTTTTGGCTCAGATTGTGTCTGCAGATGTGTTGCTTTATTGAAACTGACAGAAAACTTCAACAGAGAGGTCTCACTTCAGACTTCCCTTTGGTGCACTGCGGCTGCAGGAATATTCAGCAGCTTGTGGCTCTCTGGCAGCGCCACAGTTAATGTTAGCTGACCGTAGCATGCTTGATTACACTGGCATCTCTCTCAAGCCCTGCTCTCCCCTCTTTGCTATCTGCGGTCTTGGCTAAGTCAAGCTAACCTCTCCCCACATTGCATTTGGCCAGCAACAAAGACCACTGTGGCGCTTCTGTGGCCTACTTTGGAATAATGACACGCAACACCACCATGCTGGTTATTATTATTATTAATTCACTCTGCCAAGGAGATCCTGAGGTTAGAAGATTTTGTCTGATATTTCTTCGGGGAAATTCCTGTAAAAGTGGGATTTGGATTGGTTTAGAGATGGGTGGAAATCCAGGATTAGTGTTTTGTTTTTTTTTCAGCCTTGGAGGAGGTACGCATCATCATATTTAACTGCTGAGAAGTGCATCGTTTCTAAGCCGAGGCACGGCAACTCGAGAGTGTTCTGTAATTTGTGTTTAAATGTTTTTTTCCCATGTAGATCGGATGCCAGAATAGTTCCCGGCAGATTTCGTCATGTGATATTTTAGTTTTTCACCATGACACTCCTCATAGAGTTTCTCAGGCACTTTTGGTTCAGGATTAAAACTGTAGATATTCAGCAACAGAGGCCTATGGTTGTGTTCTGTTGTGTGGTATCTAAAAACAATTTTTTTCCTTTCTTTTTAGGGCGGTGAACTTCCAATTTGTCTCACCAGAAAGTCTGTCACCCTGCCCAGTACACATTCATGGGTAAGTCAGCCCAGTCCTCTCCCCATCTGTTTGATGAACTTTGATTGTTTGCGTTAACTTTTAAGGAATTGTTCCAGAACTGTGTGAACGCTAAAGAGAAGAGTTGCTGCCAAAACATCATCTAGCCAGAAATGTTTTTGTGATGAAGTTATTTGGTGTCACATCAGTACGCTAGCCTTTTGCCCAGTTATGTTGATACTTTGCCCATGACCATTTGGCACAAACCCGTAGATCCGATCTTGTGGCAAATCTAACAGCACAAGCTCGCTTCTGTGGGTCTTTGTCACTGTGGTGTGAACATCGTCTTTTGACTTTTTGTTTGTTTTTGTTTCACATAACAGACCCATAACACGTGTGGAAACTGCAATGCTTGATTGTCTTAACCTTGTAGAAGATGGAGATGCACCGTGTGTTTTTATTAAGCTGCCTATTCAGAGACCTCTGATTTCAGTATCTCTTTAGATATTATAAGAAGATAAAATAACAACATACCCAATACCTTTGTACTTTGAGTGGTCATTAATTATTAATACTTGGAGCAGAGAGTGTGGGAGAGCAAACGTTATAAAACAGGATTCTTTGAACATTTACCAACAAATAACAGAGCTTGCATTTTAAAATATTAGTACTCAAATTAGCAATTAGCAGAGGTAGCATAGTAAACATTAATAAAGCATTAATCTTTGAGTAATTCTGAGATTTCCAAAACAGTTTCACATACATCTCTCTTATGTCTTCATCTCTTTCACACTCTTTGGCAATTATTTCAACAGTTTTCTTTTAAATAGCTTCTAACTTTCTTTGTAAACATCTCAAGGAAGCTGAAAATGGCTAACTCTCCTCACTTTATAACAACTTCCACACCAAACAGCATTGTCATCTTCTCAACTCCGTAACATTTATGTGTGGTGCTTTCACTGATCAGAAAAAATGTCCAGTCTGTGAATCGGGTCGGATCAGGGTAAAAAAGGGTCCCGGATCTCCAGCAGAATTCTCGGTGCATCTCCAGTTCCAGATCAAGAGTTTGCAACCTTTTCAAACCAAAGACACATTTTTGCCCTCAGTCTGGCTACATGCGACTAGTTTAGAGCTGCAACTGTTACACATGTTACAACTTATAATTCTTCAGAAATATCTACATGAAATTTGTCATTAAAAAAACTATTTTATTTCTACTTTTAGGTTTTACAATAGAGGAAAATATAAAACTTAAGCAACAAAAGGATGGATACATATAATTCTTTGTGATGTTAATGTTTGTGGAAAATTAAAGAAAGAATACAAATAGCTTCTAACCTAATAAAAAGTAAACTTGATTTCTTTAATTTAATTTAATTTATTTTGTTGTGGAAACTGAATGCAAAAATCTAAAATCTGATAATATCTGCTTCTAAAAATATCCATTAGTTCTTTATTAGTTTTGGCCAAAGCAAAAGATCCCCTTTCAGTTCCAGATCTGCAGGTTGCAGACACTTGATCTAGAACATTCCCTGGGCTTAGGCATGAAATTTGATGATGCTAAAATTAAAATTAAAACAAATCATCAGTTTTTGTTGTATTTAGGGAGGAGGGATCCTTGTTGAAAATGTGTACATCCGGGTTGAGGTAGTAGGTTGTATGGTTTAGAATGATACCCTGGGAGTTAACTGTACAACCTTCTAGCTTTCCTTGGAGTACATGTATGACATCAACATGCTTAAACATTTAATAGTGGCTCTTAAAAGTTTAATAAAACTGGAATGTTTTCCCATCTGTGCATCTCATGTTGAAGGATCAGCTTTAAATATGATCTACCGCATGATGCTCAAAACTTTTAATCGATATTTCATTTACATGTTTATATGCTGTCATATTACACACTACGCATCAGTTGCACTGGCCTGTAAATATGCATAATGAAAACATTACTTAAGAACAAATTAGGTCCAGTTTTATGTAGAGGTGCACCGATCCGATATTAATATCTCTTATCGGTCCTGATATTGAATTTAAATTGAGTATTGGTGACAATGTGTCCAATGAAGAAGAGTGGATCTATTCAGTCTAATTCTATGCTTTGTGCTCTAAGCAACATCATGATTTATTAGTTACTTTACATTATATTTAGAGTTCTTAAGTGCACTTTCTGAACCATTTAAAAGAAGGTTTGATGCAGTTTATTCTTGACAAAGGTAGTCAACCTTTTGTTTTAGTCAGTTTCGGTTTCTTTGTTATTTATTTTACAATGGCTGTTATACTGCTAATTTCACTGACTGAATAAATTAAAATTGTGTTGAATTTACATGCTTGACCTAGCTTGTGAAGCTATTGGCGTAATAAATGTGATGTTCTCAAATAAATTTGTAAATCAGTTCATTTAAGTCTCTGTTTTAAACAAAAGAAACGTCTCAGATTTTTGTATTGAAAGTAAAAAAAAAAAAAAAGTGGATCGGTGCATCCCTGGGTTTAAGCTTTAAAGTGAGATTATTTTTTTATTATTTGAACAAAAATTATACCAATTTTAAAATCTATTAAAAAAACAATATGCACTATATACACTACACATACAATATTGTTTTAGCCAGTATTTGAGCCAGTATTTGGTGTTTATATGAGGCTATGGCCTCCTGAACAGTTGATAATTTTTCCTCAATGATCAAACTGGAAACTACCTCATCTGTTTACGTTTCCTCTGCGCCTGGTGATGCATTGTCCACAGTTCTGTATGATGACCATTTGCGATGTGAGATCTGGTTTCAGGCTGAAGCTTGCATCTCTGTTTACTGTGGACGTGAACGCGGTACGGCTGCCTGAGACCTCATCTCGACCACAGCTTGTAAAATGACTCCGAAGCGGCACGCCGGAGAAAAATGGCCTGGCGGACCAGCTTGAAATTGTTTCTCTTCAGGGTGACTTGATCTGAAATGCAGCCTGTGCAGAGAGTGCTGGTTGTAATTTCTGCTGTAGTTCTTTATCATTGTGACAGAGTATTTTCACTTTGATGGATGGCGGTGTTTTTGCTATGTCTGGGGCCGCCGCTGACTGGACCGTCTCGCTTAAAACTTTGTCATTCAAACAATTAGGTCAGGTTTCAAGTGGATGACTTTGCATCATTTTTTTGTGGTTGTTTGATGATCACTTGGAACTGATTTGGCTTTATGTTAGTTGAAATTCAGCCCTTGATTTTATCAACAATATTCTCCTAATGGCTAGTGTTGAAACGTACTCTAAGTGAAAGGATACATCAAACACAAAGACCCCTCAACATAGCCCTCTGTTTCCTATTAGTTCAGATACTGAGCACAATGAAGCAGAGATCTTTGGGTCATCAGTAATGACAGCTAGCAATACCAACAGTTTCAACCTGAATCAGCCTCAGATTGCCATCCCAGGCTTTGTCATTAAACCAGTTTCCATGTGGGAACACGATCCTGGTGAATTCCCAGAAACCCTAGAAGCCCTTTTTATCCTGGATTTTTTTCAACATCCCTGTCAGGAAGCTCTGACTCCTCAGCCACCTAAACATCATCCGGCTTCTCGCTTACAAAAAAAACGGTCAGAAGCGACTTCAAAAACCGGCTACTACTACGCGCAAAGTGCGGAAGGTAATATTTCCTTCAAAAGCAAATGTTGTGGCGTTATTTCATCACAGATTATTTCAAAGATGGAAACATCTCTCATCTTTAGCAGAGCAGAAAGAGACTCAAGCCGGGCCTTGCCTGTGTTTATTTTAAGACCTGCAATTACTTTTCATCTTTCTTCACCTCTGGACCTCAATGGCTCCTCCAGATGTGTGGAGGGAGGCTTTGCTGCTGCGAATCCTGCTGCCTCAGCACTCCCCTGTCCAGCTGCTCCGACAGTTCGGCTTTAAGCCGTTGGGTCCAGCTGCGCCCACATTTATGGTTTGGTTAAACAGATAAATTATAGGGATTGATGGGAACTGCTTACGTTTGGTGCATTGAATAGCTGCAGTGTTTCTATTTTCTTCCAGCCTACAGTGCCATAACAGTTGGATGACAGAGAAAAAAGATCATTTTAATCATCTTCAACTTGGCTCCAAACTAGCTTGTCATTAACTGTGTTTCTAAATAGTCTTGAAAAGCCTGAAAATGTTAAATTTGAAGTCTGCATAAGTATTAAGAAGGAAAGTATGGAAATATGTTTGACTTTTCCCTTATTCATTTATAAAAATAAAAAAGGAAAAATGTGTGAAAATTGATTTATTCAAATGAAGCTTTATGCTTTCATGTGCAACAGCACAAATCAACAAGTTATTGATGTTTTTGAGTTATTCACAAAATCCTTAGAAAAATCTACACTACTTAAAAAATGAACAAAGGGCAAAATCACCCTAATAAATCAGGACTGTAGTCTGGTTCTGTGTTGTCTGGACTTTAAACAATGGATTGCTATTTATTTATGATCCAGAAATGAAAGGATCAGATCACAAACTGCTCTAAAGAAACTGCATTTAAGGGTTTTTTAAAAAACAAAAATCACTAATATGCTTTAATGTCAGGTTTTTAAAACAGATTTTTATTTGTAGGTTTCACGTTTAATTTACCTTTTTGTCTTTACATCCTTATTTTACCATTCAGTTTTTACCTTTTTTTGTTCAATTCTATTTTTTAGGGTGAATTGTGCAATCATTGCTCTGTGTTGTAGTTCTGTCAAAGGAATTAGGGTGTTGTTACACTGTGGCCAAACTATAAGGCTCTTGATGCAGCACTGCTAACAGCGCATTTGGAAGAAATTTTAAGCACAGCGTTCAGCATTTTCCACACACCCGCAAAAGAAATCTCTACATGAAACCGTCTTACTGTTTTTTTGATTGGTTGTTTATATTTTTGTTACCTAATCCACTACTGATTCCATTAGAAGGGAACGTTGGTCCCTCTTAAAGAAATTGGCTGAATTTGCCAATTCCAGTTATATCGCTTACTGTACGGACCACTGGGTTAAATCTGTTAATGGTCTATTAAGCTGTAAGCTGTTATTGTCGGGTATCGTGCACTCGTTTTGAACAGCTATGCCCAAACTTGATTCATACCCCTCTCAGATATAGACTAAAAGTGATTTTGATTCATAGCTGACAGACAAGTACAACCAGGTCATGTCTTCATGTCTGCGTTTATCAATAGTCACTCCATTTTTGCCATCTTAGCAACTTTGTCGCTATATTTAGTGAATTTTCAGACAACAAGATCAGTATCAACAGTTTAGGTTTTTCTTATTGGTGCTAACCAATAATATTGTCTGATAACCAAAAGGTAATCAGACAATATATAAGACAATATTTTTTAGATTTCCTGTTATAATTTAAAAACAGCATGTTGAAAATAATTTATAAGCTCCTCAGTAATCAGTAGAGAAACCTGCACTGGCATTCCAGTAATCACAACTTTTATATAGTTCAAGTTTTCTCTTCGTTATTATTACTTCTTGCCACAAAGAATGCATTGATGAGATCAAAACTTTAAATTTAAATCCACCAATCGTATGAACACATTTTGGTTTAACTCATAAATTAAAATGATACTAGGCTGAAAAAGTCATTAATATTACCTATTGAGACTCTGTTTAGTGTATGACAACTTGTAAGTCTTCAGATCCAGATGCTAGTAAGTTTAGCATTGTGCTAATTGATGAGTTGAAGAACAAGTATGTAATAAAACTTAAAGAAGGAAATGTTTTACACCCAGCATGTTCTCACATTGGCTTGGAATTTAACTTTTGTAGGAACACTGTAAGCTGGACTTCGTATTCTGGACACAATAAACGAAGCATTCACTTCTGTAATTTATTAAATCAAAACTCGTTCCTGCAACTGTACGTCATATTAACAGATGCAAAAAGGAAAGCCTTACTGTTTTCTATTTTAAAAAAGCCCCAAAACATCATTGTTCTCTGAGTCTTTCCAGCTAAACTGAGAGAGACTCAGAAACAGTAGTTAGGAAAACAGAAAACTGATCTCCTGACAAACCAACTTCTGCATTTTAACAGATAAAATACTCTTTTATACGTGTTCTGACTTGAGGTTTCAGGAACATCCACATATTCTTTAGGGAGTACCTGAGAGAGATTAAAAAAAAAAGTTCAAAGTCATCCAGTTACCACCTTCGGTTTAGAGAGCGGTGATTGGCCTCTCACGCTGGTCGTCATAGACGGGAGAAAACCTTAGTAACAAATCGGCCCAGATCAGAACGCTGACATTTCTGGCCGGAACGGCTCTACAGCTCCACCGACTCACAAAATCTCTCTCTCCTTGTAAAATCGAGCCGCTTGCCTGCTCTGTTTCTTCCCGAGGAAGCGTAGCCCCTCGGTGTGGTCTGGTTAATGGCAAATGAATAATCATAACACAGCGATGGCAGACGGGGGTGTCATCGATCTGTCTGGAGACAGCCCCTCTCCGCCTGCTGCATCAGCCACTCTCCCCCTATTGATACGCTCTTGCCCCTTGACCCCTGGGACAGATCAATAGCATCGATTGGAGAAGGGCAGGGACAAGGGCAGGATCTGCTGACTGGCCCGACAGCTAGTGTGACGAGACATGATCGTCATTAATGTCCCGCTGGCTGGCTGGCTGGCTGGTGAGGCGAGACGCTGTGCATCACATATTTTCTCCCCGCCGCCTCCCTCACCGCTAATGTTCTCAGTGACCAGACTGCACACAGAGTGTTGGGGAGCATGGATTGTAGAAAAGCAAATGTGTGAGCTGAGTGATGTCTCTGGTCTCCTGTACACTTTAAATCAAGAATCTGTTTGTGTACGGGTTTATGGTTGTGGACTCGTTTCCTCTCTGGCGAATTGCGTGTTCAGTCTGCAGCTGAAACAAGTCGGGGGGTTGGGAGTTCAAGCGGGGTGGTTGGTGTTTGTCTGAGCGGCGGTGGATAAGGAGGGGCAAGATGAGACGACGATCCCAGACTCCGCAGTGACACGGCTGTAATGGAGCTGATTGATCACCTGTATTGCCGCCTGCCGGCCCCGCTGGCTTTAGCATACCACCAACTCCCTCCCCTCGGTCTCTGCGTCACCGCGCCAACCATCCCCCCTATAGACTTCAACCTGGCCACGGTTTTGACATTGGCTCCAGGATTTTACTTCTTTACATCCCGGGTGCACAACTTGATGTGCCTTGTCGTTTTTCTGCAAGATGGAAGCACAACGAATCTTTTGCCATGTTTAAAAATATATAGATATTTTCCAGTTTGAACAGCAGATTTCCATTTGAATTAATAATCAATCAATGATAACATTTGCAGATCTCTCCCTCCTGCCCTTTATGTGGATCAGGGTCATAACCCTAATCTATCTAAGGGTCCTGAAGGTGATTAAGCTCTGAGAATAGGACAAGCTGCCAAGGGCAAATCTGGTGTGAGAGAAGGGCAGTTAGGAAAATAGCCTTTTTAACATCTTTCCAACTGCTTGCATTTATATCATTACTATATATACCAATTTATAGTTGTTATTTTTTTGACAGCTGACCTTTCAATTCAGATTTTTTTTCTAAGGATTATCACACATAGCAGAAAAAAATTGCTGTAGTTTTCATGATGGAGGTAGGAAAATAAAGGAATATAATTATCATCACATTTATGCATCAAAATCTATTTGTACCCAAGCTTTATCTGCTCTTTATTAATCTAAAACAATAGTGCTATGCTATTAATACACATTTTTATGTAACTATTTATTTTATCACTGTATCTTCTAAGAAAAGACCAGTTTTAAGTATTGAAGCATTGGGAAGCTCCATTATTTTAAGTTTGGATGCCAGGCGTCTTCCAGGTTGCGCCATTTAAACAACGCCTCGACATCAGCACACAAAAACAGAAAAGAAATTTTTTGTTCTGTTTTGATCAATTCTGAAGTACAAAGAGAGAAGACTTCATTATACAGTTTGGTTTTATTTTCCAGTCCATACCGTCAACACTTAATGCGTAATTATGTAAAAATAAAGAAGAGAAATCCAGGCGAGTTCAAAAAATTTCTAGTTTTGCTGTGTTTCAAATTTAATAACTGCATAATAATTATTGTTAAAACATTTTTAGAATTTTGCTTGATATCTATTCAGATAAATATATCTGTACAGATAAAGATATTTGGCGTACAAGCTTTTGCATGTACGCCAAAGCATTCAAGTTGATTTAATTTTGGTATGCTTTTTCAAGTGTTTTGGGGGATTTTGGTGCCGTAAGTTAACAGGTTAAATTTTGAAATTCATTAAATAAATATCTAATGAATAGAATATATAAATTTTGCCTACCGACTACACATCAGAACTGGTCAAGAAAAAGTCGAGATTCCAGATTCTAGAATAAAAATTATTCAAAATTGAAGCAGCTATTTGATAATTATGCAAAATATGTATCTGAAGATAAAGCAGACTCTTTATAACAAAGGTGACACCAAAAGAGACTTTAGCATAAATCTTTAGAAAAAAGTTTGAGCTGTTTAATCTTAAGTTTTATCTCTGTAGCTCAAATGTGTATTGCATTTATGACTAGGGCTGCAACTAATAAGTATTTTAGTAATCATTTATGTTATTTATTATTCCAAAAAATAAAAATTGGCACATTCTGTGAATTTTCCATTTAACTATTTTATATTGTGTGAAAAAATACAATATTTTAAAAGATGCAAATAAACAAAAATTAAATTTATTTCTTAAATAAGAAAATCAACATTTTATTTCCAAAAATGCAACAACATAGCATTCATTTTGTTAACATTAATCATTTGTAGCAAAGGATGCACGTGCAGGTAAAAAAAAAAAGTGTAATAGCGTATGATTTTTTTTTCCTTTCTTTTACAGATTTTGAACCAGGTGAAGCTAAAACTGCCACTTGAGGTGACTTTACTGTGTTCTTTCAGCAAATTACCTTTTTTTTTTTTTTTTTACCTAATCACTGAACGGCTTGGCACGAAAATATCAACGCTCCAGACCACTCAGGTCTTCTGGTTCTGCTCTGCAGCCCCAGAACCAGAACCAAACCTGGAGAAGCAGCATGCAGCTTCTATGCACCTCACATGTGGAATAAACTTCTAGAAAATAGCAGAACAGCAAAAACACAGAGTTCCTTTCAATCAAGACTCAAAACCCACCTGTTTAAAGTTGCTTTCGTAAGCAGAATATTGCTCAACATATTTGATGTGCAGCTGCTTGATGATTTTGATGTTGGCATTTGATAAGTTGTAATGTTTCTTGCTTGTTTCGTAGTTGGTGACTGTAGCATGTTTTTATGTTGTAAAGCACTTTGAATTGCCTTGTTGCTGAAATATGCTATACAAATAAAACTGATGTGACTTGGAGTCTGTATACTAAAATTAGCGATTAATCAATTACTAAAACAATTGACAATTATCTCCATAATTGATTCACTGTGATTAATTCGATTAATCGTTTCATGTTTATTGAAATAGCAGCAATATGGAGGGGTTTCCCGGCAGATGTGCAAATCTGACTTTGCAAGTCCTCTAAAGTGCAAAGAGAAAACTCTCGACTGTTGGACAGAAGACTGACCAAAGTGCCGTTTTCCAGCCGCAGTCACAATATTGTGACAATGCCTCTTGTGGTGACCGTGTCACTGTCTGTGTGTGTTGTCTGCGTCGGTCTCAAGTGACCGGTAATGCTGGTTGTACGGTGGTTGTTTGTCGTTGCCGTCCAGGTGTGTTTTGTTTGTGACGGTACCGTCCGTTCCAGTGCATCTTCTTCCATTCACAGACAGTTCACTGCAGTGTGTGTGAGTGTTTGTGTGTGCCCCTGGAAGGAGAAAAAATTGATCAGCACAGGGAGGAACGTGTTCACCAGCAAAGGCTGGATGGAGGGAGTGTGTGTGCGTGTGTGTGTGAGACAGAGAGAGAAAGAGAGGAGAGATAGAGCGCGGGCTGTCGCTGCAGACTCCTGCTGCAGTATCTCACTTTGGGCAAGCAGCTGCAGACAAGCGAGACAAGCAGACAGGTACAGACCTGGCGGGATGGGAGGGGATGGGCATGGGCTGAGGGTGTGGGGAGGTGTGTGTGTGTGTGCTGGGGTGGGGGGCAGCAGAGGCAGGGCTCAGGATGCAGGGGGTCAGGCTGGATGGAGCGATGTTTCTGGCTGTTTGTTGTTGTTTGTCGGGATCGTGTTGCAGGATAGAAGGAAGGAGTGAAGAACACCAGCTCAGGGTGTCACGACATGGCTGATGTCCCCCCTGCTCCCCCTTGTCTGGCATGGTGGTGGGGGGGTGGGGGTGGGGGAGTTGTGGTGGGAGAGGGAGGGCTAGGATGCTGAGATGGAGCTGACAGTGCAAACGGATGAGGAGGACGAAAGGTGGGGGTGAGTCGAGGGGACGGGGTGTCCCACGCCTTTGACCTGCGTCTGGCTGCAGCTTCCCACGAATCCTCCACAACCCCCCTCTGCATCTCTTTCTTTCACACCTTCTTCCCCCGCTGCCATTTTCCAGCCTCCATCCCTCCTCATCCTCAGCACCAAGGCGGACAACAAAAGGACTCGGCGGCAGACGGAGGAAGGAGCGTGGCGAGTCAGGTGAAGCGGAAGCCTACACTCTGGCTGACGCTCCCCAGAGAGGAGTCAAAGACATCTATCTGGCTGAAGGGGAGGGGTTAGGAGGTGGCTGGTGAGATGGGGGTGGGGGGGTGGGAGAGTGAGTGGGGGCAGACAGTGGTGTGTGTGTGTGGGAGAGGGTTTGGGGGGGTACAGTAGCCAAAAAAAGGACTTGGAAGTATTTCAGTCTAAATTAGTTTGTCATTTTCTGCTGTTACTGCCTGGATTCTTCCCTCCAGCTGTGCTGAGTCGTTTTCAGTGAGCCTGAAGCTTGGCGCCTTTGACTCTGACAAGTCGCCGCCATAGTTCGGCTTGAAAGTGATGGAAAGTAAATTGGGAAGGAGGGTGAGGGGGGGAGGGGGCAGGTTCAGGAGACAGCTTGTGAACCTGCGCCGGGGACGAGTCTGCTCATCTTTTTTGTTTTTATATAACGGTTCATTAAAAATCTTCTTTGTACGTGGAATTTCACTCGCACTCTCCGTGAAGCAAAACTGCTGTGGAGCTGCCGAACATCGACGTGAACTCGATGGCGTTTGCACCTTTTGTCGGCGAGCCAGAGGCTGCCGGGGGGGCTCCCTGCACCCATCAGTCAGAGGGGAAGGAAAGGGAGGGACAGTCCAGCAGAGTGGTTCTGCTCCAACCAACCTGGAAGGGAGAAATGTGGACTGGCGATCAGCTGGTGCTCTTTAGGACAAAGGCTTTTCTTTTTCCAGCACAAAGGCTAGTTAGCACAGAGCAGGCGGTGCAGGCTGTTGTCTGTTTGAGCCAGGAGCAGCGGAGATCATTTAGGTCCGACAATGTATCGCTTTCTCCTGCCGCTGCTGTCGTCTGGTTTTACCGAGTTGATCTTACATCTAAACATGTTTTCACCTTCACATATTGTCGCGCTCAAGCTTTTTCGAGCTAAATGAGAAACATTCAGACTGAAGATGCGGGAGCATTTTCCTCCGCTTCCAGGACTGAGTTGTCTGGTTTTATGACGGCAGACAGATACCTCCTGGCTCTGGGTGCCTCTGGGCTAAAACCGCGGCGCTTTAAAGTGTCAGTGCTTTTGGAAGACTGTGTGTGTGTGTGGGTGTGCGTTTGTGAGTGACGAGGAGAATAAGGTGTCATTCACTGCCCTGCAGCTGACTGCAGCTCCTCTGTAGACTCTGTCGTACTTCACCTGCTCCCTGAGACCCTAACTTGTGAGCTCTCTTGATAAAAAATCACGGGTTTGGCTCTCGGGACGCGGGCGGAGGGCACAATCGACTTTCTAACAAACGTTCCAAAAGTGGAAGTCAGAATCAAGCGGCAGCATTTGCACGAGGGCAATGCAACTTTCAGGAAGTGGGAAGCACATCACGGCATTTCTGCTGCATGGACGTAAAGGAATTTGCATGTTTTGCTTTTCATTTTAAAATAATTTTTGTTTAAAAGACAACAAACATATTGAATATAATTTACGATTGCGGCAAGAATGCTGCTTCCAGATTCTGTCAAATGACATCTGAATCTTTGTGTCAGCATCCACAATCGAACGCCACTCTTGTGCGATACCATCCGAGTAGAAATGGCAGGTCACCGAATCGCATTCTGATCAACCAGTAATGAGACTAATTCTTCATCTGCTGCTTTCAACACTTCCGTCTGATTCACAATTTGTGTTTTCTCACCTCTGCAATTGCTTGATATTATCAACATAGAGATTTTAATTACATTTTTAACAGATCTAATTCATCACTGAAATCAGTGTTTGTGCACACACCACCTCTAAGCTAACTAACAGTAGCCTATGTGAAAAAGGTAAAAATGTTTATTTTTAAACTTCACCTGCAGCAACCAGTTCACTCAGAAATATAAGCACTAGATTTTCTCTGGAGAGAGAAAAGCAACTAGTTTAAGGAAGGAATTTCATTTCAGGAACAAGTAGATTTGTTCATATACGAATAAGCGAGTTAGAAATTCCTTTCTGTGTTTAATCTAATCACCAGAGTTTATGATTTTAAAGGGTTGATTGAATTCCACAGGCGTTCCTGTGTTGTCTGTCCCGTCACGGTGGCGAGATGTCCCAACTAAATTAGTTCATGACCTAAATCTTCATTAACGAGGCGGGTGAGAACAGCTCAGACAGACCTGAGAGGAGATGAGGCAGAATGAAAGTATTCCATGACTCTCTTTCTCACACCGACTGTAGAGGTGTAATTAGGATCTAAAGAGTAGTTGCTCTTCTGTGTGCCATGGAAAGGTTTGAATTCATTCAGTGTAACAGCTTGACCTGGTTTTTAAACTTGGACGTTTTTCCCAAGACAGCACGCTTTTCTGAAAACCTCATTTCTCCTAAATGACTAATATCCAAAACACTTGATTTCCTCTAATACCCTTCTCTCCGTCTCTCTTCCACTTCTCTCTCCTTCCCTAATTATGTTCTCTTTTTTTTTTCTCGCCACCTCCGTTTGGTGTCACACTAAAAAATGTCGATGCCAAACTAATCAGTGTGTGTGTGTCTGTGCCACGGCGCTCCCAGCAACAGCTGAAAGAGCGCCGTGCCCCGTGAATACCAAGCAGCCGGGCGCAGCGCGGCGAGGCGGTGGCGGCGAAGCACTGGAATGAAACCGGTGGCCACAAAACAGCCAGACAGTTTTATTAGGGTCTGTCTGACACACAGCAAAGTCTGGCAGCAAACTGATCCTCACACACACACACCCCTGCACACAACAGTAAAAAAAAATAGAAGTACCAAGCTGAGAATAATCCACCAAGGACCCAATAAATATCACCCCGTAAAAATCAGCTTCTGGCTGGTTTGTAGCTCCTCTTTGGGGGAAAAGCAATTGTGTTCAAAGTCAAAGTTCTGTGAGCTGCTGCTGATCTGCATTTCTAAAAGAAACTCTTTCATTTAAAATCTCTTCGACATTGACTCTGACGCAACAGATATTTTTATATCAACATGTTTTAAAGCGTAATTTGTTCAGTAAATTGCTTTAGGTGTCTTAACGTTGATAGAGCTGACAGAGTCATGACTTCTGTCATTGGAATATCTGATTCTGGAGACTTATGACGCATGTTCCTGATGAAATCAGAATTCATTGTTTTTCTCTTCTGGTGAATCATTAGAGTGATTTATCTCAGTAAATATATCAGAACTAAGAACTCACAAAAAACAAGAGCAGATTCTTTGATGCTTTTTATGATTTTAATTACAAACAATCCCCAAAAAGGTTGAGGGACAGATGCATTGATGCATAATCGAGACAATCTTGTAATTCTTGGACTTAATCTTATAATATCGTCTGGAGCTGGTTGGAGCCAGGCGACGTCTGATTGGTGCATCTCCACACAGCGGGGGCGGGGTGGGGATTTTGGCTTGTTTCTCTTTGATTTTGTTGCATCCTCTCCAAACAGCTAATCCACTTGACAAAATGACAATCCGGTATCAGTGGCAGCGTAAATTGAGTGTGTTTAATTTCATGTTAGAGGTGGCTTTAAAACGCATTTAGTGAAACCGAACACTTCGCGCCTCAGCTCAACTCAAAGCGAGGCGTCACACTTTCACCATCACTTCCCAATAATAAACAGTCGGAGTGCTCCTTATGCCTCTCGTTCCAAATGACTCCAGAGAGTGTGTGTGTGTGTGTGTGTGTGTGTGATTGTGAGAAAGGGAGAGAGATTACGCTCTATTGTTCAAAGGTGGTCATGTAACACAGTTTTGATAAAGGCAGGAAGGATGGATTTCATATTTATCTGCCAGATTTGGGTTTAGGTTCAGATCTGATGGATCTTGTTTTCTGCTTTCATTGGATCTTGAATCTCATCAGGGTGGAGGTGGTGCTGGTGGTGGAGGGGCGCAGGTGTTGGGGACGTGTGGGGTATAGGTAAACGGCTGACGGGGCGCAGAACGGAGGGGGCGGCGTCTGTGTTTCCAGACACTGCGGCAGGAGGCCAGACAGTCACCTGAACACACACGCAGAAAGTGCGCTGACGACGGCGTGTGCAGTCGCCCCACACTCGCTCGTGCTCACACACATCTTACACACAAGCAATTTAATTTTTAATTCAATCAGGGGGGTATAAATCACAGTGCCACTTGTAATGTAATTATCCCCGTGCATCAAAAGCACAAAAGTTTCTTTATTATTCTCAGGGCGACGGGGACGAGAGATAAACTCCATTAACTTTCACAGATTACAGAGAGTGCTGTGGGAGGTTTGGGGGAGGAGGAGCGGGGGGGATGTCTGTTTAAAGGCGCTGAGGCTGGCGGATTGTCACAGTGGGCCTGTGGGTACGGAGCAGGAACCTGGAAAGAGGGGCCGATGATTGAAAACTAAACAGCAAAGCTCAGAGGAAGCCGGCTGTCAGCCTGGCAGGCCAGAGGTCTGAGCACAGCCAACAGGAGGAGACTGACACGGTGCCGTGTGTGTGTGTGTGTGTGTGTGTGTGTGTGTCTTTTGCAAAAATATGTTGTTTTTAAGGGGGAGACTCCTCTGTCTCCTCTTCCTCCTGAGGTCCCATGTTATCTTGCCCTCTCTCTCTCTCCAATCTGGGATTCACTCTGTAGGCGTTACCAGGGAAACCTTGTATCTGGCTAACAGCTTGATGGAGTTATTGAACTGTAACTGGCTGGGATAATTACGCTCTGTCTTGCAGGTTGGCCGTCCAGTGGCTGGGACTTAAAAGTGACCTATAGTTGGCCTCACATTGTTACTGCATGCCCGAGGCTTTTTAACCCCTCAGCCGCCACACAGTTGGACTTCGCCACACATCTCTAATCAAGGTTTACAGTCTTCCTTTAGGATGTCTCAAAGCTGCATTTTTACTGCTGGCCGGCTTCCAGTTTAACAGTCTAAATGATTTTCATTGACTGTAAAACAGAATATGGATAAACATATTGTCCAACATCATCAACAGTTTGCAGAAATGATGAAAGTCTGTGGCAACAAATACATTCCAATTGAGAAACATTACTGTAACAAACTTCCACCATGGCACAAGCCATAATACTGTAAATGTCTATAAAAAACAAGCCTTGATAATATGTTTCCCCAGTAGAGCAACTAAAAGTAGGACTGAGCTCAACTCTGGTATCTTTACATCTATGGTTTCCTTCTTACAAAATACAGTTTCTGGTTTCACATCTGGACACAGTGTTGGACTGTGTTTAAGTCAAAATTATTTACTGAGGTTCTCCTGAGTTTGTAGAGTTATTCATCGCAATGCCAGAAAGTTTTCTCCAAAGGTCACACACCAAATTTATTCCAGTGAGAACTGGAAGAACTCCTAAATCTTTTCACAGAGTTATACACGCTTGTTGTTGATGTAACCAAATATCATGTTATTAGCGGTTTGGCTTCATACTGAGGCTTCATACTGTACCTGTTTTTAACATTTATTTTTGTCTTTATTTTCCCAAAATATTTCTGCACCAGTAGGTGGCGATAACATCTGCATTACGAATTTTTTAAAACTCAGTCTAAGTTCACTAAGCAAGATTCTCACAATAAAATTGTAGCTTGTTTTTAACCTTGTTGTGAAAAACCGACCTCCAAGGTAGGCTTTTAAATCCACATTACAAGGTGTTTATACTCAGATACACTCTATATTAGGCTTTAGTTGCCACTAAATAACAACTTGTGCTGTGTACAATTACTTGTGCTAAGGATAAAATGTCAGTTTTGCTGGCTATTGTTGGTGTTGGCAGGACCTACATTTTTAGCAGGTGCAGGATTGTATCACCTTCATCCTCAGTTGTCAGGAATGCGCCAGAATCCTACAGAACTGATTTGTCCCTTTATTCCAGCATAAGGGAAATCGTCTCCAAATGTGTGTGTAATAAAAAAGATAAAAAGAATATATATATTTGCAATATTCCAAACCACTGTCTTTCAAAATCACTGCTTCCCAGTGCAAGTAGAAGCTTAAATGAATATGAAATAATTCACTACATTGTTGCTAAATTTCTGTCCCTGCTTTTTTCTGTCCAGGCCTTCAGGTAATAGTCCGTCTCTCTCGGTGCTCAGAGGTAAGCCGGATCACAGCAACACACCACCAGTTTCTAGCTGCGCTTCCATTACAAACATGCGCAAAACTTTGTCAATATTCTGCTAATATATATTCAAAAAAAGATCAACATCCATTTGTCAATTATGTGACTCGTGATATGAGAAAAGTGTTTCCATTGCAGTTTTGCCAAGTAAACCAATTCTGACACGGCCAATCAAGAAAACACGTTCTCCTCCTGGCAAAACTTTTTATCGAAAAAAACTAGTTTTTTCAAAATTGCCCTGTTTCCATTAGGCAAATTTCTTTTCCAGACGTCAAGTTGTGCATTTACATGGTTTATGGAAACGCAGCTACTAACTTCCTGCTCTTCAGTGTTGTTCCTGTCCTCTGTGTTGTCGGCCGACAGAAGCAGAGGACAGTGTCAGCTTTGCGCGACTGTCCTGTTTTGCTTGTGTAGTTGCATCAGCCTTGCGAGTCAGTAAAGAGAGTCGTACTGCGCTAACACACGCTCTGCGTGAGATAATTAGCCTGGAGTCGTTTGAAAGCAACTCGGCTCTGCCCAGGTGTCCAACGCTCACAGAGGGAGACCAGACGACCTTTCCCTACGCCCCGTCCCACTGCAGTCACTTAAAACAGTGATGGATGTCCCTTCATGCGCCCGTCCCACCACCCTCCACTCTGCTTCAGCAACACTCTCACCTTATTTGTCCCTTCTCTTTCTCCCTTCTCCGCCATTCGTTGCCTTTTATGCCCCCCACCCCCATCTCCTCCTCATCTTCGCTGTTCCTGCATAGTGATGAGAGGGAAGAGGTAGAAGAAAACCGTGGTGAGAAGGCGGGGTTTAAACCGAGCGCTGGACCCCTTTTTCTACCTGTCAGAGACGGGAGCGTCAGATTCTCTTCCCCCCCTCCCTCCTTCCTCCGGCTCCTCATTAGTATGCAGTGGGTGTCGCTCAGGTGACATGGCTGCTGGATCCGGTCCCGACTGCAGGAACAGCAGCAGCAGCGTGGAGGAAACAAGGACAACAGGTAAGGACAATGAGAGCAGGAGGGGGAAACAAAGAGGAGGAGAGACAGAGACGGACTTCTTCTCTGGAACGCTGTAAACAAGCTGAGCTGTTGGGAATCGTTTCTGAAACTGAAGCGTTCAGCCTGGATGGAAAATCTACTCAAATCAAACTGACGATTTCAGCTTTTTCACCAGTGACTCTATTAGTAGTGTCGGTGTTAGGGAAAAGAAAGTCAACCGCAGTGTCCTGTTCTTCATGTTGTACACAGTGATTTTTAATAAACATCTCAGAATGAACACGCTGTGTGTGTGTTTGGTCTTTTCCACGCGTCGTGTTTAACTCCATACAAGCAAACAAAAGACGGAATTCTGCACTTCTCTCGCCAAACGTTTTCATTGTTTTCACATGGAAGATTTTCATTCCCCTGATATCTGGGATATGAGTTTTGTTGCCAAAGGCAACAGTGACAGGGGCGTATTAGACAAATATTCATACTCTGTGTGCGGGTGTGTGTGTGTGTGTTTGAGGAAAAGAAAAGATGAGAAAAGGAAAAGAGAGAGGAAAGACTATGTATGAGAAGGTGTGTGTTTATTTGCTTTCCATCTTCTATATATGCGAGTGTCTGCGCACTCGTGTGTGTGTGTTAGGGAAGCAGTGCAGCCAGGCTGCAGATATCATCCATCTCCCTGTCACCGGCCCAGGGGCTGCTGGGAAAGCGGCAGACAGCTCCCCGGCTCTGACAACGAAGGCTGCATCCTAATTTCTCTCCGCTGCAGAAGGCTGGAGAACGCGGCGCCTCTCCTCCCTCACCACCCAGTACAGAAACCCATTAACCCCGCAATCTGGCAACAAAGCGCAGCGCTGAGCTCGGGGCCCGCCGCAGCCGGAGCGTCCTATCAGCTCCCATCATCCAGGAAACAGCAGCAGAAGTAAAGAAGCAGCTGTACGAAAGGGCATCTTTTCAGGAATCGCTTCTAATCAGAAGGTCGTTCTACTGACTCATACTTGTGCGAACGCAGAGATTCAGTTTTTCCACAATGAAGTCCTCCTAAAGCATCACTAAGTGGATTACATGGCTTGTTGTTAGCCATGACAAATTCTATTGAAAAGCTGCTACCACACATTCCAGAGTTGTTTTTATTTTATTTAACTGTATTTAAATCCATTATTCCTCACTTTTAATAATCACTCGTGATTTGTTTGTTTGTGAAAAACAAAAGATTATTTTAGGTGTAATTATTATAGGGACACTATACAGATTAAATATGTAAATGAATTCATTTAGTAAGTTCCTTTTATTTATTATTCCAGTTATTGCCTACGCTAAACAAATTTCCACATTTTCAGAGCTAACTTTCTCTTTACACAAATATCACAGGCAAATGTTACATGCAGCCTGGATGTCGATGGAGGAATTCTAAGTTTGCGATCAAAGACATGCAGAGGTTTCAGAGCAGCTTTAAAAAATCTAAAGTTGGGATCAGCACAGGCTGGGTGGGAGGTTCCAATTTACCTTAAGCCATCACTGATTTATGAAGAGGTAATAAATCATTTGTAAGAATTTGGTTTATGTTTGCAAATGCAGTTAAATATTCCACTGATTTTGTAAACATGTCAGATTTGGTCAGCAGCAGCTGACTGTTATGTGATGAGATTTTAAATAAAGACATTTCACAGCAAAAAACAAAGTTTTACCAAGTATTTTTGATCCAGTTTCTAGTGCAAGGACACATGAAATAATACAACACTGACTTGCAAGTTTTCAGCAAAATATAGGAACTTCCTTAAAGCAAATAATTCCTTAATTTTGATTAAAAAGTGTTAGCCACATTGGCAGATTATTTCCCGTGTAGCAAGACATTTTCCCGATGGTATAAGTGAAATAATCTGAGTGGAGCTACATAATTCCTGATTTTAAGGAATTGTGTACTTAAAATAAGCTTATGTATCTTGCTGAAAATGTACTTGTGAGTTAGTTTTATTTTATTTCAAGTAAGTGCACTAAGATATTTGCACTAGAAACTAGACCAAAAATACGTTTTTGTGTTTTTGCTATGTTCCATACTCCACAGGAAACGACTCCATATTTTCTAAAAACATTACCTAAATTTTTAAGCTACAAATAGGGGGAAAAAAATTTGTATAATGAGATATCCAGTCCATGTATCATGTATCATTTTCTTTCCCATATTATATTTACATTAAGTTGATTAGACTCCTAATAAAAAAAAACCTTTTGTCTTCACTCCTTGATAAAGTTTCTGCTTTTTTCTCAGACTTCTCCTCCCGAGTCCCGCTGACTATAAAAGCGACCTGTGTTTAGTCACATGATCCATCCATCTCGAATGATATAAACCAAAAAGAACTGCGTGACCTCAGTCTTCTCCTGATATGAAAAAACATAGCGGCTCTCTGGGTTTGTCATTTGCGGTTTACGTTTCTATGTTTGACTTGCTGTAAAACATGAACTCCTGAACCGAGCACACATGTGAAAGAGCTCCATTTCCAGACAGCTGCAATCGTCGAGTCGCTGGAGCGTCAAAGCAGCAACGAGTCACTTCCTCACCTCCAAGCTCACATGGAGCTAAAAACGCAGCTTGAGCCTTTTGTCCTTCAGCATCCTCCTATGAGGGGCTAATTTTACACGGCGTCTGTGCCAGTCCAAAACATAAACACCACCCAGTCACGTGTCTCCAAATATAAATAAACTTCACATTAAAACAAAAATAAAAAAAACTTGTTGGAATACACTGCAAAAAAAAAAAAAAAAAAATCTTACCAGGTATTTTTGGTCTAGTTTCTTGTTTCTTGTAGGGCTGGATAGTAAATGGGAAACAATCCTGATAGACACGTAATCAATTATAGTAGAGAATATTTAATATGTAGACCATTCACTTCAAATGGCATTCTGGGAGATGTAGGCAGAGGAATGCGGTCCTGAAGGGCCGGGGCATCCTGCATGTTTTAATTCTCTCCCTGGTTTAACGCATCTGCATCAAATGACGACTCATTAGAGGAGCTACGATGAACATTGACTTGCTAAGAGAGAGAACTAAAACATGCAGGATGCCGGCCCTCCAGGACCCACTTTGGGTACCGCTCATTATCATGGTGAGCTAAGCAAGGTGAGTGGCATCAGCTAACTCACGCGCTCTTCGGTTACCTAGCAACGACCTGTTGACTAACTTACGCAGTTTCAGATTTCGCAACCGTTCATTTGATCCATTACTCCTTAAAAATAACGTAGAGTGAAAACTGTGGATAAAATAATAAAAAAAAAAGGTCATACCACCAGCTTGGCAATATTTTTAAAAAACTTATCAATAATTCTCGATATAGACAATTTTCAACTTATACGAAACGCTTATATAAGGTTTTCAGCCATATTGTCTAGGACTAGTTTCTCGTGCAAATGTCTCAGTGCACTTGAAATAAGACAAAAATAACTTGCAAAGCTTAATTCCCAACTATTGAATATTGAAAAAGTACTTATCATTATTTCATAACATGGGAACAATGTCTTGTTATAAGTGAAATAAGCTGCCAGTAGAACTTAGTACTTTTTTCATCAATATTAATGAATTATTAATTTAAAAGAAACTCATTTATCTTGCTGAAAAGTTACTTGAGTTAGTTTAGCCTTATTTCAAGTGTAAAAATACTTGGTAAATGTTTGTGTTTTTCAGTTGTAGCTATGAAATAACTAGCCTCTCTCATGATTAACATTTTCCATATTGCAGCCCTCCCTGCTGTGTTTAGGTGCTCTACTGCACCGTTTCATCATAGCAGCATCGGGATGAGGGGGTTACAGCGGAGCGTCCCGGTGGTTGTGAAGGCCCCGTGACAGTGATTCAGCCTCAGCTTGGAAACGCTACGCTGAGCTTTAAAAGCCCTCTCTGAAGCCTGAGAATCTGAAAAGCTAAAACACAAAGGCTACTTTGATTTCTGAAGTCAAATAAACATCGTGCTAGTACATGTTATCAGAATCTGCTGACTGCGTCTCTAACTAAATGGCCTCAGGGAGTTTCACACTGACAGGAGAGGGGGGAGGGGGGAATACGGCAAGGTTATCAGATATTGCAAATGAGGCTTGAAAGCACATAAACCCTTCTGTAGTGCATTCAGCTCGGAAGCCTCTCAGTAAAAGTCTGTGTTTATGTTTTGCTTGCAATTGTTCACCTGTGTGGGAGAAGAGCCCAGATTTTCTTAGCTGGGTGACAAAACAAAAGGAAAATGCTCGACTCACTTCAGTTTAAAGTAAAATAAAATCTGTAGAAGCATTAATGTATTAAATATGAGGAAGTAGTTGAGTTATTAAAATACTCACATGGTGCTTAGAGAAGTATCCTTGTGTTTCACCAGACATCAAGAAGTTTCAGTTTATTGAAACTTGCATATTTAGAATAAGATGGAGATTTTTTTTTTAAATGCATCAACTCCAGTGTTGTGAATAGCCTTCAGCCCAAAATTATTCATACACCTGGCAGATTAAGATTTAAGTTGTTTCCTTCCTGACAGGAAACAACTAACACGTTTGGCTAAAGATAGAACAATGTTAAAACTATTATTTATACTCTTCCTAGAAATATTTTAATCAAACTCGTCCTTTAATTACTGACCAGGTTGTTGTTTTTTTTTGTTTGCACTATTTTAAAGATTGATGTTACACTGTAACCCTGATCTTTATCTCCCTCCACAGATTTTCCACAGATCAGAATCAAGTCTGGACTTTGACTGGGCCACTCTAAAACATTAATGCAGTATCATTTCCAATCAGAGGGGAAAAAAACAAAACATGTTGGTGAAATTAAAACCTAAATCTTCCAGAAGGCCTTCTCCTCTCTTCCTGGATTAGGACGAGCAAATTAAAGTAGCTTAAGTAGCAGAGGTCGAGTCCTAATCCACTCTATCAACAATAGTGATTTGTAAAAAGAACAAAAATAAACTTTATATAATAAACTTTAACTGCATGTTTCTATTACTTTCTCTGTTTATTTGACCTCTGGTCCCGTATTTGATTATTTTACTAGTAATTACTGAGAGCATCCTCCATTTTGGATCAGAGTATTTCCTGGTTCTCACTCTGGTCTTCAGCTCTCTCTAAAGACTCAGGGTGTTCAGCTGTGGAGTTTCACTGAAGTGTCTGTTCACGGTGTTGGGTGTGTGTTCTGGATCGTTACCTTATTAGGAGGTCAGTTTCTATCCAAAGTTAACGTTTGTTTTTCCTCATGTCTGATTTTGATTCAAGTCCGTCCATGTCATCCTTTACTTTTCAGCAGAAGTCCATCTTTGTTTACGTCGTCCGATCTTTCAGGAGGATCATGTAAGCACAAAACATTAAAGGATGTAAAGGAAGAGATGACAATAAACTGTTTTGCTGATGGCAAGTTACAAAGTTTCAGATTTTTAAATTGTCATATAATCCATCCACAGGAATAATAACCGTGAAAATAAACAAAAATCAAATTAATTTAGTATGTTACATTTTAGCCATTAAAATCCCATCATTTCTATTCTAACAAATTAAATACAACCAACTCAACCAAACTTGTTAAACTTATTTTAAGTACATTTTAAACAGTTTTTTTTTTTTTTTTTTTGTCAATGCAGACAGCATAAAACAATAGTCTAATGATTTGAAGTGTAAAATACTAACTTCAATTCAAAGCGGCAACAACAGTGAAATTCTGTTGACATTATAAGAAAGTTTTTTGGCAGCAGCTAAAGGTTACAGTTAAACAATCAGTGGCGAGAAACTAGCAAGAGACTTGGAGCAGCTGCTGCGATCCAGCAGACCGGCCCCGCACAATATTACAGCAGAGAAATAAATAAAAAATAAAACAAATGTGGGTTTAACAGACACTGGATTGTACTTGACAATATGTCATATAATTTAAACTCAAGAAAGAAGTCAATAAATAACTTCATAATGTTTTTTTTTTTTTACTTTTAAACATAAAACCATAGTTTCAAACTGTGAAAATGTATAATTTTTTCTACCGTTCTTAATAGTCTGTATCAATTAATTCATTTTTTTCCTTTTTTTAATATTATGTTTACAATCTTTTTAAACCCCTTTGTGAGTTTTATCCGTGAAATGGGCTTCATAAATAAAATGTACCTACTTTCTATAAAATAAATTGCAACAACTGCCCTGTATTGAATAACACATACTAATAATATGTATTAATAATAATACTTCTCATGCTTAAGGCTGTTTCGGTGAAGGGTTGCAGGACGTTCTGGCCTCGCTCATGTGCTTTATTGGTGCTTTCAACAAAGACGGTACTTGTTGAATTACAGTAGGAACGACTTTTTCAGCCATGCGTCAGTGGAGCACTAAAGAGAAGCTGTTTCTGAGGCGGTGGCACCATTTACGGTTCAGCATGTTGATGAACACAATCCAGGACACTCCAACAACCCCCTCAGCTCCCCTCACTATCATCTGCAGGAAACATCTGGCACAACTGGAGCGCCATGCTGAGACGGAGCGCGATAAATGCGCTTCCAACCGCAGCTCTGTGGAAAGTTCTGGGGAGAATTGGAGGGAACTGATGCTTGTTTCATCTCACCAAGTTTGAATCCGAAAGCTCCAGTCTAGCAGCTCAAATCCTATTTTCTGTCAGAGGTGTCAAACTCATCTTTGTTTTGGGCCACATCAAGATAACAAATGTCCTCAACAAGCCAGTTGTGGCAGAATATATTGGTAAACTGCTGTCTAGTCTCGGCGTTCCGAGAGTAATTCTTGAAATTAAATCACATGGAACGTATTTTCCATTTGTTGTAATTTGGCAGAATATTAATTAAAGACTCCCTTGATTTGACTGATAAATATTTAAGCACACAACTGTTATCTTGAAAGTTATATTTATTATTATTTATTTGACTAGAGTGCCATATTTTTATTTGTTAAAACTGTCATTATGTTATGACATTATAATATAAGAGATAATCTGTGAAAAGATTGATCTCCTCCCCGAACTATTATTGCCACCTGAAGGAATGGATTGCTCCCGACCAAAAACAACCAATCAGAGCCAGGAGGCGGGTTTTAATGCTGTCAATCAACCTCATATTTTCACTGTTCGATGTGCTAATGGTGGAGATAGAACTTACAATTACAGGAAAACCATTTATCCGCTGTCATCGGTGGCCCATGCTAACTAGGCTTAGCATTCACGATTGACAGCGCTAAGACCCGCCTTCTGACTCTGATTGGTTCGCCTGTAGTTAGCTCGAATTTTTCAGGTTTTCTGGCTCAGGCTATGTTGTCACCGTATGATTTCCACAAATATGTAGAAAGAGAAAAAAAAAGTATATTTATATAAAATTACAGTGCAGCTTTAAGGCCAAGGTTAAGCGACTAAAGAGGCAAAAAGAAAAAAAAAAGTGTAAGGAGTTCCGGTCTGAACTCGTGCTTCCCACACGGACATACTGTATGTATATCTGCAGTTTATTGATTCGTCTTTATTTCACACTCGCACAACAACGATGGCACCCACGGCTTGCCACGCAGCCAGGCGAGCGTGTACCTCCTCATGTCCTGTCACGCAGGCTGAGCAGCACGTTCCAGGAGAGGAGAGCTCAGACATCCAGATGTCTCCATCCTTCACGGGCTCACTGGTGCCTGCAGACAGCGGCGCGGCGCGGCGCGGCGCGGCGCGGCGCGGCGCGGCGGCGGCTGCAGCAGCAACCTGTCAGCGCTCTGATGGACAGCCCGCTGCAGCTCTGACATCAAGGAAGCTTTGGAGTCAGCTGCTGGAACAGAAGACCGAGCTGGCATGTTTTCTGTCTGTTAAGAAGACAGTGCCTCATCATTATCATCATCATCATCTGTGTTCGAGCTTCAGCACAGAGATGGGAGTAATTCAGGCCGGGAGAGGGGCTGACAGCTCCGCTCCTCTGGAGAGAGGAGAAAC
This sequence comes from Xiphophorus couchianus, assembly GCF_001444195.1. NCBI lineage: Eukaryota > Metazoa > Chordata > Actinopteri > Cyprinodontiformes > Poeciliidae > Xiphophorus > Xiphophorus couchianus. Next base: position 27,359,301 of record NC_040238.1, read on the forward strand.
AAGTTACATGTTACAGTCCGCAAAGTGCTCCGAATAGATTTCACATGTTCAGTGTAGCACATGTTCTCCTCATACGTTGACCTGCTTCATACAGTGAGAGCCACCATGGAAACAATGAGTCCTCGGAGCTCCCACTGTACCGTAAACCCACCGTCAGATGAGGTGAGCCGAGGATCTGACTGGCTGTTTGGCCTCCAAATGGACCTCTAGCGCCATCTTTTGGTAGTTATGGATACGTCACTGGATGCATTGTTCGCCATCTGCTACTAGACGATCAAACATGGCAACTCCCGTTATGGCTATCAGTGTTTTTCAAAAACCAAATGATCCGACTGGTGTTATGTATATTTAGACAAAACAAAACAAAACAAAAAAAGTAAAAATTGAGTCGATATTTATTTATACAGCATTTTGCACAGGTCCATAAATGAAACAATGACCAATTAGACACAAACACAATAAAACAAATGGAAGAAAAGGTAAATAAATAAATAAAACAGTCAGATCATTTCTGCTAAACTGGAAATAAATATTTTAAACCAAAATTAAAATCTTAAATTCAATCCAAAACCATACAGGCAACCAGTGCAGGGAGCTCACACATCCAGATGTCTCATGATGATTACTCCAAGCTACAGCATTTTGACCAAGCTGCAGGTTGAAATTGAAGAGAGTTGTCCATCCCAGCATTAAAAGAGTTGCTGAAGTAATAATAGCAAATATTATCCTTCCACAGCCTCCATTTACTGGGTAGAGTTTTATTTGCTAATTAACCTAGCCTGGACTACCACACTGTTCAAAATTAAAACGGAAAAAATAATCCTGAGAGCTGTACAGTTAAAAGAACTACTACTGCTTTTGGACAGTAAGTCAGATTTCCCAAAAACAATCATCTAGATAAAGTTGCAAACCATCTACAAAACAATGGAAAGATCATTTTCTTTTCCAAAGAAAAAAAGGGAAGCATATACAATGAAAAAAAGTATAAGTCAGAAGACAGAGCCTTGAGGTACTCCTAAGGAAAACTGACCCAACAATAAACATCTGCTAGACAGATAGGAGTGAAACCAGTTAAGACCGACAGACTGGTCCAGGTGGGACAATAAAACATCACGGTCCAACATGTCGAAAGCAGCAAAACGAAAACTGTAGAATCTTCACAGCTGGAAGCAGATCATTAAAAACTCTAAGAAATCCTGTTTTTGTGCTTTGCCACAATTTAAGTCAATAATGTTAGCAGCACTTCTTCTCTAAAGACAAACAAAACATCATCAATAAGGGGGGAAATGTGGAGTTTACCAATTTGCACAGAGAGGAAATAAAACCATCCAGCCCTATAAAATCCGAGCTGCTGCCAAAACCGTGAGCGCCATCTTAAAGCGTCAAAGCAAACAGGCTAAATGACAGACAACCAGCCGCACTTTCAGGCATGTTTGTCTTTAGGTCCAGAGACAGACAGCATCACTTCAGAAGCCTCTAGGAGACAGCAAGCTGTCACACCAGGGACCACCATGTAGTCAATCACGTCTCTCTGCAAAGTTACTATGAGGAGCTTGTTAAAACTTTGATTCTGCACAGAGTCTGTCTTGTCTGGGAAAATTCGGGTCATCCCCGCCATCAGAAGTGAATTCCACAAATCCCGCTCCTCTGTCTGTCAATTAAATGTGAAGCTCGGGCCGGCAGCTCTGAGCTGGGAGACTTTTGTACACTTCAAAAATAAAGTGTCAAAATGTTCAATTTTAGAAAGAGTCAATCTACTGTCTCTGTACTGAATATTTGGTTTATTTATTAATAACAACAGCAATAATAATAACAATAATAATAATAATAATAATAATAAATCATCCAGATATTTTTGTCCCTGACATTTTACAAAAGCATCCTGATCTTTTCAGACACAAATGCTGTAAAAATGTATAATTTTGACTTCAAGATTTTAAGAAACTGCATAAAACACTGCAGAGATAATTGTGAGGTGAATGTGTTTATATGATTGTCTTTATTATATATTCCTGGGTATGAATTTAATTTGTCTTGCTAAGTGCTTTCAGGGGACATTTGCTGTGAACAGACACAAAACAAACAGAATGAACCGGATTACTATTATTATTATTATTATTATTATTATTATTATTATTATTATTATTATTATTATTATTATTATTATCATTGCTGCGACAGACTGGCGACCTGTCCATAGTGTACACCGCCTCTGGACACGTTCGCTGGCGATAGGCACCAGCTCCTCCCGACCCCTGTAAGGGAAGGGCGTTAGAAAATGGATGGATGGATAATCCCATTGCAGATTTAGTGTTTTCCTTCATGCTATAAAATCAAAGTTTTGTCTACTGGGATTTCTGTTGTGATGAGCCGTATGTAAAAATCTTTAATAAGTTATTAATGATCCGTAGTTTTGAGCTGAGGTATAACTTGTCTTTTAACAAAACACATTTCAGAAGTGGATTTTTGAGTTCCGGCAATGTCAGTATGTAATTTACCACACTTAAAGTGTCAAAATCATCATAAAACAGATTTTTTTTTAATGGGTTTTGCACTTTCACTGCAGCATTTATTGAATCTCTTGCCGTTTGTTTTTATAGCGTCCCACAGCAAAGGCATCCCAGTAGCGTAGCAGAGTGACCTCATGACGGGACTGTAGCCATCTGTGGGAGGAAACCGCAGAGCTTTATAGATGTAAATGAGCCTAACTTGCAGAACCGCTGTGTTTAGAAGTTCTGAAGCGAAGTGAGCTCAACGGCCTTTCGTGCTGTCACCGTGAATTAGTCTGCAATCTGTCTGCCTACAGAGATCCACCAGCAGGTGATGGTAACACGGCTCTTTAAATCTTGTCAAATTGCAGAGTTTTCAGTTTCTGCGGCTGGGTTTGTGTCATTTATATTCTCTCCTGGAGGATCCATCCTCGTCCTCAGCCTGGGTGTGTGTTTGTGTGGGCGTGGGGGTGTGTGTGTGTGTGGGTGAGGGTGTGCACAAAGATTTACTCCATCAACTCTGGGGTTCTGCACCTAGAAACAGGCAGGAAGTGTTTCAGCTCACAGTGGGGCCACGACCTCTGGAGAAAAAATGAGGATGTGATGTGAACCGCTACATCACTGAACACTCAGTTTACCTGAGGAAGTACTTGAAGACAGTACTTAACGAGACAGTCATAATTCTCTAGGTGAACTCATGATCTTGAATGCATTATTAAATAAATCTCTGATATATCAATTCTCATTATTGTGACATTTAGCAAATGGAAATAATTTTAGTAATTCAAACTGACCTCAAACAAGAAAAGTCTGGTGTAATTTAACTCTAGGCAGAGAGAAAAAAAAGTTACGTGAGTCTTTTCATTTGGTGTAAGTAAACTTCTGGTTCAGGAAGTTGGTCAGTTATCACCTCTGATCCACCTTGGGAGGTATTCACATGCCCATAACAACACGACATAGTGACAGTTTTAACAAATATGGAAGAAAAACATTTTAGTAAAAGTTGCATACTGCGACTGTAATGCTTAGTTTGGATGTTTTGCAGTGATGTGTGTTTTTTTTTCTTTAACGGTTTCATTTGAAATTCCAATCAAGAGACTCCGGTGTGAACAGTCTACAACCCTGAAGTCATCCAAGTTCACATACGACATGCAAGACGCCGTGTTTACCGAAGTAAATATGGAGTCCTAATCAGAGGTGACAAATTCTGAACGTCTCTACCATTCTTAATTTTTCTAGTGTTCACATTCATTCTGTCTCCTTCCTGCTTCCTCTAGTGCAACATTTCAGTGATGTAAGATTGGGATGACATGAGTCATAACCATTCAGACCAAGGACTGCAATTTCCATTCATAGAGTACACAATCCCTATATGAGCTTTTATTCTTCTGCTCATGTTGCTAAGGTGCTAAAGAAGCTAGAGAATGAAAGACTAGAAGATATTCTTTACCCAGGAGGGCTTAGATATTTGTAAATCTTACATTGTTTCCTTTTATAATAAAATGTGATGTAAATGTGACAACCTGAGCACTAATACTGGGACAAGAAGAGAATATATGTGTGTTTAAAAAAACAAACAAATGGAAAAACATTAACTACATGAACTGAAAGAAAAACATAAGTCATATGATGGATTTTAATGCAAAATAAAGTATTTACCTTTGAGATATCAAAACATCCAGGAGGAACTGGATGGCATGCCAACTCTGGGCTTAGCAGTTCTTGACTTTTTCTTTATTATTTTTAAACCAAAAGTATTTGCTAGACCAACATACCATGCATTAAAACAAGTTATAGTTGGGTAAAGACATCAAGAATTCAAGTCAAAAGTGTTTAGTGAGATGCTCAAGTCAAATCTAAAGTCATTAAATTTGTGACTGGAGTTTGACTCGATTCATGTCTCTGTGGTTTGAGTCTATACCTCTGTGAAGCACAAAGAGAAAATATTCCACGTGAAAAACAATGAGCTCAAAGTTAGCGTGGAAAAACGTTATTAGAGAGAGAGCCGGTAGATGAGTCTTTCCAAGACTGATTTAAGGTCAGAGCTGTACATTTAACACCAACACCCATATTACAACACTGCAATATTATGACCCAAATGTTTCAGACTAATCTACATGATCTGAAACAGCAAATTTCCCTCAGCCAGGAGCTGCAACAAGGTAAGATCAAGGTCAAAGGATTCATCTGATAGTTAGCTTCTTTTACAGCCAGGAGGAACCAGTACACGAAGGAAAGACAACGTGACATAACAAATAACTCACAGGATGCTCAATATACAGATACAGGCAGTTTTAAGCCCTTTCTATTGAGGAAACCAGGTCAGATTGCTGCCAGGCTGATGCTAACGTTTTGTTTTGTGCTTCAGTGCCACAAGCCTGCCACTAGATGGCACCAACGTGCAGTTTTGATAAAGAGAATAAGCTCTACTGCAAGAGTCTGTCAATATTTAAGCTCCCCGTTTTCCCATGGAAATACAGTCACTGGTACATCCATTATCTATCTATAATGCTGTTCACCTTAACAACTTGTCCATGGACAAAAACTGGAGGTGGCCGGGGGGAGCCTGGTGGTGACTCCTGTCTGTAATAAGATTTGAACTTCTGAAATTAACAACACAAAAGAACTCTCTTGACATGGAAACATTAGTTTATATAACTCGCCATTGCCCTATCCACTTGAAACTTGCGTCCTCCATCAGAGGACAGAAAACATCAGGGTTTTGCTCAGTATTTAATCACTCAATCGAATTTATTTATATAGCACATTTCAGCAGGAAGGTGGTTCCGGGTGCTTTTACTAGGACGGCGCTCTTGCAACTAGCGATCTCAAAGGTTGTGCCCCCAGACTAAGGGTTAAAGCTCTTAGTGCACAGATAACCATTGAAGCCTTGACTCTTCTCAACCTTTTAGTTTCCTTTTTGATCTCTTGGTATTAAATTGACTTTCTTGTGTTCCTTTTTCTTTAGGTTGCTGTCGCTTGGGATTGCCTGATCTATAACTAATGCTCTACTTTCAGCTTTGTCTACCACCACAATATCTGACTGGTTCCCCAACAACTTTTAATGGGTCTGGATCTGGAAATTGTCTTAGCCTTATATTTCCACCACTATTACCAGTGCTGCCCACTTTGACTGGGGAACCCTTAATCCATACTTGCAACAAATCTTCCTGTAAAACCAGGTTAGGGTCCAACACACCGGAACCAAATGCCTGAATTATCTTCTCAGCATCCAAAGAAGTTCTACAGAGTCCTGCCAATGATCTGCTTTTTTAATTCAAGAGTGTTGCAGAAAAAGAACCTCTAGGAGTTGGCGTCAGACGTTGTGGGAACTATCCGTCCCATATCATTACACCACCACGAAGCATGAACCAATAATACAAAGCAGAATGGATCCACCCAGTGTACAGCTCACCCTTAAATTCTTCTTCAAAGTTTGACATGTTGTCCATTTAGAGATGGTATTCTGCATAACTTGCTTGTAGCATATGGTGGTTTGAGATACTGTTGTCTTTCATTTCTCTGTCCAGCCTCCTCTGACCTCTGACCTGACCTGACAACGGCTGCTCACTGGACATTTTCTCCTTTTTTTGGACTGTTTTCTGTAAACCTGATATAGATCAGCACTTTCTGAAATATATTGTACAACACTCCCAATATGTTTGCATTCACAACAGTACAGTGGAAAAATAATCCCCCCCGACTACGCATGCTGTCGCAGCAGATGGAGCTGCGTGTCTTTATTTGCTGTAAATCTGACAGACAGCTGACTGTGAAGCCTTCTGGCACTGCTTCACTAATTAAGTTTACTTTCAAACCTACTAGGTCTACTAGGTCACACACACCCAGAAGACCTGGGTGTGTGTGTTCAAGACTGTCAGAACACACACAAGACTGTCAGCATGATGAGCCTAGTCAGTCAGCCTTCATATAAGTAACAACTCATCAAATGTTCGGCGCCAGACCTCGACCGTGTGAAGTACAGCAGTCTTGGCTTGAATGATTAAATACGACTTCTACTTCTAAGTCACATTTTTGGTCACATTAAGCTAATTTCTATAGCCATATTTGACTGTGTTGAACTACCAGCTCTGTGATCAGACAGAGCAAATCTGGAGATGTGAAATAGATGAAATGAGTCCAAACAGATGTTATTGGAGCTCAGAGGAAATGCAGAGTCAGCTTTCAGCTAATGAAGTGCTCATCAGAGGGATCTGTGGTCTCATTTACAGTCCAGTCACAGTAAAACGTAAATAAGCCCCTAAAAGCTAAAGGGTTTTACATTAATAGCCCCACATAAAGAGCAATGCATGGTGCAAACACTCAGAATATTTACTTACCAAAATGCAGAAGCATTGTTTGGCATATAAAATCCACCTATACAGCAGGCAGAGCAAATGATGGAGGAAGTAGAAATCAGGTGCTGTGGATCTAGTTCTCTTGGAACTGATGATCAGGAGGAGATTTATTAGTTTTCAGACAGAAAGGTCAGAATGCAAAACTAGAAGTATCCTGTCCATGAGAGAAGCTGAAAAACTAGTTCCTGCATTTGTTACTTCAAAGCTGGACTACCGTAATTCTTCTCCAAGACGTCCATAACGTGCAGCTTAAAACCTTCAGCTGATTCCAAGTAATGAAACAAATGTTGTAAGGAAAAAGAGAGATCGTACTTCTCACATTTTAGCTCCCAGTTTTCATCCACAAGGCAGAATTAGGCTTAAAACTTTCCTTATTGATCAAGCTGGCTTAGGCTATCCTGAGCTATTTCTGTGGTCATGCTGCTATAGGCTTATGCTTCTGGAGGACAAATTGAGAACTTCTCCTCCTGTTACATTCTCCTACTGCTCTCCAATTCTGCAGTTTGCTGTTATTCCACCTTTATGCTCTCTGATGGTATGTTTAAGGTGGTTGTCCTCGTTGTCCTGCTGCAAGGTGAAGCTCCACTACAGTCTCAAGTCTTCTGCAGCCTCTAGCAGGTTTCCTTCCAGGACTGTCGGATATTTAGCTCCATCCATCTTAAGGTCCAGGTTTGGTGAGCCTCGGCTAACAGATTGGGAGAATACAGCGCGGTCTGAAGAGCCTCAATTCGGATTTATCTTCAGTTCCAGCTCCCCACTACTTCTGATGCCAACTTCCAGCAGGATAATGGACCATGTCACACAGGATAAATCTTCTCCATCTGCTTTCAATGAGTTCAAGGTACTTCAACAGCCTCAACCAATCAGATTTCATCCAACAGAGCACCTGTGGGATGTGGCGGAACATTATGGATGTGTGGCCCACAGATGTTCTTTATATTCACTAACATTGTAGGTTTCCATTCTGAACAATGGAGGATTTTTAATCTCCTAGTGGTGCTTTTGGCTCTGCTCTGTGGGAGTTAGTGAATGGTTGTGTTCATTATGTAGCGAGTAAATAAAACTACAGCCAGAAATGCAACATGTCATCCCTGAGCAACCTTTCAAATGTTTTAGCTCGTTTTAATAATTCATTTTCCTGACAGTGCACAGTTTGCAGACTGAATGGAGCTAGTTTGTAACTGTTAAGCTCTATATTTGTTGGCTCCCTAATCAGCCCAAATATGCCAAAAGTATTATGCAGAAATTTGGATTTGCTTAGTCCCTTTATGCCTTTAATTTAACTACATTTTATTTTTTGGAAGAATACCTCTACCGTTGCAGTACCTCACAGCCAGCAGGTGGCACTGTCATCCCACGATATATTCCACAATAGTAGAGGATTCTACAGTGAACAGTGCTGTTTTCTTTCTTTGTGGTTATATTTTGTGTTCTGTGGACAAAACCTTCCTACTATCAGCTTCAACATCAGAAGTGGCAGCTGCAAATAAAGCGGCAACTTCCCTAGTCGCATTGTTAGATTAAAACATGCCAGCGTACACAGTCGCGCTCGCTTCAGATCTTTAATGACATCACATCTCCATAGAAATTCACAGTTTGTGATCGGCCGATCTCGTCTCCCTCAGAGAGTCTGTACAATCACATGTGGCATTTCTGAGGCATTTTCCTCTGTCTGGAAATTCAGTCTTTCTGTCTGTTTGTGTGTTAGTATATCTGTATATGCTGGCGAATGCGGGGATGTGGGCTGAACCTGCATGAGCACATCCATAGTCTGGCAGTGGGGAACAATGCTTACCCTGACCCTTCTTCAGGTCAACAGTTCATGTCGAATCTTCTCTCGAGTGAAAAGGCCAAGGCCTTGTACTTTTCAACAACTACTCTCCGTTGGATTTCTCAGTGAGCTGTCATGTTTTTTTGTTTGTTTTGTTTTGTGACCCGGCTTGTCAAAGAGTCACTCGGTCCACTTTCATCAGCCGATCCAGTCCTGCTTCCTGCTGAGAACGAGCTGCAAACCTTCGTCCCCTCAGACCAAGTGTGACGTAGTCATTCCAGAGTCTACCCACCATCATCTGGGGAGGTACTCCTGTGGAAGACCACTAAAGTTCCTGCTCTGAAGCGCCTGGTCAACCGTGAGAATGAAGGAGTCGATCATGCGCCTCATGTCAGGAGTGAACGGGTCAAAGGAGGGCCTCTGGGCCCCGGGACGCTTGAAGTGTCCGTCCTGGTTGCTCTGCGCGCACAGTAGCCTCTCCTCGGTGATGGAGACGTTTAGAAAAGCAGCGACCAGTCGCAGCTGGGGGAACAGGGCTCTCTGCAGCTCCTCGTAGTGCACCACCAGGAGGCGCTGTCCAAACTTCAGCCAGCTCAGAGCGTGGGAGGCCCACCAGGGGGCGTAGCTGGAGACAAATTCTGGCCACTCTGCAGATAGAAGCAGAGAGGATAGATGGTTATTTCCTGGTAATTACTAGATTATATTTTAATGTGCCTTCATCAAAAAGATCTTCTTACATTAATGTTTAAAGACAAACAGCTCAAAGTCTGGTGATTATCCAGACTTTGATAATTATCCATTATCCTGGAGAGTGGACAGAACTAAGTGGGTGTGTGTTTGAGTTTCAGTTTGTTTGAAGAGGCAGAAAGGAAGCAGAACACAAGCTGGCTAATGCACAAAAATACTTTAATCAATAGCAACCATGTTATTAAATCATCACTCCTCCTAATATCAATTTCAACTCTTTTTTTTGGGGACTAAACGGTCTATAAAGATAAAAATGATTCAGCCTAGCAGGCGGAGAATAATATGAATGTCAACCATGCACACACACACTCATGGCTCAGGTCATGCAGAAGACTGCTGTGAGATTTCAAAGCGTAAACTGAAAGCACTAAGCAGACTAGAATGAGCCAACATCATTCAGGACTTGGTTCATAAGTTCATTTTAAGACCTGCTGATAAAAGTTCTTAAAACATAAGTTGTTTATTGTTCTATAGTTTAAGACAGACAGGAAAATGAAAATATTTGAAGTCCCAAACTCATCAGTTTAGCTTTAGCTGTTTTATCTGACAAATTTTGACCTGTCCAGCCCGCTCCTGCACACCGGTTGTGTGTAGTTGGTCCGTGTTCAGTGGTTCTGAATGTCTGTGCACTTCTGAAATATTGCTGAGGAGGACTTTCTGTTTCACACGATGAAGAAACCTTCAGTTTGAACTCTTTGAGAAAGCAAAGTCCTTGACCTTCTGAGCAAAGTACCCTTCAGAGAAGACGTGTGTGACTGTGAAATCGTTTCCACCTTTTTATTAAAAGTAAACTAATAGTGTAAACCAAATAATATACTGATTTCTCTAGCAGGCTATTGTAGTGACAAACCTTTTTAGTAATAGTAAAAAAAAAGGATTTGTTTTCTATTTTAGAACAGCTTTTCATACATATCATGTCTAGAAAGGGTGGTGTTTTTTGGTGGTCTTAAGAAGGTAACAAAATGGGGTGTGTGTGTGTGTGTGACCGTGAAAGCTTGCCTCACTGTAAATAAAGCGAATGCGTGACAATAGAATCCTTCAGCAGAGCCGTAAAGCACTCGACCTTGAGGCACACCGTTACCTTTGCTGTCCCACTGCGCCTCGGTGGCGTGGCCCAGATGTCCGGCACACTTGCGGTTGAATTCAGCTATTAGAGAGCGGTAAGGATTTCGAATCAGCAAGATTGCAGAATCGAACATCTCGATTTCTTTCTGGCCACTTTCGTGCGTCTTCACACAGATGCTGCGGCCGCTCTTCCAGTAATCCTTCTCCCCTTTGAAGCCTGGGACCGGAGAAGAAAATCGATCAGACAAAATGTGACTGAGAAACATTTCAGCCGCGCGGTTTCCCTCAGCCGCGCTCTTTCCTACCTCTGTTGTAGAGACTGCCATCGAAATAGAAGCTGCCGGTGTAGTAGCCGGTCACGAGTTCAATCAGGTGTCGGACCCAGGTGTTGCCCGCGCCCGGAAAACTGGAGAGCGCCACCAGGGAGGAGGATCTCTGAGGCAGAAACATTCTCTCTTTGCACCTGGAATCTGCAAGAAAACGTTATTTTCTTTTATTCTGCGAACTGTCAGCTGTGTTCCCAGCAGATGAGCGTCATTGAGGAAGCTGAGAGCCCAAAATGGAGTCATTTCCAGGACAACTTAGACACAAAAGCTGGTGTGACACTAACTGCAGCGTGACTGTGAGAGCTCTGAAATGGATCCGAGTCGAGATTTCAGGAAATATGGAGAGGGAAAAGGGGCTTTCAAGTGCAATTTCCTACTCTGTCATTCACTAAGTGGCGTTCCCCAGAGAAACCAACACAGGGTTCAGACACAGTGTCATGGTATGGACTGCTTTTATCACAGGCTATTCTCCTCAGATAAAACAGAGTGTTAAGCTTTCACTGAGCGGCGTGATTAGCAAAAAGCCCTGACGACGCAGACGGCTGGGGCCAGAAAACATTCGGCTATTTATTACGCTGCAGGAACGTTTTAGTTTCTTTCTCTGCTCACCTACAGCTGCCCGACATGTGTGGAAGAGAGATTCTCACCGAGGACGGGAGTGTGATACACCTGGTAGTGGCCGCTCTCTGGCGGTGCCATGGACCCGGATGTTGCCGTGCGGTTCAGGGCGCCGCTGTCGGCGCACTGCTGCTTGTCCGCCTGCTGGTTGATGTTGAAGAGAGACGACGTCCACGTGCAGAAACAGTGGGGTCTCTTAAACACAGCCAGGGGGAGCTCCTGAAAACATTCACAATTACAAATGACTTGTCAAATTTTTAAACCTTGATGATTTTTTTCTCTCCCACATTCTGTCATGTTACAGGCTTTTTTTAATGTTGTGAGAGTGGATGAAAAATAAACAAACATTTAAACATTTTTACAGTTGAAAATCTGAAAAGTACGGCTTGGATTTGAACTGAACCTGCCTGGAGGCCCAGAGAAGCGAATGACTTTAAACTGGTATAAAGGCGATCGATCGATTGATCGATAGATAGATGTGTAATTTATTGTCCCCAAGGGAAAATTTGTCTTGGACATTGTACGCTAAGCAAAGCAGCATTTATAATTTACACTACAAACAATGAAAGTCAATAAAAACATCACAGTAAAATCATAAACGCACGTTGCTCAATAGGCAACAAACACAAACTGCAAATTCCCACATACTTCTGTATAGTAGTAGGGAGCGGTGGAGAAACGTTAAGCAGAGTTGGGTTTGAAAGCAATATCTCAACCTACCAAAGCGCAGCCACCTGAACCGACAGGTCGGTCAAAGAGAGCAATAATCTGGTCACTCTGGATTAGCAGCAGAGATCCACAGCGGAGGTCAGATGCTGAATTTGTTCGTCAAAAAACAGGATTCTTTGTGTGGCACATCACCTCAACAACTCCATCATCACAGTGAAACATGATGGCAGAATGAAGCTTTTGTTCAGTAGGGATGCTGGCAGCTGATTGGAGGATGGAGAGAGCTCAACATAGAATAGCAGACAGGAGGCTTAACTAGCAACAGGGTCAGATTTATTTGTTGGAACGGCCCAATCAAAGTCTACAGCTAAATCCAAAAGAACATCTTTGGCAAAATTTGGATGCTGATATTCTCCATCTAATCAGAGCGTGACCGACGCTGCATGGAATAATGTTTACAGCTGGTTGACACCCAAACAGATATTTGGTAAAAAAGTGAGACGCTATTTATACGAGGCACTGAATTCCCCACGCTGTGTCCTCTGACTCTTTCTGTTCCAGTCGGTTTCATCACATCTCCAATCCACCCTTCATTTTTCCTCGTGACGTTTTCTCACTCTTCCAGCTCCAGAAGGTGAGAACTTCCAGTGCCGGGGCTCGGAGATGCTGCGGGGATCTTCTTCTCACTCCGGTTATGCATGCCTGCACTCAGACTATGCGACGAGAATTAATCACGTTGCTGTCAACAGCATGCTGCTTTTCTCTCCCCCTACCCTCTCCCCCTTTTTTTTCAGCAGAGCTGCAGCCGCTAAGCCTTTAGAGCAGAACTCCGAGAATTCTCATTAAAAGCACATTAAAGCTTTAATATTCAGCAGAATTCAAAGAGCCGTGTTCTCCCACATGTGATCCGGCAGCCCTCTGAGCCGGCCTCTGTTCCACTGCTGGGTGCGCTAAATTAATCATCAAGCCTATCCCTCTTTCTGAGCAGGGAAGCCAACCTTATCGGTGCACGTCTCGATGCAGGACTGAGTGGTGAGGTTGGGCTGAACGGAGTGGATCGGGAAGGCGCCGACGGTGCTGTTCGTCAGCTTGAAGCAGCCGCGGTGGTGAACGTTTCTGACTGGAGGGAAGCAGAAACACACGACAAGAGGGGGGAGGGAATGAATAGCTGTGTGTACGAGTTGCTGAATAACAACAAGCTGAAATAGAAATTTCTCTTCACAGGGTAATTTGTTGGGTTTTTTTTCTCTCGCTCTGACAAGATTCCATGAGTAGACGTTCAGAAACAAGAAGTGGAGACTCTAATCTGTCGGCTGAATCTCTGCAGACTGTGTAACACATTCACAGCTCGGCTGCTGATCTCCGGAGAGAATGAAGCTTCCGATTGGAAATGCTAACGCTGTTTATGATTATGATTATTTACAGCGGTTGCCCTTGCCCGGGTCAGGAAGGAAGTGCACGTCTTTATGGAACTAATATTGCAAGATTAAATCATGGGGCATGAAGTAGCACACACCTCAAAAACTCTTCCCTATTTTCTCACAATAAACCTCCACAAACCTTCATGTTTTTACTACGATTATATCCGTAGTAAAAACATGAAGGTTTTTACTACTTTTATCATCCAATATGATAAAAGATTCATATTGGATGTTTTGTTCTATGTCCTTTATGCTTTTTTTTATACGTAAAAAGGATAAAGTACCAAACAATCATGAAGAGGAAGAAAAACTACATACTCTTTAAAATGATAAAAAGGCTCAATATTGACGTTTTGAGCCTTCATAGAAGAAACATATTCCATGAAAATGAAAAATAAATAAATAAATAATACACCATTCTGGTATAAATAATAATGGTAGAGATGCTTCTGAGCAAATCATCTCTACCATGAAAAACGGTGATGGCAGTATCATGCTGTGGTGAACAGGTTAGCTCCTCAAAGATGGTGGCAGGATGGATGCACTGCAAAAAAGCAACAAAAAAAAACATACACACAAAATCTTACCAAATATTTTTTTTTGGTCTGGTTTCTAGTCCAAATATCTCGGTACACTTGAAATGAGACAAAACTACCATACTGGTAACTTTTCAGCGATACATAAGAGCCTGTTTTAAGCCAGTGATTCCTTAATTGTTTTAAGTCAATCTGCTAGTTCCACCGGCAGATTGTTTTATTTATAACAAGCTATTTTTCCCGTGTTATATGTGAAATAATCTGCCAGTGAAACTAGAACCCTTTATTTATCTGTACCTGCCTCCGTAGAGCATCTTCTCTATTCATAGCGTCTTTGTGCTCCCTGTGAAACATTTGTGCCACATTTATTTGCGTCTACCAACTTCTGTTTAAGTCAAACACAACTTGCAAAGTTTAGATTTTGAACTTAAATGTGTGAGTTTCGGAAACATAAACGTACAGCACGTTTTATTAGCTTTGTCATATTTCCAAGAGTTGAGTAAACGAGGTTTTTTAAGTTAGCGCTTAAAAAAACTGAAAGAAGAAAAAAGCAGGGGTGGGAACTATTTCCCAGGGTGCTTAGCAGCAGATTTTTCTATCTTGTGTTGCAACGTGAGCGAGATGGAAGTGTGTTACAGGGCTCTTGTGTTCAATGACAGTGAATATTCATTTAAAACAATAATCAGTTTGCAATGGTTGAGGATAAACTCTTCACATATTGCTTGACTTCTGATTTCTGAGCTGCATTCAGTGAGTTTTTTTTAATGTTTCATCAGAGATTTTGTCTGTGCCATCATTTCTTTTAACTTCATTTATATTAACTTGATACTGCAAAAATAATATGGAAATATGTGCTTTTTTAACTAGGTGAGGATAGTTTACTTGCACAATGTGAAATAATTATTTGTCTTAAGTTGCAGTGTTAATACAACTCTTAATTCAAGATTTATCAGTCATGGGAGCTAAAAAAAACAAACAAACAAACAAAATGTTTAGACAACTCCTCTGTTGATGTTAAATCAAATTGAACTTTAATTCTGAATTAAAACCAAAACAAATTTCTAGTTGACTTTACTTGCACTGGCAGCGGGTGAACCTTCATTTTCAAGTTAAATCATCTTCAAATGTTTTACAGTGTAGAGTTTTACCTGCATCGTTTACAGAGCGTTCAAAATGGGCTTCAACATAAATGTTGTACTTTATAATGGTATTGAGAATCCGCTGTAACTGAAATGAAAGTGAAAAAGGAGAACATCTCGGTTGTCACTTTGTTGTTTTATTGACGATTTCATTATCAAAACTTATTTTTCTCATAAACCTGTTTCTATCTGTGATGCCGTGAAGAACTTTGATTTGCTGAGTTTGTTGTTAATGTGCTTCAATAATAAACGTTTTTTTATATATATACATTTATATATATATAGTACCCCACCAGGGGGTCTTTTTGTGGGCTCTAGTGTCCCTTATCTTTTGAAAATAGGCTGACAGGAAAGGGGGAAGGAAGACATGCGGCAAATGTCGCCGGGTCTGGGAGTTAAACCCATGACGGCAGGACTCAAGGCTTCCAAGCATGGGTCGCACTACCCCCTACGCCACCACAGCAAGCCCCTTCAAAAATAAACTTTGAACTGAGCTGAAATAAAGGCAGAGTCATTTTGTTGAGTGAACATGCAACTCAGATAGCATGAAGTCAGTTTGAAAGACTTCTTTATTCATCCATGGGAAGTTGCCAGTCTCTGGGAGACAAACACCGTTTTGCAATTTGTTTTATTTTATTTTTAAATACAGTACAGACCAAAAGTTTGGACACACCTTTCTAATTCAATGGGTTTTCTTTATTTTCATGACTATTTATAAGGCAAGAAATCCCACTTATTAACCTGACAGGGCACACCTATGAAGTGAAAACCATTTCAGGTGACTACCTCTTGAAGCTCATCAAGAAAATGCAGAGTGTGTGCAAAGCAGTAATCACAGCAAAAGGTTGCTACTTTGAAGAAACTAGAATATAAGGGATATTTTCAGTTGTTTTACACTTTTTTGTTTAGTGCATATTTCCACATGTGTTATTCATAGATTTGATGCCTTCAGTGTGAATCTACAATGTCAATAGTCATGAAAATAAAGGAAACTCATTGAATTAAAAGGTCTGTCCAAACTTTTGGTCTGTACTATTACATATGTTGTTTTTAAGTAAATGGTACAAGAAGAAATGACTTGAAAGCCTAATGATGGGAGCCAAGCTATTTGTTTTCATTTATCTGCAAACAGAAATCATCAGCAGCGGCTCACCCGAATAAACAGAATGTTGGTTTAAAAACTTGAACCTCAGACCATTTCTAATCTTGTCCTCAGGCTGCGCCACACACGCAGATGTCTTACTTTTAGGTTTTCGGTGCGTTTCTTGAACATCACTGTGAAAAAGCAGTTAGCATTTACAATGACCGCGCTTACAAATGTGGCTCGGAAAGAGACGGCAGCAGCTTGATGCTTTCTGCATTTGTAGCCGCAGCTGAGAGGGCTGATGACAGCTCCCCGACGGCCGTCTCACTAATACGGAGAGCTTTCTGGAATGTGGCTCTCCCAGGTGTGCGTCAGACACATATAATGACTGTCAGAGCAGTGATGGAGGGTCCTGTCACCTATCCGCCAGGGTAAAAAAAATTTTTTTAATGCGGACATTTTCAGCCTCAGTGCAGGCTGGGATGTTAGAAAAACAGATTGAAAATATATATGTTTTAAAAGATTATGATTTTAAGCTGCAGAAGGCAGGTATGTTTTGAGCGTCCCAGCTCTTCTACAGACAGCTTTTGACCATCCTTATCGGCTCACAGTATCGTCACTCGGTTTTTTGTGCTGTAATACAAATCTTTTTAGTGTGGCTTGCAAATTAACATCCATTGTTTCAAAATTTGTATCTTCCATTCGGTCGTAAAACACTACAATGAAGACTTTACTGCAAAAACACAAAATCTTAGTATTTAAAAGTATTTTTGATCTAGTTTCTGTGGCAAATGTCTCATTGGACTTTATAGATGCTTTTCCCCCCCTTTTTCTTATTTATTTTTACAGAATTTGAACCAAAACATGCTAAAACTCTGCTACTTGATCAATTTTGGGTAGAGCATATTTACAGGCAAAGGTTCTTTTTAATCTAAATTGCAAAATGCAAATATATTTTTTAACAGTTTCAACTTAATCACAGCTATGACTGTGTTCTTTGAGAAAAATAGTCTTTCTTTGAGTCTGTAGCTACGATATTTCCCTTTTGTTATGATTGCTGACTTCAAACTGTGTTTGATGTTGTAAAATTGCTAATTATTGTGCAGATAGTGGCATATACTGAGTTAAGCCCTCACACTCTAAGACTTTAACACGTGCTTAAATGCCAGGTCAGATTATCGGTTTTTATGCTTGGCTGCCTGTGCAACAGTGTGACATAACTCAGGGAAATTAAATCAGATTTAATCCCTACAAACAAAATCATCATGACGTCAAAACCCTGTGTCATGGTGCCAGCTCTACATCAAAAACACACACATTAAAATTGAAAAAGAGCGCACACACGCACACGCCTGCACACACACACCAATTTCTTGGCCCCACTGGTAAAGATGTCTGAAAGCCGTAAAATAAATTCCTCCTTTACTGCAGCAGCAGCATAATGTCATACTGAGAAATTCAGAAAGAAATCCAACAATTAATGTGCGTACATTAACTTAGTGTGGGAAAATATAACATATTGCTTAAAAGAATACATGACAAAATCACTGGTGGTGCAACAACTGGCAAATTTAAATGTTTAAAAGTTTAGTTCCAGGATCTATTCACCTATTTTACCATCTTGTAGTCTTCTACTGGGACTGGAACTGTCTGCTATGGCACACTATGGAGCATGGTGGAGAACCTGTGATGCTGTGGGCTTGATTCTCCTTCAAATGCAAGAACTGCTGAAGAACTGGAAATTGGTAATCATGGGGTAGAACAACAGGAAAATGATTCCAAACATCTCCAAATCAGAAAAGGTTTATAGATTCAGTTCTGGTTTGTATGAATTAGGTGCTCAGGAGGAAATAATTTCTCAAACATGCATGGAAGAATATATATTTTAAACTAACACAGTTTGAAATATGAGGATTGCAATAAATATATGAGACTCAATAGACACAAATAGAGAAATAAAATCAAGATATTGTGCTGTGCATGTCTGAGGAATTGCTAGCCAACAGAATTTCTCAGACCAGATGTGCTGCATATGTTTCCATGTCAACAGCTTGCATCCCTTCCTATAGCTTCAGAATGGAGCTGGTCCTGTTATTGCTGCTCTCGCCCGCATTAATAGCAGAGCGCTGTGCTCCCTGAGGGGAGTGGACTCACATTTTCTGTGACCTGGCAGCTGCTCCTCCACCTTGTAAATGGAGAGACGGCCCACGCCGCCACAGGGAGACCCCCTCTCGCCCCGGCACACCAGGCTGCAGTCCTCCTCCGGAGCCTGCGGGCTGCTGATCCGGTTCCCACAGTGACATTCAGCGCCGTATTCCAGGCCTGCAAACTGGTATCCACTAATCACACACACACACACACACACACACGAAAGCACAGTTATTTCCCTAGCCAAAGGCATTTCATAACCTCAGACTCTTCCCCTCAGGCTAAGTCATCCCGCAGGAGAACATTAGGTAAGATTTCACACTTATCATTTAATTCAGACGTCCCTGTAATAAATATATCACATCCCCTGACATGGTTGTCAGTGTTTCTGCTCATGTTCTCATCTGACTGCGTAATGTCCTCTTCTGCATGAGCTGCAGTCACCTCTGATCTGCGGCCCGTGACTCATCCTCCTTGGTCTACTTTCATCCTTCCTCTTTGGGAAAGCAGAGCCCTCATGAAAACTGACCTTTTCATCTGCTTCCTTTAAAGCTTCCTCGTAAATTGCCTTGCCATTTTTTTTTTTACTTTAGTTCATCTCTGTAATTGGCCCGCTCAGGTACACACAGCCTGACCGCTCCCTTTGCGGACTCCGGGTTGGTTGGCAGAAACGTGACGACCGGCTCGATGTGTGTTTTCACACCTGATAATCAGGTAGACTGATTACATTTGTTCAGCTGGTGCAGCTTAAAACCAAACCCTTAGAAAAACCTGCTCACCTCCTCACATATGGGGGCGCATATGTGATTAGTCGAGTAATGACCTCATAGAGGTCATTACTCGACTTTGCCCTTGAAAGTGGCTCCAGGTTTGTTTGAAGGTCATGCGGCGCCACGCGTGCTGACCCCACTCCGCCTCATTGTCAAAGTAGCAGAGCTTCAGAAAAAGCATTTCTAAAGACTGATATGTTCTCTCTAACCGCAGTGGTCGGCTCATTAGGCTTCCCACAGTAACAGACCGAACCGCAGGCCCAACATCCCCAACCCCTCTCGTTTTTTTCTTTTTAAATTCCCCCAGACACCTGGCTGGAAACACAGGGGCCATTCATGGTGGAGACAGGGATCCTAAAGCTTTCCTTACACAACGGGCCCTCTGTGGGCCCCTCCACAGGGATTACCTTTCCGAGCAGGTGTCCTGACACAGGGAGCTGGTCATTTTGCGCAGGTCATAAAGCATGGTTCCGCCCAGGGCTCGATCGCTGGCGTTATGCAGGAAGCAGCCCATGTAGGTTCCTGCATGGGTCAAAAATAAAAGCAAACAAAGCTCAGTCAGAAGGAACTGACTGAGCAGTCAGAGTATATTGGTGTTGTTTTGTGTTTGTTTTCTTTTTTACTCCATTTTCATTTGGTTCCCTGCACATCCTCACAACTAAAGCCTAAATTCAACATGCAATGGAATCTAATAGCCACTATAAAGTACAGAAATGCTCCGGGCAGAACTGAACTGAGTTGAGTTGAAATAAGTTAAAACAATTTGTAGATTTATCCCCAGATGATTTGGTTTCCAAACCACAAAAAGGCCGCAGAGCCGACTTGTGAGTCCGAGTGACGGTTGATGACACAAGCATTTAGTTCAGCTCAGTTACATGAAGAGGAGTAAAAGGTTAATACAGAAATCGTCAGTACTGTAAACACAGAATAAAATGATTAGAGATGCATTCAAAACTTTTCTATATATAATTCAACTCAATTATATTGTATTATATTTAATTTAATTTCAAAAATACTTTATTTTATTTTTTGATTTACTCAAATCCAAGTGGAAAACTCGGTGGATGTTGACCCTGCGGAAAGCAGGATCTCCACTAGCAGTCAGTCTTTCAACGAATCTGAAGACCCCTCTGACTCTTGCAGTATGACAGCTTTATGACTGTCATGACATGCTAAGAGCAAAGATGATATTTCACTGGAGCACATCCTGCATGACATCATCAGTTGTAGCTAGAGACCCATTTGTTTTTGCTGCTTCTCTTTGTATCGCTCTCTGCCTCCACCACCTGCAGATTCATCTCCTTTGCTTTGCCCACATTCAAGATAAGATGATTTTTCCCGCACCAATTGGTCCACCAGATCTCTGTAGTCTCTGATATCTGTAAAGTCAACCGGAGTCATCATTCAGTTTTTAACGTCCCGTTGTCCCAAAGTTTATGTCTTTTTATTTTAGGGTAATCTTATTCCATTTAAAGGAAGACAGGTGAGAACCTGGGAAGATTTAATGGTGAAAACGAGTGAGACTTCACCTATTCATTTCTCTTTTTTTCCAGCTGTGTTGGAAAGTGGTTTAATTCTCAATGCTTTGGCTGCTCAGCAATGCCCCCTGCTGTTCAAAAGCTGAAGGCAGCAGGTTGCTCAATAAATGGGCTAATAGGTGGTGTTCTCTTGTTGCATGTGTTGCTTAGTGAGGAGCTGAAGAACAAACACACCTGTGTATTTCTGTGTATTTTAAGCGTGTGTGACTGAAGGAAGAGACATGGACTGAAGGCAGCATCGATTAGGAAACATCTCTCCTCCATTTTCACTCATTATGGGATTTATCTTTCGATCGAGTGTGTTGTACCATGAATTCCAAACCTTTACTTAAATGTATGTTTTTTTCATTAGCTTGCTAAAATAAGGCATAGTTGCTTTATCGTATTTTCATGAGAAATCATACATGATGGCTTCTGTGCATTTTCAGGGTTGTTGCTGGAAACTAATAATGCGAGAGTTTAGAAACACGTTTAATTTGCTCATTACTGAAGCTCTACTAGAGCAAACCTACACAGAGCCACTGCATTTCAACAAGCTTAATATGTGCATTCTGAGTAAAAAGAACCTAAATATAACGTGTGTAACCCCAGATGAACCAGTACTGAGTTTCTATTGGAAGCAGTAGTGGTTACATTATTTTTCATTTTAATATTCTCTTTTGCTCTTGTTCAGAGCTTTGGCTCAAGTCTTTCATCAACAATTTTATATCCTCTGTTACCTTGAAACACATCAGAATCTTCCAGAATGTTTTTTAGAGAGATCAGTGTCCTGGACCTGTTGCTTTGGCAATCCAATCATACATGGATAGATGGTTGTGTTGGATTTCATTCATTTTTGTCTTCAAAAATTAATAACATTTGTGCATCACCCTTGTCCGTTGACCAGTTTCAGGACCCGACCAGAACCCCTCAGTGTAAATTACCTTGAGAAATAATGAGATTTGGTTAAATATAAAAACAGGATTTAATGCCGAAAAATTATCAAATGTTACAAGCCATACATGTCATACAAATGGAGCAGATACAGGGTTACATTCGCTGTTCAGCGCTGGGGCCAAATTTAGCTCACCTTATGGACGCAACCAAGTGAGGCAAAGACTGTAGCGAGTTTAGCTTTTATTCTTCTCTGCCATCTGTAGCCTCCCTAAAGTGTAGCCTAATCTGTGGCAGCAGTCACACATAAACATGGTTATATCAGCTGCAGCTGATATAACCATGTTATATCATGGTTATATGATATAACCATATAAACCTCTTTTATCTGCATGTAAGCAGATAAAAGAGGATAAAAGAGATAGAGGAAAACACAGAATGGATTAATGGATGGATGGATGGATGGATGGATGGGGAGCATTGTTGCATCACATCACATGAGCATTGCACGTGATAATCGGCTGAAGGCGGAGTTTCAGAAAGAGCAGTAGCTTCTTAAAGAGACAGAGGCCCAATTTCAAGGCGTCAAATCAATATTGATAAACAGCTATAGAAGAAACGAAGAGCCCACTGCACTGATCCCCATTGAGAGCCTCACGGTTATTCCGCCAAATGTTGATTTCTGAATTCTTCCTGAGTTAAAACATCAGTGTTGTTGTTTCTATATGAATATGAACTTGCTTTTTCTTTGCATTATTTGAGGTCTGAAAGCACTGCATCTTTTTTTGTCATTTTGAGCATTTCTAATTTTTTGTAAATAAATACTTAATTGTTGCTTGGAATTTCAGAGACGTGTTGTCAGTAGTTCATAGAATAAAAGAACAATGTTCATTTTACTCAAACATAAACCTATAAAAAGTCAAATCAGACAAACTGATCATTTTAAGTGGCTTGTTATTTTGTTTTCAAGAGTTCCACACACAGCATTTTTGTACCAACTGAAGGCAACATAGTTTCCTGACTGTGCTATAAAATGCTTCAGTCCCAGACCCCTGAGTTAAGAGTCGAGCCCCTATCTCTGTCACACACTCTAAAACACACAGTTAGCTGCACTGCAGAGCTGTGAGGCCGATGCAGCCTTTGTGTTTCCACTCAATCATAATAACTGTCCAGCATGTACTGTCAGCCCTAATACTGGCATTATCTGTGTCATGTATGACTGACAAGAGGTAATCAGTATTCCAGTTATTCTTAATTCAAATTATTTTGAAGCTGCACACTTTTCCTGGAACAGAAGCTGCCCATGCAGAAAGAAAGCAGCAACAAATAACGCTCTTTGTCAGGCTAATACGATGCGCCGACAAGATTAAGGCAGCGTATAAAACGTCGCCTGAATTTGGTCTTTGATGTTATCTTTGCTGCATCATCCGCCACTCGGCTGACACATAAAAGCACTCTTTGGGAAAAAGAAAGAAAAAAAACAGCTCCTGTCACCAGAGCAGCATATGCATTGCTTTGTCTTCAGACTTCAATTACATTTTTCCCCGAGGACTACAACTGGTATATTTTTAAGTTCTGTGCTAAAAGTTATTTCACAAACCGTATATTCTGAAGGGATTTGTATTGAGTTTCTGTTGAATAGTGCATGGAAACATACCCTCCAGGTGAGCTCTTTGCTTTAAATTACAATTCCTGAATGTAGCTTGCATAGAACAACAGTTTACGGGTTTCAGTGAAACTGAGGCTTCCTGTTGAAGTTTTCTTTCAGCACAGACTAGACTGTCACCGAATGCTTCAAGGTGGATTTAAAGGGCAATATTCGGTAAAAATCATCTTTTTTCAGCTTTGTATCATGTTATAATGTTATTCTCTCAAAGCAACATACTTGGAGCGTCGCCTTGATTCTGTTATGAATAACTGAGAAATCCTTTAATTGCCTGTGGCAACCATTCAGCTGTGGAAAACACCTGGATGGACCAAGCACCGCCTTTAATGCACAGCGACTCCCCTTTAACTCCCCCACTCAGCTCCTTTAGACTAGCCAGAAGCAATTAGCAAACACTTGGTGGAACTGATCTGCTACTTCTCAGTGCACAGCTAGTAAAAACGTTGTTAAAGGGTAAATAGAGGAGCAATGTTATGATGACTTCCTGAAGGCGGAGTTTCAGAAAGAGCAGGAGTTTTTAAAGAGACAAAGGCCCAATTTCAAGTCGTTAAATTACAAAATCAAATTTCTTTTAAGTCATATTTGATAAATACAGCATTTTTATAACAACTGAAGGTAACAAAGTTGGCTGATAGTGCTATGAAATGTCACTGTATGCCTGGAAAATACATAATACTGCTCTTTTAGAATGTGTTGGAAATGCACTACATGCAGCAGGGCTTGCAGACAAGATGGGAGGAAGCTATGGGCCGTGAAATCTCTGGCTGTCAACCGTCGGCGTATCGAATAAGTGATTCAATCAGGGCCCGACATTCTTTAAAGCACATTCTGCTGGGGGGCTGCTGGAGCAAAGCTGAGTCACCGGCCGCCTGTGGGCCCTGGAGAGTACCAGTGGAGACCGTCAGGAAGCGCTGTGTGACAACATTAAACGGAAGGAGCTACCAGAATCAGTCGAACGAAGAGCGTTTTGAGGCATTGCCCAAGGTGAGAGCCCCTTCTATCCCCTTCAGCTGCACAGAAGGGAAGGTTAGTTCTTTAATCAAAGTGAGGGAGAAGCCCCAGGCGTAGGGGGCTCAGGGCTAATGAAGGGAAGCAGCCTGAATTCATAGACATGATAGAAATGACTGCATGGAGGACTGACATTGCTCGGCCTTTTTAAACACTCAGACAGATGACTATGCTGAGTCGGTCCCTGCAGGACTGGATGGAGGGAGCTAATGATGGGAGGACAGAGGAAAAAGACACATGCCTCTGCCAACTGTGAGAGGTCATCAAATCGAATGAGACTATTGTTAAGTAGCTGCTATCTCACCCAAGAACTAAACAATTTGTAACAGCTTTGCTAAAATGTGATCATATATCCGTTTCTGTTTTGCTACAGCTGTAGAAGGCGATACACGTGTATGTTTAGCTGTATTAAACTTCTGATACGTTGTTTACGTTCCATAGTTTGAGAATCATCCTTGGAAGGCACAAAGTTTCCTCCTGTACACGCTGGACATTTAGCATCAACTAATGGACCTTGGAGGAAGACTGAATCTGTGCCACCTAAAGGAGAAAGGAGCATTTCTGTGCTTCAAGAGCCCACAGTTGTGATCAGATGTTTTATATATTGCCTACCGTTATTCACCTTGGGCATATTTAGCTTTAACAATACTTTCATTCGACAATGAAGTTTGTTTCTGGTAAGAAATGTGACATGACATGCATCTTTCAAAATAATGTAAAATCTCTAGCCATTGAATGTTTTTTTTATTTACTCTTTTTTTAAATTTTTTTTTAGAAAATGTCATTTTGAAAATGAATATTTTACTGCTTTTAAAAATCATGCATGATCAACATAATTTGACTTTGAAAAAAAGAATTACAGAAAAAAAACTTTAATGAGACTGTTATAGCTAATGCTACACAGAAATTGTTTGAAGACGACAAGGTGAATGATTTGGAGCGGTCCAGTCAAAGCCCAGACCTGGGCAGGACCTGAAAAGAGCTGTTCAAAGCTGATCCCCATAAGACCTAGGCCACGACTGTCTTGCAAAAGAGATTTTTAATCTCAATACAATATCCGTAAACTGTGTTGAAAAGATAGAAAACTTACTCATTATTCCATCTAGTAAGTATGAGGAACAGGAGTAAGTAAAACAGCTTGCAACATGATGCCACTGCCTCACCTGGCATTCAGCTAGTATTTTTAGGTTAAATGTCATTGTCATGGAGTCAAATCAAGCTTTTGGACAATTTGGTTCAACTGGATTTTTTTTTACAGCACTTGAAAAATCTATGCAGGCTCAAACATTTGGGCTTTTGTCCAGAAACCCGAGATGTGAGATTTGGAAAACTAGATTTGTGTTGGATGGATGAGGGCTGTTAAATGACAGCTAAGGCTTGGCTGGGTGCCTCATGAACCTCCTGGTTTTGCATCTAATTATTTCTCTGAGAATTATGAGCACTAAGTGAGGAAAAGCTTAATTACACAACTTTGATGCTGCAACACAACGTATGTAAAACTGGAAGTCATTCTTGTCATTTTGTGTTTTAGCTCGAGCAAGTCGTCCTTAACGTCAAATCTTAGCTGTCAGAGCCCGAAGCTACATATCTTAATATTTAACAAACTGGGAGTAGTTTCCTGTTTTTGCTTGTAGTTTAGCCTGATTGGCATTTGAAATACTGAGAACTAATGGAAGATCTGTAGTCTGCACATAGCGATGCCTCCATTTTACCTTGACTGTACATAAGATTTTTGATCACTACATTTTCAGACACTTTTAGACTTCTAAGTATAAATATTTGAAAAAAAAAAGTTGTTTTAATCTATTTTGAATAATTAATACTGTACTGTTTAATGACTAGGATCAACTGGAATATATGTGTAATAGAATTTATTATTTTCTTCTGTAAAGTGCCTTGAGGCAACATTTTTTGTGACTTGGCGCTATACATATAAACTGAACTGAATGAAATTGTTCAAGCGCTCAGGCTGTTTTAGTCTCCTTCAAAACAAACCAAATAATAATAAATAATACTAATTTTGCAAAACTATGTTACTATTTTGGGTCAAACAGAGCAGGCTCTGTAAGCCTAAGGGCTGAGCTCACTTGGTAGAGACAAGTTACAGTTTAATCTCCAGCATATGGAAAATGGTCTGCAATTTTTAAGTTCATGTTGGTTTGCAAATGACTTGTAAATCTATTTCTCATGATCTACACTGGCTGATTCAAATGCAGTTGGACAGATTTATGAATTGCTGCTCACACCTGCTCATAAGTGTTGTCCCAAACAATCTTATCTCATGTATTCACCTCACTGCGTGTCCTTACAGCATGACCAAGAGCCTTTTTGGAGCCGTAGGTGAGAAAATGTTAACATCGTGTGCAAGGTTTAATTAGGAAGGTGAGCTTCAATTTGTTTCGTAGGTGATCTAGAATTGCGCCGCTTATCATGGCAGCATGTCGGAGAAACTCTGTCATGTTGGTTCTGATTTGTTCTTTTTCTACACCTGTTTTGGTGGAGACATTACTTGTTGGCATATGAAAAGAAATGTGGAAGTAAAGTAAATATTGTAAAGTAAAAATTGACTTCTAGAGCAATCATGAGTGGATAGAAGTGACAAAAATGTCCCATAGAGTAGCTTTACATGTTGTTGAACAGCAAAACATAAAGATTGCTTTATGTGTTCAATATAAATTATAACATATCATCAATTATTAGCTGAGATTGTGGACTTATAAAATCAACTTGGGTGCAATAGGCTTATAAAGCTACAAAGCAGCTACACTGTCTGCAGCATGATGAATAGGCAGCTGTGACTTATTTTAATTAAGCTAGCCAAAGAAAATCAGACCCTCAACATAAAACAAGAGCAGAGCTGCACCATTTTCATCCATTAAGCACAAATAACTTGACAAAGAGGGAGATGTTTCTGAAAAACAATAAATAGAGCAGCTTTGTTCTTCGCCAGCAATAAAGGCAAGGTACAATTATTTAATCTGCCAAATTTTCTAAAGAATGAAAGAAGTTGATTGGGAAAAGAAATGGTTCTTCCCTATTTCATACTAACAATTCTAAGCTTTATTCTGTTAGCTCTAAGAACGTAGCAAACGATCAAAGTGGGTGCAATGAACATAACAGATATGCAAAACGTTGTTTATTTTGATTAGAGACTGAGGAAACTGCAAGTAACAAAGGAGGAGTAGTTATTGATTTAACTTCATCATATAAAGTGGATGTGAGTACATGTGTTGTATTAAGAAAGAGCACACAAATGTAAAAACCAGGGTAGAAAACATTTTCAAGAGAACAACTTTATGCTAACAAACAACACCTCGACTGTGAGGTTGCTGACTCACTATACATGCTGTGTTTTATTCTTACTGAGGCTTCCAGCCGTTATTTTTATTTTGCAAAAAGATGGTCACACATACCTTTGTCACATCTCTCTCAAAAAAGCAATTCATTTTCTCAGCCACGGATTCTAAGTTTCCAGGAAAAACTGATTAAATACACCGTTTGTTGCTGTTGCATACTTTATTTTGCAACATCACAAATGATTGCTCCTCGGCTTCAGGCTGAAACCTTGCAGGGCCGTTGGCACCACAGACCTTCATTAGTTCCTTCTCTGCTCACCAGAGGCGTACGAAACTGCAGAGTTTGGTATTGACTGATTGCAATTTTTGTGATGTTTTTGCTGCTGCCTCTTAGCGAGACTCCTTTGAAAAGAAATGGGTGTTTATGCTGGTAAAATAAACATTAAATAAAAAATCAAATTTGTCTGATACCAGCTATAAAGTGGGCCAGTATTGACAATACCGATACTGATACCAATACTTTTTATTATCGAAGTTTGATCATCAGAAATCTAACTGTCAGGTGGTTTTGTGGTTTTTCCTTTGAATTGTTTAGTTAAAACCCAGGACAGAATTTGTACGAAGTTGGTAGATGTCTAAAAAAAATACTTTGATAACATATCAGCGAGATAAAAAATAGAAAATCATAACCAATTTGTGTGTTTTGCATTTTTTCCTTAATACACCTAATCATCTTGCATTTGAGAGCAAATCAAAACAACATCTTTTAGAAATATTAGAGAAACTGCAATACAACAATAAAATACATTTCCAAAGGAAATCTGAAACTTAAGCATCAATTTTACCACGCTAGTATTGATTTGATTCTGATACCAAATTGGGATCGATATTATCAATATTTTGTATCGACTCACCCACCTCTACTGTTCTCTATGCATCCAAAACAGAGCCTTTGCCGGACAGCCGCCTTTGAAACTGAAACAATTCCCAGCTGCAACATTTGTCATCAGTATTAACTCGCTTAGCGATTGAGCAATCACATTCCGTTTTAAGAAAGGATTAAGTGTGCCTCTTTTAAAGAATGAGACAGAAAGGCAAATGTTCCACCAGAGCAAACTCTTTTTGCTCTTAACATTGAACAAAATGGTACAAGCAGTGATAAGCACTGTAATGGATTGGAGGAAATTTGAAAGAGCATGGCAAAATATTTTAAGTCTACTTAGCAAAGAGCACATGCTTGGATTCTATTGCTTTAATCCTCACTGGTATCCATTTTTTCTGTGTATTACTTTGGCTCGCCGAGGCTTTTCCTCCTCTGGTTCTGAGAGGGCCGTTGAGCTCTTTCTGTCGTCTACGAGATCTGGGGCACCACACGTAAAATGTCACATGAATCTATAATGAGGCTCTTCTGACTGTTCTGGGGTCACGCTCATCTCTTTCATACATGTTGAATGAAATCTGCTGTGAGTGCTCTGTGAGCATTGTACTGAGTATAATTCCTCAGCTCCTGGCTATCTGAGATAAGAAGGTACATTACCGAATATATAAAACACTTGTATGTGTCCCTTTATTCATACATAATTCACAGGTGAAAACACCAGCCCAGATCGTCAGCCTTCTGCAGCTGTATGTCAGACAGCAGACGTGCTGCGCTTTCTTTCTCTGAGTTTAAATTAAAAAAAAGAAAAAAAGAAATGCGCTTGAGTTGACTCACACAAAGGCACTGAAAGCCACACATACACAACGGGGCAGGATTTAAGAACAGAAGAGAATCAGAAAATAACTGAAATGGCAATACATATTGCCAATTCAGTAAAGCTGGACAGTCAGTTAAACGTTTTGGAGACAATATGTTTTTCCCCCCATTGAACACTTGATGTCTGCTTCTGCAGCAAAATTGGGTCAGCTCTTCACTCATTTTCTCTAAACACATAGTCTGTCTCATTCATGCCTTCAAGAGGTGGGAATGAACCTGAGAAATGAACCGGTGACCAGAATGAGACAAAACAAAACCCTTTCTCTATGTGTTTCTAAGGTAGCTGGTCTCTCAAATTGCCCTTGGCTTCAAGTTGGGGTGGGTGTGTGTGTGTGTATATAGTTGTTTGTCATGTGGGTCTCGGAGTTGTCCTATGACAATGCAATGACCCTTAGAGATAGGCACCAGTCCCCCCATAACCCTTATTGGACAAGTGAGTATTGATAATGAATGGATGACCAGGGAATACACCACATGGTAGTGCAACCAGGTCAAGGTTTGAATCAACTAAAATTGGTATTAGAATGTTTGTGCTTAAAAAAAGGCAATTACAAACTCTGATTGGTGCATTTCTACTTTTCCATTTTTAGCATTTGATTCAGATCAGATGCAACCAAATACCCTAAACCTATTAGGATGGATTTCAACTGAAATTGGCAGAGCTAGATGGGTGTCATGATGTTGACCGTGATGTTACTGCTAAACTTCAATCAGCTAAGTTGTTGCCTGTTGGCCAAAGTTCATCCGCAGCTTTTCAGCAGCCCACACAACCAGTGACGTTTAATGACACACCAGAAAAACCCCAGAAAGGACAGTTTTCACACGGAGATACGCTGTTTCCAGGCATAACTCTGGCAGCATATTCCGCCCTTCCCCCTTACCTTTGTGTCTGCTGCTCCTGTGCAGAGGCACTTTCTGCTCTGGACTCTCTGGCAGCAGACTGTGAAACCAGCGGCGGTGTAAGTGTTGGACCCCCAGGCCGCGGGAGCCGGGCCAGGTTCGCGACGCTTTGACTCCCCCGCTGGATACGGCCTGAACGACGGCCCATCTGGAACGCGCCCTCATGCCCATGCCCGCCGTCCCAAGGGCAGCGGGAGGCGCGACGAGAGACAGCAGGGGCGGCAGGCTGGGGGGGTTGGGCTGAGCCGCCCGGATGGTGGAACGCTGCAGGAGGAGGATGCTGCCTGCCATCAGGTAGGCGATGCCCAGGCAGAGCAGCAGCATCTGGGCTCTCTTCAAGAGGCAGTGCAGCTTGCTGAGGGGCACCACCATACCTGCTCAGTTCACTGCCTCCCACTTCAGTCAAAGGCCATTAAATGGTTGACCGAGAAGATCCGGAGGAGGACTCCAAAATGTTGCAGAGCGTTGGAGCTTGTGTGTCTATGTTGGTCCATGTTGTTGCCAACAGCAGCAGAAGCAGTGGGAGAATGGATGTGTTGAAATAAAAAAGGTGTGATTTATGAATCCAGAAAGATCCTGAAAATGATGGAGAGAATGACACAAATTAGGGCGATAGACTGAAAATGGGAAAAACACACGTGAAGGATAACATTCTGAACGTTTTAGGTAAAGTCACTGTCTCTTTATTGAGGCCCTTATTAGCAAGAAGTCAATGTTATGATAGAAGCACAAAGCTTAGCAAGTAGAGGCATTTGCACAGGTTTAGCAACAACCATGATTGTTGCTGATGTTTTGACTGTTGGGTTTTCAAAGCTGCAGCTCTGTTTGGGGTTTCTTGTCTGCATTGGTCAGTATCATGGCAGATTCATACAAACATTAAATATTCATAAAATGTTTTTTATATAAACATTTATAACATGTTTGAGACTATAGAATTGGTTTAAAATGGCAGAGATCCACTTTAGTCTCAGAGAACATTGATATAAACAAGCAAGCAGTTCTTTTCCCCCCAAAGACAGTAACTCTACTGCATTTTCACAAATGAATAACAACAAAAGAACCAATGATACTCTTTTAGATCTATTTTTTTTTGTCATTTTCTTTGCATAATTTTCCACAAATAGAAGCATCCCTTAAAGAAAATAATGCATCCATCTTATTTTTCCAAAATGTTTATGTTCGTCTTTATCTTAAAACTCACAGAACAGCAGTAAAATATTTTTTTAAAATGACAATTGTCCTGTAGCAGATGTTTATCAAAAGCCGTCTTTATTCAAATGGTTATGTTACATTCTAAATGAAATTGATGTAGCTGGACTGAGGACAAAACGGTCATCTACTGCTAACAGAACCTCAGCTCAGTTACAGCGAACCATCCCCTTGAAGGATGGTACAAATATTGGTACCTGACATCACAGTGGACCATCAGGGGTCACAGAGTTATGCCTGATCCCTGTATATCAGTGTTGTTGACACATGTATCAACATCCAGGTGATTTAGATTTTTCCAATTGTTCTTGAAATAGAAAGGGGGAAAAAAATCAACTTGTGCTCCATGATTATTCAGCTTCCAAATAAAATCCCTTCACCGAAACGTCATAATATGCGTTTCTGTGGTGAGAGATGTCACTTTCCTACAATGGCTGCAAGAATATATGCGTGATGTTCCCCGCACAATGAAAAAAAACCCCAAAATATAAAAACCCCTGTAGTGATAAAAGCTGTGGGCGCTTATGAAGGGGGGGGAAGGACGGAGCGCGCAGATCAACTCTCATCCTGACAGCGATAAATATAAATGCGATGAGCGACACACACACAGATACACACATGGAGAAGCGGCGCCGATGCTCGATCAGAACCGGTGATCGCAGCAGGCAGCGTTTCGTGCATCCTGGCACTGTGAGGAGGGGAGCGGTGAGGTGAACCCCCGCTGGTCGGGCTGGTGGCCGTCACAAGTCATTATGTCCTTCACATCCACTTCATCCACTTCACATCACATCCAACCGGGGCTCTCCCGACAGAAAGAGGAGGGAGGAGAGGTGAGAGAGGGGGTGCGGCGGTGCTCCCGAGAATAACAGCCCCTAACAGAAGCAACAGTTTGCACGACGATCGAGTCCGGATGTCCAAGTTGTGCTCAACTCTTGTTTTAATTCGCTAATAAAACAGACCGAACTCATGCAAAAAAAAGAAAAAAAAAAAAGAAAGAGAGAGAGAATTAGATTAAGGTTTGATGGCACATGGCGCAGGAGGACAGACAGATCACTTGAGGGAGTGAGCACGCATCAGTCGTTGAAGAAGCCAAGGTCTTCCATTTTAAGCCCCTCTCTGTCACTTTCTCTCTCCCCCTCCACCATTAAGGCTCAGCTTACCTTCCGATCGCTCCTCTCGCACGGCTTTGTTGTCCTGCATGTGAAGGTCCGCTGGGCTGTTTAGTATTTCCCACAGCCGCTGTTATGTAAGGTCTCCATCTCTTTCTCTCTCTCTCACACACACACACACACAAACACACAGGGACTCTGAGAGCGGACGAGCCAGCGCTGCTCTCTGTCGCCCTGAAAAGGCTGCCACGGCAGGCAGAATGCGAGAGGGAGTGTGTGTGTGTTTTGTGTGTCTGCTGTGGAGGAAGAGGAGGAGGAAGAGGAACAGGAGGGGAAAAGGGAGGAGGAGGACGGGGGGTGGGAAGGGGGGTTGTTGGAGCTCAGGCTCATTTACATTGGTGATGTAAACGCGTCACAGCTCCTCCACTGTGCAGACCGGAGAACCGAGTCCAGCAGCCTGCAGCCTGCAGCTCCACCGTGAAACCTGCTGAGCCTCCTTATTCCTGCAAAATAAAGTTTTTTTTTTTGTCGTTTGACTGGTCGCCTTATTCATGGCCTATGATCATATATGGTCGTCTTCACTTAATGCGCTTCATACATTTTCCGTCAGTTATTATTATGCGTGACGTCCGCGTTGCGTTCGAAGCGCGTTTCAGCACCAAGAACAGCGCACCGTCTACCTGCCGCCTGCCCAACAGACAGGACTCTTACTGATGCACTCACAGGTGTCTGCGACGTTCAAGTCCAACCATACTATACTATAACAATAAAAAAAATAGAGATGTTCCACAGAATCATGGGGAACCATTACAATAATCATTAGACCCTCATGAGTCATGCTGGGAATTTTCTTCAAAATGTGATTTCATTTAAATAAGCCTTGTACCAGAACAATTAATGAGATTTTCCTGAGGAGACTGTCATTCGGGAACTCTACCATCTTTACGGATCTATTAGCCAGTTTCATTTTGTGTACTGCACCTTTAAGAAACATTGACGCCGCTGGAACTTTTCACATTTGTCAACCAAAAACGTCGATATAATTTGTTGGAAATGTATGTGATAGACCAACTTTTTGAACGCACCATCCTCCAAGTGAAACAAGGTGGTGGCAGACTGAAAAGTTGATTAGAGGGAGGATGGATGTCAAGTAGAATGAATAGTGGGGAACATGAGAGCTAGTGGGTTAGAGCACTAATGTCCAAAGTCAGTCCTGCAGGCTTTAGTTCTTTACTGGTTCATCAAACCTGAATCAAATTATGGTTCATTAGCAGATACAGCTTCTAGAAAAACACTCAGAGAGAACATACTCAAGAGCAAATAATGCAAATTGGAGGGCAGTAGAAGAAGAGCAGGGTCAGTTGGCTATCTGTAGCCTATAGAGATAACTACAGAGATACCTGTAGCCTATAGCTACAGAGATAGCCTATGGCTGCAGAGATAGCCTATGGCTACAGAGATAGCCTATAGCTACAGAGATAGCCTATAGCTACAGAGATAGCCTATAGCTACAGAAATAGCCTATAGCTACAGAAATAGCCTATGGCTCAGAAAGAGGCATGAGAGAGGTTGACTGCAAATAGATGGGTTTTTAATTTTTTTTTATATTATGTTTGAAAGCAATGTGTCTTTTTCCTTCCATTTTATCATTACGCACTACTTGATGTCAGATTACCACACGAAATACCAAGAACAGGCACTGGAACTGTGGCTGTAAATACACTGGGGAGTTACGCTCCACTACTTTTTGTAAGTAGGGAAAAAAATAGCTGAAAAAGGCTCTGGTTTTCAAGCTTGCGAAACAACCTGGAGGTCGAGCAAACCGAAATGCCCCGCAGCGACTAAAATGCCATTACCTTGCCTCATAACCACAGCGCATTGTGTAAGCCTGTCTGGGTTGGTTATGTTGCCCAGTGGGCGTGAGCCGGAGTAAACTGTTACCTCGCTGTAACCCCCGGTGGGTGTCAGCCGGGTCTCGGGGCTTGCTGCACATCCGGTGTACGAGGAGCGACACGGCCTCCCACGCCGAGCGTACCGAAACTGTTATTATTCCAATCAGCCTTCATACTGCTGGAGCTTGACATTTTGCCCCGTGGCTACGCTGTGGAGTTGCAACCTTTTCTAACTCGACCTCTTTGCATGAACAGCTGCAAGAGGAGCTTATCTGCAGGAGTTCATTGGAAAAGGATGAAGCAAAATCCCCAACAGTATGCCTAGTTTTTTTCTTTCTTTTCTTTTTCTCCCCCCTATTATATTTTCCTCATGTGTCTCTCCTCTCTGCCCCATGCCGGCTTCTCCAGAGGACAGGGCCATCTGTCCCCTGTGTCGCAGTCAATTTAACCCTATTCAGCCCTTTAGATCGGCCGGCGCTCAGACCCTTTTTGCTCAGGCAGGAGGCCTGAGCTGTCAGTCTGCAGTCTAGACAATAGAGCTCCAGCCTTCTCTCTCTCTCTCTGCCTTTCCGTGCCAGCTCACAGACATTGATCACCTCTGACAAGACAGAAACACTTGCTGTTGTCTGTCTGCAGCACAGCCACCTCACTGACTCCTCCGTCCTGTATTCCTTCTCCTCCTCTGTTCTGCGGCAGCGCTCTCCCTCCTGAAACGGCGAGTTGTTATTTGAAGTGGAAGCTCAATGGACTTGGAAAGCATCATCTCAATGCAGCTCCTCGCAGAGCCAAATTGTATTCATTTCAAGCTGAGGGTATACGCTGTAGAGAGAGAAAAAATATTGAAGTTGCATTTAGATTTTTGCGGAACTACAGAAATCTATTTTTGTTGTTGTGTTTTGTCACGCTGCAACTAAAGGCTTCACAGATTTTTTTTTAGGCAATATACCCAAACAAAGAGTTGCACAAGTGTGAAGTGGAAGGAAGATGATTTTTTTTTTTCACAAGTAAAAATCTCCAAAAAGTGTGGAGTGTACATTCAGCCTCCTTATGGCTCACGTGGCAAAATTCAGCAGATTTTCAAACCTGAGAGATCGCACACGTCAGTAAAAGAAAAATAATACAAAATCTTAGTCATAACAGGTTTGGTGTCAAGCTGCACATCACAAACAGACTAATTTTACTCATCAACATTCACATTGCAGACAGAAAATCTCAAACAACCTCTTGAGACCAAACATGAGTTCATGGCCGACTGGGGAGAAGCAATCAGAAACTAATTGAAGTCTTTCATGTTATGTTTCCACCAGCTTTACACATCTAAAGGCAGACAGACAGACTTTTTTGCTAAATACCTCCCAGTCCCAAGTCTATCAGACTGAATAGCAGGCATCAGTTTGAACATCAGCTTTCAACATTCTCAATTTTGCTCAGCCTTGGACTTTGACTGGGCCATTCAAACACATGAACATGACGAGATCAGCTGCTTATTTTGCTTCTCCTTACTTTTACCCCAGTGTACATGTAAAGAGCCATAATCCTCACTAAGACCAAGAAGTTATTATTTCCTCCTTTTTGTGCTAACGTCTTGAAGGCAACTGGAATGGATTTGTCTGGTGTGGCTCTATTTCTCCATCTTCTCTTAATGGGACATTATACCTCCTTAGCAGATTCCGCTTATTCTAGTATTTCTTCATAAACTGCGGAAATATTATTTATGAGCTTTGCTCTGTTTTTCTTTTGATATTTTCTATTACTGTAGGATTTCCATGCTAAAGCTTTGCAAAATGTGTGCAACCCACCCTGCTGCTGCTGACAGATAGTGTTTAGGGAGAAAACGCAATCCTCAGCTGAAAACTCAAGAAACACACACACACCCTGACACACGCACGCATCTGAAATCAATTTGCTTTTGAAAAACGTACATTCGCTCCCCTTTTCCAAAGCTATAATAAACCTTAGATATACAGTCAATGCCTTGCAAATGCATTCATATCCTTTGAACTATTTTTTTTTTTACTTTACAATCAAAAACTTCAATGTGTTTTATAGAGCCTTTATGTGACCAACACAAAGTAGTGCTTAGGCGTGAAGCGAAACCGAAATACAGAAATAAAGGGAAAAGAAAATTAAACATGAGTTTTTTACTAGGTTTTTTCTTTTTTACACAAAAAGGAAATATAATTATGTGCAGTATGCAGTCCAGATGTTCATTTTTAACGTTTTTGAAAACAATGTATCCTTCCCGTCTCGCTTCAGAGCTATGCATGTCTTTGTGTGCATAAAATCCCAATGAAATACGTCAAGGTTTCTGTAACGTCATGTAAAAAAGAAAAGTGTGAACACATTTTCAGCGATCAGGACCTCGGAGGTGATGAAACACCAAAAAGAAGTCTCACCTCTATGAAAACAACTGCCTGTTAGTGAGTAACATTTCCAGCAACGGTCCCATCACAATCTGTTTTAAACCAAATGGAAGCTCCCGTCACTTCTGCTTACCAAAGACTCCCTGTGACCCATGTCCTCACAGATACACGTTCCTGTACTCTCTGGGATCTCTGCTGTCGTTCCCCTGGGCTGCAGTGCCACCACTGCTTCTCTTTTCCTCAGCTCTGCTGTCACATAAGTGCACCATTGTTAGTGCTGACAACATGAAACTCGCCTCCTCTGGACTCACGTTTGGACTCACTCTGCCTCTGCTGACAGATTCCTTTTCTTCCTGTTTCTTTTTTGAGAAAGTTTCCATTGAAACTCCTCCTCCGCGGCGGCTTTGTACTGACACACAGCTTAACTCGGAGTCTCTCCCGGCTCTGGCGCCGTCCGAGCTGCAGTCACTGCGGTGGTACGTCTCTCCTCTGGTCGGGCTCTGGCCCACCTTTCTTGCATGATCTTCCAGGCTCCAAGTGCAGCCTAAATTCTCTCATTTCTCACTCCCTTTGCAGCTCTTCATATGGAATTCTCTTCTTCCTGTGTTGCCAGTCGTACAATGACCTCTGACCCCCTCCCGACAGACTGCACACCTGCACCATATCTCCAGTGTGAAGGTGAAAATTCTGCCCAGCTGAAACATTTTATGCCCACTTTCCCTTCCTCCTTTCCTGTGCACTTTGGCCTCCCGTCTGTTTTTGCCTGAAGTGATACATGGAAGGCAAATTTCATTTTCCTCACATTTCCAAACAAACTTATTCTAAGGCAATGGGATATTTAGGGAGAAGAGGATTCTGTATGAGAGTCTAATGGCTATCATGACATGCTGAAGGCTCAGCTTCCAGGCAGCAGAAAAGATATCCTATGCTAACATGTCCTGAACGACACCATCAATTGTTGCTAATTCATCTCGTTTGCTTTGGTGCCTCCTCTCTTAATCTCTGTGTGGCTTGAGAACAATTTCTAGTCATAATCAGATTAAATTACAAACAGATGGGCTCTATTAACTTCTGAAGGTAATTGGTTTGGACTGGGTTTCAGTATCAAAGTAAAAGTAGTTGAAACCATGTCTCCTTTTCCTTCCACCTTTTCCACTTTACATTCATGAGCCACTCGGATAAAACACAATAAAGTTTGTGGTTGTGTCATGAAAAAAGTCTGTAAATCCCATCAAAGACCCTTTTTTATTAATCCCATATTGGACAGTTTCCACTGACATTGACATGAAGCCATTTAGGATGCGGCTGCCATGGTGACATGATTTCTGCAGTTTCTGCACCACGAGACATGCTAACGAGAGAAGCCGGTTAACGCCCTCCTAATCTGAAGAAAGTCTGAAAACGCCCGGCAGATTTATCTCGTCTGATCCTAATTTTTTGTTTTCTGTTTTTAAATGATTAGCTCAGCAGGAGCATCCGGATACATGAAACACGGCGCTGGATACAGTTTAAGCTGCCTGGCTGCCCTGCTGGAAGCCGAATCAATTATTGACTTGCCAATATATTCAGCACACTCTACTCT
The DNA here is from genome assembly GCF_001444195.1 of Xiphophorus couchianus. Taxonomy (NCBI): domain Eukaryota; kingdom Metazoa; phylum Chordata; class Actinopteri; order Cyprinodontiformes; family Poeciliidae; genus Xiphophorus; species Xiphophorus couchianus. The sequence continues at coordinate 27,397,634 of NC_040238.1, forward strand.
ACAGAAGAGCTGCTACGCCGAAGCAGATCACAGCCTAAAGCGAGATGAGATATGCATGAAGAGTAAGGTGCAATATGAAGCAACAGAGCAAAAGAAGTGAAAGCATGGCACGACGGCAGGAATCAATGTTTTAACACACAAATCATCACATCAAGCTCTCTGACATAAAGAATTGATACAAAGCTTTCGCACAGAAAAGCTGCAGTATTTTTAGACACATTATAAGGAATGTTCACATTAGGTATGCATCTGGGGCACTAATAGATACAGTGCTGCACACAGGTAGGTAAAGTGACTGCATCAGCTCAAACAAGAAGCACCAAAGACTGCTACTTCTTTTTTTTCTTTAACCCATCAAGGTTCCTGCTGTTCTCTGTGTTTTTTTCTTCTTGCTTTCCATTATTTTTGTTTACCAAACATCGGGTCAGAAACTGTAACTGACCTTGTTGGTCAGAGAACAGACTAGCAGGAGCCTCATCATTCTTCTCAGTCGAGCTGCACAGCAATCCGATCAAACTAAACCCGTTTCACAAAGAAATAAGAAACGATCAGACGGTAACAGGTTGCTGCATAATAAGGTTAATGTCAGTGGGTTGCATTTATGTCTGATCTGTCCTTTGTATCTCTACGTTGCCGTGTGACGCACTGGTGACCTGTTCAGGACCTACGGTCCCTTTCACTGACCACTGAAGTAGATTGGCATTGGATTTATTTCTTTTTGATCTCAAATATCACTTTGAGATCCGGGTTATGGGATTTTATTCACAGCCCACTCTTTGTTGACCTTCACATTAGACATTAGTCATGTTGGTGTTATTTTGGGGAGGAAAAACCAAATCCAGCATGCTGGGTCAAACCCATAACCCAACTCTGTCGGGGAAAAACCTTGGCAAAGATCAGTACAACATTCGATTGGCAAAATCAGCAAACTGGGTGGTTTTAGCTAATCAGATAACCCAATCAGAGTTGTTTTAGTAATCACTAACACATAGGATTTATTATTTTACACTAAAGCAAGAAAAAAACTAATAATGTTCAGTATAAAGTTAGAGTGCAAATTTAATGGATTCACTATTAAGTGGCGCCACCATAGCTGATACTATTTTTGAAACCTTTGTTGTTGTCTTTTAAATGTTTTAAATAAGATTTAGTTGAGGAAAATGTGGATGTGCAGTTAGCATCAGCTATTGAACCTTAGCTGTAGTCGAGGTTCTGCCTGTATCAAATCCTTCCAGGTCTTTTGAGAAATGAATTAATTCATTTAAAATGAAGGGGGTTACCGCATCCAATCAGAGCAGAGGCTGCAAGATGCCTTGTTTGTGCAGCTCAGCAGGCCTAGCAAGACAAATAAACCTTCTTTCCAAAGTTTTAATTTTTAAGGCTAAAAGTTCTAAATGCTTGATGAGCTGACAGCCTGTTTGAGCTTAAACGCAGTTTTCAATAATTTACCTCCTGGTTATTTTGATTCTAGCTCGTGTTTCTTCCTTTTTTTTTATTTGGCATTTAGAAGCTCAAGTAACCGCCTTGTCAAAACATAGAATATGAATGTCTGTAATTTCTTTCCTGATCCCAAGACATTGTTCAGAGGTGTACCTGACGGCAGGATCAAACTAAAAGCCCAAAGCACTGCTTGTGATGTTTCTTCTGCTTTGTGTCGTGAGCTCTACCCAACCTGAGAGACCGTCTTTGCCTCATTGTCTGCCATCTGGATGAAAGGATGGATATTCCCTCACGCAATGTAATTTTCTTGGAAGAACTTTGAACTCGCCTTTGAAGGAACAATCCTGCACCTATAATGAGCAGCGAGACGATGTTGGCTTTTCATTGTACCTACATGTTACCTTGGGTTACGTCATTCACACTGCTGCAGGTGGTGTTGCTGTGCTGTAGCGAAATGAGATTTATTTAATCGGCAGCCAGATAAGACATTCTCAACGTCCTGTGTCCAACTTGTCCACTATCCCTTCTCTACACATGTCCAAACTACCTCAGCCAATCTTCTCTATCTTTGTGACTTTGTAACTTTTCAATCTTACTCATTACAGTCACTCCAGCTAAGTAACTTCTTCTTCTTCTATCTTTCTTTAAACTGCACATCATGTCGGTTCTCACTTTCACCTGCCACTCCTGCAGCTATGCTTCTCTCACAAATCCCCCTTCTACACCCAGCACTCTCTGCACTCTCGTCTATGGTGCACTGCCAGGAGATCGCGGGTACTTAAACTCATTCACCTCGCCTTTCAATTTCGGAACTGAAATATGACAGCCAAAAATATGATTCTCATATCTGCTGTAACTCTGCCCACTTTGGGCCAAAAACCCGTGAAGCATATAGTTAGAGGTTCAACCCTGAAAGTGCACACAAGAAAAACATGTCAACTCCAGAAGTGAACATCATGAAATCTAATAAAGGAACAGCGGAACAGCTTGGATCTAAACTCAGGACTTGGAGAAAGACAAGTTTTGCAAACTGCACCAGCGTTAGTCCAATAATTCAAACATTCATAATGTTTGAAAGATTTTTTATTTTTTTGTATTTGGTTTGTTTTTTTTCCAAGCAATTTCTCAGTGTCTGGAAAGAGTACAGATTAAAAAAAAAAAAAAAAAAACTAAGTCATTTCAACCCTTTTCCTTTGCTTTAAGCTGCTTATGGCTGAAAATGTGAGGGAGTGGTTTAGATTTGGAAGGGATTGCAACGTCCCAAGTCAAAGCACCATTATCCAACACCCATGACTTAATCTCTGCCCAGTACTTGACCTTCTGCTTTCAGAAGCCTCGGTCACAGTCTCAGTTAACTCCATTACACTTAAACCAGGAGCTGGGAGCAGAAACTTTTTATGGATAGAGAAGAACGGGGTTGTGCTAAATATGTTCAGTTCTTTAACCAGAGACTGTTGCAGATAGTAGATCCACCAACTTGGGGGGGGGGGGGGGGGGGGGGGGGGGGGGGGGGGGACCCAACCCTCTCTCGTTTTATGTCGGTGATATCACTCAGTTTGGTGTTATTTACGATTCCACACTAATAAAGTTTTTAAAATCATAATTTTGTCATGCCTAAGGAGAAAATGAAAAACTTGCAAAGTCAGTATGTCTTCTGTCTTGATAAAGAATAAATCTGAAATGAAGGCTCAGGATGTCTTTAAGGCCAAGTCAATGAGCTGGTCAATCTTTTCTGCTGAGGGACAAAATGTTAGTGTTCGATCCCTTTTTACACAATTCTGTAAAACAGCATTAAGAACTAAGATTTTCATATATTCAGAGTGTTATAAAAGTATTTCAGTAATTTTGTTTTTAGGTTTTGTAATTGTAACTTCAGATTATTGTAAGAAAACACAATGCAGTGCAGAATCTTTGTCACATTTAGGTCTGGATTTTTAACTGGGCCTGTCAATCACATGACATAAACCAGCATGATGTCATTCTCATGCTTCAGCAGTGGATGGTTTGTTTTGGATAATATGCAGTATTGGTCTTCTAACGTGTACTGTTTTTTTAGCATGTAGGCCAAAGAGTTAAATCTTGACCTCATCTGACACGAAAACCTTCTGCCTCATGTTTGCTGTGTCTTCTACCCATGGACTGTGGCAAACAAACTGCAGACAGAACTCTGCATGGCTTCTTTCAAATTATTGCTTTTTTCTTGCCACTTTTCCATAATAACCAGCTGGGTATAGAGTGCATAAATGTAGATGAATGCTCTCTTTGGCAAGCCAGTCAGTGTAGGTGGGCGGCCATGTCTTTGTAGGTCTGCAGTTGGTCCGTCCTCTTTCCATGACGATCAGAGCTCTGTGGGATGTTCAAAGCTGTGGATATTGTTTTCTAAACTAACGCTGTTAAAACTTTCTCCCTGACCAGTCTGCTGTGTTTATTTTTGTCTCCATGATGCTGTTTGCTCTCTAATATTCTTCCGCAAACCTCTCAGGCTTTCACAGCACAGCTGCATTCATGCTGAGATTAAATTATGTAGGCATGTATACTAATTAAGTGACTTCTGAGAACGTTTATTAAACTGGTGGGATACTCTGTGTTGATGTGTCACGTTGAATCCCACTAAAATATACGCAATGGCAAGTTAAAAGGTTCAGAAGATACAGAGATGTTTTCAAACAACTAGAGATTGGTTTCTTGTTTTCTCTCAGCTCAGTTTACCTGACACAATAATCTGACTCAAATTATTTGCTCTGAGGATTCAGTGGCTATAAAAAGTATTCTCCCCTTTGAAATTCAAACAGGCAGTCAGCTCATCTTTATATTGATCAAAATATGACTTTTTTGTTTGTTTGTTTTACTCAAAACCCTTTCGTGTCAAAATGAAAACTGATCTCTACAAAAATAATGACAAATATAACTAGAACTGCAAGCAGTTTCAACTGGTTCCAAGCCCAACCCAGCAAGTCCTCTCTCTTACATACATCCTGTCAGCCTCTGGGATTGCTGGGGCTCTAAGCATGTCGACTATGACATTTAATAAATGATTGAATAAATATTTACCCCCTTTAAAGTGACTGCCCTAATTCAAATTGGTCCAGTCAATTGGTGCCAGCTGGATGTTGTCCCCCCAAAAAAGAAAGAACAAACCATCATTCCCCTTTTACTTCCTGTCATACTCTTTGTCATTTTCACCAGTAGTAACATCCAGCTGTTAGATCATTAGACATATTTTTGTTGTGTTTCTTTTTTCTATTTTTGTAAAAGAAGACAAACTTTGTTGATCATGACTGATGACCAAGCAATAAAAAAGGTAAAACATTCAAGGGGTGAATATTTTTTATAGGCACTCCAGATATCTTCAAGTGTAAATAGACACAATTATTGTAAACCAAACAATTAAAGTCAACACACACAGAGAGAGAGCAAACCACTAACAGAAAAAGCTCACAGCAATTAAATTTTTAAACTTTTCAATTTCTCTCATTGGTGTTGAAAAAGTGGCACCACAGTATTCATGTGAAATCATGTGAGTCACGCAAAGCGTTGCTCCTCATCTACAAACCGAATGACGTGTTGGCCAGCCACTTTGCTCTTGTTGTTATGTCCATGCCATACGCCCATGATTTAATCTTTGTGTTTCTGAGATAAGCTTCAATATCTGTTGAAGGCACCTAATCGTTATTGGCCTTTATGAAAGATCACAGTTAGCGGTGAGCAGAAATGAGATCGTTCACCTTTGGGCTCATCTTTAGTTTTTGAAAACTCAGGGACTGGTTTTCATGATTTTATTAGTTTGTGTATTTCAAAAAGAAATAAGAAACGGATTTATATCTCAATAAGACATAATTACTTTGTGTGCTCAGGCAGAAAGCAATTTTGGAAGAAATATTAGCATGTCACATAATAAAACGTTTAGAGATCAGATATACTCATTCTTTATTGTGAGAAAATCAGAAGCAAATATGTTGCAGGGAATTTTCAGCTTCTATGGGAATTAAATATTGGTAATATCAAATACAATCTAACCACAATGTTTATGTTAAAGCATATTGACAGCTGATTCAGTCATAAAAAATATTAATTTTAAATAGTCATAATAACAAGAAGCTCACTAAGTATTCATACTTGAATAATATAAAATTTTGCAGTTTGACACAATAGTTTGGACATTTTCAGTTATGTCAGAGGGCAAGTCAATGTATTTTTAGATTATTTATTTAAAAAACATTCGCGTGTCACATTGTTACAGAAACAGGACGCAGTTTTCTACTAAGAAATGATCCAAACAGAGAAATCTTCTGAACCTACTAAGCAAACAAACACATTGCTTCAGACTGTATTTACAGACAGGTTGGTTTGCTTGCAGGTGGGCTGAATGTTCAGGCATACTTCCAGTCTTCATGCCCAACTTGGGAGACAAGCCTGATAAATGGAAAAAAAAGAAGAAACTTATCAAGTTCCCTTCCTGTGGAACCAACTCCCATTTTGTGTCTGTGAGCCAGACATCCTGTGTACTGTTGGATCTTGGCCCGCCACACAATCCTGACCAAACATGCTGCCATGAATAAAGATTGGAATCAGCATGTCCTCCAAGAGCTTCTTCTTCCAGCAATGAAAGCATCATTCGGTAATTAGCTGCAACATTTTTAGTATGAATGAGCAAAAACGCAAACCAGTAGCTTTTGTACTGAGAACCTGCGGGTAGTTTTCAAAGAGCAAACGGAGAAACAAAAGCCAACAAGCTGGGATCAACACCAAACACTAAGAAGACACCATCAGTTAAGATGATGTGGAACATCGTGTCAGAGAGTTTTGAGGAAGAGGGATAAACACTGTAGACATTAACTCGTAATTTGGAAGTATTTCTTAAAATTTTAAAGATGTATCCTTGAAGTAACACCTGTTTAGCTGGACGGGATCGATCTACTGCCGCTAACAAATTAATGTTTTCCTCCAACAGTTTATAGACTCATCCGTGTCTTTCCGTATTTAACACTAAACTAAAGATGCTTTTCCTGCTAATTACTGTTCTCTGTTCATCCCATGGATTTTACTACTGGCCCAGAGTTTACATGGGGACTTGGACCTGGGCCTTCGATGGAGGTTTGCTGATTCAATCAAACACTATGACATTACAATTATACAAGCCACCAAGCATTACTACCACCCAATATAACATGTCCTGGCACTACAGCCCGGACATCAACTTCACTATGCAGCATTCGGGTTAGTAAAGTGGACACATGGATACTGATCTCACTATGCTGTATGCTGTCTGCAAATAAAGACATGGAGAAGACTCCTATCAGGCTTTCTAATGGAGGTTTCCCTCTGATATTCTTTTAATAAATATAATCATCATTATGCAGCAGCAGGATGTTTATGAGGCATGCAGAGAGAGGGAGGGAGGTGAGGGCGTGAGGTACGCAGCACTGTTTATTCACAATAAGGCTACTGATAATTAATCTTGAGGGGCGTTTCGCCTTTTGAGAGCAAATCCTATTGCTATTAAAACAAGAAGGCAATTCCAAACCTCTACACAAAATAAAATACACACATACGCTCAGTTGCTGATTATTTTTTACAGAACCAAATCCATCTTCCTGTCTTTACACAGAAAGACTTCGATGACTCTGTCAGAGAGCTGATCTCTTTGTTTCATTTCCATCCACAAGTCCTCATCTCTGGACACGGATGTCAAGGCCTCAAGTCGCCTCTGTCCTGTCATATTCCTGGCATGTTTTTATGCGTTTGCTGGCAGAGATTGTCTTCTTGACAGTAACAGTGGATATAGAAGTAGTCATGACCAGAGCTGGAGGTCATCTTTGGCTTCTGCAAATGTTCTCAAACGCACCACAACCTGGAAGAGATAACTCAAGTTGGCAAACCTTCTGTTACCCCAAACACCAAGTCGATAACCCCCTCTGCTATAAAATTTGCAATGATCCTGAGAGGCACGAAGCCAGTGGTATGGCTCATAGTTGCTGGACAAAGGTACACCAACAGAGACCAGCTTCTCTTTATGTTGCCCAGTTCTTTACTGACAATCAGTTAGAGGTTTGGATCAATCTAATTTTAATAGCAGACAAATATAATGTGAGTAAAAACAAGAAACAGTTTTCAAGTAGAAAGCTATCCATCCATCCATTTTCTGTACACCCTTGTCCCTAAAGGGTTCGGGAGAGGTAAGTAGAAAACTAAAAAAAAAAACTTTGCTCTGGAACACAGCAGCACAAAACCAGTCTGGAAACAATAACAAAGCCATTTCTGAGGTTTTAAAGGAGTCCAGAAAACCAGATGAATCTACTGACCACCATTATCTACCAATGGAGGAAACATGAACAGTGGTGAACTCTCACAAATTTCTTCAACAGCTGAGTGGACTCATTCAGAAGGTTAGAAAGAAACAAGAATAATATAAGGATAATATGTTCAATAGTCAATACCAACAAAGAGTCTTTGGATAAATGGCTTTATGGCAGAGGTCCAAATCCATTGCTGAACTGATTTATGGTTCTGGCCTTCATGGTGGAATTGACAGAACCCTGAGTTCTGCTCCCTACTATAAAATCTGGAAGGACAATGTCCCGGCATCAGTTTGCGATTACACTCAAGATCTTATTGGTTATACAGCAGTAGAATGATCCAAAGTAGCATGTCCAACTCTCAATGGCCCCAAACATAAACTAAAGGAAGGTTTTGAAAACAGCCTTGTGAAAGTCTGAACATGCTGTCCTTGTGTGAAAACTCTCCAGTATCGACCAAATTAAAAACAGTTTTGCAAGAAGAAAAGTCTTGGTGGATGTAAAACATTAATTTCCACACATTTCAAATGCTTGTCTAAACTGATTTAGAAATCCTTGATCTCTTATTTAAAGGAAATAATCACTGGAATGCTGATACTAAAACGTGTTTTATGATCTGAAACATTTAAGGGAATTTTGGTAAAACAATGAAGACTCCTGCGATATGTTTTCATCACACTGTATTTGAACGTGCAGGTGTTCCTAAAAACTTTAAACTAACAAAGTGTACTTCTTAATAACAGTCAATGAGTTCTGGTGAAGCAGTGAGAGCAGAACGAAGTGAACAGGAAGTGGCACAACGAAGACTGTGGCAAGGAGATAAAGTTTGTGATGCTTGGATTATTAACAGAATCAAAATGATGCATCACTAATGACTAATTGGACAGTTATTATCCTCAGCAGAGCCGCAACATGCAAAATACATGCAGTCAGATGAAGTAAAAAAAAAATCTAAGAAAAGATTTCAGGATGCCAAATGGCGCAGAGTTTGAGACAGAGGAGATGAAACTCTTGGCATCGCCGCTGGCTTTATGAATCCTACCTTTTTGTTTTCGCCGGTGCCAGCAGCTCACTGTGAGCCTTCCCGTCCCGTCTTGGATTGACGTTCCAGTTTGTGGGCAGAGTGTGTGTCTGCAAAGCTAAAACCGTCACTGGCAAGATCTTCCCGCAGATGGCTGCTCTATCTTTCCACTGTTCAGCAAGTTAATAACTCTGCCAAGAACAGTCCTTTCTTTAGACCTAAAATCACATGAAGGATGAACAAAATGGTTTCGATCTGTGCTTCCACAGCCACTACATTTTCTTTCTACTATTTCAGCGTCCTGATATCAGTTTGGGATTTTACTCCCTTTTTCTTATTCATCCTAAATTAAAGCGTGCCTTCTAAAGCATTTTTCAATCGTTTTACATTTGGTTGCAGTTTTCTTTTAATTACATAAAATTTAATTCATCATCTGTCTATCTTCTAGAAAAGGAGTTACATTATTTTGAAAATTATTCACACACAATATTTGTAACATTAAAATTCCTGGAAAAATGATTGAAAAATAATAAAACCTGTTTATACTGAATTTCTGAATGAATCAATTGTGCATTTTAGTCTTTGGAATGACTCAGTTTTCATATTGTTCACTCATTCATTATATACTCCGAAAGTGCGTCTTGTAAAATAAACATGTTTCCACCACAGCTTGCTGTTGTTGATGCGAGGAGCGGCCATATTGAAAGGCAAAGTCAACCTTACGCGACATAATATTTTCTCCTTTTCATATGGGCAACATTATGATGCCATAGCTAACATGAACAGATGGATTACAGCTATTGATACCCATAATCCCTCAAAGTCACTGGCTAATAATAAAGACGATCCTTTCACAGTAAAACGTGCAGCAGCAGTCTGTAGCTCACATAACTGTTTCCTTTTATTCTGCATTACTTGAGATAAAAACTAGTAATAAGACTCAAATCTCAGATCCAGGTTAAATCTCAAGTCTTTAGGGAACCAGTCTGAGTCGAGATGGAAGTTTCAAACTCGAGTCTCCACCTTTGTCTTGCTAAAGACAAAAACATACCACACTGTTCTCATTTTTATTTGTAATCTCCCCCCCTCATAAAGTAGAAAAAAGCTTATGATTGTATTGTCACAATATATGAAAAAGTGGGGTGTAAATACTTCCTTATGCGTTAGCCAGCTATAACACTGTTGAAATACTTTGTCTATTTATCTGTCTCCTCACACCATCACACCGTGCTGCCTTGTTAACCTGGTGCCTACTCACCAGCTCTAAACTCCCGTAGTTCTGACAGGGCTGAGCTCGTCTTAATAAGCTTTACTCTAATTGGCCTTAAACTATCCCTGACAGTGAAATCAATAGCAGATACCTTTGGGCGGCAACTGAACTGTTGTTGCATGCAAAAGTGACGTTTTAGTTTTTGCCTTTTGATTCCTTCCTGATCAGGAGCTCCAACAGTGCGTAAGAGGTCTAAAACATGGAGTCTAAAACAGGAAATCTGTCAGTTTTTCTCTGTAGTCAGAAAATAAAAAATGCAAATAAAATGCGAGGTTTCATCAGTAGCGGTGCAGTCGTCGCCTCCTCCTGTACTCGCGGCCTTGTAAATGCGCTCAGCAACTACGTTTGCCCTTTATTGCGGTTATTCTAAGTTCGCTTTTTCAAAGAACACAATTTGGGATTTATTTTTAGAAGCCAGCCTATTACCCAACGTTTGACCACACTTTTACAATTCAAACTGTGCTACTAGATGAAAAATAAACATGTCCGAATTTTCTTGCCTGTGAATACCGTCGTTCTTTTTCTACTCGTGAGTCAGAGTGCATTTGAAACAGCTGAAAAACGGGATCTGGTTCATGATTTTGTGACCCGTGTTACCCTGCAACCTCGGATAGCTGAGGGTAATATAGCAGGTGATCTTCCCTCAACGTGTGATGCTGCGATATGGAAAAGACAAGACACACACGTTGAGCTCTTTTTAACTTCAACAGGAAGATTTATTCTTCTGGTGATGACCATACCCCATATACAATACTACATATGCAATACTTCATATCAAATACTTCAGGTATCACTGTGTAACTTCAACAAATAACTCTTCGATTCATTACATTAGAAATGACTGCAATATCCCTTTAAACCGAACGAGAATTATTTTAACATGCTCCATCATGAATTTTATTGAATGACAAAATATTTTAGATAGCTTTTAATTCTCCAAACCAATTAGCTTTGTTTTAACTCAAATATCTTGTCCCTTTTCCTCAGACCTTTTATATTTTTAACTGTCAAAACAAAAATATATGAATGTGCTTTTAACTATTTTAATAGCTTTTACAATTTTTATTCTGCACAACATTTACTCATTGAGTTTGACAACATTGTTTCTGTGTTACTGAAATAACCCATAAAGAAAAGACACCAGAAAAATATCTTTTACCATTTCAAAAGTGAAAAATGCAATAGGTTCAAAATTAACTCAATCTCTAGTCCTTCAACTGTTTCTCATCTCAACGTGTACAATGTTCGCTAGCATTAGCATTAGTTAGCCTCCCGAAATACGTCCCGTTTTCTACACAATGTCCATCCAAAGCTGTACAAAGTGGCCCACCAGTTGACTCTCGAGTCTATAACCTCTTAATTCTTGGACACCACATTTATGCATCAACATACATTTTTACTGACCTGCGATATAGAAAAGACGAGACACAAACGTTGAGCTCCTTTTACCTTCAACGGGAAGATTCTTTCTTCTGGTGTGCTCAATCTATTCTTGGTCATTAACGCGTCAGCGCCCCTAGCGGCCATGTGTAGAATTGCACGGACTAACTGAAATAACACTAAAAAACTTATTACGATGAGAAATTAAAGATACAAAATAGAAAATTATGTTGGGGTGCCTAGTTTCTTACTTCTTGGTTTCGTTTACTAACAACTTGTTTTTCACCCCTCTACACCCGCAACATTACAGCAACAAAACAAGCTTTTTGTGTGTGTCGATAGTAAATTGCGTACTTTTAATTACCTGCAACCTCTCCAATTTGATGTTTCGCCAGAATGCTTGCAGATTGTTTTGGTTCTAACCTACAGGACTGACCTGTCCAGGTGCTTATCATTTAAAATGTGCTCAAATCAACATGAGGTGGCAACTTTTTTTTGCCTCTGTGTGCTTGCAGGCAGTGGCGTAGCAAGCTTTTCAAAACTGTGGGGGATGTGAGTAGACGGGTCGAACTGTGAGCTACCTTGACCGGGTCACCCTCTAAAACTCTTCTGTTAAATTTTTAATATAGACATATCTGAAATGCACAATATACATAGGTATGGTTAGCTGAATATTCTGACGCTATAATCAAGTGTTTTGTGTTGGTTGCATGTTTTCTTAAATACAACCATTTTGTTTTGTGATTTTGGTTGATTGGTACCATATTTTGACCACCTAGTGGTTCTATTTCATCCAACCTTGTCATATTTATATTATGTGGGGTGGTAGAGGTGGACCTCCAGTCAGATAAGAGAAAACTGCACTAAGTGGACATGGAGGATAAAAAATTTTAAAAAAGCACCCATCACCCTGAGCAGACCATCAAATCCATAAAATATGCTGGTGGCAGCTTTATGCCGCGGGGATGTTTTACAACAGGAACAGGGAAGCTGATTGGGATTGATGGAAAGGTAAATTGAGCCAAATACAAGGCAATCCGGAGCAAACACCTGTTAGAGGAAGTTAAAGATCGATCAGAAGTTCATCTTACAAAAAAGATCAAAGGACCCCAACAAGCCAGAGCTTAGATCAAAGCATCCTTGTTGGAATGACTTCGCTAAAACCCAGCCCTGGATGTTGTTTATGTTCTGTAGTAAAACCTGAACGCTGATGTTCCCAGATGCTGTCAATTCAATCCGACAGCAGCTACTTTGCAAATAAGAACAGTTAGAAATGTTTCAATCTCCAGCTGTGCAAAGATAGCAATGCTAAAGCCGAAACTTTCAGCTGCAAATGAAGACAAAAGGTATTGACTTTGCGTGCCAGATTTGTGAATCATGATTAAATCATACATTCTTTGAATTTACTTCAGTTACATGTTACTTTTTGTTTGTCTGTCATTGGAATTCATGATCAAATCAAGTGAAATGTTTCCAGGGTGTAAATAAACACACTGTATTTAACACATAATTTAAAGCGGGTCCAGTGGAACATTTTGATGTGATCAGTTTGGTTTAAGCCATTCACCAGAATGGATGTTGAATAGAACAGGATAGATAATGTTTTTGTTTTTTTTCTGTGTTGTTTAGTGTATAAATTAAGCTATAAAAATAATCTCGCTATGCCCAACAACTATTTATTGTTACCATAAATTGATAAAAAAAAAATAAAAAAGGACTGGATTTTCTTTTGGAAATGTTTAGCTGACAATTAATCAGTTAGCTGGCCACACCAGAATCACCAAAAACGCCTGAAAAAGTATACCCACATGAACTGATAATAAACTAAGAAGCAAAAATAATCTAAAAATGAGATCTTTCTGCTACTTTGAATCTCTAATCCCTCTGGTCTTTTCCGCCTTCAGCTGCTCAGGCTTGTGCTCAATGATGTAATCAGTAGGTTTTACTTTTAATGAGGTTTTTTTTTAGGTGTCCGTCTTGTCGATGTAGCTCCGTAGTAGGATAGCCAGTGTAACCCAGGCAATCTCATTATTTGCCAGCTCAAGGTCACTGAACAATCAAGAGATTGACGATGAGCAGGCTTGCTGTTTTTGCCTCAAAGGGATAAACTGGATTAAAGTATTGGGGAGAGCTGGACTGTTAAGGCTTTAGAGATTGCACACTCAATCAGCATGTCTCTACATGCCACCCTTCTTTCAATCTTCCACATGGCAGGATAGGTACACCCTTTATATATATATATACATATATATATATATATATATATATTCATGACTGTGTGCATTATAATACGAAAAAGTATTCAATCGGTTTTTGCATTTTCATGTGTAAATGTTTCAGATCATCAAACTAATTTAATATCAGAGGAAGAGTGAAGTCTTCCAACCATGATTTAATTTATTCAATGAAAAAATAAACCAACTAAACCAACTGGCCTTATGTGAAAAAGTTGTTATCCCATAAACCTATTTTCTGATTGTGGCAGCTGTTGCTGCCAGCAAGTGTTTGTAATTGTTGGCAATAAGTTGTTTACATCTCTGTGGAAAAATGTTGGCCTACACTTTATTGGAGAATTGTTTTAACTAGGCCACATTGGAGGGTTTTTGAACATGAACACCATGTTTAAGGTCACGCAACAGCATCCCAGTACACAGGTGGACTTGCTGGTGTGACTGGGTCATTATCTTGCAACATAACCCAAGTGAACTTGAGCTTCAATTGATGGCCCGACATTCCTCTACGAGATTTTCTACTAGCTTGTAATCCATAGTTTCATCCACTACCTCTGCTGGAAGTTATCTGAGCCCTGGAGCAGCACAGCAGCTCCCTGCCAGCACACTGTCACTGTTTGGCTGATGGGTATGAAATTCGTTTTGTGATAAAAGCTGTTATTTTTACTTCCAGTAATAAGATGCACACATATTTTCCAAAAAGTCTTGGTATCATTAAGATGTTTATTGAAGGGGTTTTAGCAACTGTTATGCAGACATTTGCTTTTTAATGAGCAATGGTTTTGGCCATGGAACTCTCCCATGGACGCCATTTTGTTCTGTTCTTATCCCTTTATCAAGCTCTGACATTAGCTCAGGCAAGTGAGGTCTGCAGTGCTTTAGATGTTGTTCTTGCGTAATATTGGTAATACTGGCAGGGCGGACACTCCTGAGAAGGGTCACCATGTTTTCTCCAGTGGTGAATAATGGCTCTCCATCTAACTCTAAACCACTGGAGTCCCAAAGCCTTTGAAAGAACTTTTTCTATCTTTTTTTCAGAGTGAGTTTTGCTTCTCATCTGTTCTGGGATTTACTTAATTTGAAGCATAACGTATCCCTTGAAGAGATTTTTTTTAGTTTACTTCAGGGCTCTTTACATTGCAAAGAGCCATTTTTCCCTCGAGTCAAAACACTTTTTAAGAGTCCCAAATATTACATTACAGGTAATGTTGATCTACTATAGGGAATCCATTGTCACTATTAAACAATCAGCATTTCATTTCTATTTTGGGATTTAAAATAAACAAAGAACCTAAAACTGGCATATAAAACAAAGAGTGCATGGGATTTTGTCTTTGGGATGTTGATACTTGTGGGAAAGGGAGTTAAAAGAAAAACATTTGCTTTTCAACCCAATTACAAGAAAAATAGATTTAAAAATACACTATTGGTACTTCTGTTATGATTCTGTTGAGGAAATTCATTGTAATTCTTCTGTTAAATGATAAAATGTACCTTTGTGATTATATTTATATTAAAAAAACACTAGTTAGTTCTTCAGCATTTTTAGCCATGCAACTTGTACTGTTCTGATCAGATTTGAACAGATTTAATATTTGAAAAAGTGAAATAAAATGATTTACTTTGCACTTTGTTTTTCAGAAACCTGCAGAAAACTCTGCCTAATAAAGTGGTCGGTGAGTGAATTTAGGTGGTTTTACTTTAGGTTGACATTTTCTTCATTTCTATATTTCTTTGTAACTGCACCAGCACCGCGGGATTAGAGAGACGACAGAATCTTCTCATTCAAACCAGCTTCACTTATTCAGCTCCTCTCAGTGTCATTACTTTGTGTTCCATCCTGTGTCTCTAAGCGTAAGTGTTTGTATCTTTGCCCACCAACTCATCAAAAGAGCAGAAGTATGCTCATGCAAACAGCAGACACTCCCATGACTCATTCATCCATCTTTGTGTGTGCTAAGAGCTTTTTTATTATTATTTATTGTACCACTGAGCTATTTTTTCCCCTCTCTGTTGTTCTCAAATTTCTGGTCATTTCAAACATGTTTCAGACTCCAGGTCATGTGCGCCGTCAATACATCGGCACTCTGAAGGTCAATGTGACGTCGGCTAGAGGCAGACTGAAGTACAGATGAGAACTGACGCCAATCTTTCATGACACTATATGCTTACGCAAAACTCACTTTTTAATCATAAAAACTCTTAAAAGTGACTGTTTTGTTTGCAGGAAATAAAGAAAAACCCATTAATATTATATACGGAGATGTGCTCTTGCACATGCTTTGCACACTCACAGCACAGTCCTATGGACATGTAAAAGTTGATCCCACTGCAGCAAAGTTAATGCTCAAAGTGGAGCCCATAAAGCCAGCTCATTGTTCATGTAGAGAAAGAGGAATATGTTTTAACTGCAAACATATTTTGCTAAATAAGTCTGAGAACTGAGCTATATTCATTCAGATTTATTTAAGTCAAAAATCAGTATAACACCCTGTTATATTTTCCTTATAATGTGCATAGTGCAAATTTCAGTGAAAATCAATACATATGCATACAGACGTACTTTGACAGGCAAAGAAACATGTTTGATGTTAATGCGCAACATTTTGTATTTGACAGGACATCTCTGAAGATGCAAGCTCAAAAAATACAATCTGAAACTGGCTTAGTTGTCTCTTTCACTTGGTTGATAGACAGAATTACAGAAAAAAATAAGAAGTTTATGTTATGACTGGTAAATTAGATCACCCGTCTCTAATTTAAGATGAAATCCAGGCAACCAACAGCTGTTGGCTGCTTTCGCAGGTTCCATGTGAAAGAAAATGAAAATATTTAACCAAGGTCAAAAAGGTTGAGAATAAATAAATAAATAAAAAATCATTTGGCTGTAATAAAGTCTTAAATATCAGTGTCAGCTATTGCGAAAAACAAACAAAGGCGTATTGATTGACCTTTAGGTAAGGTCATTGAATTTAGCCAGATTCTTGCAATTGATTGGGATGGATGAAAATCAACTCGTCAGCAAATGGAACCAAAGTCAAATTAAAATCAAAAAGGAATGTGGTCCAGTTGGTGCAGATAATGTTTTCTCTCAATTAATCATTATGTAAAAATGCATTTTGTTTTTTTTTTGTCTCCTGATAATTTGAAACCCTTAGGTGTGAATCAAAATGTAAAAACAAAAGGAATCTTGAAGGGGCCAGTACAGAGTCCCTAAAAATTAATATTTTCAATCAATTAACCAAGTTTATTTGCATTGCACATTTCAGCAACAATGCAGTTCAAAGTGCTTTACATCATGAAAACGTAAACACATCATAAACACATCGTATGTGAAAACCAGTAACACACGTTGCATTTTGTTAAGTGTCATCAGTAAAATGATCAAATCAATCAAATATGTTGGTCAATGTTCCAGTTATTGTGGTTCAAAAGCAACTCTAAACATGTGGGATTTTAGTCTTGATTGGAAAGAACTCAATATTTCAGCAGTTTTACAGTTTTCTGGCATTTTGTGCCAGATTTGAGGTGAAGCTTGACGCAGTTTCTTTATTTTTCCATTCATCCCAAATTGTCATATGCAGGACGTTTCCGAAACGCCACAGGTTTTGTTCTATCCCTATAATATCACACAGGAACACATTTCCTCTGTAGAATTTGGCAGCATCTGGAATTAAAGGTGCCTACGATTTCAAAGTTTTGAGTCTTGGAGACAGAGACACCTGTTTGGCTTTTGGAGTCACACGTTTTGACCTCTTGGGATGAAAGCAGGATGACATGTTGTGATGTGAACAGTTACATCACATTCTGCGAGGCCTTTGCTCTTCCGTCCTTCTCCCCAGCCCATCACTCACGCTCTCCCTAGATGTGGCAGTAGCCTCCAGTGTCTTTGTGTCATGCTGCATGACTAAAACATGAAGAGTCTTCTCTTTATTCTCACTCAGAAAGCCTGGCTCTTCACTGTCTGTAGAGCTGCTGGATCTCTACCAACCTTTTCATCATGTCAGAGTCTCTGGTATCAGCTCGACGTACATGGAGGATCCCGTGGTGTCTGCACGTGCTTTCGATTGCCTTCTTGCAGTTAATAAACTTGTTGAGATGTTTGACAGATTATGTTGAATAATAAACCGGACTTGACTGAACTGTTTGATACCTAAGTTCAGTCAGTATGTCTGAATGAATGGACTACGATAAACTTCTACCCCACAGATCACCCCTCCTCCGTGACTTCTCCACCCAGTTCCTTCAGACTAGCCAGCAGCAATTAGCAAACACCTGGTGAAACTGCTCATCTGCTGAGTCATTTCTCAGTGCAAAGCTGGTGAAAATGCTGCTAAAAGGTTGATTTATGTCAGAAAATGGCGCCATGTGCCTGGAAAACACACAATAGTAATACTACCCCTTTAAATAAGTCAGTGATAAGAGGCTGTGATTACTTCAGATGTCTGTTCACCTAAAGCGATCTGTTGTGTTTCCTTAGATAGAAAACGATTTTGACCAATTTTCATAATAAACCGGACTTGACTGAACTGTTTGATATCTAAGTTCAGTCAGCATGTCTGAATGATTGGACTACGATAACTTTTTGTAAACCTCCATTAGACGATACGTGTTGTGAATTGACGCTACATTAATAAATTGACTGGAACTGAAACTGAGTTTAACCCCACATGTCACAGCAGTCCTTTCAGAAAACACAAACATGGCAAAACGCTTCTAAATGCTTCTCCTCAGTTATTTTGTCAAAGAAGCTGAGGACTGATGAGAGAAAATAAATCTAACTTAAAAGTAGCCTTTAAATATAAAAAGATGACTATCTTAATTAATATCTAAAACCTCGCAAATTAAAGACCGCACTGCCCCGGTGTTACAGCTCTGCTTCTCCTCTCTGTCAGATTGACTTCACTGCGTCATCCTTCGACAGACTGCCGTTATGTTGCGAAATGAGTCTTCTGTCTCACCCGCCTCCTTTGGAGGACACTTCAGACAATTTATGAGGAGTGCATTTAGAAAATTATCCGCCACAAGGATCATTAAGAGGATCCATTTTTCAAATCAACAATTCATTACGTAGATTCCAATCTAATCTTACGCGGCGGCGTGTTTGTACACTAACTGGATCTGTATCACGCCTCAGAGAGATTTTATCTGACTCGGCCTTCCTTTTGGAGAGAGAGCAGCCAGAACTCAGTTACTCCATGTTTACGGTGAACTTTTCCAGACACAGGCATCCGTTTACTTAAATGTAGAAGTGTTTTTGTTTTGAGTCAGTTAAAGTGGTATAAAATATTTAGCAAAGAACTCTTTGTCTTTCTGTATTCAACATAAACATCAAGGTTGTTGAGAGAAAAATCATCTCGTTAGAATTTGCACTTATCAAACAAAACACTGAGAGGCAATTACAGAACATGGCATCAGAATCTGGAGCTAATTTCAACAAATAAGCCATTTTGATGCAGTTCTTAGGATGAGAAAAAGGCAAGATAATAGTTATTAATCTTTTTTTGGCAGGGGGGCAGATCTGCACAATCTGACATATTTGTTTACCAGAAACATGCTGTGATTAATTGCGGATCGCCTTGCAAAGGGTTTAATGAGTCCTCTGATGGGGAAAAATTAGTAATGCTCCGCAGGAGACATCACAGTCTTTTAACTCCCACGTGTTACCAAAAAATTTAGTAATTATTGTAATAATCGATTTTAAATGGTGTAATGTTTCCGAATCAGATGTTGTTTATATTCATTACAGACGGAGAGGGAAGGCCAGGAAGACGAAGCACTGTGGGGGAAATCACACGGACCAAATCTCCGCTGTCCAGCAGCTTCGTCTGCCTCCTTCCAACCCTTTTCTCACAGAGACTTAAGAGTAATTCTTGTTTCTCTCGTAGGAAAATATCAGGTAAAATCCAAGGCTGTCACTATAGTGACAGAGCACAGCTCTAGGTTTTCATCAGCCATGTCAGCTAATGAGACCACTCACAAAGCAATTAATCTGTTGTTTCTCAGCGCTCCTCGGCACGTTGTTACTCTGCTCCTAATGGCATCATAGCCTCCATTAAATAGACTGTGGAGGTGTGAAAAGATGCAAATGTTTTAAAGCTGGGTATAATATCAGTGAGGTGACCCCACACTACGACCAATGAAGGTATTTGAACATATGGAAAGTTAATATCTATTTTATCCATAGTGAAACGGATCTGATGCTTTTAATAAATAACAAAGAGAATAGAGAAGAAAAAAAACTTTAAGATGGCTGCTTAAAGTCTGGAAAGGGTTTTAAAGAGGTCTCAAAAGAGTTTTAATGAGAAGATATTCCACAAGTGGAGGACAATAAGAACAACTCGTTCTTCTCTCGTTGTCTAAGCAAGTTCATCCTGAGAGCAGAGTGCTACAAGTACCGGTAGTCTTCATAGCTAAAATGTCTGAGAAAAATGTGAAGGCCAGGCTGAGGATGTAGACAAAGACCAGGAATAATGTTCATTTGACAATAATAATAATAATAATAATAATAATAATAATAATAATGATAATATCGGTCTGAGAGATGAGTCTATAACTGGATTATTTTAACACCAGAACAGACGGAAAAGTTTTTGCAAAGATCTATCTGCCACAAATTAAGAGGGGTCCACAAGAAAACATGACTGTCTGTAAAAAAACTAAAGCTGCAAACTCTCACCACTGGCTGTGGATTAAGAATCGAAAAGTCCGTGGTCCTGTCAAAGCCCAGGTACTGACTTCAAACATTAAGTATTGATTTCATTTGCTTTGCATTGAAAAATATTGATTCAGAAAAGTGTTCCTTCTGCTTCAAATGTGCTGCGTTGTGTTTTTGTTAGGAATTTGTGTTGCTTTTTTTTTCCATGTTAGTCCTTAAAATACCAACATTTATTTCTAATTTGATATTTTCTGTCTGATTGCATCACTTTTAAACATTAAATGATCAGTAATGATCCGTTACTCAATACTCAAGTAGCCTTTTCACCAGATACCTTTTTTTAAACCCTTCCTTCTGTAATGTTTTGGCTTCTTTTTACTTTTACTTGAGTGAAAACATGTTGAAGTTGTGCCGCTCTCTTTTGTGATGTACACATATTTTCCTTAAGAGGTTAAACCAAGTTGATTTATGTTGTTTGAGCAAAATTTAGTCACTTTTGTTTTCCAGAGGCATATAGAAGAAGATTCAACTGCAATATGTTAATTCATCTTTGTGAAGGAATGAATGTTTCTACATGTGGAAAAATACAGCCATGTTTTTTCCACATGACTGTCTTATTTACAACTCAAAAGCAGATTTACTTGTGCAGTTCCAGAGGCCCGTGCCGCAGCAGCAGTGGCAGTGAGTTGCGTTTGATAAAGCTTTACAACCAAAACGTTGTAAAGCAGGGAGGAATATTTGTTCCAGTGTCTCATTTCCTGAGCATTTTCAGAAAAACCCACCACCCTGTAAGATCTGCTTCTGTCAGTCTGATGATAGCCTCGTACGTCTCTGCTGAGAAATAAACCAAGTCCAAAATTTCCCCTGACGTCCCGGAGAAGCCGGGCTTGGAATGTGTTTCATTTTTCTCTCGCTTTCATCACTGCTTTCCCATTATCTAGCCACACACAATCCGCTTTCCGCGTGGGTGTGTGTGTGTGTGTGTGGCTCTGGCGTCAAATTAAAGGTTTATTTTATTGTTTTTTTTTGTGTTTTTTTTTTTTTACCTGCAGGTTGCCTGATGGGGGGGCTGCATAAAATAAACGTGGACGGAGACACAGCCGGAGCGTGTGAGAGGTTACCGAGATCGCCTGACTCGGCAGTTTCATGGTCAGATGCAGATTTAGCCAATCAAAAACAAGAGATTCATTTTTCAGCCTCCTGGAAGAAAACAGCTTTAAGTTCATTTGCGTCCTGTTCCGATCCAAATGGATGTGATCGTAAAATCCAACAGCAAAATGGAACTTCAAACAAATCCCGGAAATTACAAAAATGCCTGCTTTTCATTTATATTATTCACATTAAAGGGCCAGCTCAGGGTATTTTTTGTTTGTTTATTTATTTATTTCAAATCTAAGTTTCTAAGTTTCAGATAATCAAGCTAATTTCTGTAATGACTGGGGAAAAAAAGTCTTTTTTTTTTTTTTTTTTTACCAGCTAATTACTGATAAAGTCAAATATCAGCCAAATCTGGTCACCAGCAAATTTCTCCACATTTCTGATTAAACCCATATCTTCCTAAAAGATCAACTGTAATCCATTAACATACAGAGATGCAGTGCAATGAAGTTACTAAATGCTTACAGATTGCTCCTGTTTTTGTTTTAGAGAGACAGATAGAAAAGATAATGTTGTTTTTTTTTAATTCATAATAAAAAACATTACCCCAACCGACACAGCCCTATATGTGGGAACACATTTGCCCCTTAAAGCTAACACATGATTGTCCCTCAGCTCTTCTTGGTCAGCAATGGTTTTCACCTTGGCTCTCTGCCCTGGATCCAGCCCCCCTCTCTCTTTGTCGTTGTTCAGTCATGAACTCTGACCTTAACTGAGGCCTGCAGTGAGTAATTTTGGTCGATCTGCCAGTCCTGGGAAAGCTCCCCGCTGCTCCATGTTTTCTTCATTTGTGGATAATGGTTCTCTGTGGTTCACTGTAGTCCCAGGAAATTGTTATTTTCCTTTATGATCTTTTATTGCTGGTTCAGATTTTTATTTTTATTTTTTTGGCCTACTTCAGTTCCCATTTTATTGTATCAGTCAACAGATTATTTTCCCAGAAGTGAGGGTTGGAAACCCGAGTTAGGCCTTCCTGTTTGTTTTCTCCTGCTGTGGTTTTCCGGAGTTCCAAAGCCACATTTCAGCCTCGTCAGACAGCTCCTGTTTAAGAAATGTGTTGATTTTACAAGACGCGGAGTAATCTGCCTTAGGTGTGGCTAGTGAAATTGTGATTAATCACATTTGTTTCGAGGTTCATCAGAGGAGGCAGTTATAATATATTTTTCCATAAGGCCAGCTTGGTTTGAATCGATTTTTTTTTCCACTTGAAAAGTTTCTTTCTTTTCTTTTTTTAAATGATCTAGAAAATTTTAATGTGACAAAACAGCAAAAAGCAAAGACATCTGTAAGGAGCTCTACATCCATCAGAAAAGGCATTTTTACTGGCTACAGTAAAACGTGAGAGAATGTGATTTAATCAGAGATGCTCAGAGACTTTGGCTGGCGGCCAAATCTTTCCTCAATGTTAGACTAGATTCTATGGGAGCTGATTTAATCATGTTTTGTATACATGCTTGTGTTTATTAAAAGTAGACTTTGGTTTACCTTAGAGAAAGATCCAGCATATTATAACTTGTGCTGTACAATTTACTACTCTTGTTTTCAAGAGTAGAACTAAAATTTAACTCCGTTTCTCTAGTTTTGTTAAATGATTAGTAGATTTTTTGAGAGAAAATAGTTTTATTGAAAAACATCCTTTGCCTCATTATCCTTTATCCCTCGAATAAAGGATAAATACAATTTATATCTCGAATTGGCGAAGAGATAAATTGTTTTTGTATTTATTAGTACAAGTTAATAAATGCCAAGATGGATATTTGCTTTACATGTTAGATGTTACCAGATTTTTTTGTCTATTTTCATGTTATTGTATCATTGACATTTTGGAACAGATAAAGTTGTAAACCAATTAAAAAGATAAAAGCAGCTCAAAGGGCATTTTTATTAGTAGTTCAGCTTAAAAACTCAACGGTTTGTTCAACATTTATCAGAAAAGGATTTTCTGCTGATCTCACAACGCTTATTTCTGTGTCAGTTTTTGCTCTGCGCCACAGGGAACAACGTTTGATCTGTATGTTTTCAAGGTATTAGTTGTTTTTGCTAGAGAGCTATGCCTGTAAGATACAGTGATTTCCTCATGTGCATTTGCAGGACTGATCAACGCAATACTTCTGATTGGTCGTAAATGATGCAACCAGTGATTTACAACCAATGAGCGACGGATTTACTGTTTGGATTAAAGTGAAACCTACAAGGCATCTTAAGAGCGGAGGCTCTTAAGATGCCTGAGTCAAAAATCTTCATCTGTAAATGGATTTACACAAAAACATACAAAGCATGCTTTTAACCTATTTGCTTTGGGTTAATTTCAACAGGAAATGTGGTTTTAAAAGTCGTGATCTCTAAATGTGTTCCAGGACTAAGTAGGAGTAATGAATGGCAGACCTAAAAAGGCAGTAGTCCTGTAGTCTAGCAAGAAAACTGCCTGAAGGACAAACTCCTTCTCTATCCACTGAAGGATCATTATTATTACATAAAAAGAGAGAGGTTGGAGAGAGGTCAGGTGGGACTGAAGTACCAATGAGATGCAGACCTGTGGAGCTATGGGCATGAGTCATAACTTTGACTTTCTATTTTGATTTTATGTATTTTATTTCTATTAACATTTCTGTCAAAACGCCTGCGTTAGCCTGAAGGGTATTTGTCACCCTCAGTCCTTAGACAGATGATAAAAGTCACCCTGTCCCACCATCTTTAGGTTGTGTTTTACTCTAGATAATTCACCTTTACAGTTTCACACATCCATTATTTTTATTTACAGCTAATAAAGAAGTAATTGAAAGATCCTGGGAGTACTTAATTTGCAAAAATTTGAGGAGCGCAACTTCCTTCGTCACAAAGTATAAAATGGAGTGGCATCAGATTCTCAGCTGGATCTGAGCGGAGTCAGATCCATGTGCTAGACGGCGGTGAGGCCAGCAATGCTGATTGGTTTAGAGGTGATTGGTTTAGTCTCAAACTCCAGTCCTCGAGGGCCGGTGTCCTGCAGCTTTTAGATGTGCCACAAGTACAAAACGCTGGAATGAAATGGCTTAATTACCTCCTCCTTGTGTAGATCAGTTCTCCAGAGCCTTAATGACCTACTGTAATTATTCTATTCAGGTGTGGAGCAGCAGAGGCACATCTAAAAGTTGCAGGACTGCGGCCCTCGAGGACTGGAGTTTGAGACCCCTGGTTTAGAGACAATGGCGATGATGAAGAGAGAGGAGGAAAAGCTGGAGACACCTTGGCAAACAAACTGGAGTTCGACTAAAACGGACAAAACAGACCTGGAGTGGATGAGTCATAGAAAGGAAACATTGTTAGTTCCTCATTCTGCTGAAGAGACAAATCCAAAAAAACAAGGAGGAACAAAAACAGCAAGGATTGATCTCATTAGGAATCACAAGCCTAGATGAAGACTTTTATTCTGGACTTTCATAATATGGTCTAAATTTTATCAGACCATGTGATCTTAAACCACAGCAGCTTTCCACCTCTTTGGACATTTCAATTAATCTGTCAGGTTCCAGAGCACAAACAGCCCAACAAACACAAAGAAAGAGGCTTTCTATTATACTTTTCTTTTTTCTCAGGTTATGAGAGATAAACTTGTTTGCGAAGGTTTGCTCTCTGAATGTGGCGGCTGATAGATTCCATTTCAAATACCATCTCTTGTCAAGCCTCAAGAAGGGGACTTGCTATAATTTGCACAAAGTCCTTTTATCTTTTGACAGGATGCTTTCTGTCTTCAACCTTGGGTTGAAGCTGCCTTTGCCCACTCAGTGGATTAGTCGTCATTCACGAGCATAATGACTCACCATCCACTGCTCCTCCAGGCTCCATCAAAGGTCGTCGCCCTCACGCAGCAGAATACAAAGGCCGTGGAGAAATACGGCACGGCTGCTCTCACAGGTGCCTTTAAAGAGATATGGTAATGCTGCGGCGCATTTTGTCATTTGCTGCACGTGCTCGAGAAGAGCGCCGTGTCTTGCTCAAGGACACGTTTAAGGATACTATTTCACCCCAAGTGTGAGAGGACGACAGCTAAAGTTCATCTTTGTATTTAGTAGAGTGAAATAGAAATGTGCTTTCCAGTCCAGTGACAGACACCACATTACTGGGCATAAAAGCTGTTAAACAGGACCGATGTCTGATCAGGCTGAGGGTAGGGCAGCTGTTGCATTCAAGCTTTTATTTTGAAAAGCACCCCCTCTACCCCAAACAAAAGCAATTACTTTCTATTTGACCATTTGCTTTGACTCTGCACAGCCAGCGATGAAGAATGTTGCTCAAAGTAGCAACTCAAGTTGATTCTTTCAGTACACACTTTGATGCAGGTTTAAAGTGACAACACATACAATGAAATATTTACTATATAATTTACATTCTCTGCTACATTGGATTTTTAAGATATTGCCCATATAGGAAGCATACATCTAAGATAATTATTTAGGTCTAAATATTTTTAAAAAGCTGTCCCTTCTGTGACAATTAATGATGGGAAATTTAAGTAGATATTTGCTTTTTCAATGTGAGGGAAGGATGCAACCAGGTGCTGCTTGATTAAGTGATCAGCAGTAGCGATCAACAAAGAAAAAAAAAAGGAATTACTCAAAGAGCAGTTCGATTTAATCAGCAGGGACCTCAAAATCCTGAACTTAGTGAGAATTATTGTTCTTGAGTGAAAAACTTTTGAGACTGCTAATTCCAGAAAAAAAATACTAAAATTCAGACATTGTAAAGCACAGAAAAATTGTAAAAAGATATTTAAAAAATCAATAAATAATACAAATAAAAATAAAGCTCTCCATCCCTGACACAATCTTCAATGCATGTTTGATGTCAAAGTTCATAAATTTGCAATTGGGAAATGACTGACGAAATCTGACTAGTTTTGCTTGATTGGACATGAGAAGGGGGACAACCTCTCGTCTCATAAAAGATTACTACAGCATGGGGTGTATAAAGTTTCCTCTCAGTGAACTCAGAACTCCGACTAAAACTTTGTTTGTTAGGTTTTGTAGGCTTATCGCTGGAATTTCTTTAGTAAAATAATAATATCTCACAGGTCTACGTAAAGGCAATAAGATGGCAGAGAAACCAGATCACAAAAAAAGCAATGAGGAATGATTTAAAAAAAAAAAAAAAAAAAAAAGCGGAGCTATATACACTGAGGATTGAACGCAGGTGGGGACTTTAGGTGATTCAGAACAGCTGTGGAAGGGAAATGGGACAGGTAGACTGAGGGAAGGTGAATAATAAACAGAGGCTGAACAATAACCCATTGGGGAAAAGATTAACACTAATCCAATAAAACATAATGAACAAATAAATAATATTACTAAATATAAATACAATAATATTACTGTATCTAAATACAAACAGATACAGAAAGACCTTTAAACATTTGTGAACTGAATATGGCAAGACCTGCTGAGCGACAATAAGAGAACACAAACGTATGAGAGTGGAAACTCAAGCACTCTGGCGTCGTTGTTTAACAGACAATGTGCAGCAGAAGTAGAGCCATCAGATATAATTCATAGCGCATCATCACACCTTTTGGTAACTTTCGAGGACGGTGGCGGAAACATGATGGTGTGGGCTTCCTCTGCAACCTCAGGACCTGAACACTTTGCTGTCACTAAGTCAGCAGTGACTCACCGACAGTGAGGTCAAAACGTGTATATAATAGCATATATTTGAATAAATTGACACATTTTTTAAAATAAATGGGAGAGTCAACAAGGCGTAGCACTTTGTGAAACCTCACACTTATTGCTACGGTGATTCAGTTTGCCTTCAGTGAGCTGACGTTCCACCTGCGAGCTTTAACGACGGGTTTCTTGTCCCAGAGAAACCCTTCTGGAAACACACTGGGTCGACAGCTATCTGCATGGCTGCTTTCACTCCCAAATCCCACAATTAGCTCATCTCTCCCACCGTCTCTCTCTCTGCCTTCTGTGCTCTACTAGGAGACAGCCAAAGGAGTCTGTGTTGTATTTCTTTGTACTGTCACATGAGAAACGCAAACATTTTCCTCATTTGGACCGGTTTAGCTCAGTTGGTTCTTTTTGTTTTCCCCCTTTTCTAACATTTTGTCTGAATCCGGCATCAATCACTCGCTGGTTGTTTAGCTTGGGCATTGCCTATGGATTGATTACCTTTCAGGAGTTCAACGAAATGACAGGAGGCCAAGCTAATTTGTGAAGTGATAAATGGCGAGCTAAGTGACGGCAATCTACTGGGAGGCAAATAATCACGGTGACGTTCAGTGAGTTATTTCTGACTGTTAAGTACAAGAGAAGACAAATTTAGCTTTTGTGCAAATGTTTAAGGGCAGAAGGAGAACCAACTAAAAGCGCAAATTGATGGCTTCACGACTTAATTTGTAACGACAGCGATCTGAACCCAAGTGACACAATGTCACAGGAACTACTTTTGTATTTCAATTTGTGGTGTAAAATTATGGAACAAGTTAAATGAAGAGCTAAACCAAAGTCAAAATTTAATACAATTTAAAAGCAAATATAAGGAGGTCATTTTCACGAGATATAGAAATATGGGTGAGAGTTAGCACTAATGTGTGTATATAAATTGAGGCTGACGCATATGAGTGTGTGTGGGTATGGATGCATATATTTAGACATGTAAACCCAGATAAGATGGAAAATTAATTAACCTATTTTATTTTTAATATTGTTATTTTTTAATGAGGGTCCATCTGAAGATATGGGATGAGTTTACGAGATAGGAGTTCATAAGTTTCTTACTTCTTCCTACTCCTTTTCAATCAAGATAAGATTATAGTGGTACAACAAATATGTGTCTGTTGCATTCCTTGTTCATGTGTGGGATTTCACAGCTATCGTGTTTGAAATGAATAAATAAATCATAAGCTATCGTAGTGCATGAAGGTGAATTCTTGTTGCAGCAATTCGAAATGATCACTGACAACAAATAAAATGACGTCTATTAAATAGTTGGATAGTCTCCGCCACGTTGGCGTATAAATACAGAGGTGATGAGACTGAAAGTAAAACACAACACATTCTAGTTGTGGGGGGTTTTTTCATACATTTCGTCCAAAATGTATTCACTGTTTTCAGAAGTATATGTAACCGGGTTCTGCTTCACTCCACTGTACCAAGTAACCCATCGACTCTGCGTTGTGTAGATGTGTTTAATGAAGACAAGGAGTTTCTGGGTGATCAGTTTATTTCCTGAATGAGAACATATTGGAAAAAAGGCTCAGCTTCACTCAGCACACTACAACAGAGCGTCATGTCAGCTTTTAACTTAGCACATGAAGTGTTTCATATTAGCAAAACTAAAAGTACAAAAATTGGTGCCATCTAGTAAATATTCATTACACACTATTTGTCTGAGTTAATAAAAATTATGTTTTATGTGTTGCTAAAACTTTTCTACTGTGTGCTGAAGAATGCAACTCACTTCTCGTGCAGCTTTCACAGACTGGCACCGAGTACAGGAGCCAGCAACATATAACCAGCCACACAGAGAGGGGGCGCTATTTCCCCATTGCACTGATGCAGATAAAGCAAGTGGGATTCTACAACCTAAACCTAAACACTGTTACATATATTCATCCACGTGAATCGAAACCTTTCTAGAAGGCAACAAAAGCAGCTTTGCACCTTTCAGAAAGGAAAGAGGGAACTTCTTAGACAACACTCTCCACAGCTAACCTTCAGGGGACAGTTCAGGATCCTTGAAGTGAGGTTCAAAGGTTACATAATAACAGTCAGTGGCTCTCCAAACTTCATGCTGATATTGAGCTGTTTTCTACACAGGGACTGGTGTTTATTTGCACAGAAAATGGAGGCAGAACGGAACAGAACGTGTAAACGGTTTGAGGTATAACAGTTGCATTCATTTTAGAAAGCCGTGAGACATTTGTACAGAAATGTTATTTCACATCAATTCGCTTACAGTTGCAGTCTGGCTCGAGCGTCTTTGTGACACGTGGGTGCGAAATATCTGACTCGAATAAAAAGATATCCGTCAACGGTGCACACCGCGCCTGTGAAAGTGTAAGTGGGAAGGTCGTTGGGCGCATTAGAGAGAAATTAAATAGATTAGAGATGAGTTTCCTCCCCTGGATGCGCCGTGCCTCCGATCTGCTTCTCCTCCACGATAAGAATCAGGAGATAGCATAACGAAAGAGAGATGGCTTTCAATTCCGAAACCTATCTTCTAATGAGGGTTCTTGTTGGAACCGAGCTTACATTCTGTTAATGGATATGCTTTCAGGCCGTCTCATCTATTGACCATCATCTCATCTATGGCCGCCTCTCAGTCTGCTCATCAGGGTAAGTGTACATGCGAGGGGAGAGCTCGCTGTCAAGCCCACAGAAGAAAACTCGGTTCTGTTTGTTGTCGTTTTCTCTTGGACAAATGTAATGGATCCGAGGCGGGGCTTAGTACAACACATCTCGTTTTACGGGAACTAAAGTTTTATAAAGGTCTGGAGTCGAGACAAAAAGTTGTGGCCTGATGCAAACGCAGAATGTTTATTGTGAACCTTGTTTCATTTGAAAAATAAAATAATTATCGTCTTAATTTCTCTTTACAGCCATTAACAACGACATGCAGGGATGGTGCTGTTGCATATTGTTATCTCTAAATTGTTCTGAATGTGATTCTCAATGTTCTTGCATTTAACAATGTGTATTAAACCAGAAGTGGTTAAAAAAACTTTTAATTTATTTCTGATTAATTTTGACATATCTGCTTCTAAACTTTATTAATTAACCTTTAAGTTGTACCTCATACCAGAAGGATTTCCCCCCCACAATCTTTCCATGTGTCGTGTTTGTTTTTTCTGTTTTTGAGCAGATTGCAACTTCTGTTACTAAAAATTACTAACTCCACGTAACACTAATTTCCACAACAAATTAACTTGGCAGGAGCACAGAAACAGAAAATTATCATTGGCTTTACATAAATAAAATGCAATAATTGCAACCAGAATTCATTCTTGTGCAATTCGTCTCTTATAATTACATCCAAAAGCTCAGTAGAAAAGGGAAATCTTGGGTGATTAAATCCTAAATGGTGATAGACTTTCCCATTAGTGTGTAAAGAGAGGCAGAACCAGTGCAGAACACTCCAGTCAATCGTTCTTCATTACAGCATGCAGAAATGTGATATTAGTGTGGGCTCACACTGCATATTAATGTAAAAACATTTTCCGTTCATTCCACCAACAAACGGATCATGGATGTTTTCTAACAACATGAATCCAATTAATGCTTTTAATTAAAGAGCGCTTGTTTCTTTGTTTCGCGTTTTTTAGGCTGCTGAACCCTGGAACATTTTAATCCAATAAGGTTTGCTAAAATTTCTGAGCGAAAGCGAAAAGCTTTCCTGCAGACAATGCAACAATGAGACACACAGTGTGTGATTCGAAAGAGCTCAAATGAAAAGCCCTTCTTCGAAAACACCTTGACGATATCAAATCTCCAAATGCGAGATGTTTTGTACCATTGCAAATATTTGTCTTTCATCAAACCTATTTTTCCACTACTTGGTGCAGCTGATCCTGTGAAAGCTGAGTTCGGTTTCCATAGCTACACACACGACTGACAGAAATTTAGCAATTGAATCATAACATAACTTAAACACAATGTGTCTGACAGCCTGAAGTCAGCTAAAATGAGTCAAAAAGCAACAAACTGAAAGAAATTCAAGACCAGATGACCTAAAATCTTGAATTTAAACCAGTTTTGTCCTATGAATTGTGATAACCTTTAATGGATCCATAGTAAACTATTGAATTTATGTTTTGTCCCTTGTTTTATCTTTCACAAATCATTTAAGCTACTTTTAATCAGTTGTAATCAGTTTTTTTTTTTATTCGTGGAGCGGTTCATTTGGCTTCAGACATTAAGAATGAAAACCATTGTAGTCCATCTTCCTCTGCTTTTTAATGTGCAATATTTCATAATAGATGATGCAATTATTAAGCAATCTTAAAATTTAATGATGGCAAACACAAAACTTTGGGCTACATTATAAACCTCTGCTCTCTTAGGACAACAACAGACAATCTATTTCAAATTCTTGTAATACTTTTTTTTTTTTTTTTTTTTTGACAAAAACTCTCGATTGCTCATAAATTTATGCAAGTTGCTTGCAGCGTCTACATTAAACAGAAAAGCTTCAGGAGCCTCGCAAGATGGACCAACTCCCCAACCGCCTCCAGTTTTTCATTTTCAGACCATATCCGTACTCATCGGAAGCACATTCGAATGACGTGTCTGGAGGACATTCGTCAGATATTCATGCCATCCCTCAAGAGACAGAAAAACTTTTCCGAAGTTTAGTGTTAGACTTTGTTGCTAAAAGGTACAGTTTGTCTCCGCCGGTCCCAAAAAGGTTCATTCAGAGTTCTGCATTTAAAGTCTGAATCTTGTCGTACTGCGACAGACACATTCATCTACTTTTAATATGAATTTTATGCAACATTTTTCTTTTTGCATCAATTGAAATGTCACTTGGACAAAACAGAGTGCATGTTCCAAAATAACCTGTTTAAGGGGGATACTCCTTTCTGCAGCAAGACTTAATTTTGGGGTTCCTCAGGAATCTCTTTTGGGTTAATTGGAAATTGTTTTGCGTATGTTGCATTTCATATAATGGTTTATCTGCCAGCACTAATGTACTTAAGCTAAGACAGAATTGTCTAAATCTCAGACATTCAATAGAGAGAGAGAAATATTGACTTCTTCAGGTTGTTGCGTTGTCAGGAACCTGCATGTGATTCTTGGCAGCTTCCCTTAAAGTTGGACAAACAAATAAAAAAATCAAAGTGTTTTCAGCAAGAAGTCACTCACGAGGTGAATCCTTGTCTCATTTTAAATGCTGTAAAATAATATTTATGCTTTCACACTAAAAGTTGCAATGGCTGTTGGCAAGCTGAGTCATTTACTATGTTTGGACTGGAGCAGCTCTTTCAGCTGAGACCAGAAAAAAGGTCTAAAGAGCCAATACCACATCCAAGTCCATCCCGGCCGTTTTGGTTTTTATTTCTGAACTAAATGTAATATTTTATTTCTTAAACCCCTGCCACATTAAAGTGCCTATAAAAAGCTTTCATCCCCCTTAGATGTGTTACCTTTTTTTCTTACTGCTATCACAAATCCATCATGAACATCAAAATTATTTTTTCTTTTTTTCAACAAAAATTACCCCCAAAAAAACCCTTCAATGCCAATATGAAAATTGATTCTTCAAAAATAATAACAATTAGAAAAAAATTATGAGACATAAAATATGATTGCATAAATGTTCACCCCCTTCTAGTCAGTGGTAATTGCACTTTACTCCATTCTTCCATAACACACCCATTATTCTAATGTGTTAGGACACACACATATACAGACTCAATTATTTAGAATATTATTGAAAAGTTCGTTTATTTCAGCAACTCAACTTGATAAGTGAAACACATTACATAAATTACTTATGCACAGACTAATGGTATCTTCAAATGGTACTAATCTGACAAAAAAAGCCTTATTGGATTGCATTTTCTAACTTATTTGAAATGACAAATAAATCATTTCAATTTATTCTAATGTAAGAATCTTTGAGACAAACATCAGCAGCACATCCTAATTTATTCAATATGACCGAACTTCAAAGGTGTGACAGGAGTTGCTGTTTTATGAAATTTGTTTCCATTCTTCTGTCTTAGTGTAACACATGTTCCTCCATATATCAACATAATGTCGTGAGATAGGAATCAGTCCAGCAACAGCTTTAAAATACCACCTCATTTACTCCACTTGTTTCTTTCTTTTTTTCTTTCTTTTTTTTGGTTTAAACCTCAGCTTGTTACAATCCAGCAGCCAAAAAACACAAAACACTTGTTACGGTTTCTCGGTGGTTTTTAATTTAGCATATATTTGCGCCCAGTAGGCAAACTGTAGGCAGGTGTGTCACCCCGCAGGTTTTCTGTCTACATTTTAGGCAGCAGTTGGTAGAGTTTGGATGAGCCTCTCTTAACAGTCCTTTTAGGCGTTTCGCATTCATCTTTGAAGCAGCACCTGCCGTTTTCCCTGCTGCTATTCTGGAGCAGCTTCTCTAAGATCCACGGCTCGGCTGTCACTGGCTCCTGCTGCTCCCACTGCTGGGACTGACGGAGGCCGGCGTCTCCCTCTGGCAGCCGTTGCCCGCTTGATGGCTGAATTTTAGCTGCCCAAAATGACAACAGCTTCTTTTTCCACTCCTACAACTCCTGTCCTGGCAACGTTTGGAGGATTTATCCATTAAATGGAGCCTGGATATTACAAGTGACCTCTCTGAAACTGCCGCATTGTAAGAGCCGTTCACAGTTTGAAGGTAAAACTGCAGCTCTAAAGCTTGTAGAGCTGTTTGTCTAAAAAAATTGAAATGCTTTCATGTGTTAAATCAGAGGACACTCTTCCATTTAAGAACTATGTTTAATTATTTATTCATAATGCTTTAGCTAATTGTAATCTAAAGGGAGGAAAATAAAAAAACTAAATCTTATTTGCCAAATTACAATGTCTTGCTTCCACATCACCTTGAGATTTGTGTTCAGAATAAAGTAAACAGAAATTGTTTTCAAATTTGCAGTTCCCAAACAAAGAACTCGTATGCTCGTTTCATAAGCACCTGGAAGAAAATGTCGCACAATTGAGATGCACCTTTTAGAGGAAACAAATGCAGGGAATGTACAGTATGCATTTGATGTGTGAAGTCTGGAAAACCTTTAAAAACTCCTCAGGGTCTCTCTGTTATTGAGTGAGCCTTTCAGATCATCACACGCCTAACTTTATCTTGATCTCCCCCTGATTAAACTTCCAATATCGCTGCATTCACAGGACGTTAGAAAAGGGGATTAAAAGCCTCCATCTTGCTTTCTGCTGTGCAGTTAACAACAAATCATTTAAACCTTTAGTGAAATAGCATAAGCAGTCCAAAAGAGGAATAAACAGCACATTTACATACCGTTACTTTTGGCACACCTGTTAATACAAATGTTTAATCGTCCAATCACATTACAGCACCTCAATGCGGTGAAGAATCTTATCTCGGAGTGAAAAACATAAAACCATGAAACAGATGGGCCTCACAAGAAGAAAACCACACTGGGTTTTGTTTCTGTTCCATACTTTAGTTTGGCTTCCAACTTGCAAACCTCGAAAAACTTTTACAACCTCCGTTTTGATTTTATAGACATACACTTTTATATCAGACTTATATCTGCTAAGGTGACGTTTCAGCACTTTTTTGGCGACTTCTTTTAGTATTTTAAGGTCTGCTCTCAGGGTGACTTTGCTTTGGCCGACACACCTGAGCAGGTCGGTTGATGTTTTTTTTATGTTCTCCTCTTGTGGGCCACAAGCAGGCAGCGGAAGGGATGCAGCAGATTTCAAATTCTTGTGAGAGTCATTTTTTTCTATTGAGAGTCTTGAGCCGCGACAGTCTTCTTCATAAAAGCCTTCCTCGGCTTTATGAATCTGACTGTGATGTTCACTCTCACTTCTTCAGTACAGTAGGGTCACTGTTGTTGGAAGGCTTCCACCCGTCCCATGTCGATGCCGGGCAAGACATTTCCTTTCTGCTTCACATTTATATCCAGCTTGTGTTGGTCTGCAACATAAAATTCCAGTAAAATGATAATTGTGGAAAATGTGGACAAAGTGTGGAAAAGTTCATGGGTTTAAACACACAGTTCTAAGCACAACATAACATGACATGACATAACAAGACAAAGTGGAGGATTTCTCTGCGTTTCTCTCATTGCAGATCTGACTAGAGAAGAAGTATCTCGTCATTCTTTCACAGGCACATTTAACTCAGGTGAATGTTTGCATAGAAATGGCCTCTAATGCGCGCTGAAATATTCATCGTCGTCTCATATCAATTCTGGGCTCCCCGGCTGAACCCATTTGGATAAACAAAATAATTTCCTGTATAATCTCAGTCACACTCCACAACCCCCTCCGAATCATTTAAGAGCCTGTCTCGTTACAGATCATCGGCCTGTTCGCAGCCGGATCCCGACATCGGTCCTTTTTTTTCGAACCCCTGTAATTTGACAGGCTTTTTGATAAATACCTCAGGCTGTCAGATGACCTTCCCCACACCATCCTGCCTTGGTGCGTTTCCGCTCGCCTGTCTAAGAAATGTATCAAAGTGCTTTACTTGGCTGACATGAGTTAATGTGCTATTTTAAGCTCGCTGTGGCTGATAACGCGGTAAATTGTCCTTGTCTTAATGAGCCAGTTTTGCACTATATTGTCATGGATAATCTATTATCTGCAGAGGCTGCAGCATCCTCATTAGTGCCTTGTGCTTTGTTTAGTATAATTCGCCAAGAAAAGGAATTTGCCCGGGGTGATCTTGGCGTTAAATAGGCAACTGTAATCAATTAAAGGAGCAACACCGGTGAAAAGCTCTCTTGATTTTCTATTATATTTCAACTTACCTTTTTAAATTGTGTTCACATCATTTAAGACTCTAAAACGATGCCCAATAACAATCTGTGTATGCCATTTTTCTCTGCTAGAAACTGATTGTTGCTCTGCCTTCTAATACTTTCATTATTTATTCCATCATTGTCTCAATTGATGGAATTATTGTTCTAATTATGTACGTCAGTTCTTGCAGTCAGGAACCAGAACCGCATGTGAGGAGTGAGAGATTGAGTTGTTCCCAATTTTTTCTCAAATTTGTTATTTCTCTAAAATCAGGTTAGAGAAGGTTTGCTTTAGACTTCCTCGGCATGTCTTCCTCGGCTTATTGAAGTGTTTGACTAATTTCTTATAAACTGAAACGGACAGTCAATATAAAATCTACTCTGACTAAACAAGCTGAAACATGCAAATACTTCTGGTTAGTTTTGCAGTAAAGACCACCTAACCTGAGCCCAAGTCAAGGTCAAGATCAGAGAGTATCGAGACCAAGAAAACACCAAGACTTTTAGGGGCTGAAACCACGTTGAGACCTAAAATTAGGTGATGCAGAACTCTGAACCTAGGTAGGAAACAGCAGACAAGAAGCGGAAACTACTAGTGCTGTAAAATATACATTGGTTTTATACTGTTACTATGGCAACCAGTGACAGTTTAAAAGCCCACTGACTCTTTCTGGGGTCAGGTTGCGCGCGCATCCGGGCTGATGGATTACAAAATCCACCAGACAAGCCCGCTCTGAATATCAAACAAAACTGTGATATCACAATGTGACATCACAATATAACTCCAAAGGCAGAATTCTGACATCACCAGCGATTATATAAGCTCGTCACATCGTTCTACTTTCATCACAGCCGTTTAGCAGCCGTTGTTGATACATTTCGCTTGAGAATTTATCTAGCAGTACACAGTAAGATTTTCAACTTTGTTTGGTGCACATTTCTTTTGCAGATTTACATCAAACTTGACGTGAAATCTTTACTAAGTTTCTACATAAGTGATTTTAGCTTACAACCTAAAACAAGCAAAGTTTACAATGCAGTCCAACCAGCCTACAGTCGAAGAGGTTACATCCGACAACATTGTCGAGAAGGAAATAGAGCCACCCAAGACACCCAAACGCAAAAAGAAGAAGGTGTCATTTGCAGTCTGGTGGGAGCTGCACGCAACTGAGGAGCAAAAAATGTCTGCTGAAAATATCGAACAGCAGGACGCCTCACTGGTGATCCAAAATGAATCGATCGCCAAAGGACTGGAGAAAGTGGATCAAAAAGGGGACAGCCAGCCACCTGAGATTGAGTCCAATGAGAAGAACCAGGTACCATTTAAAACCTGGTCGGAGGAACACGTCCCCATTGACCAAGAGATTTCTGCAGGAAATATTGAAAAGCAGAACGATTCGCTGATCAGTGAAGAAGAGTCCATTGCTGGAGTGCAGGAGACAATCAACATAGCAGAGAAGGAACAGCCCTCTAAGTCTAATGAACAGCCACCAAAGACGAGGCGCAAAAAGGTTAAAATGATACCATTTCAAATCTGGTTAGAGAAACATGCCCCTGCTGATCTTAGGATTTCAGATGAAAGTACTGGAATGGAAGATGTTTCACTGGATACCAAACAGGAATCGATCTCTGTACAGAAGGAGACACCAGAGAAGGAACAGCCCTTTAAGTCTGGTGCTGAAAATGTTAAAAAGCAGGACACTTTTCTGCTTGAAGAAGAAGGTGATCAGGAAGATTCCTTAGAGAAGGAGATTTGCAAAGAGGAACCTGCAATTTCTACAACAGAACTGGTCACTGAAAAGAAATCCATCTCTAGTTCACAGGAGAAAGTGGATCAAAAAGGGGACAGCCAGCCACCTGAGATTGAGTCCAATGAGAAGAACCAGGTACCATTTAAAACCTGGTCGGAGGAACACGTCCCCATTGACCAAGAGATTTCTGCAGGAAATATTGAAAAGCAGAACGATTCGCTGATCAGTGAAGAAGAGTCCATTGCTGGAGTGCAGGAGACAATCAACATAGCAGAGAAGGAACAGCCCTCTAAGTCTAATGAACAGCCACCAAAGACGAGGTGCAAAAAGAATAAAATGATACCATTTCAAATGTGGTTAGAGAAACATGCCCCTGCTGATCTTAGGATTTCAGATGAAAGTACTGGAATGGAAGATGTTTCACTGGATACCAAACAGGAATCGATTTCTGTACAGAAGGAGACACCAGAGAAGGAACAGCCCTTTAAGTCTGGTGCTGAAAATGTTAAAAAGCAGGACACTTTTCTGCTTGAAGAAGAAGGTGATCAGGAAGATTCCTTAGAGAAGGAGATTTGCAAAGAGGAACCTGCAATTTCTACAACAGAACTGGTCACTGAAAAGAAATCCATCTCCAGATCACAGGAGAAAGTGGATCAAAAACGGGAAAAACAAACAACAAAGACGAAGCGCATCAAGAAGATGCCGCTGTTATGGAAATCTTTCCCAGAGTCAGATGCTTGCATAGATCTTACATTTTTTTCTGAAAACAGTGACATCAATAATGGTCCTCTGCCGGAGAAACAAAATTATCAGGCAGCTTTGCCCGTCAGCGGAGGGAAGACGATTTGGAAAATGCTCCCCAACTCAGAACCTCGCATAGATATAAGTTTTATTGCTGAGAATATTGAAACTCAAAATGTTTCAGTGCCGGAACAAGAACGTGATGAGGCAGCTTCCTTGGCAAAGGAAAGTTTTTCCAACAACAATGTGATTTCCACAACACAGCTATCCACCAAAAAGGATGAAAAAGGGGAGAAATGTACATCTACGGGTAAGCCCAAGGACAACTACCAGACAGAGACCTTAACTAAGGTTCCTGATAATCACACAGCAGAAAATGTTGAAGAAGAGAGTTTAACTGAAATTCAAAACTTGCCCCACTCTTCTGAAAAGACAAAAAGTCAAGCAAAGTGTACGTGTCTTGCCAAATCTAAGGAGTCTGAATTGGAATATATCGAAGTACAGAAATATTTAATGCAACAGCTTGATGAGATGTTCAATATAAATCAAAAACTAAATGCTAAACTTAAACTGCAGAAAGATCTGATGAGGAAAGGACTCGCAGAGAAAAGACAAAGAAAGAATTCAATGGTGTCTGTGCAAATTCAGACAGATTCACAAGATAGCCCAAAGCAGAAAACAGTGAGTTATCAATCTGCTTCAATACAAACTGAGATGGATATACAGGAAACCAGCTTTCCATTAAAACCAGTCCGTCAAACGACTTCAACGCAAACTGAGATGGATGGCCTGGAAACCAGATGTCAGTTGAAACCAGTTTATCAATCGATATCAACACAAACTGAGTTCTTTTTATTGCAAAGACAACAGCCCTCTGAAACAAAACTGAATGGGCATCAAGATCCGCAGATCAAGTTATTGAAGAGATCTACAGGGAAGAACAGGATAGAGTCGACAATGAAAGCTGCCTCTGAACTGGAGACACTCAGTAATGAAAAGGTTTGTGGAGAAAAGAGTGAACAAGACATTTCAGTACCAGAAGTAAATGGGGATCAGGCAAATGAAACAGTCATCGCTAAACCACAGGAGGAGATCGAAGAAGAAAAGGTCTCCACAACACAACTAAATGGAGACCATCAAGATCAGAAAAAGCAAGTGAAAACATCTAAACGTAAAAACAAGAGAAAGGCAACAATGAGAGCTGCCTGTAAACTGGAGACCCTGAATAATGAACAAATTTCTGGAAAAGACATTGAACAAGAACTTTCAGTACCGGAAACAGTTGGGGATCAGAAAGCCTCTGTCAAAAACGAGATTCATACAAAAGAAACAGTCATCAGTAACGTACAAAAGATCACTGAAGAAGAAACGGTCTCCACAACACAACTAAATGGGGACCATGAAGATCAGAAAAAACAACCGAAGAAATCTAAACGTAAAAACAAGAGAAAGGCAGCAATGAGAGCTGTTCCTGAATTGGAAAACCTCAACAATGATCAAGTTCCTGAAGAAAACATTGAACAAGAAGAAGTTTCAATAGCGGAAATAGTTGGGGATCAGACAGCTACCATGATAAATGAGAATCACGCAAAGGAAACGGTCATCGGTAAACTACAGGAGGAGATCGAAGAAGAAACGGTCTCCATAACACAACTAAATGGGGACCATGAAGATGAGAAAAAGCCATTGAGGAAATCTAAAAGAAAGAACAAGAAGAAGGCAGCAATGAAAGCTGCCTGTGAATTGGAAAACCTCAACAATGATCAAGTTCCTGAAGAAAACATTGAACAAGAAGAAGTTTCAATAGCGGAAATAGTTGGGGATCAGACAGCTACCATGATAAATGAGAATCACGCAAAGGAAACGGTCATCGGTAAACTACAGGAGGAGATCGAAGAAGAAACGGTCTCCATAACACAACTAAATGGGGACCATGAAGATGAGAAAAAGCCATCAAAGAATTCTAAACGTAAAAACAAGAGAAAGGCAACAATGAAAGCTGCCTGTGAATTGGATACCCTCACTAATGAACAAGTTTCTGGAAAACACATTGAACAAGAACTTTCAGTACCGGAAATTGTTGCGGATCAGACAGCTACCATTATAAATGAGATTCACGAAAATGAAACAGTCATCAGTAAACTACAGGAGGAGATTGAAGAAGAAACGGTCTCCATAACACAACTAAACAAGGACCATGAAGATCAGAAAAAACAATTGAGGAAATCTAAAAGAAAGAACAAGAAGGCAGCAATGAAAGCTGCCTGTGAATTGGAGACACTCAATAATGAAAACGTTTCTGAAATAAACAGTGAACATCCAGTAGTTTCTATACTAGAAACAGTCGGGGATCAGACAGCCTCCGTTAAAAATGAGATTAATACAGAAGAAACAGTGATCGCTAAAGTACAGAAGATCACTGAAGAAGAAACAGCCTCTGAAACACATCAAACTGGGGACCAGCAAGATGAGAAACAGCCATCAAGGAAATCTAAATATAAGATCAGGAGAAGGGCAGCAATGAAAGCTGCCTCTGAATTGGAAAACCTCATTAATGAAAAATTTTTGGTAGAAAAAACTCAACAAGAAGAAGTTTCAATGCCAGAAATAGTCGGGGACCAGACAGCCACCATTATTATTGAGATTCATAAAAATGAAACAGTGGTTGGTAAACTGCAGCAGATCACTGAAGAAACAACACAACAAAATGAGGATCAGCCAGAGGAGAAAAAACCATTGACTAAATCTAAATGTAAGAAAAAGAGAAACATGGCAATGAAACCTGATCTGGAAACTGTTGTTAACCTAATAGAGACGGATCAAAATTTTATCCAAAACACAAAGACACCAAAAGTTGATTTAGAAATAATACCAGAGATCCCACAGACAGCTTTTGAGCCAAAAGAGACAAAACCTTGCAAAGTTTCAGAGGATGTAAGAGGTAAGGTTCCTGTAGTTTCCACAGAAGGGGAAAGTGGTCTAATGGAAAAACAGAGAACATCTCCACCACAGATAAACGTTACATTAAATAAAGATTTAATCCAAACAACATCTCAGGAATCAGAAACTCAAGCAGCAGAAGAGTCAGCTGATCAGACCAATATCTCTGAACAAGAAGAGAACCCCATAAAAAAGATTCCACTGTGGAAACGTTTCATAAAAGCTTTATCTCCAACATCTCTGCGCAAGTTCAAGGACAGATGTAAAGTCCATCCAGCGTAGACATCACTTTATGTCTCCAGGATATCAGATTTAAAACGGGGGTGGGGTCCTATGTGGGTTGGGTGATTGGCGGTAATACGAAAAAGAGCTACTGTTGTTGTTAATTGGACATTTCAATATTAAAAAGTCAGGACTGCACGGGGGGAAACGTCTCCCCGTGTAGGTGTGGGTTCACTCCGGGCGCTCCGGCTTCCCCCACGTTCAACAGCATCAGTACTCATGCTCATCCATTGTAAGATTTTTATTTCTAATTCTAAACCAAAAATAAAACAACGCAAGAAGTCTAAGGTTTAGAAGTCTAAACCTATACAAATTGGGAAAAATTTGAAAACTATTAATCTTTCTGGGCAAGATCTAAATTTATATATATATATATATATAGCTATCTATCTCTCTATAAATGTATATAAATCCATATATAGATATATATATATATCTACATATCGATATTGATACCAATCTATCTATCTATCTATCTATCTATCTATCTATCTATCTATCTATCTATACATATACATAAATATGTAGGTTTCTATCTGTCTCTCTCTATAAATATATATAAATCTATATATAGATATCTATAAATATCTACATATCAATACCAATCTGTCTCTCTATAAATATTATAAATCTATATATAGCTATGTATTTATATATATGTCTACATATCGATACCAATCTACCTATAAATATCTACCTCTCTCTCTATATATATATACTGTATATATATATATATATCTATATCTATATAGAGATATCTATCTCTATATAGATATCTCTATATAGAGATATCTAGATAGATATTTCTATATAGATATATCTAGATATATCTATATATGTAGATATCTCTATCTACATATATATATATATATATTTATATATATATATATATCTATTGTATATCTATATAGATATATCTAGATATATCTATCTAGATATATCTAGATAGATATATCTATATAGATATATCTATATAGATATACAGTAGATATATATAGATATATCTAGATAGATATCTAGATATATCTATATACTGTAGATATACAGTACAGACCAAAGGTTTGGACACACCTTCTCATTGAATTCAATGAGAAGGTGTGTCCAAACCTTTGGTCTGTACTGTATATAGA
Organism: Xiphophorus couchianus; assembly: GCF_001444195.1. NCBI lineage: Eukaryota > Metazoa > Chordata > Actinopteri > Cyprinodontiformes > Poeciliidae > Xiphophorus > Xiphophorus couchianus. The sequence goes on from NC_040238.1 coordinate 27,440,390, forward strand.
CAGACTTGGCCTGTCAAAACCACAGACATGACAGAAAAGCTCCAGTGATGCCTTTACTTTCCATCGCTCTTCAGGAAAACGCTGCTATCCTAGAAGCTGCTCCTGGCCGTTAGCAACTGCTGTGTGGAGAGTGTTTTCACACACTGCGAGTGTGTTTAATCTGAGTGCTAGCTGCACTGTTGCAGAGAAAAAGGCACTGGACTATCACCACTGCCCAGAAAATTATTGGCTGCCCCCTTCCTAACCTGGTTGAACTCTATAACTCCTGCTGTCTTAGTAAAGCAACAAAAAAACTTAATGAAAGACTGATACATTGTCTGTCTCAGCCTCAGCTGCAGGACAATAAAAACAAGAGCAAACAGGTTTAAATACAGTTTATACCCAAAGGCAGTTTGTGCACTGAGTAAGTAGTACAAATGACTGTCTGCAGAAATTGTGCAATAAGTAAAAAACTGTTTTTAAAACCTTTTTCTTTTATTGTAATTAGATTTTTGTTTTACTGGAAATTATATTTCCGTAACTTGTCTGTATTTTGAGTAAGTTTTCCTTTATACTGCAGAGAGTGCACTTCAATTACACTGTTACTGAAATGACAGTGATAATAAAGTATTGTTTTGTATTGTATTGTATCTTAAGCTGTCCTCTGTGATTGCCGGACAGGAAAGGCAAACTGGACAGAACCAGAATCAGCTTTGTAGTACTGATGTGTTACTGTCACTCAGCACAGATCTGATCAAATACAATGGAAAACTTTGCGCAGCATTTGGCTCAGACCTGTAATTAGTCCGCACCACAGCTGCGTGCCTAAGACATGCAAACACACACAGTTATCTGCTGCTCATGTCTGGAAAAGCAGCATTGCAGTGACTACAAATCCAGCAGTAGACTCTTTAAATGGGGAACATTAATTAACAAGATAAGAAATCTCACTGAGGTTTGAACTCAGTATCCAAAAATAATGGTTCTTGCATGACTGCATCATAAAACTCATATTTCCTGCTGTCAGTCAGGGTTAGATATGTTTATCTGCCATTAAAATTAGGAGCTTAAATTTTAGTGCTTTATATATATGGTGCTTGTATCCATTGAGCAGAATAATATAATTGATTGGATTTTTTTTGTACCCATGTATGTACCCATGGTACCTTGATGTGTTCCAATGGGATGCTTTTAAATTCTCACTGATGTTTCCTGGAAAAGTGCTGCAGCCGCTAATATTAGAGCCGAAATGGATGTACGTATAGTTATAATGAGCTAAAGGCTGCCGTTTAGCCCCATCAGGCATGCACCTGTAATACAGCCGTCAGCTTCACCATCATTCCGGTTAACACAAGACGGGAGAAAGTAGAAAAAATAATCACCTTACTGGGTAGAAGTTGTTCAGGTATGTAGAACAAGTTCAGAATGCATGCGGTGCCACTGTAGAGTAATAAATGAACATTAACAAGATAAAAAAAGGAAATGCATTTTACAAGTTGAAAATATCCAAGAAAGTTAATTAGGTGAAAGAAGTCAGAAACTGTTCCAAGAACAGTTATTTTCTTCATCAGTCACAGCATTCCCAGTCATAGCTTTGGTGTCGTCAGAGTCAAAATACTTTAGAATCTGTTTCAAAATTTGCCAAAAGTTTTTTGTCTTTTTTTTTTTTCTTTTGTGCACCACAGCATTTTCTAAAGCTAGTTTCAGGACTGACTCTTGGGGATTTGTGATGTGATCAACCCAAATATGATAAAACCGAAGAGCAGAGCTGCATTCACAACAGACTCTCTTTCACAATCTGAGTAAATGTGAAACACAAAAGAAAAAACTCAGATTGCTAGGCGAAAGTCAGATCAACAGAATGCGTGTGTGCATGGCACGCTGTGCGCAGTAGGTACTGATTTCTTTTTTTTTTTTAAGTATTGGATATGCAAAGTGTAGCTGCAGATCTTGATGGCTGAAAAAATAAAATAAAAACGGCAGACAACAGGAGTTGTTGGTGAAGTTGATATTTATAGATAGATGGTGAGATTACTAATCAAAAAGCCTCATTCATGAGGGATTATAGCCAGTCGTCCATGTTCCAAAGCCTGCATGTTGGATTGGAGTGAGGATAGGCGGACAGATGGATGTTTTGTTTTAAAACGTCTTCAAAGCGTAAAGTCCATCCACATCTTCCACTACATATTTTACGTTTATGCAGCGCTCAAGAGTTTTCAATTGTCTTTCAATTGTTTCTTAATGAAGCTGAAAACATATCAAAGCATTTAATATCCTAGAAGGGATGGATGCTGGGTAATAGTTTCTGACAAGGGTTTTTCTTTTCCTCACAAAGAATTCTGTTTCAGCGCACAAAGCCTGCGGCTACTCTTTTAATCAGCAATTCTTTAGAATTGTCTTTCAGGATCATTGACCGGCACGCTCCGTCCAATAAAAATGTTTGACGTTTCAATGGATTCAGCCGAGCAAAGCACATTAGTTCTGCAGCATTCCTGCTTTCAGTCGCAATTACAGAACAACAGGGGCGGAAAGTAAATTGACAGTGCAGGAAATCATTCATTTGAAAGGTTAAGTACACCATGTACAGTGTAGCTGAAGCCTGTCTGAAGAGCATTGATGAAAAGCTCCAAGAGAGTTTTCAACAGTTCTATGTTCCTAAAATGAGCAATCGAAAACAAAACTAAATCTCTCCGGAATAAGTTGTAATTTATAACTTTGTCGTCAGCTCTGTTGTATTTATTTTTATTTTTATTTTTTCTTCCAGTGAACCGTGAACAGCACAACTGAAAGGAAACCGGCCATTATCTACATTAGAATGCATTAGAATCTACATTAGATGTTCGCTGGGAAGGAAGTGCCTGAGCAGACTTTCATGATGCAGCTCTGAGAAATAATTAACTTAATCTGGGTCAGAGACAACACATTATCATCAGCTTTTTTTTCTGTTTTTTTTTTTTTTTGTCCAAAGTGCAACACCATTAATTTTTCCCACTAGTTTACAGACAGCAGAACAGAGCCTGAAACATTTGGAAACCCCACTGTAATGTTCATTAAAACACACAGCTTCAGACCACTTTATTTGCGCTCCAGTGAATCAACAAACAGGAGACAGGAGAGGTTTTAACAAAACTATTTAGCATTTTGTTGTCTACAAATGTTAGCAACTCTGTCCTTCATAAGAATGCAAATATCCCTGAGGCTTATAATGTATGTAATTATTCATCTTGCGAATAGAAATACAGCTAAAGATACGTGGGCATGTTGCAGCTATGTAGCTACTGTCAAATTATTTTAAACTTTTTTTTTTTTTGCAACAACAGGACAAAATAACACAAAATCCTAAGATAACAATATTCTGGATCAGAAGATATTGACCAACATTACCAGAAAGTCTTGGATTGAGCATCCGTGGAATTGTCATATGAAATATGTCAAAAATAAATTAAGCAGTTGAAAATTGATAGTTTTTCCACAACTATCACTAGCTGAGCATGGGCGAGTTTTTAAAAAAATGTTCAATCATGTCGTAGACGTTTGCATTAATGAGAATTTCACAAACATCTTTAAAAAACATAAGTTGAAACTACATGTTTATCTGTAAATATTTTTGAAGATGATGCTCTTGCCCACTCCAGTCGTTTCTTTTCCATTTCCAAAAGTCTCATGTCTAATTTTTCCTTCATCAGTGTGAGTGTTGTGCGCATAAAGGAATGCAGCAAGATGGAAAATAATCAAATCTGCCTGCAAGTGGTTTTCAAATCCCATGTTTGGCTGAAATGCTCACTCCTCAGATGAAGAAAGCAGATCTTCCAGAGAATCTCTAGCTAACTTTACAAATGAGTATGGGGGGGAAAAAAAAAAAAGATGAGCGAAAATGACAAAAAATAAACTTTGGAATAAAATCTGAAATAGTTTATTGTTCATTTAATTGAAATGAAAGCTGTTAATAGCACATCATTTTAAAACATTTTATGTTTTCAAGTTGCTTTTGTAGGTACTAATTTTCCAAACACAGTCCTCTAATAATGTGTTTTGCTCTACTGCTTGTTTCTGAAAGTTGAACCTGTGATTCCTGAGGATCGTTTTCTTGAAGCACAGAGTAAATAAAACAAACTTGTCAAACTTACCAAAGCAAAGCAAACCAATCTGTCTTTTGGCAGTCGGGGTTAAAGTCTTTACCCTTATTATATTTTCTCTTCCAGTAATTGCCTTTTCTTCCTATTTCTCGGGCCCTGTAAAGGGAATTGATTAAATTGTGAGTCTCGGTGGCCCGGCAGGGGAAAAAAAAGGGCTGAACCTCAGTCAAGGAAAACTAGAGTAAAGCCCCAGGGGCCAAGTAAGTCTGGCATATAATGTATCTTTATCCATGACTAATAACACCATGTCTGTAGTATTCACATTGCAGCTCAGCCCTGTTGCTAGGTGTTGCTAAGCACAAAAAGTAAATCAATGCAGCCTCAAATCAGCTGATGTGTTTCTCGCACGATCCGAAGATGCCAGGCTTTAATTTCTAATCCTAATTTTCCTCTCTAGGTATTGGCTTTAATTGAATGCCAGGAGAAATTTCCCCAACGTGGACTTCAACACATTTTCTACCCTCAACATTTCTCCTGCTGCCAACAAATCTTTACTCCCTCTCCATCCGCACAATTATTTTCTAACTTCTGCTCCTACAAAAGTTTTTAAACCAATTCCCTTTTAAGAGAAATCAATCTGTCAGAGTTGGATTCCTAGAGGATAAGAAAATTAAATAATTTATGTGGGAGCTGAGGGAATGAGCCTGTCCAATCGCTTAACAAGGTGTCGTTTTATATTCCTGTGAGGTGGCTGTGTGTCAGGGTACAGATAACCTTTTCAAATACCAATTTACTTTTCCCAATTACTTAGACACACTCAATTAGCTGAATTACCAACTTTACGTCATCTAGTTTCTCTGACACAGCGTGTCAATGATCCCACTAAGAAGTAGGTGAGACTTTGGAAAAATACCAGCGGCCTTGTGTAAAAAGTGTGCACAAAAGGTTGGTGCTTTTTTTTAAATTTTATTTTATTTTTTTTGTAAGGTCAGATGCATCAATAATCGTCTGAACCTTAGAGATTAACAGAGTCCCATGCCAACCTCAACACTTAGTGTACTGGAAATGGTCAATGTGAGAACACACACGGCTCTCACCAGAGAACACATGATGAAAAATGCAGACGTGTATCGTACGTGTCTGAAATCAGATAGGACAAGAAGAGGAGGCGGCTGCTTGCTGCCTGTGCCGACACAGCTGCTGATCACATTGGAGTCCTAGCAACAGAAGGAGCTCAGTAGAAATTTTTCTGAAGGGGTTTTAATCTTGTAGATGTGTTTCTTTCACAGATATGTCATTTTTAGATTTGACAGGGTTAACCCAATGTATCAGGGAGAGAATCACTGGGAGAAATCATCATCTCTGATTCAAATCAAGGCTAGAGCCGGGAGTTTCATGTGTTAATTAAACGCTAGAAAAGACTATTGTTGTGTTCGAGTTGTGCTAAAAGGAGTTAGCCTATCACCAAAGCTGTTCAAGCCTAGAATAGCATCTCAATGCTAAACATGCTGCAGCAGCGCAGACGTCTGCAACGCTGATGTCAGCGTCCACAGTTCACATTTATAAAGAAGTGTTGTTTTCAAAGAAGTTACATGAATGATCAGATTGAAAGGCTGAATGGGTATAATAGCACTGTGGCACTTCTTTGAATTTTTTAAGCACTGTTGATTTTAATTAGCTAAGTCCCGTGCTTTATATTACACCTTTAAAAGATTCAAGTTGTAACGCCCCCTCTGACCTCCAGCTCATGTCTTTTACAGAAAACGTGTTTCTCCAAGAAACATAATCCAAGAACATTAAGTGTGTTTTTAAACCCTTCCCCTTCCAAATCCTCACGTTTGAAACAGACATTGTCAGAGGATTTACTCATCAGAACATCCAGCTGTTGCATCATGTAATCATCTCAGATCCACTGAAGCCGTGGTCCAGTCTGGGAGGTGATTCTTTTACCCACTTCGCTATTACATCCGATACTCATTCACACCACATGCACAGCCATTATGCAAGTCTTATTTCAGAGGATTATTGTTATTAATCACCAGGTGCTCTCATTTAATCCAACATGTTTACAAACCTCAGACATGAATGTTTAAGGAGGCAGTATTTTGTAAAATAGATTTTTTTTTTTTACTTTATATTATATGTTATTCTGTCATCAAAACATACCTGGAGCGTTGCTTTGATTCTTTCATGTGTGTTTGAGAAATCCTTAAATCTCCCGTGGCAACCATTCAGCTGTGCTAAACACCTATATGGACAGAGCATCATCTTCGAGACGCAGCCCCTCCCCTCCAGTTTCTGAGTTTCTGCCTCACAGAGTAGTCTTCCCTCATGACTCCCCCAATCAGCTCCTTCAGACTAGCCAGCAGCAATTAGCAAACACCTTGTTTCTGCACACTTCCTTTTTCGGTTAGAACTGCGCATCTGCTGAGTTCATTACTCGAGATACTTCTCAGTGAAACGCTGATAAAACTTTTTTTTTAAAAGTTGTTAAAGGATTAATAGATGTTGTGATGTTGAGTGCGAAGTGCTGGAAAGAGCAGGACTTTCTTAAAGCGACAGAGGCCCAATTTTAACCCAGACAGATCACCAGTCCATCAGAGCCGATGGAAACCCAAATGTTTTCCAATATTTATTCAGGCATGAAAAATCTTTTTTTTCATTAAGCTTCCATGGTCAGTATATTACGGTTTCGGTTTACTGTCACGCTCTCTTATTAATCCTGTTGATTCAGACTAACACAGTTCCTTTATCGTGCTCCATGTGCCGAGGTTGCTTTTTGCTGACAGGCCTCAGCAGTCAGATCTAAGCAGTAGAGCCTTTGAAAGATGACCCAGTTGTTTTTCTTTCTTTTTGTCAGTTTTTCTCTATGCATTTTTTATGCAGGGTTAATAAAAACAAGCTGTCAAAGCTGAATGTGAAGCAGAGTTACTGAAGTAGGCAAACAGCGAAACAGGGGGAGTGGATGACGATGCAAAAAGCCTTTTATATTTTGTGAAAAAATAAATAAATAAAATAGCACGCAATGTATAAATAGAGTATATACGCCACAGCACCCCTGTGTAAGTGTGAGCGTGTATGTTATATTCAGAAAGAATAAAATACATGCAGCCATTTCCTGCTCCACATCAACTGAAAACTGAGCAGGTTCCTTCTTCCTCAATGAAGATAAGGAACTCGTACAGCTCATGCGAAGGCAGACGGGTTTTAATGAAAAGCCAAAGACGAGGGTCATGGGCCTGGAACTCCAATAAAAAGGTGGCTTCATATTTCATATTCATAAACCTGGAGCTTTTAAAGTTGGATGCTGAATACTGGCTGCCCTCCTTCCGAGCCTCTGTTCTCAGATTATCCCAGTGTCTCTGTAACCCAGGCGCCAGCCAACCAATGGAGGATTGGGAGTTGTGTCGCCTTGTCAGAATGTCACCTTTTTCTCCTTTTTTTTTGCTCTCGTGGCTCAGTCTGCGAAGCTCGACTTCACACTCTCCACAATTCTCTTTCATGCATTTCGAGTGCTTTTATTTTTCTCTTTTCACATTATTCTCCCTATTCATGGTTCTGAGATCAGACAACAATTGTTTGCTTCTGTGATTTCTTGGTGTGTTCTGTGTTACATCACGCACCAGCTTCACTTTCAATACATACCAATAATATTTTCTTCCTTTTTTTTTTCTTTCCTGTCATAAGAAGTTTATCTCACTCAAAACCGTCAGTAGTCCTCATCCTCTGAAATTCTGCTCTAAGCTCAGAGAGAGTTATTCAGACCCAACCTTCCACTGACTGCAGCTTTTCCTCCTTTGACACATATTGTTGGAACTGAAATACACTTCCTTTGTCAGGACCATCTGAATTTCTTTTTCTGCCATCCAGCCATAATTTTTTAATGAATCTGTCACCTAATGGTAGCTGATGTGGGCATTGAAGATCTTGATGTATTCTACCCAAACTGAAACTGACAGATTTTGCAACTTTGGAAGTTTTAAGGTTTTGTGTTCAAGGTTTTGGTTAAGTTCCAAATTGTAATGTAAGATATTTAAAGTAGTAGGCAATTTGGAAGTGTGTCATCTATCAATCAATATCATCAATAGCAATTTTGTAAAGATGTTGTCTGCATACATTTACGTTTTTTTCCCCCCACAGTCTTCTTGGCAGATCTTCTCTAATACAGTCAGGTTGGATGGACGGCCATTTTTAGGTCTATGCAGAGATACTTAATCAGATTTATGTCCAGGAGGCTGGCACATTTAAAACTGTCCCTGAAGCCACTCGTTTGTTATCCTACCTTTGTACTTGAAGGCATCTTGGTGTTGAAGACGATCATGTCTGCCAGTAGGGATAGTGTTGATCAGGTCATCTTGAGCAGTGTTCAGAACAAATTGTGAAATGTTACATTTTGAGTTCACCAGTCCAGAAAAAGCCTGTTTGTCCTGTTCTTGGAATCTCTAATGCCTGGTTCGCACAGCAAGATTACAAAATCGTTGGCCGATTTTCAAAACCCAAGATGCCACACACACACGATGGCATTTTTTTTTGTGTGGGTATAACAGGTTTGGTGGTACCGAGTGTGGTGTGGAGCAACACACTACACACAAACCAATTTCACTCACCAACATTCAGAGGTCAGATGGGAAATCTTGCAAAAACTGTTGAGACCAAACAGGAGTTCAGAGTAAACAAATATGGTCGACTAGAAAGAAGCCTTCTGATAGTTCATGGAATATATTTAACAGAGGAAAAGAAAACAACACTAAAAGACGTGACGCTCACCAGACTATTGGTTTTGTTTTGTCTTCTTTATTAAGAACTCCCCTCTTGGTCTACATCTCACATTGAACAAGCTGGGTTCTCGTTTGTCCTCAGGGAACAGCCCACACATTGCGATATCGGGACAAGACAATACATCACGTTGAATGTTCCCAATGTTCAATCGGAGTGGTCAGGACTTCCTTCCGTGTGGACCGGAGCCACTCGTAACGCACCACACATGGAAGAACCTCTTAAGATTATAAGAGTCATCCTGATAATCGGGCTGTCCTTAACATTGTTGAATCGAGGCAAAAATCTGCAAAAAAAAATTGCTGATTTTTGTTTGCAGAAAATTGTTTCTTATGAAGCCAAACAGGAAGACTCTTCAGCCTCACCTGCATCATCCAATCGCTGCGTCACGTTCATCTGCCGCCAGCCTATCAGCATCGGACCATGGCCCCGTCACAGCCAATCACTGATCAAACTCCCATTTAGAAGAAGCTTAATTTACGGCATCATCTGCTTTCCAGCCGTGCTCAACCCACCTCCATCCCTTTTCCACCTCCATGCTCCTGGCTCCTTCAGGCCTCCATCCTTTCTCCGACCACCAGTGTACGGGTTCCGGGGGAAGCGTAGCAAATGCTCATCCAAGCTTACTTCAATTTCCAGCACAATGCCTTCTACCAGGGTCCGAGCACCAAAGAACTTTATTTCATCTAGTCAATTAAACCTTTTAGTCGACAAGTCTCTCCAGATTGAATTTATATTATATGGGTTTTTTTATCTTTTGTTTTGTTTTGTTGGGTTTTTTTTTTCAAATAGTGTAAAAGAGTTTTGTGTTTATCTTTTAGAGTCGGATTACACACCTCGCCTTATTTAAAAAAAAAAAAAAACTGTACAGTACAGACCCATTCAATAAATTCCAATATTATTGAAAAGTCAATTTACCACTAAGTGAAACACACTAAATAGATTAATTACACAGAGAAGGATAGCTAGTTTTATTTCTGTTAATTATAATGATTTTCCATTTTCAGCTAATAAAAACGTGATATTTAAAATTAGACCAATAAAAAACAGCATTTTCAATACACAAATGTGGGCTTGATGAAAGAATGCTTTTAAGACGCTGTTTTCAAAAGACGCTTTGAATCTCGCAAACACGCCTCATCAGAGCGCATATTCTAATTTATTGAATATGAATGCATGGCTTTGCTGAACAGCATTAAAATTTCATAGTGTTTCTTTTATTTGATCCTGTTCATTTGCATTTGTGTTTTGGGGGAAGAAACAGGTGAGAGAAGATCTTTAAAAATGAATTACAGAAGCATGTGAATACGAGCTTTTTTTTTTCTCCACTGAGCCTCTCGCATAAAAAGACATTCAAACTGTGCAAAACTCCCAGTGAGAAACACTGTCTCAGAATGTTCTATTTTCAGCCGAACCACCATTGTTTGCAAAGACACCATTGTCTGTTTCACGTTTGAAATGGTGTATTACGCATTGTGTAATGTCTCAGTGGTGGAGGAGGTGAAAGCTGAGAAGAATTAAGAACCAAGAACATGCTTTGCTGATCTTCAGTTTTTTTGTTTTTCCATTTTTCTTCTTTTTCTACAACAGACTCTATGAACTGAATTTGGACTCTTGCATATTAGTTTTTTGTTTTTTAAATCTGTTTCGCCTCAAGATCACAAGCCCTTGAAGCCACTGGAGAAAATATCAGAAACAAAGTTATTAACAAATATATATTTTTCTCTGACTCTGTTCCCATTATGCTCAGTGGAAGCCCACGCTTCTCCACTCTTACTTTTGAGAGTTCAACATTACTGTTAACAAACTGTGATAAGAGGCTTGTGATATCGATGATTCCCACATTGGAGTATTTTTTGTTTTGTTTTGATTTTCTTACTGGTTCTCCCAGGAGGAAAATCGGTGGTGAATCCTCATCCATGGCGCTCGGGCGGCACTCAACTCAGACAGCTGAAAATGTGTCCAGGAGTGAAGGACTAAAGTCAATTTAGGACAACAAGCTTCATAGCCTGCTTATGCTTATTTTAATGCCTTTTGCTACTGTTATTCGACATCAGATCAGTGTTTGTGAATTGTTTTAGAAGTTAAAAGCCCGCTGCATCCTGTTAGCCTGTGCATGTGGCTTAAGGCCTACTTCACCTCCTGCATATTTAACGCAGCCCTTTCAGGTTGTATTGGTTGCAGTAAAAGCTAGTCTGTTATTAATAGAGGAGATGAGTAAAATGATGCTGCGTACGGCAGCGTTTTCAAAAGGTTCGGTCCTAATGGAGAGATGAAAATGTCAACAGCCCTCGTTCAAGCATGAAACAGCTTACCGCAAGGTGTCTGTGCAGATGTTTTAAATTATACGTTTATACTTCAGTCCCGATAACCTAGACCTTTTTATATGTTATTAGAAGTGGACTTGATGAGACATTTTTATCATTATTTTGTAATTCTCCTTGCTAGTTATTTCCAGTCCTTCAACCCGACCATGAAATGTGGTGCCCTGTGTGTTCACCAGAAAACAGGAGGACAGTGGACAAGTGAAGGACAAAACAAGAGGTGTCACACTATCTATAGTAAAAAATATACATATATATATATATATAGATACTGTATATATCTATATATCTATATCTACAGTGTATATACATATATAGATAATGTATATACTGTATATATATATATATAAATGTCCTGCCTTTTAAAAACACTGGACTTGAGAAACAAATCATTCTTCAGTTTCTCATCTAATAAATGTAAGGTTTTCATCTAACAGCCCTCCTTTTTAAAAACAGGGAATCTCTTGTGACCTCATTTTATGTGCAATGTTTCAACAAGCAGACGTTTATGGCAATGTGAAAATTATTTACTTTTACCTTTATACTTGCATGGAAACCTCTGAATTTGAATGCAAAATAAATAGGTTATTATTAGATTAACATTCACTGCAGCAAGCTGTTGACTCCTGAATATCTGCAGAAGGCAGATTCTCCCTCGCTGTGGCCCGGCTTCCATCTAGTGGTGAAACTCTGCAGATACAAAAAGAAAGAGGGAAAAAAATTCATGGATCTACTGTCTATACAAGTAGTGTTTCTGAATCCTGGCCCTAAGGATCCACTGTTTTGTATGTTTTAGGTGCTTCCCTTCCTGCACATGCCTGACTTAGACAAAGTGGGATAATCAGGCCTCTGATGTGATATGATGGCATCCCGAGGATCACTGTGTCACCTGACCAGAACTCACTTACCAAGCAGTTGGCTAAACTCTTTCATAACAAATTGTGTCAAATAAAAACTGTGTGCTGTCCTTATAATATTTACTCTACATTGGTTTGACAATCAGTTAAAAACCTTCTTAACAACAGATATATACTGCAAATTAAATGAGTACTTTGGTAAGGCTCTTAAAAAAAAAGGACCGGTTCTGTGCGCCATCAGAACAAGACAAAAACAAAACCGTCACTTTTGGCATCTGCAAAGGAATCTCAAAGTTTGGAGAAATCTCGTCATAGCCGCCCCGTTTGTGTATACTGCGTGTGCAGCTGTCCGCGAGAAGAACATTAAGCAGTGGGGGCTCGGCTATGTGTATATAAAAAAATCACTCTGAAGACTGACTCATCGCCGTATATCATGCAAACACATGCTGCATGTCACTTCATTTCTCGTATTTCTGCTTGTTTTCTTTTCCATCAGCATGGCAGCATGAGTGTTAGGGAGGCGGGGCGGGCTGAGAAAACGATGCATCACTGACAGGCTCACAAGCTGGAGAAGTGAGGTAAGGCCTCAGATGAGTCACGAGTCATTGTAAAAAAGCTGACCTGTTAAACCAGCAGCAATACAATCAAGGCCAGGCGCCAAATGCACAGATTTTGATTAATCCGACTCAACACAATCACCTGAAAGTTGATATCTAACAACTGATTTTCATTTCTTATAATTCTTTCTACTTCACACTTATTTCTTGAATCGCAAAACATCACAATATATTTTTTTTAATCAATCAATTTCCATCATTTTCAAGCTAAGTCCTTCCTCATGTACTATTAAAATTCTGCTCTAATGAGCCCGGTAAATGTACAGCACTGTGAAAAATATTTACATCCCTTGAAGTCTTTCATATTGTGCTACACTACAAACAGTAACTTGTTTGGTTTGTGTTTTATGTGATATACCAACACCTACTGTAGAATGACAAAGCAGAAGGAAAACTATTTATCTGCTTTTCAAAGGTTTTTGAAAGTAAAACTCTTCACAGTACAGTGTGCTTTTGTATTCAGATCTTTTTTTTCTCTTTTTTTTTTTGCACAGTAGTTCAAGTTCAGTTAAACTGGATGAACTATAAATACCACTTTTTAAGTCCTGACCCTGACTTGCAGATGGATTTACTAGTTTGGACTTGTAAACCACCCTGGCACATAAACATACTTTGATCTAAACCCCTCTATTGCGGTTCTGGCCGTTTAGTGACATCATCCTGCTAGAGATGGAAACTCCGTCCCAGACAAGTGTTATCCAGGATTTTCCTGCATTCCTGTATCTTACTTGTCCATGCTAAAGAAAACCATCCCCACATCATTATCCTGCCACCACTGTGTTTTATTTTGAGGACTGTGTGTCAATGGTGAGGTGCAGAGTTAGTTGGGTTTTTTTACCACACAATTTGTTGCACTATTTGTTTGAACCAAAAAAGAAAAGAAAATTGATGATGAACTCTTGTTTAAGAGTTCTCTTCTACATTCATTGTTTAAAAACATTGAATGTAGGAAGATGAATTATTGCAGTAGTTCCCAAAGTGTGGGGCGCGTCCCCCAGGGGGTCGCAGTGCCATTGCAGCGAGGGGGGCGCTGGAAGCGGTATGGATGAATGTTAAAAAAAAAAAAAGTTACACAAAAGTGTTTCACTGTAAAGATGGTTTGTAGTGTATTTTGTTGCAACCTGAAGTGTGAAATAAACTTCAGTGAAGTTTGAAAACAAAATATGTGTATAGGTTTATGTCTGGTTGAACGATGTGTGTGCCCAGTTGATATTTTGTTTTCTTTTTTGGGGGTGGATTTTATTGTAATCCATAGGGGGGCCCCAGAAGAAAATCTTTGGGAACCAGTGCATTATTGTAAGCTAGAATTACTAATAATAAGTCACATGATTGCTGGATACCACATTAAATTGGGTGGAATGTGTCATAAGCTGGGACTCTCATCAGTTATTGCGTTTTGTTGCCAAATGAAAATGTCATAAGAGATACAACAAAATAATTTTCATTTTCATCACAAACTCACGACTCTTCAGCCAGACTCTGTTGAATAAAGTAAAACCAAGACAAACAATTAAAAAACTTCGGAAAAGAAATATGATTCACAGAGCGTTACATCAGCTCACTGTCACTCTGCAGCTCTCAAGTGAGCAAATAAACTGGCACAGGAGTGAATGCAGATCAACCTTTGAGCCAAAGAGGGAGGAGAAAGAGACATGCCGTCACTGAGCGCTGTCAGCCATCGCTGTCTCTCACTGGTGATTCAAGCTTTCCCAGTGTTCACGTCTGTGCAGAGACTAAACAACAGGCCCAGAGTGTTGTCACTCTTCTTTTTCTCACCACCGACATCCTCCTTCTCATATTATTTCGCCCCTTCTCTCCATTCATGTCTGTGTTCATCTCCCCACTGCTTCCTGCTTGCTAATTGTTGTGCCCATACCTGGTTATTTTTCCACTGAGTGTGCACCAGCTCTCTCTGTCTCAAAGTCCTTGTTGTTAGACCTCCAGGACGTTCAAAAAAAAAAAAAAAAACTCCTAACACACCCAATTACACCTGCGGGCCGGTGCAGCCCAGCAGGGGATTTCACTGCGCTGATGACGGGGCGCACTCTTCCTTCCTGAACCCACATAAATCTGTCGTTGGCTTCTGTCCTGGAGTCTAATATTAAAGCTGTTTTCCATCATGCTGAACTGCAAGGAAGGGAAAGCTATTGATAATTAGCATGGTCTGGTGTAGCTGCGAGCACTGGCCATGGCTGGGACTCACCCCTTGTTTTTAAAGAGCCTCCATCATGACAAGGCTGATTACTGCCATTGAGGAGGATCATTGGTAATAACCTACCCACTCAGGATGCATTTGTTCTTCTTGAAAAGCACTGTTCACACTTTTCTACTGCTCGCTGATTTATAGTTTGAACCTCTGCCACAGTTGTACTCTTGCCTCTGTTGAAGTGTGTGTAAATTCCACCTTGACTTCTCTTCTCAGAGAAATGACAAGAATGGACTTGCAAGGACATTTCCACTGAGCGAAGGACCTCTGTCATCTCACAGAATACGAGAAACTACCATCCTGAGGCTATAATGAAACTCACACATGTGCACCCCCACGCATCCTTGCACACTTTGCAGGATTTGTGTTGGTCTAATCGTGAAAATGCAAAAACAAAAAAATTCAGGCAAAAGTCATTTAGATTAAACATTTAATTTCAGAGTTCAAAAAGGGATGCATGAGTTATTTTGCAAAAGCAAAATACACTTTAATGTATCTTCAACACAAAATAACATAATAAATACACTGACAGGTGCTGCAGTTTTGAAGATGAGATTTCTACAAAATAAAACGCTCACAAAGCAGTTCTCTTCACAGTTCTCTTCATTTTTCAAGGTCTTACATCAAGGAATGTAACACAAACTTTAACAACCGCAAGGAATGATATTTATCTGACACTATGTCATCCTTTTCGACAAGCATGCTTTCTAATGGTTTAGATTAAACCTTTAGAAATGTTGGCTCATAATACCTTCCCCCCTGCAGTCCACAGAGTTCAGTAAGCTGGTTCTGCGCCCAGTAGTTTCATTTCTGAAAGTCTGTTGCTGCTGTCCTGTTCTCTGGGCTCACAATAGAATCTGAGCCTGTTACAGTATATCTGAGCACAGAGGGAAGCTGTGCTCTGGCTCCTGCATGTAGCTCACCTGCCATGGAAGCCCCAGAGTAGGAGGTGGCTCCACCAAACTGTCCACGTATACTTGAGGACACGGGGTCCACATTCCCAACTGATACCCCAACCCATCACCCATTTGAGGGTATCGCAGCGGACTGGGTGGATGATCATCAGGGCTGTTGCAGAGTCCACGAGAGGCGTAAAAATGTCCCTCAGTTGGATAACAAGGGTAGTGTGGTGAAGGTGGACATGATGTCACAGCGTTATCCATGTATGCGTGTGGATCTGCAGATAGCCTGTGGAGGTGAGGCCCCTGTTGCGGCTGCAGCTCCTGAGAGACAGATGCATGCCAGGGGACATAGCTTTGATGGTCCAGGCGAGGAACTGCAACTCTGGTCTGTTCCAGTCGAGACCCTCCCACCACAGCTGGTCCTGCAGGCGACCTGTGGCATTCCCGGTGGCTGCACGGCTTGTTGGGAGGATTTGAACTCAGGAATACTGAGAGGGCAGAGATGCGGTTGATGGCCCTCTGCAGAGTGGCGATCTTAGACAACCGTTTGCCACTCAGGTCATGATTCAGGGCAACTCGGAGAGCATTGAACGCTTGGTTGTAGTCCATGATGCGCTTTCGCTCTCGCACATTAGCAGCCATTCTCCGAGCCTTTGAACGGACCGGTCTGTTACGCTTCTTGTTCTGGCCATCCTCAGGGTCGCTGGCGCTGCCTTGGAAAGACGGTTTGACACCTCCATCGTCATCACCTCGTCCCAGCGCGCCAATCTCGAGCTCTTCCTCAGAAAACTCGGAACTGGTGACACTGCTGCAGCTCATTGTGTCAATAATGCAGGACACCAGACAAGTCCGAGCAAAGTCTGAGAGCGGAATTCGTTGGTTAGAAGTTGTCTGCCTCATCAACGCACTCCCTTGGTGTGTTCAGTGAGTGGGGCTGTCGGTGTTTGCTGCTGCCCAGGTATTCTCTCTGTCTTACTCCTCTGGTGCACCGTGGCTACCTTTACCTCAAAAAGACAGGTTGGTCTGCTTTTTAAAAGATCTTGGAGTCACATGGTACAATCATTTGAGAGGAATGATGCACTCTCTCTCTCCTTCCAAGTTTATGGGTGCCCTGCAGGCAAATGGCACTGTCACCTCCTCCTCCTGCGCTGACTCTCCCTCACATCTCTCATCATATCATTCAGAAGAGCTGCAGCTACTAGATATTTACACCCACTGCATGAAAAGAAATATAGCCTTCCTTAACTGTCTGACATTATATCAGACCAATCTTTCCTCGTTTGAGGTCAGTTAGAATTACCAAAACTATTTCAAATATTCTTCAATTTAACAACTTATTGAAGTGGTTTATTAAACTAGTTTTTTCTTACATATTCTTATTACATCATTACCTCTATTCATACTCATTCCCTAAAGACTTTCAGTATAGCTGAGCAGTTTTTATGGTTCCCAAATATTGGGATTTGCTTTTTCAACTCTTTCAGTTTGAAATGAAACAATCACAGTAAATCATATACTTTGATTCCTGCACTGCATATTGATTACCATACATATATCCTAGACGGGTGGTCCTCAACTCCAAGCCTCGGGGGTCGGTGTTCTGAAACATTCAGATGTGTCTCTGCTCCAAAGAGTCAAATAATGAGGCCATTAGCAGGACTCTGGAGGACTTGACTGCATGCTCAGGAGGTAATTCAACTATTTGATTTAGCTGTGTTGGATCAGGGACACATCTAAAAGTTGTAGAACACTGGCCCTCGAGGCCTGGATTTGAGGATCCCTGTCCAACTCAAAAGTGTTGGGGTTTAGATGCGTTTCTGCTTCAACACGCCGTATTCAAATGCTTCAGCTACCTCTTCAACATGCCAAAGATCTGCAGAGCTCGTTAATGAGCCATCAATGGATTCAAGTGTGATGAGGCATGGAAAGAACTAGAAGTTAACAGATACCAGCCCTTGAGGACTGGCTTCGGACATCACTGTCCTAGAGGAATTGAACATTTATCAAAGTGACCTAATCTGGTGTATGTTTCCTCTCCTATTGAGTCTAGGTGAAGCGGAACCTTCTTATCTCCAGCAGGTAGGCTTCATCCTGCCAATTAGCTGTCTCTACAGTGGCGATTCTCGCTCTGCCTGTCTTTCTGTTTGCTCAGTTTTAAGGGCCATGTAATTTAAAGTGGCTGCCCTGAAACCCATTCCCATAAATCAGGCCTGGGCAGCACCTGAGGACAAGACCAAAGTGAGGCCTCCACTTCAAAGAGAGGGAAAACCAAGGGTAAATATTTCACAATTAGAACCTGTGATTGCTGCTGGCCTCAACAATCGATCTTTCATCGTCTTTGCTTGTGAGGAAAGGGAGCCACTTCGGTGGAAGTGGAACATTCGCACAGTTTCACATATTGTAGTTTTGCGTAAGGTAGATAATTGCTTGTGACTTTTTAGAAGGAATGTTGGGTTAATGCAGAAAACAATCACTACAATTCACCATGTGATCTGCTTCTGACAATAAATGAAGAGGGAAAAGACTGACTGTCACGTCTGAGATTACTACTGTGTCTTTAAGTGATTCCTTTGACTTTTACCAGAGTGTATGGTCAACGATGGGTAGATTAAAAGCAGCCTCTCAGGCACTGAACCGGGGGTCATTGAGAAACATTGCTTCCTTCCTGCTCTCTCCTTTTATTATGTGTCCAACTCTTTGAGACACCAGCCCAGTTTCAGTCCAGACCTTCTACTCTGGATGTCCAACTATTGAACACCAAATATTTCTCCAGTCTTTTCACTAGTATGGATAATTCAGCCAGTCATCTGCTGAAGTCCCGTCCAATCTGAGCCAGCTGGTTGTATCTATCTAAACCAGTAAGTGTAGCTGATTTTAAACTGGCACTTAGAAGAGTAGTCATACAGTACACCTCTACAAGCATACAGGCCGCCTTCTGAATGTTATTCTGATCTACAGGTTTTTAAACTGCTGAATACCCAGAGAGAACCCAACATGCAAACACCATTCAGATAATCCTCGAACCCAAGACCTCCTTGATGCAAGGTACTTCCCCAGTGAGTTACTGCTATTGATCCATTCTTATTAAGCTTATCATTACATAATTATGTTACCCCTGCATTATGTGTAAGTAAAAGTCAAGCATCCATTTATACGCAATACAATTGTGAAGAGAGTTGACATTTCACCAAAGATTATCCTAAAATTGTGCAAGAAGACACCTGAACAACATTCAGTCTAAGTATTTCAATATTTCTCTTGTTTATGATGTTCCACGCCTGGAAGGTTATAAAACCTATCTTCACCACACCTTTCTCCTTCTGATATCCCAAATATCTTCATAGCCAAAACAGTTTAAAATGTTCTGCACATGTCACTCAGCCGCAAGGGGAGCAAAGGCTTTATCGCAGCGAGTGATTTGTGGCTTTACAAACATGTCAGATTTACTGCTCTGCTAGAACAGAGCATGGAGAGAATACTGCCTCGGACTCTCCCTGTCCATTCATTTTTGACAGATGACAAGACACCAGTAATTATCAGCCGCCGGGAATAAATCAGGCAGATTTTATCACGCTGCTAGCTGTGCCCTTGATGGAATAACCATTTTCAAGCAAGGGGGAACCAGTCCAATGCCACCGAACCTAGGATTTGTAAATCTCCTGCTCAAGCCCCCATAATGACTGGTTGTTAGCCGTTTGTTATTAGAGGTCTGTGTGCCAAAAGTTATAGATGTGTATTTCCAAAGGGGTACTTACAGGTAATAAGTGAGTAAGTCCGGGTTTGCTAACCTAGCCTTTGCAGAGGTATGTTAATGCATGTTATTGCTGTCTGCTATGGAATTTTCTCACCTCAATAAAATCCTATCTGATAAATACAAATAGTTTTAAAAAGTTGTATTAATTGAACAATCCATAGTTCAATTAACTACGGATTGCCTAAAGCAAACTTTGACTTTTGTTACCAAAGCGCTTTCTCCTTTTTGAAGAAAGCTTCTTATTCACATAACTAGCTAGTGTCTCGTCTTCATCATCTTATTGCCCCATTGTCCTTGAGTTTCAATTTGAATTCCTTGAAAGTCACTTTCTACACGCCAGTCATATCTATATCCTATGTGTTTTCTGTCTTTAGGAATAATATGACACACATAAAGTTATTATGGACATAAGGTTATCGTGTAGAAGACAATATTACATGAAGCAGTATACGTAGATTTGAGGTGAAACAGGAAAAAGGCATGCATTCAAAGGTCAGAGGGGTCAAATGGTGGAGCCAAATAGTCGACTGTCAGGCTGAACAGTTCAAAAAGTTCAAAGTCAGTCTCAGCCAAAAAAAAAAAAAGCATTAATGTGCCTTTACTTTGAAATATCAATTTTGGTGGGTGTTCTGATGTGTCATACCCTGCAAACTAGTCAGATATCCCATACCAGGTAAAGTCTATACAGTGAATGTTGAGTGACTTGGTGCTGGGTTTCCTTAGATAGAAAACCTTTTAAACTAATTACAATAATAAACTGAGCTAAATCCACCGTTTCATAACCAGGATCGGTTGGAATGTACGGGTAATTAAATTGAAATGACTTTTTTTCAGTAAAGTGTCTTGAGACAACATTTGCTGTGAAATGGTGCAATATAAATAAATTGAATTGAATTGAAGAAAAAGTCAAATTCTTATAGTGAAAAGTTCTTGTTAAAACCTATTGACCAGAACCTTGACAGTTGTAGTCTTTACCTGGATTCCTAGAGACTTTTCTCCTTGCCAGAAGACACCAAACAAAATGGACATAAATACCACTACTTCTACTTCTCTTGCTGAGAATGTATACATATATTTAATCGCCTGAATCTGTGACTTTGTTTTTCATGTTTACATCGTGTTCTTGCCAATACCTCAATGTATTCATCTGCCAACAAAAACCTGGAGTAAAACTGCCATGACTTTATATTATTAATGTATGAATTAATGAAATATTCAATATATAAGTACTACAATAATCCTCGAGTGGGAAGTTAAATACACTCTGGTAACTAATTATCTCCCTCCCATTTAGAATAATAGAATAATTATTAATGCAAAAATGTGTAAAGGGGATTGAAACAAACTAAAACAGGCAAATTTAGTTTAATCCCATGCCTCCACCAATTTGCTGTTAATGTTTTATAGCAGGAGAGAGCCGATCAGTCCCAAGGAGAACACACTGAGAGGCACACTGAAAGTATCCATTTCAAATCCAGTCAGGTCAGGATTTGAACCGCAGACCTTCTTGCTGCATCACTTTTCCTACATGCCATTGAATACTCAGGATATACGGCGAAGTCGCACTTAAAAACACACGTCTGTGTCTGGTTTGTCGAGTTTTCCCAAGGACACAACAAACAAACTGTGACGACACCAAGCGAACTGACACAACGGTTATGAATCACTTTGTCTGAGATTTACCGGCAGTTGGGTGCAGTTGGCTGCTGAACTCTCTTTTGACGGCGCATGACAGCTATAAAATCCCTGCTGTCGGGTTGAAACAATGCCCTGCATATTTCAGCAGTCTTATTCACAACATAGACTGCCATGCATCTGTCAGCTATTAATCATAGAGGTGTGTTAAAGATTATTCTACAACATTACAGAGGTTTCCAGTTGTTTTTGTCCGTGAGATCAAACGTGTTGTGATTCTAGTTGTTAAAGAAAGAGAAAACTTTAATACATAAGTTTGTAACTTTGAAGAAAAGTTGCTATTAAGATCTGTTGAGATTTGGACTTTTAGATTCAGTTATTTTCTTTTTGGATTGTTTTCCTAATAGTTGTTAATTTTATCCTGCCATTTTAGTTTATTCCTGGTGTCAGTTCAATTATTCTCAAATTTTGTCTTTTGATTTGTTTCATTGGATTAATATTTATTTCTACCTATTGTTCAAGTTTATTTTCTCCTTTCGTTCTCTGTTTTTTACCTCACCCACCATTCTGCTCCCCATCACAACTGATAATTATTTCCTCGTTTGCCTGTACCTGCTCCCTTGCCCAGCTGCATCCACTCTCCTGTAATTAGCTTTTCCAGTCCCTTTTGTCATTTCCACCTTTCCCTCAGTGTTTAATTTCCTCTCTCTCTCCTTCCACACTTGCTGGATCCTTTCTTTGCTTTGCCTCGTCTGGTCTCCTGTCATTTTTCACCACTTTGTGTATTTTTTACCAATCATCTTTGCAAGTTGTCTCTTCAGTTTCATTGTCAAATATCTATTTTCATCAGACCTCCAGTCTGAACAGTTTGGCACAAAACTACAGCCTATGACTCAGTAGCGTCAAACCACAGTAGCTTGAAGTAGTCGCTTTCTCTCAGACTCTCATAGTTCTGGAGACATTGTGAGTCAATCTTATTTACAACATTACTTAAATTCATTAAACCTCACAGGTCTTTGACTTTGTGCAACTCTCTTAACACAACACAGCATCTCAATCAGCTTCCGTTCTGAACTTTGACTGAGCCATTGCAACAGCTTGATTCTGTCCTTTTAATCAAATAGTTTCCTGTACTCACAACTTCATTATAAACTCAGTGGCTGCAAGGTGCCTAAGTGCTTTGGGTCCAAAACAAGTCCAATTCGTAAGATCTACGCAATTCGTCAATGCTGGTCTCGGGTAAAAAAAATAAATAAATAAATGTATGATATCAATATCTACACCTAACATACTGCTCATGGTTTGATCTCATTTATTTAAAGGACATTATTCCAGACGTCTTGTAGTTTATTCAGATGCAGTGTTGCATTCATGATAATGTCATATATGTGGAGAGGAGAGGCTTTCTGCTGGCAACATTTCCTGACCCGTCAGATATGATCAATCTTTTTCTATGTATCCTGTCATGAACTTTAACATTTAGCATGCTAACCAAGCTCTGTGGAGTCTAAGATGGAGCTCTTCGGTTTTGTTGCATTTTCTCTGAGCATCTCACTCTCTGACCTAAGGGTGGATTTCCATCTCTCTTGGGAAGATTGGCAGAAACCATAAATATTTTCTATTTGCAATTATTAAAATTATGTTTCACTTTTGTAGAAAATGGCCTTATAACCCTTTCACAATTGATGGGCAGCAATATTGGCTTATATTAGATCATTGCTGATTTCTGTCCTTATTGGATCCAGAGCAGACACTTGCTTGCTGTTGAAAGATCACTTAATCCATTTTGTTGAATTTATTTCTACTCTTAGGCTAATAAGCAATGCCAAACTGAGTTTTCTGACAACTTTTTTTTTTGTTGGCTTCATTTTTGCTGAAGAAATAATTATGTGGAATCTGTCTTATGTTTCTCTAGACTATAAACTCTTTAGCTTTGAGAAAAAAAGAATCTGATCATTCAGATAGGATTTGCTTGCAATGTTTCCAGGCTAAATATCTGATAACTTTGTTATAGCTTCTGTTATTTAACTGTGTTTATTGTGGTGAAGCTGCCATAAGTTCAAGTTCAAAGAGTGGACACCTGATTAATGGGGTATTTTTACAAGGTCAGGTCATGAAGGCAGACCAGTTGCCAGGCAGACAAAAACAGCACACTTTTGTTTTGAGCCACTAAAAATTCTGCAGTCTCTAATTTAGCCATAAGCAGAACATTACTATAACCCATGCTGTCAGTGATTTATATTGTGCAGCAAAACCATGCAAATCTGTCAGCACTGATGTCATGACATGTCTAACAGTTTCCTCCCCAGAGGAATGTCAGTACATTTCCTCCCCTGTCTTAAATACTTGAATCATGATATGATTCACTCATTTTTATTTGGCTGCTATGTGCAAAGAGATCACAGCAGAAAATACATGCATCACAGTAAATAAAGAACATTTATTGAAGAAAGGAAAAGTGCAGAGACTCAGCTGTTCATTTCATTCCAATTTGAGTTGATTCAGCATTGGGACATGCAGCTTTTCGCATTGAACAAAAATGCGCAAAAAAAGCAAGTGCTGTGTTTTTCATGGAGCATTCCTTCCGAAAAAGACAGTCATTACACCAGGTTATCATTAAAGGGCCCGTTTGGTATGCTGGAACATGTGGTCAAGGTTAACTGTCAGTGGGCCAGTTCCCACACAACCACAAGCAGTTAAAATAATGCCTCCTGACCACTTAAGATGTTACAAAGCATCACAGCAACCTCGTGGTTAAATGGGTCACGAAGGTTTACAACGGTCTATTTAAAGGATCTGTGTGTGAAGTGTTAAGTCAAGCTAACAGGAAATGTTTGACGTGCGTTAAAAGTGTTGATGAAGCGAGGGGTCACAATGTAGCTCAAGTCTGCAAAATAAATCGTGCACAGATTGAGACAAATGTCCACAACAATGAGCCGTCTGTTTGTTTGAGAGTGAGGAAAGTTCTTTTTGTTATTACATGGATGCCGATAATTGCAGCTTTGTTCTTCAGGTCAGCAGGTCACAACCTTGCTGTTTTCCCTCTGGCCAGTAGCAGCTGAAGGGGAAGAGCATCAATGCATGACATTTTCTACGACTAAAAAACTGAAAAGTTTACCAGTGGTAGGCGTAGCTAACCAAAAAGTTAGGTTCACTAACCACTAATTTGCTAAGCAAGAATCTTAACTCCACGGATGTTGAACAACTAAACACATTAAAATTTGTGGAAGCAAATGTGGAAGCAAATCATATTTACAAAACTAGCGCAAGCTAAAACTAGACTCCTATTCTACCAACCCAGAAAAGGAATTAGACCAGAGGATACTTACTTATGCCTATCTACCAACCCTAAATAGGAATATTTAGGTTATTTACTTTGGATCAACATTATTAGCTTTTTCTTCTTTCGCTCTTTCCTTTGGTTTGTTATTTTGTTTGTATTTCCTTTTAATTCCTGTAAAGCACTTTGTACTGCCTTGTTGCTGAAAACGTGCTATATAAATAAAATTACCTTTACCTTTGACCTGTACTAGACAAATAAAATGGACAAATGCTAACTCTAACCTTCTAAACACATACAAAAATGAGTTAAAGACAACTCTAACCATTAAGATGACAGCAAAATCAATTTGTCATTCAAAATCAGCTTTACACATCTTCATTTTCTAGATGATGACAGGCAGGAGACTCAACAAGTCCTCTGATCCTGATTTTGCTACATGTTATTAGTTTAAAGTTGTATGACTAGGATGATCACGATTGAAAGCACGTGATGTGACCTAAAATTCATCCAAATATTAAAATGGGTAACATTATAAGGCAATAATTCAAACACAGATATAATCAGTAAGATTAAAACTATCCAAAGGGACATTTGGTGAGTAGTAGTAGCGAGGAGCAGGTTAGTCAACATTTAACATCCACAGGCATTTAAAATCATTGAAAATATGTGATGTATGAAACATGAATGAGACTGAAAAGTGAAGTTTATCATAACTCTAATATTTGTGTGGAAATTTTAACACTACAGTTAACTATTTTCTTTACTTTGATGTGTTCTTGTGGCATTTAGCCAGTACACATTTCTGTATGTTCCTCTTTGCAAAATATCTCAAGTTTAGACAAATAGGATGTACAACATACATTTTAAAGTCGTCCCCAAGTTTCTAAGTCCTCGGTCCCTTGGAGCGAGGACTGCACTTTCACTTGGGGACGACCTTGCTTTGATCTAAACCGCCCCATTGTGACTCTGACTATGTTTTAGGTCAATGTCCTAGAAGGTGAATCTCCACTCCAATCTCAAGTCTCTAACATACAGGATTCTCCTGAATGTTTCATCTACTTTCACCAGCTTCTGTGTTCTTTCAAGAGAAGTGCTGTTTGTTTTTCTTGTTTGCCTGTTTGTATCTGAACTTCTCTTTACTTTCATTTTATTTCTAGAAATGCTGCCCTCTAGTGGAAAACAGATAGCACACCACGCTTGACATATAAAACGGCAAGAAACTAATGAAAAATCACAATAAGAGCGAAACATTCTTATTTAACATCCTCTTTAAAACTTTTTGTTTTGTTTTTCATGTTATATGATGTTCCTTAAAGGATTTTTTTTATGTAAACATCTCTAAACATGAATTCAGTGATTCTTAAAACATAAGAAATGAAAATATGTCTGATATAATTTTTGCTGCTGTGTCTGTCTACTTAGTGCATATAGTCATCATATTGGCTTACTCTGTAAGGTTACTCTTATACCTCACAAACATCAGAATCGTTCCAGGTTAGGCTCTGAGGTAATGGAACCTCTCTTAGTCATTCTTATGAGTATTTTAATTTTGTTTATGTTTTGTCTCATCAACATACAAAAATGGTAAAGGGGAAATAAAAATGAACCTACGACTTGCTTGGAACACGATGTGTTCTTAAAGAATTTAATCAGACACAAGTACAATTTGACAAGAATGTTTCTGATCTGAACAGGGCAAGAATTTGCTGTTATTTTCCATAATTTGCTATAAATATGGGTGGATACATTTAAATAATGTTGAATAATGTCAATTAATGTCAAAAGTCTAAACTATTGAATTATTTATTTATTCTTTCCCCGTAGTTAAGTGGTAAAAGGCAGGTCACATCCAGCACAATTCATTTCAGTCAAAGGTAAACGATTTTGTTACATAAAAACGCATGCTAACCATATTCAAACTTTTTGAAGCTCATGAAATTGAAACATCATTTATGATACCTGATATACTGAGGGATTTAAAGTGAATACATAAGTGACAGAGAAAATACTCACTTCCTCCTGTAGATGGTGCAAGCAGGTTGTGTTGGGCTTTTGACAGCAATCAGCTGTAACATAAAGGGAGTATAGTGCTAATCACACATAAAGGTAAAAACCTTTGGTCAAGCGAAATGGATGGATGAACCTCTGACACCAAACTGATAATGTTGTACATACTACATACAAAAGATGGACCTGCTCTATATGATGTTTGGGTTGTTTCTTTTGTCATTTTGTTTGCACAAAATTAAAGTTGACAAAAAAACTACATTCAAGCCAATACTAATATGATTCTATTTAATAAACACAGTTATTTAAAGACATTTTATTCCGCCAACAAAATAAATGTATTCAAGTTACGTATTGGATGTTGTCAAAAAGTTCTTGTGTGATGTTGCTGCAATAAAATAACTTATTTGAAGGCTTTTTACACTTGTTTAAAAGGATTTCAAACAAATGTATCTCCATGTGCCTGTCTGTTAAATAAATGATACATAAACAAAAAACAGAAAGCCTGGCCACTTCTTTGCTCCTCTACAATATAGTGTGACATGTAACACTATATTATGATAAATATTATAATTTTATATATATATATATATAAAATTCCCTTCTCACCCACCGTGGGTGGTTCTTATCCTCTGAGCTCGGGTCCTCTACCAGAGGCCTGGGAGCTTGAGGGTTCTGCGCAGTATCTTGGCTGTGCCAAGAACTGCACATCTTTGGACTGAGATGTCTGATGTTGTTCCTGGGATCTGTTGTAGCCATTGGTCCAGTTTGGGGGTGACTGCCCCGAGGGCCCCGATAACCACAGGCACCACTGTGGTCTTCACCTTCCAGGCCCCCTCCAGTTCCTCCCTGAGGCCCTGGTATTTCTCTAGTTTCTCGTGCTCCTTTTTCCTGATGTTGCAGTCGCTTGGTATTGCTACATCTACCACAACGGCTTTCCTCTGTTGTTTATCCACTACGTCAATGTCTGGTTGGTTCGCCATTACCATTTTGTCTGTCTGGATCTGGAAGTCCCACAGGATCTTAGCTCTGGCGTTTATGGATCTTAGTTGTTTCGTCCTGGACTGTGGTTCTCACACTCACTAGTCCTCTGCCTCCTTCCTTGCGGCTCGTGTACAGTCTCAGGGTGTTGGATTTGGGATGGAACCCTCCATGCATTGTTAGTAGTTTTCTAGTCTTAATATCCGTGGCTTTTATCTCCTCCTTTGGCCAGCTAATTATTCCAGCAGGGTATCTGATTACTGGCAGGGCATAGCTGTTTATCGCATGGATTTTGTTCTTGCCATTGAGCTGGCTTCTCAGGACTTGCCTTATTCGTTGGAGGTATTTAGCTGTGGCTCCTTTCCTTGTGACCTCATCGAGGTTGCCATTTGCTTGTGGTATACCTAGGTACTTGTAACTGTCCTCTATGTCTGCTATTGTTCCTTCTGGGAGTGAGACCCCTTCTGTGCGGATGACCTTCCCCCTCTTTGTGATCAGCCGACCACACTTCTCTAGTCCGAATGA
Organism: Xiphophorus couchianus; assembly: GCF_001444195.1. Taxonomy (NCBI): domain Eukaryota; kingdom Metazoa; phylum Chordata; class Actinopteri; order Cyprinodontiformes; family Poeciliidae; genus Xiphophorus; species Xiphophorus couchianus. Next base: position 27,468,312 of record NC_040238.1, read on the forward strand.
CATCCCAATGTCCGTGCTGTAGATCCTGGTGGTGTGGATCAGTGAGTCGATGTCTCGCTCACTCTTGGCATACAGCTTGATGTCATCCATGTAGAGAAGGTGACTGATGTTGGCCCCATTTTTGAGTCGGTATCCGTAGCCAGTCTTGTTGATAATTTGGCTGAGGGGGTTCAGGCCTATGCAGAACAGTAGCGGGGACAGAGCATCTCCTTGGTATATGCCACATTTGATGGACACTTGTGCAAGTGGTTTGCAGTTGGCTTCAAGGGTGGTTTTCCACAGCCTCATCGAGTTTGCAATGAAGGCTCTCAGAGTCCTGTTGATGTTATACAACTCTAAGCATTCAATGATCCAAGTATGCGGCATTGAGTCATAGGCTTTCTTGTAATCAATCCAAGCCATGCACAGGTTGGTGTGTCGGGTTTTGCAGTCTCGGGCAACTGTGCGGTCTACGAGGAGTTGGTGTTTGGCTCCTCTGCTATTTATACCGATACCTTTCTGTGCCATGCTCATGTGTTTGTCCATGTGTTTGCTTATCTTGGCCGCTAAAATGCCTGACATGAGCTCGGCCAAGATAAGCAAACACATTGACAAACACATATATACACACATATACACATATATAAATATATATATATATATCACACTACATCTCATTCACACACAATCACAAGTTCTCATGGGAACAATGCCAAAAAGAACCAGATAGGATTTATTTTTTAAGATGGAAAAAAAGCTAATGTTTCAGTTTTTCGCAGGACAAATTTGTGAAATGAATGCATGTGTTTTCTAATGTACAACATGTTATGTTATACGTTACCCGATAGCGCCTGCAGCTGTTCTTTTAAGTAAAAAAAAAAAAAAAATCTTGGATTTTTTTTATTATCTAACCTTCTTTACTATGGACCTTACCAGAGGGGCCGCTGTTCATTGGCTGATCCCCATTCTACGTGGTCACGTGCGTGGCCGTCTCACAAACACACTTAGCTTCCCGTTAGCTAAGTACAGCATAATGGCAGAACTGATACAACTGCTACACCTTGAAGCCTGTCTGCTACACAGTCTTACGTTAGCTAAACAGATCAATATGCAATGTGTCTGTATCTGACATACACTAAAGATTTTATTTTAGCAGAAAAGGCTTTGGACTAAACTGTTACTCCTGTTAGCCACGTTAGCACCAAGTACAGCTAGTCAATCAACCATCGCTGTGTTCAGGGAAGCGCTGATTAATAATTGAGAAATAAATATCAAGCCTGTAAACTTGATATCGTAACGGACTGAATGTTATGTTTTTAACGTAATCTTTGCTCGTCTTGCGGGGAGCAGGCGGTTGCCACGGTAACAGGTGTGCTTAAACTACAGAGAGAGAGTAAAAAGGTAAGAGTGGTTTGGAGTTGATCACCTGTTCGGGTTATTTTACCTTTGTTTCCCTTTGCTGTGGCGCATTACAGCCGCTGTAGTTTCTAAACGTTGGACTAATTACCTCGTTCCTTTGTGAGTTTACCTCATTCACAACAAACATCAAATAGAACAAATATATTTCATAAAATTTTAACAAACAAATGGCTTCCACCGTGGTAATTATGTGAAATTAAATTAATTATATCCAGCTTCAGAAGATTTGCCTTTACCTTTACAGAGCTCTTTGGTTCCTCCTATCAGTCTGTAGCTTCTCATATTGATGTCATCAAACCAAATTTCAGATCTACCATAACTGACTGACACCTGCTGGCCTCAGGTTTGCAACCAGGTTGTGACTGAGAAACCAGCAACCTCCTCCCAGATAATGACATGAACTTGTTAGTTCCTCTGTCCATTGTAGTAGCTGATATATTGTGAAAATCCGGTAGAAATGATGCACTAATCGAGTCATGTTTACATAGAAACAACACGCCAGCGAGGCTTTGTTTGTGAGACATGCGGTCACGTGGGTCTGTTGTGGGCGGAGCTTGGTAAGGTCCATTAACAAAATTGTGGAGAAAACAAAAGTATTTCGTGTCAAAACATCTTGTATCGTGCGAGTCTGTGGGGGCAGGCGCGTGCCCGTCCTAAACCTAAATGCTATTGGTCAGTTTACTTTTGTTTATTTGGCGGCTTGGCTCGTTTTTCTGTAAGCTAAAAATGAAAAAGCAGAGTTTGAACCCTTCCGTAGTTGTAAAGTGGGTCGGATGAACCCGCCTGAGCTTTTTACCCTGTGCGCGGTTCTGGCAGGGTCGCCAAGTTTAACAGCTTTTTTGTGTGTGTGTGTGTGTGTGGTTTCGCTAACTGAAGAGCTAACGGTCACCCGGTTAGTCGAACGTGACATCTGCGAGCTCTTCCTGAGCATCTGCTGGAGGGTTAACGGCTAATTCTAGCTGAAACTTTGCCAAAAGAGGAGAAATCAACCAAACATTGTTGCTTCACCTCCTTCTCGTCTGGAAGATCTGGAAGGGATCTCCGTCATCACATGGGTAGGCTTCCCCCCCCCTGTTTTTATTATTTAGTATAATTTGTGTATTTAAAAAAAGCAGATCTAATCCGCACATTACGTATGTGGCCCGTATTTGTGTGGTTCAGGTTTGCGCTGGCTTTATGCGCATGATACACGTTGGTGATGTGATTGTGCTCTTGTGGGTCAAATGCAGTGATAGCGCAATAATATCCTGCACCTGCCCCTGTACATTACAAGTCAGTGAACTAAAAACTAGCTTAAAAGTTTTGGAGAGGTTACAAATTTTAAACGTTCTAGGACTTGCAAAAGATTGACCTTTTTTATTGTTTACATAAGTTTTTTGATTGCATGTTAGTAAGACAATAAATTTGAGGTTGCTGAAGTTTCTTTAGTATTTCATAAAGTTGATCAAATGTCTTTCCCCAGAAAAAGCTTAATCCAACAATATCATTGGAACACTGCTTGTCTATGATGTTCCCAGAATAACAGTGGAGACAATGGAGAATTAGTTGATGCCTTTCAAAATGGCTGGGTTTTCCTAATAGACTCAGCAGTGCAGATCTGTATAAGGAGAACAACAACCAGCAACATTTTGACAGCATTGCAGAGGATTACAAGATCACAAATACCAGGGAAAGTTTCTGCAGCTGGCATCAACCAACTTCCATAGTTGGGAGCCGACCATAGAAAGATCCTGGTTGGGCATTTCTAACAATGCTACGAGACTGTAGCGAGGCTGAACGTAAAGAGAGACCAGAGAAGGAAGGTGGAGATACTATGTGTCCAGGAGACCAGGTGGAAAGGTAGCAGGAATTGAATCTTAGGAGAATAATTCAAGTTGTTCTATTCTGGTGTAAATGTAAAGAAAAATGGAGAATGAGTTATACTGAAGGTAACCTGGTAAAAACCAACCCTTATAATACCCTTTGCTTCACACAAAGGCTCTGAACCCTCAACAATTAAGAAATGATTGCTTGCTGGAAACAGACTCTTGATGCTCAGGAGGTCCCAGGTGATTGAACAGCTACATCTAATGCAATGAAGGAGACAGGTAGGCGGGTACTTGGTGTGCCATCACGGAGGAGGTTCACTCATGCACACTCACACACCCTTAATAAGGTGCTGGGTGGTGTACACCAGGAAGGTATAGTGTAAACTAGCTCACCCAGCGAAGGGTTTATAGACAGGTGGTGTACTCTCAGCAGAGTCTCTTTCAATATGAGGGAGAACCGATAGAAGGTATTTATTGTGTACTTCAGTGTGTTTTAGTGTACATGGAAACATACTAAGTGTTGAGGGACCATCTAGTGTACATTTGGGAGGCATAATGTACTCAGATTTACCCAGGGAAGGTTACTTGTACACTGTGTAGTCTCTCCAGTGACACTCTGTCTGTGGAAGGGATACCAAAGCAAGGAGTTGTGTTTGCACATCAGGATTCTTAGCAAACCTTTCAGTCTAACTTCCCAACAGAAGCACATAGAGACTTTAAAGTAACAGTATCCATCAAGCACCTACAGAGGAATGCATGTATCAACTTTTTATCCTATGTGGGGCCTCATCTTTCCTTGAAGATGAGCCCCTGTTGTGGCACTTGAACCTCTGTAGGCAATCAGGGTTCAGTCATAGTGGGAAGATCGTAAGGGCCAAGACCACATGGTGTTTGGTCATTGCAGGGCCATTGCCTTTCCGTTGCAGCATGCTGTGTGATGGGTAGTGGGATGCTGCAGGGGGTGCTTGAAATGTGGGCTGTGCTGTGTGCGGAGCTCGCGCTTGCGGACGTGGCCTCATTGGCTTTTTAGGGTTAAAGCTCTCCTAGGTGTGAGACGTTCATGGCGTCTGTACCTGGGGCATGTCTGTGCCTGGGCCAACCAGCACAATGTTTTTGTGCTGGTTGGATATGACCCAGTGTCTGAGCTTTTGTGTGGGTGAGGGAAAAGGAGCTGTCTTCCCTTCTCCACCCCAGAAAGAAGGAAACCATCTCTTCGGACCAGGAACTGGTTGCCCCTCTGGGGGGATGGTACCTGGAACTGGGAGTGTGGAGTGTGTGCCCATGGCTCCGGTCTTTCTCGTGTCGTCCTCATGTCCTGGAGGGTGAGTCTGTGGGTTCCCACGCCCACTATAGAGCATTCTCATGAAGAAACCTTAGAGACACAAGCACAAGCACCTCAGCTTCTTCTACGCTGAGTAGAAATAGCTAATCAGTGTAGAAGCTTAGACTAGTTAACCAGACTGATTAACTAGTCTGGTTTCTTTGATACTTCCACTTTTTTGCTAGTAGTTTAGCTTTTTGGTTAATTTCATACATAACAGACTCCTTATTAATTTCTTTGATCCTGACGTATTTCCATTATTCTTGATGATTTACCCCGCTGTTACCTGCCTGCTTCAGTTTCTATAAGTTTTTCAGTTATTAATAAATTCTCTGCATTGTGGTTCAACCTTAAAACCGCAGTACATGACAAACTTGGAATAATCCAATAGTAATTCCATAATTATGTGCTAAATTTAAACTGACCACATGTTTCAAGATACCTGCAGCACTTTTTATGTTTAATAGGCATTTCATTGGGGAAGTCATAATTTGTTAGGGTTTTTTGTATGTATTGTTTGTATTCCATATAAAAAACATTGATGTTCATCTTGTTTGAAACACTGTGTTGTGAATTGCAAAGTGAGATTAGTGAGGTCGATAAATAACAGAAAATCTATTAATCTCCAAAAGAAAAGAACACAGATAGAGCCAGACTGAACAGCAAAACGTGGTGCTTCAGGATGGTGCTCCACTTTAACCTCATAAAACTTTAATCCCTAGTTTGCTATAGTGATGTGTCGTTGTTCTATAACTGGTATTTAAAAAAAAAAAGTATATAAAAATGCTTCAAATGCTGCAACATCAGTGCAAGGCTAAAGTCACGTTTTTATTCTTATTTTTGCTGACAACATGTGAGTGTCCTATTGAGTAGAAATGATTTCAGAGGAAGCTGTATTAGCCTCAGAACAGAGTATAACGCATACCCCTTCTGTTCCAAGCAACATGCTGACAGCAGAAGAAACGCATGCAGGGTTTCTTAAAGCAGGCGAGTGATTAGTGATCCGAATCAGCCAGCTACATCTTGGACCACGGACGCACTTGCGCTCCTTCCTTTTCATTCAGCTGTTTCAGAAGCGACACCTCCCCCTCTTTCTTTCCCAATTCTCATCCAGCTCCGAGTGCAGTCATTTCTAGTGCAGAGAAATGTCCCCAGTGACAGTAAGGGATGACGCAGGCTCTCTCTTCCTCTCTCTGTTTCACTAACCCTCACTGTCCCACCCTCCATCTCCTTGTAGCTCTTCCATGTTTTCCCTCTTCTGACTTGCTCTTCCCTTCTTTTTTCCTACTTTGGTACTACCCTTTTCTCCATTTCCTCGCCCAGTCTCCCCGTCCCCCTCTCCTCTCTCTGCCTCCCCCTTTCTCCCCTCCTTTTCACTCTGCTCCGGCACTGCAGTGCTGATTGTGATTGAACACACACACACACACGCCCGCACGCACGCACACATAGGCTAGCATACCCAAACACACGCACACAGGAGCGTAGCTGAGTAGCAAGTACTGCAGCAGCATGCAGCATCTGCGGCTCAGCCATTCAGGGAATGAAGGAAGCAGATCGCAGGAGGGAAAATAGTTTGCTGCCTCAGACCAGCCTGCTTGTGCACCTTAGCAGAGGTGAGGATAATGCATTTCAAGAGCGGATGGCTTATGCTATCCTGTCTTTTCTGCACTGCCTCTGCATCCCGCTCACCCTGCTCCTCCTACTCCAACTCTTCCTCCTCCTCCTCTCTACAGCATCATTAAACAGGACTACAGATTGACAGGGACTGGCAAGTGGTGGATGGTCAGGGTTTTTTTTTTTTTACCCCCAGCTGAAGGATTTCTTCTGTGGCTATGCTACATCTGCACCCTGGCTGCTGGCTGGATTGTAACTGACTTCCGGAGCTTGAAAATAGCACCGAAGCGTACGAGGAATCTTGGATGTGTGTGTGGCATTCTGTACCAGTGTTGTCGCTGGTGCATTTCCCTTTTTTTTTTTTTCCCCTGCTGGTTGTTTTTGCCTTCTCAGAGACTGGCTAGCAGGCACTGCAGCATCAGGACCGCAAGATCCATGAAGGGTAGGGCATGAGGACCCAGGGGCAACCCTAAGGAAGGGCTTGAGTACTTCCATTGGTACCACTGCTGAGGTGCTCGTCTTGATTTTTCTTTCTTTTTTCTTTTTTTTTTCCAGAAAGGGGTGTCTGGTCTGGGGTTGGTGTGGGTGGTGACAGCACAGGTAGCTAGGCCCCTACAGAGCAGAGCGGGTGGCTCTTGCGTAGAGGAGCCTGGCAGGACGTCCTGTGGGAAGGGGGAAGAAGGGCTGACTGGAACGTTGGACTCCTGATGGTGGCTATTTTTGTCTCCCCTAGCTGAGCGTTTGGGACAGCAGGTGGAAGAGAAGATGCTTATGGCCCGAGACACGGCCCGGGATGAGGCTCAAAAGCTACACAGGAAGTGGCTGAAGCACCAGGCCTTTATGGCAGAGCTGGCCCGCAATAAGGAATGGCTGGCCAAGATAGAACAGGTGAGTGGAGGTGACCAGGGGGGGGGAGAGCAGAAAGGCGCCACACGCTAAAGGGGAACACACGAGTACGCGGTGGGTGTGGTGAAAGTTGGAAGTGAAAAGGTGAAGCTGAGTGAGGTGTCATCACTCGGCTGTTCTATCTTCACCATGCTCAGGAACGTCCTGTTACACTCTCAAGGTTACATAGAAAGAACAGTGGTGTCATTTTTGCTTTCACGTTTAGTTGGATCTTTGTGCCTCTTTTAGGCCTTTTTGCACTAATCAGACTTGGACTTGCAGGCTGGAGAGAATCGAAATGAGAAAGCTCTAACCTTACAGCAGAAACACAACGTGTGCTACAGAGTCTGGTATAAGTCAGTGTGAAGCATTTATTGCTCTCTCTTGTTTGGTTTTTGGTCCTGCATTGCCATCATGCTTTGCTACAACCCATCTATGCAGGATACCCTCCATGCTGTCCAGCCCCAGTGAATTGAAGCCCACATGGGCCTCGAATGAGATCTGTTGTCATCATTTTAGTTTCCTTAGATTACAAGTTGAGCTTGTTGTTTAGAAATATATCAGAGTTTCTGAACATGGTATGACATCTTCAGCTCAGGACCAGCACAGATTTTAAGCAGAACAAGACATCAATCTTCCAGCTGCAGCTGAAATAAAAGCACATACTGGTCATACTGGTCATTGGAGCTATAATGGTACAAAAGTATAGACTCAACACCTGCTAGGTGGTTGTTTCAGTCACTTATTCAGCTGAATGTTTTTTGCCATTCTGCTCTTTGTAGGGAAACTTCAATCTTAACAAGTTGATATTTGCTGGCTGTGTGGTCTCTGCTCACACCATCAATGTCTGGATTTCTTTTCATAAATATTTCAAATTTATTCTATTTGTCCATCTTGGAAGCCATCTATCAGCCAGCTTAGTGTCAGTGTGCAGCAAAATCTGTGTTGCTCTTTGCTCCCTACAGCTGGAGAAAACTTCAGTCACTCCTGCACAACCAGAGAGCAGTATGGTGGAAACTGTTAGATTTAAATCACATCCCCTTTAAACCTTAGTAGAACTCGATGCTGGTAATAAGGGCCCATGTATTGAAGACTTATTGTAGTGAGTCAACAATAGACTTACTACAATCTTTGACTGATCTTTAAAAATGACTGCAATCTGGATAAATCAAGAAGTGGTGTTCTGCTTTCCAAAGCCCTAGCAACACACGAGTATCCGCAAAATGTCAGACAGAAACCTTTTCTTCCTTGAAAACGCAGCAAACATTTGTAGATTTTGGCCAACATGCAATGTATTTACACCCCTTATAATATCATAAGTGTTTGTTGATATTTCTTCGTGTCTTAATTATTTATTTCCTTTAAATACATTAAAAAATTTATTAGACTTTATAGATTTTTGCACACTATTGTGGTAGTAAGCTGTGTGATAAAATATTCATTAGATACCAGGGAAACTAATTATAACCACAGCCTTGGAGTCAACACTGCTATAGTTTATTATCTAATGAGGAAAAGCTTTGGTTGTCCATGTGTGTAATGTGTTCTTCTTAGTTTTGGGACAAAAAAAGACTTGAAATTGCTTAGTGTCTTCAGTTCTTCAGTAAGTGTTGGAATACAGGCAGGCCTACTCATTTGTATGTTCAGAGTTTTGTGAGCTGAAGTTCAGAGCAGGGGATACAATCTTTCTTCAACTGTTACCTGTGTGGAGGTGTTTGAAATGTTCAGGGGAACACAGGAACAATTGGTTTTCTGTTTTGCACATATTCCTCATTTATTGGTTTGACAAAACAAATTCTTTGTCTTTCATAGGGTAAAAATCCCCATCAGGGTGGCTCAAACCTGAACAAAGCAAACGCAGACTATTTGTACTTTTTTTTTTTTGATAAAAGTTCATTTGCCGTAGCATCCGCAACTCTGGTCTCTTTTTAAATAAAGAAGGGGAAAAAAATCATCTCTTTGTGATATTTTAATGAACATTTGAGGAAAATTGAGATCTTCTGCACTTGAATCGACATGGTAGGAGTTATACCACACTCATCTTACTTTGGCTGGAAATTGTTGATTTATCTAGGAAAACACGAACTACATTTATTTACCAGATCTTTATCTCAGCACTGCTTTAGCCATGCTCAATAAGTCCAAATAGCTAGTTACACTGCATCATTTACACACTAAGAGATTACATATTGTTCTTACTTATCAAACGAATCTTGAAGCCGAAATGTAAAATTCATGTCTAAGAACCAGCACAGGGCTGTGCCTTAACTGGGCCATTACAAAACCCTGATACTTTTCTTATTCAGCCATTGTTGGGTTTGTTGCTGTGTTTGGGCTCAAACCCCTGTTTGTACTCACATATTATCCTGATACCCACCACTCGACAGCTGGTTTGTAGTGTTGTTACTGCTATACACTGTTTAGTTTTAACCGCTGTGGCTGAGTGACACTGCTGCTTTAGACTTACAATGGATATTGTGATTCAACCAGAAGCAACTTTAACATATTCTTTTCTAGACTGAAGCTTCTTTCTTCTTGCATCCCTTTAAATTAGTTTTAATATTTCATTTTTTCTAATTGTACCGTCATAGACCTTAACATTTTACATGTTAACTGACTCGTGGAGTCTGAAAGCATACTTTTGGGTTAATGCAATTTATTTGAGCATTGCACAGTTTAACCTTGGGGTCAATTTTGCGGGATGTCAACTACTGGGGGAAAACATTTTCATTTACAGTTGTGAAAAAAATCCTTTCAGAATTCAGTATTTTGGGTGTGACCTTATTAGCGTTTCAACATTGAACTACAGCAACAGCTCATTTGCTAAGACCATTGCTGACGTTGTTGTGTTAACACCCACCTGTAACCTCCAGTCAAGCAAAGTACCAAATTCTCCTGCCTCTATTGAGGGAGTTACACCTGCTAATGATCAAACAACCAGCCGCATTTTACTAACAGCATCTAACTGCTACTTTAAAATTCTTTGTGGCGCATACATAGCTTTTCCACACGTAGATTTTCCCTTTTTTGGGTTCAGCTTTATTAGTTTCATTAATAAATCATGAAACTATGGAATCTGCTGCATATTTTTGCAAACTTGAGCCAGTATTTAAATCATTTTCGAACCAAGTGAAGGCTAAATAATTAAAGGAATTGGTGTTTACAAATTGTCGATGTCCAATAATTTGTATGTCCAACAAGATGGACATTTCTTTCAAAACAGTACATTGTGAAACTTGTGTTTTAAAAATCAAGGTTGTCATAATTTATAATAACTGTGTTTCCATTAGCCATAAAATAGCACAAAATGAAATTATGAAAATAAATTCTCTTAATTTGAAAAAAAAAAAAACCCTCATATCTTGTGCTAGGATGAGGTGGTTTTCAGGCATATGAAAATCGATGTAATTCGATTTTCGACTGCAATGGGAACACTTTATTCACATCATGCAAATCATGTGATCAGCAGCTGGATGTTACTACCGGTGAAAACGATGAAGAAGATGACAGGAAGTAGTAGGAGGATGATGGTTTGGAGGATGTTTTTCAGACAATGAGCAGCCGGCTCTCAAAGCATCGCACAGTTCATTGAAAGTTCTGTGCCATTCAAACATGTTGAATCCATAAGTCTTCTGTAAAATTGTAAATTATAATTTCCCCAAAACACAGCATACATAGCCGCTCCCAATTATAAGGGGTTGTTCCAATGCCTGGCCAAGATGCCAACGTCTCCACTGCTGGCTGATAGATGATGAATGCTAGTAACATGACTGAATTCTGAATATGTCTCATGTAGTTGTTATACATCCATCGATGCCATGATTTTTAACAGCTTATCACATAAACTAGATTATTCAAGTGTGATTTTCATTTAATTTCTTATTTAACGAAACACCACAATTGCAAAATTATGTTTTTTCGACATTAGCTAAATATTGACAGAGATTTGTGTACATTTGTAATAGAAACGCAGCTAGTGTTATTCCACTTTTGTATTTATTTTTTTTTACCTATTTGATTTCATTTGATTATGTTACATATTTCATCATATTTCAGTTGCAGATATAAACAAAGTGAAAAATGATGCAATTTTATTGCTTATTCATTAGCACATTAGGATAAACGTTTTGATGCAAAATAAAAAAATAATAATAAACCAGGAACCTAAAGGGAGGCCTTACACTTAGTGCAGAAGATGGCTGCCTCATAGACTGTCTCTCCGGTGCCGGCTGCCGTGAGTTTCCCTGTGTCATGTCCAAACAGATAGCTACGGAGCCCATCATGTCACTCAGGGCCTGCTAGCCTTACCTAATCCAGCCATCCGTCTCTGTCGCTACCCGAGAGACGGCGAGAGGAGGACGTCGCTTCCTGTTGTGTTCAGAGAACTCATCGTCCTCTCGGAGCGTTCCCGTTGCGGCCTGTGCCTCTGTTCTCTCGCAGGACTTACTCAGCACATGAAGCCAGCCTCGCAGCTCTGGGCCGACGCGTGCATGTGGAAGATCTGTGGGTGCTTCTCTGTTACAGTGAGAAGACTCACAGTTGACCTTGTGCCAAGCCTCGGCACGAGCTCCAAGCTCAGCCTTGTTTAATACATAAACAAAGATGGAGCTTGAGCAAATTCTGTTTATTAGCTATAGATTAACTAATAAAATGTCATGTGAATAAAATATAACTTTCACGAGGAAGTCCCATTTCTCTTTGAGTGCATCAATATTATTCATGTGCTACTGAAAACCACATTTCTGTGCCTTCTGTGTATGTACTGTAATTATGAAATCTCACACTCACACATGAAACTTCAAAATTTGGAAACTGAGTAAATAAATACATTTACAGAAGCTTCTTTAGATACTTCAACATCTTAAAAAGGAGTTGAAGAATACAATACGTAGTCTTCAATTCCTTGATTTTATGTTCTTCTTTTGAAAGATTTCTGACCTAGTGGTCTTTATTTTTGCTCCATATAGAAAATGGTCAAAAAGAGAACAGGAGGAAAACCAAAGTATCTGAAAAGTGTGGCATGCATTTGTATTCACCTCTCTGAGTTAGTTCTTTGTAGAACCACCTTTCATTATGATTCATTTATCAAGTCTTAATGGATTTAAGTCTGGACTTTGACTGGGCCATTTTAATACATCATTGTGGGGTCATTCAGTTGTAACTATGACTTTATGCTGTATGGTCTTGGTCCTGCTGGACGGTGAACTTCCATTCTAGTCTTAAATCGTTTGCAGCTTCTATCTTTTGCTGTGGAAATGGTACATTCAGATTTATGTGAGCCAGCACTACTGCCTTATGATAGCTTTAGTTTTCCATCACACACACAGCATCTTCAAAAGTCCTACAAGTGGTCATGTTCAAGTTCTGGAAGTGTAAGCACCGAGATTCACTGCAGATATGTTGCATTGCAGTCGGGCTTTAAATAAGGAATTGATGGAAAACAAAAGAACAAAAAGGGTGAATGGAAGGATTTACATAGTAGATGTAGATGTAAAGTTTGGAATTACAAATATTTCCCCACATTGGTTTCTTTTGCCATATGTATCCAGATCCTGCAATACTTTAGTCAAATTCGAGACTTGCTTTGGGCTTTCTGGACACCATAGAAACCCAGAGGAGGAGAAAAATGGAAAGCCTTGGTGTCATTTGATCACAGCAGCCTCATCCACATGTTTTTCTGTGTCCCACATGGCTTGTGGCGATCATTGAACCTTTTAAGGTTTTCCTTTAAAATGGCTTTCTTCCTGCCAGTCTTTGCCATATTCTGTCCATTTTTATATGACCTCTTAAAGGTAGCTCTGTAACTTCTCCCTCCCTGAGCTATCTGCTGTGTTCCTTAGTTTTCATGATGCTCTTTGTTCACTAATGTTCTCCACCAAACCTATGAGGCCTAACACAGGACATATGGATTTATGCTATGGTTATGGTTATTATGTAACAAACTGTGGATTAGTTTAAGAGGTATTTAAGAGTTTTGCAATGACTTTTCTATAAAATTTCTGCCAATTCTTGGAACTATTGGTAGGTCACCTTCTGCCATAAGAGTTTTGAGTTGAACTCACTGTTGAACTGTCTCTCTGAACTACTGCAAACATCTGATTGATGCTCACAACACAAATGACTCACCGTTTTTTCTTGGCAAAAGATTTCGTTGTTGACTTGTAAGACTAACTACAAATTATGAAGTATCTGATGCAGTGTCTTTAAGTCACTTGGTTAACGCCATCCTCCTAATCTTTAGCTTCTTCCACAGATTCTCTATCACAATCAAAAGTAGGAACTGTGGCTGAGCTACTTCAAAATGTTTCTTCCAGTCAGAAAAAAACAGCCTCCTTCCTTCTTTTGCATGTTACTTTTACTTATGTTCAGATTTAGAACATCCTAAGATTCATAACCAAAGTGTCTCCTGGAAGGCGTTCACGTATCATGTTAACATAAATCAGTTCAGAGCTTTCATGTTCTGCTTCAGGTATAAGACACGTCTGCTTACTGTCAGTGTTTGTCCCTAAATGGAGCGTAGCTTCTTCCTTGGGTGTTTAGTTTGGACCCCATTCTTCACCCTGTGACTCCAAAAGGCTTTGGTGTTATAATTTCATTTCTTTTTAATAAACAAGATTTTTTTTCCACCTTCCTACTTATTGCTAGTTCTGTTGCATGAACTCTTACTTACTAATCCAGGAAAGGCATAAATCCGTAGCTCAGATTCACAGATCATATTTGAACCTATTACATACACATATTTTCACATTTTGTGTTTGTGCTTCACATATTTTTTGACATTTTTTATGAGCTTTGATTTTTTTTCTTGTTGTTTTGTTTTGTTTTTCTTCTGAAAATGGTCAGCAGCAAAGACGAGATGGAAATTACCAATAAGGCAGCAGATGAGCACAGAAACACTACAGAAGTGCTACAAAGCAGACTGGCTCCTTACAATTTTACGGATATGTATCAGAAATAGAACGTGAACAAAATTAGTGTTTCATTTTAAATTTCTAGTGAATGTAAAAATTTAACTGTGTCTTTATTGTCATTCTCGGTCATTCAGGTGTAAAGTTTCTAAACCCAGAATAATTTTCCAAGCTTCACAATACAACCACATAAATTTATTTTTGTATCTTAAAAAAAAGATTTAGGTGGTTACACCCTGGCTAAGAAATGTAAATGAAACTATTGCAATCAGTGTTTAATTATTATTCTTAAGGAAAATGTTAAGTAGACCACAAATAAATAAGCCATTAGTCTGAGCTTTAATATCAGATGTTTTTGCTCAGCAAAATCATTTATTCACAAACAAGCCCCAACATTTGTTATACCTGTGTCATATTTAATTTCTTTTTGATTAAACTAAGACATGTCTTTTAAGAAATAGAACAGGAATCTCTATAAACATAACAAAACAATGAAAAAAGAGCAACACTTGGAAAAAAACCCTATGTATTCTTCCTCTGATGTGAACTTGTTGTCCAATATAGTCTAGTATTAAACATGTTGATCTGGGAATATATTGCATTGGCAGGATACTCAGAGGTGTTATCCTGAAGGGATCCATCAAAATGTTGGTGGATAATCGTTTTCTTGGGCTAAACTTGGGCACCCTGGACTTTCATCCCCAGATTGTCATTTCGAACGGAAAAGAAAAAAATAGAGATGTTGATTTCACTGCCAAAGTAATTTAATCCATCCTGATGAGGGAGCAGATTGTAATGTCTTGTCCTTAATCCCAATAAGCACACAATATGCTACAGGGTTGCATCACAATCAGTCATGGCTGTTTCAGTGAAAGGACCTTATTTCTTAAAGTTTAGTCCTGTCTTATCCAGGTTTTTAGGTATGTCAACATACATGGTAAAGTACAGGAAGCAGTGTGACGTCAACTTTACGATTTAGGGCATTTCACTTCCTACCAACTGCAAACTTTCATCTGTCACTCTCTTGCTTCGAGGTCCAGAGCATTGGAGGTAACTCCAACCCTCCATTACATTTAACTATAATAAACACCAAGGCTTGCAAAACATGTCTAGAAGTTGACTTGAAAGTGTCTTCTAAATGCTGCTTTTCACTGACAAGTACAGCACATTCTGACACATGCCTTGATTGGTTATATTGTGGAAACTTATGGGGTTATCACAGCTGATAGTCTGGTAGATTCAGTTAAATTATTGGGGAGCAAGTTGACAATGTTTGTTACATTTTCAGCTGCTGGAGTTTGCTTTTACACTTCACTGTGCCAAATAAGCCTTACCTCTGAAAAACCTTTTTACCTCCTCACCTGTGGGCATGTTGCACCAAGAACAACAGAAGGAAATGACACCAAGACCTCTTAAGAAGACACTGAGTGCAACTTCGTTCATCGCAAAATGCGAAACAAAAATGGAGTTGCATCAGATTTTAGCTGTTGTAAGATTTCGTTTTCATCTCTTGCAAACTACCACGAGCCATTTCTGCCACCAGCTCTAGACACACGTGATTGTTTTGGTTGTATTACCCAGAATACTCTGCACGATAGTCCATTTCCTGCTTTTCGAGCAGTCTCTTCTCCCCTTGTATTCATACCGCTCCAGAGGTCACTTCAACCGAACCAATACCTAGGTTTGTAGGCGGAGCAGAGTTTGCATTTTATGTATTCACACCTCCCTAAATGGGCCAGGCTCTCTAGATAAACAAATTGTGTTCGATTAACATGGGCTGCACCTCAGTCATCAAGGAAACATTTTGTATTTTGCATCAACATGGTTCACACCCAGTATTAGTTGAGGATTCACCTCCAGTTAAGCCACAGTGTCACAGTCTCTGCTTAACTTGGGTTTAAGTAACTAAGCCAAATGGTTTTTTATTTTATTAATCTTGCTAAAACAATTTGTAGGTAATATTTTGGGGAAAATTTAAATTAAAGTCCATTGGAAACCTTCAAGATCCCAAAGTCTGAGCAGAATTGGGGTTGAATTCCTCCTAGGATGATTGCTACCCAGCTCAAAAACTAATGCAGTAAAATCAAACATTGATTAAAAAAGTGCACAGTGAAACGTATGGTAGAATATTTTGGTCAGATTTGATTTTGGAAGACATGTTTAAACATGTCGGAAGAGAGAAAATTACTAAATGAAACGCTGTAGATGTGCTGATAACAGCGCAAACGGGTATATTTGGTGGGCAGTCATTGTTGTTTGTATAAAATTAGCCCTTTCATCCCACCTACTGTTCAGCTATGCTGCGTCAGCATTGCAAGAAAGCCAGCAGAATTTGGCTGCACGCTGCTGCCATGAGACCGTGATTTATGTGTGCTGGCCTTTAAAATATCCCACTATGTTTACCATAAGGGCCTTGAAGATTCGTTTCACAAATGCCCATTGGATCACACTGTTCTCCGGGAGTGCAGCACTACAATAGCCTCATTCCTGTTCTATAAACCTTTGATTCTTTCGCCTTTTGCTCGCCTTCTTCCTCTAGTCTGCTTGCTCCCCACACCCTCCCTCGCTCTTTCTCTCCTCTCCTCCTCCCCTCTCTGATTCCTTCTCCTTCTGCCTCACCTCGCGTGTCCGTAAAGCCGAGAGATGGAGGAGAGAGCGAAGGAGAGGAGAGGGAGCCGCTTGCTTTCTGCTGGCTCTGCATTATGGGAGGGAAAGCGAGGCCGAGGAAAGATAGGAGCAAGAGAGGGATGTTTGAGAGTGTGAGTGCTAGCAGCAGTTAAGCAGAGAGCCTGTGCCAAGAGAGGGGATGCAGCACTGCATTATGAAAGCCATAGGATATACCTCAGGTTCAACTGTGCGAGAGATTACAGAGCGAAGCGGCAGTTGGGGCGCGAATTTCATTGCATGTAACTCCCGCCATCTTTTAACGTAGAGAAAATGCGCCTTTTATTTGACGTTGCACTGCACACTGGAGCTCACACAGGGCTTCCTTCCCTCAAAAGTCAATTCCACCAGCTTCCATCATCTCATCCAAATCACATTATTCACAGAGCCTGATGTTTCGGGGAGGAAAAGGGAGCGGACAAGAACAATGGAAGGATATAACAGGGGTTTGTTAGAAATACCATGGATGATTTTTAGGTCAGCTCAAGGCCAAATGATGCTTTTTTTTCTACACCTGCTTGTGAGCATGTAGGGGGGCCTCACGCCTCAGGATGGAGATCTGTTATGCCCAGCTATTTTAGGCGCCCACTCTGTTTCTGGCATCATCTGTTATTTGCTCAGGTCGTTCCTGGTAGGCAGGATCCTGTGATACTGTAACAAAGATCCACAGGTTTTTGCTTTGTTATGTGCATCCACAAATTACATAAAGTCATGATTACTAAGTAAATGAACTGAACTTATGTAGCGCTTTTGCAATTATTTTGACCACTCAAAGCGGTTTACTAGAGTCACACCAATACACAGATCGGTGGGCAATTTGGGGTTAAGTGCCTTGCCCAGGGGCTTATCAACATGTGGCAGGAGGAAGCTGGAATCGAACCTACAACCTTCCAATCACAAGAAGACTACGCTACCCACAGAGCCACAGAAGTGGAAGTAAATGTGTGGTTTTCAATCATTTTTGTAAGAATCAGTCAAATGTGGTATTTGACTTCAACACCCTTCACTCTGATACCCCTAAATTAAAAGCCACCTATTATGCAAAATTCACTTTTTGTGCATTTTTGTACTTCCAGTTAGGTTTCCCCAGTTGTCTCAATAAAATAAATTAAAGTTTGAGGTTGGAACCTGACAAAATGTGAAAAATTTCAAGGGTTGTGGATACTTTTGCTCTCAGTAGGAACTGTTGCATCCTGGGAAAATGGGCTGATTTCGTTTGGTAGCCGAAAAGTGATCAATTCCAGTATTTTAAAAATTATATTTATGGTATTTATTGAATGTGATTGTAAGTTGGATTTGACATAAAATGGGTGACAGTGAACAAGTTGTGCTGCTCATGGATTTCTAGAGTGGTACAAATTGGGGCAACAATTACTCCAGAGCATAAGAACCTTCCCTCGAAGCAAAGCCTGACATTAAAGACTGTGAGGAGGAATCAGTGAGCCAAAGCAGGCCTTTCCCGCCGATAACGTTTTATAAAGTCAACGCGTTACGGCTCCCAGTAAAATAATGCAACCGCTTTTGTTCAGGCTGGAATGCGTTTTAATAACTGCTTGTTCATTTTGACTTTCTCCATCCAGGAGGGTCTGGAGCTGATCCAGGAGAAGCCAGAGCTGCGTCCGGTTGTGCAGCAGAAACTGGAGGAGATCAGAGAGTGCTGGTCGGACCTGGAGACCACCACCAAGGCCAAGGCGCGCCAGCTCTTTGAGAACAACAAGCCCGAGCCGGCGGTGAAGAGCTACTCGGACCTCGACAGCCAGCTCTCCCACCTGGAGCAGCAGCCCCCCCAGCTGGAACAGGCACACCACCTGCCCACCTTCAATGAGCAGCTCCAGAAATTCCAGGCAAGCGCCAACGCCTTACTGGGTCGCCCCGAGGAGACATTTACAGCATCTATAATGAGCAGCAACAAAACCTTCTCCTCAGCAGCAGCTTGTCAAAAAGGCAACTGTCATCCTCGATGTATTAAGTTAAATTCAATTAATTTTAAATTTAATTGTACTTTAAAATTAAATGCAGTCCCATTCAATAAATTGAAATGTTATCAAAAAGTCAGTTTATATTAGGAACTCTAACCCTATGTGAAACACATTATATACATGGTGGGCCATAAGTTTCCATACATAGAAAAAAAAAACATTTTATATTGGACAACCGTTTTTATTTTTGTGTAATCGCTGCACGCCTTGGACCACTTCGTGGTTGATCTGCAACATTTCCAGTTTTCTGAAACTTGCAAATAAGTTTCGCCACAGTGTCATTTGTGATGCTCGTTCCATGTTTTCTGTTAAAATTTCGTGCAACCATGCGACTGCTTTCTGATCCAGCCATCAGTATAATTTTAATTCTTTGCTCTTTTGACAAACGTATTTTCTTGGGTATCTGAAATATAAAAGAAATTTTACATTCTCCTATGTATGGAAACTTATGGCCCACCCAGTAGATTAACTACATACAGATGGGCTGTTTATCCGCCATCATCTGTACCCATGCTAACTAGCCTTAGCATTTGTGTCAGGCTACATTGTGGTGAACCAGCTGAGAGCGAGGGAAGTGGGGGGGGATAGTGTAAGTAGCGCGTACAAGAGGGTGATTGACAGCACTAAGACGGTCCTCCTGTCTCTGATTGGTTGCTTCTGGCTGAGTGTATTTCTGCAGTTGGAACTGGGAACAGCGTTCACATTTTATCTATCTGATAGTGTCACAACATTATAATAATTTTAACAAAAAAAAAAGTTTAATATAATTTACATGCTACAACTTTAAAGGCTGTGATTTTGAAAAGTACCTTTAATCAGACTAACGAGCCTCATCAGGACATACAATCTAATTTAATGAATGCGACTGTGTGTCTCACTCAGACTGCTGTTTGTGCACGGTGGCTTATTAAAATTTACTTGCCAGCTTTTACGCATATCATCACATTACAACAAGCAGCTGCAAACGTCCTTGTGCTTAGTCGGAATTTTAAGCGATAGACCAACATAAAGACGAACTTACTGTGGCATGGAAGACAAAGGATGAAGGATTATTTTAATAATCTTCTTTAAATGTTAAAATTTGAAAAGTGTGGCTCATTAAATTCCAATGCAACCAACTGCATTCAGAAGTCACCTGTGGTAGTGAGGTTCTAAAAATATTTTCCAATTGAACATCTCACAGAGTTCTGTTCAGTCCATCATCTGAATATGGGAAGAGGATGGACAGACATGACCGTCCACCTAAGCTGAAAGGAGAGCATTACTCAGAGAAGCACAGATCAGTTGAGAGAATCTGTGCATGTGATAGCCGGATAATTCTAGCTGGTAAGAAGAAAGCCTTACGATGTCAGGTTTGCAATTTACCATAGGCTATGTCAGGGACACTGCAAACCTGTGGAAAAAAGACTGTAGGACCAAAATTGAACCTTTGGTCCAAAATGTAAAGCATTAATTATAATTGCTGAAAGAAATAACACTGGCTATTAGGGGTGCACCGATACATTTTCCTATGGCTTTCCACAATCAGTTCCAATAAGTGAGAAACCGATCTTATCCATCGAGCTTATCTAACGCCGGAAAGGCCTGAAAATTAGCCACTATCTCCTTTTCCCTTTTGCTCTGCTGAGAGAGAGAGCTGACTGACAGACCTGCCCACCAGGTCATGTCTGCATGTGTGCGGTTAACAGTAGTCACGCCACTGTTGCCAACTAAGCAACTTTGTCCCTATATTTCAAGTCAAAAAAATTGGTATAGGCCAAAATCGGAATAGAGAAATTAGACAAAGGCAGACTAAAAATAAAGATCGGGATGAGTAATCACAGCAATCAATGAACCCCTGATGGACATCAGTTTGGACAAATTGTCCTCAGTGTGTAGCATGATGGTAGTGGCATGCTTTAATCAGCCGGGACAAAGAAGTTAGTCAGAGTCGGTGGCACTAAATCCAGGACATCAAGGAGAAGAAGGGAGATGTAACACTGGAGTAGCGGTTCACCTGCCAGCAGGACAACGACCCTTAACATACATCCAGCGCTACAGTGGAATGGATTGGAAGGAATCATATTGATATGGTAGAACGGCCAAGTCAGTGTTTTGATCTAAATTCAATTGAGAATCTGTAGCGAAATTTGACTAAGGTTGCTGTATTTCACGAAGAAAAGACACACCTTTCGGCCTTTAGATGTGCAACGCTGGTAGAAGCTGAAGCTGCACAAGCAGTGACAGTGGGCTCTGCAGAGTATTTATTTTTGGGCGTCTGAATAGAAACGCAGCTCACACTTGTCAGATTTTGAAACAGTATCTATTATTTTGTGCTACTTTACATTTATGCGCTTGTTCAACAGGTATGAGTAGTTCTCAAGGCACTGTACAGCTCCGTCTGAAACATTTCAGTTTGCTCCGTGGTGGCATGTTCCCAAACATAATGTTCAGTGGCATTAAAAAAAATGCCTCATGTGCTTTTTTTATTCTTCAAGTGAGGCAAACTATTACGTAACCCTGATATGTTCTGACAGGAAAAAAGCTGATGCGCTCTGTCCACTTTTCACATACAGTGGCTGCAACGTGACCTTCCTTTTCTCTTCTCTGCAGGCGATGGAGTCTCAGATCGGGGACTTCTACAAGGACATGGGGGAGCTGGGAGACCTGCAGGGCCTCAGCCTTCCCCAGCGAGGCCTGGTGGCGGGTGACAAGGAGCACGGTGAGCAGTCGGGTGAGGTGGAGACCCGCATTGTTCGCCTTATCGAGCCTCTGAAGGAGCGGCGCCGCATCCTGCTGGCTTCCAAGGAAATGCACCAGGTTGCCCAGGATCTGGAGGACGAAGTTGTGAGTTTCCTCTTGCTTGATGAAAATCCATCACTCAGCTGCTGGTAATAAGACACACATGCGTTATGGTTTTACTCAGAAGCTACATCCACTTTTAATAATGCATTTCAGCCACTATTTTTTCAGAATACAATTTTACAAAGAATAAGAAACTTCAAATAATTTCTTAAACAGGAAGTACGTAGGTGCACAATTTTTTATTTATTTGGAATATTTCTTTAAGAAATTGTGCAGACATTCCTCGTAGGTAACATCGACCCCGACAACAAATCTCTGGAGAAACTTAAATAATGAGTTATAACAACATTTAATTTCCCTTTGGGATTAGTAAAATAATTTTGAATTGAATTGAATTCAAAAAGTGGTATGGACTGCCCAATGATGATTTATGGAAGTGCTTTAAGTAAGCACTTCCATAGAAGGAAGCACTTATTTAATTTTGAATAAGTATCTTGAATAAGTATCTCAAAAATAAAAACACTACACCTTTGTGAGCTCGCCCTCCCATGTGGACCAACTTCCATAAGAGAGGTACTTTAGCTTATTAGAAGCAATTGTTGGCTGCCTGGAAACCACCGAGATGACTTCAGATGACTGTAAAACATGTAATCGCTTCTTTAGATTTAAATGTTTTTAATGTTTAAATGTTTTTACTATTCTACAACAGAATAGTAAAAACATTTAAAAGGTATATAAAATAAACTTATTTGAGCTTTCCATCGTGTTACAATGTTATTCCCTCATCAAAACATACCTGATTCTTTAATAGTGTTTGAGAAATCCTTTAATCTCTCGTGGCAACCATTCAGCTGTGCCAAACACCTGGATGGAGTGAGCGCCACCTTCGAGGCGGAGCTCCTCCTCTGAGCTCCACATTCCAATCGTTTCTGAATCAAAAATTGTTTATGAATTGAAATGCGACCCTAAAAATTGGAGTTGAATTGAATCACTTGACACTGAAAGATTTGCACCTGACTTTCAAATGTGCTAAATATAGATGCAGAACCATTTGATAAATTGCATTGCGGGTGCTAAGTCAATACACTTGCATATCGTCATCCCAGTATTTTATAATTTCTGATGATCAGCATATGTTCTGCATATTCATGAGAACAAACATGCTAAATGTAAACCTTGTAAGCGTTTGCTTGTATAACCTTTAAAAGCCTATAAAGGTTTTAAAACATCCAAATAATTGGGGATGAATGTTTATATGTATTTGAGCTAGAGTGTGTATTTTTGACTGCATTAGTTGTCTCCTAACTTCTCCTCCGTAAGTCAAAAATATCTTGCAGTAGTGAGTTGTGCTAACTTTTTACTAATTTTGTTATGTATCTAAGAGTTGAGAAAATAATATTTTTTTTAAGTTAGAGCTTAAAAGAAAATGAAAGAAGAAAAATGAAAACTATTTCCCAGGATGCTTTGCAGCAGGTTTTTTTCCCCTGTGTTGCACTGTGAGTGAAGTGTATTACTTTGATCTGCTTGAGTGTTTAAAGACAAAAAATAATTTTAAAACAACTGTTATTTTTGCAACATTTTGAGGACCATATCTTATTGTTCAAACATTGTTCAAAACCATTGTTTCTGAGCAGAATTCCTTGTGACATTTAATAAAACGCATCATCAGATATTTGGTACATGCAAGTTGAACCAAGAATTTAATTTCTTCTTACTTAAAATAAGTACTTGTTTTAACTTTATAATGTGAGTAAAAATAATAAAGAAGCTGAGAACAGTTTTCTCGCATATTGTGATATAAATATTTGGTTTAAATCACAATATTAAGTTAAAATAACTCCCAGTTTAAGATTGATGAGCAATCAGAATCTAAAATAAACAATGTCCCTTAAATCAGCTTGTGAAAATTCAAATTCTGAGTTAAAACCAAAACAATTTTCCTGTTCAACTTTCATTTTCAAATTAAAACAACCTTCAGATGTTTTATTGTGTGTGAAGAGAAATTCCATGATGAATTCAAACTTCAGCACTTCAGCACAAACTGTTTGTTGTATCCAAGTTTATCATCAAAAGCCCAAAATTAATGTGACATTTATTCTTAGTGAGTATAAAAAAACATGCTACGAAAAAG
The DNA here is from genome assembly GCF_001444195.1 of Xiphophorus couchianus. NCBI lineage: Eukaryota > Metazoa > Chordata > Actinopteri > Cyprinodontiformes > Poeciliidae > Xiphophorus > Xiphophorus couchianus. The sequence continues at coordinate 27,491,804 of NC_040238.1, forward strand.
GTTTAAAAAAAAAAATTGGGAACTTTCATATTGTGGCTGAAATTCTTAAATGTTCATTCTAAAAGATTTTAAAAAAACTAAACGATGCGCTTATCTTTGTTTAAGATGTGGATCCAAGAAAGGCTTCCTTTAGCATCGTGTAAGGATTATGGGAATAACCTCCAGAGTGTGCAGCAGCATGTCAAAAAACACCAGGTATGTCTCATGGCTAACCTTTGGCTACGGCTACCTGACAGGTGGACATTCTTACCCTAAAAGCTCGTCTGTGATTGGTCCTGCAGACGCTCCAGAGAGAGCTGACAGGTCGGCGGGCTCGGATTGAGGAGGTCTTGGATCGGGCCGCCATCATCGCCTCGCTAAGAACTCCAGAGGTGGACTTCGTGCGCGAGGGAGCGGGGCACGTGCGCCAGCTGTGGGAGGTGCTGCAGCTGGAGACAGAGAGGCGCTCCGTGATGCTGGACGCCGCCCTGCAGTCTCAGCAGTACTACAGCGAGGCCGCTAAGGTGGAGTCCTGGCTGTCGGGGCAGAAGCTCCACGTCGCCAATGAAGAGAAAGGCACGGTACGTTGGAACAAGTGTTCGCTCGCACAAGTGGGCATCACATCGAACATGCTACGTCTGTTATAGCTTGACATTACGGTGACCTTTTACAGGAGGAGGCGAGCACCCTGCAGCTGCTGAAGGCTCACCTGGCTCTGGAGCAAACAGTGGAAACGTATGCGGAGACAGTAGGCATGCTCTCCCAGCAATGCCAGCATTTACTGGAACTGGGACACCCAGAGAGGTGTGCTTAGGACTCATTCAGGCTGTGAAAAAGTATTTGAACTCCTTACAGATTTCTTTTGTGATTTTTTTTTTGACTCATTTAAATGTTTCAGATCATCATATACATTTAATATCAAAAACAAGACAAAAGAAATCCAAATCATTTTTTGATGATAGCTGAAACAAAGCTATCCATATCAATGTGGCCCTACCTGAAAAGCTATTTACCTCACTTAAAATAGAAAAATAAACAGTTATCCATTTGTTTGTTTATTCTGTTTTGTTTTGTTGCACTTCATTTATATGTGGCACATAATTAGAAATTGCTTTGGGTTTATTTTAAATATAATGAACATAATATAGGAATAGAGGAGAGAAAGAAGCACGGAGAGAACACAAGTCTCAACTCCCTAGAAATCTGCCTCTAAACCTTCAGGAAACAAAACAAAAACTAGGAAATTACAGCAACAACATTTACATATAATAATAGAAATTATAACATCACTGAATTATACACAGTGTTTTGTTTTTTCAGTTTCTCTCACCACACCCAGGCACAACTACAAGCCAAAGTCTAGACAACTTTAAAAAAAAAAAAAAAAGTCAGATTCCAATTTAAATCTAATTGAGATTCTGTAGCATGATCTCAAAATGGCTTTTCATCTATGCAAACTTTTCAATACAAGTGGGCCAAAATTTTTTAACAGGAACTTAAAACTCTGTCGGTGATGTAAGGCTCTTTGACAGTTACCTCAAACGCTTGACGGTAATTTTTGCCACATAACGTAGAATGACCAATCACTAGGTTTGGGGTCTAATTTTGTCTGAAAATGTATTTGATGATCCAAAACATTTCAGTGTTACACACAAAAAAAGAAAAAGCAAGAATTGTGTGAGGAGGAGGCAAATGCTTCTTTATGGCACACTCGGGTCGATTATTTGTCTGTTTGTGGCTGCGTCATTGTCGTTTTCTTTCCTTTCCACAGTGAGCAGATTACTAAGCAGCAGTCCCACATCGACCGACTGTATGTGTCCCTGAAAGACATGGTGGAGCACAGAAAAACCAAACTGGAGCAGCAGTACTGGCTCTACCAGCTCAACAAGGAAGTTGAGGAGTTAGAGAAATGGATCACTGAGCGTGAGGCCGTGGCAAGTTCCACTGAGCTGGGCCACGACCTTGAGGAAGTGACGGTTAGTTCATCAGCATGGTTCCAGTGTCTGCTTTACCCCAGGAAATATATCTGAGGATAGAATATGTGCAACTATCTGCGGGCACAAAAATAGAAAAGAGGAACAAAAACAACACTGCCATTTTATTTTGACTTTGACTTGTGCTTAACCGAGTCTGTGAATATTCAGTTGAGCACTGAATAAGGTGAAATGTTTATTGTTTTCAGTATTTGTCTTAATTTCACTCATTCACTCATGAGTATTCAGAAACAGCAAGGGTTAAAAACTGGAATGATTTCAGAAAAATGCCTCACTATGTCTACTGGTCAGGACTCCAGTAGGAACTCCCTCATGCTCCTCAGCCATGTCTGAGGAATGTGTGCAAAGTGCGGTTTTACTTTGTCCTGTTGAAATATTTATGGAGGAGATCCGGTGTTCACAGCAGTGGCTGCTGCATGTCTCCAACAGTCATTCTACTAGAGGTAAGACACACCCTGGACAGGTCGCCTGTCCGTCACATGACAGAGCTCATAGTCAAAGATAAATCATCAAAACATCAGTGGAGACATGCAAAAGCTTCTCAGCAATTATAGGAAGAGTTTGAGGCTATAGGGAATCTAATATTGATTATTGAGGAAGGTATAAATCTTTTTCAACAGGGTATTTGTTGTTAAAATGGATATAAAAACAGCTACATTTCGAATATGAATAGTCTTTCTATTACTTTCTCTCTTGAGATTTGCCTGTAAGTTAAATTATAATTGAAATCTAAATCTACCAGCATGAATATGTCAAATGAATCATTTTGTAGTTTGAATAATTTTGGGCTTAACTATAAACCAACAAACAGCATTTAAAATAAAACATATGTACAACAAATACATCAAAAATTTTGTGTTTGGATCATAATTATGGACAGAGTGATGCATTTTATATGTCAACAAATCAATACAACTACTCCATTTGATACATTTAATTTTGAAGAACAGACTACGCAAAACAGCAAAAATGTGTTATAAGAGGAAAACGTGTAACCGCTGATTTTGTTAGATATGCAAACAACAATATAAATTATTGTCAACTTCGGAAAATACGGACCTAAATAATTTTTTATGAAAAGAGATTTTGCCCCAAAAAAAAAAGAGTAAAAAATACCACCTTATTTTTGCCAGAATTTAGGCAAAAAAATCACTTTTGGCGAAAAAGAACGACATTTTATTTTAGGAATGTGGCGTTATATGATATGAGTTATTAACCCACAATTTTCTCACTCATTTCATTCTTTTCCATCAACATTTTGTCCCAATCAGTCTCCAAGAGTTCAACGTCTCTCACCAACATCTATATCAGGTGTAACAGTGACGGCCAGCATTTTGTGCAGCTTAACGATTACATTTAGCTTTTTGCATTTTATTATGTACCAAGATGTTTTTGGTCCGTATGGGATGTGGGTGTGTGTGTGTGTGTGCGTGTGCACTCACCTATCTATCCAACAGGTGTGTGTGTGTGTGTGTGTGCTTCAGGTGCTTCAGGAGAGGTTCACCAAGTTTGCCTCCGAAACCAACAGCGTCGGCGAGCAGCGCATGGAGCAGGTGAACAAAATGGTGAATGAGATGATCGACTGCGGCCACTCGGATGCAGCCACCATCGCCGAGTGGAAGGACGGCCTGAACGAGTCATGGGCCGACCTCTTGGAGCTCATAGAGACGCGCAGGCAGATGCTGGCCGCATCCCAACAGCTGCACAAGTTCTTCACCGACTGCAAAGAGGTAGAGTCAAAACAAATGACATGTACTGTGACTCGTCCTTCTCCTGCACGTCAGGTAGACGGTCTGAGCGTGGTGCGAGGGCTCTACTTTTAAAGCGCTCGTGATGACAGCGCTTTCCCGTGCTGTAGGTCTTGGCTCAGATCACAGGGAAGATGAAGCAGCTGCCAGAGGTGAGGGCGTGCCAGGCCAACATCACCAATCCAGCCACCCTGCAGAGACTCATGCACTCCTTTGAGCATGCCCTTCAACTGCTAGTTGCACAGGCAAGTGATAAAACTTCTCTCTGCAAATGAGTTATTGCAGGATTTTTAAAAAGCATCTTTTGATTGGACAGCAGCGCGACTTTTCACGTCTCTTCCGTATCTTCGAAAGGTGAGGCAACTCCAGGAGAACGCTGCCCAGCTCAGGACCATCTATGCTGGCGAAAAGGCAGAGGCCATCATGGTGAAAGAGCAGGAAGTAATGGACGCTTGGAAGGAACTGCTGAGCTCCTGCGAGGCCAGTCGCATCCAGGTGACCTCCGTAACTGACAAGGTGCAGTTCTTCTCGGTGGTGCGTGAAAACCTCATGTGGATGGAAGGCATCATGGGCCAAATAAGATGGGATGAGCCAAGGTGAGACATTGTGTCTTCGCTGCTGCTAGTTTGTGTTGAAGTTGTTGAAAGCGCATAAGCATCGAGTTGCACCAAATAACTCTGGGTTCTTGTGCAGACGCATTGGACCCGAACGCCTTTACGTTCTGTGTGAAATTAGGCAACCTTGACCTGGTTTAGTGCTCTGTTCATTTTATCATGCCATAACACGAGGCTATGAAATTCCCGCTGTAGTCTCTTTCCCAAACCAGCTGCATTTCACATTTGCCATACAAACACACTTTATTTTAAATCTTGAAATATGCAAAGGTCTCCATCTGAGTATTATTTACACATGAAATGAAGGTTGGAGGTGGTGCAGAGCTGAGGGTTTTTCTGTGTGAAATATGTACTGAGAACGTCTGATTAGACTAATAGATATGAAAGTAAAAAAGGATGCAAAATAAAGTTATTTTTAAATAGGTTTAGAAGTTTATTACACTGGAATAATTTTTTTTATAAGACATGAACTCTGACCAGAAATGTTGTAGATGTTCTGTTTCCACTGCAAATTTTACACAGAAATATAATCATCTTAAAGGACAACGTATAGCAATCAAAAATATAATAATGTCTATGTATCAGATTTTATAAACCTACAGGCATGGAAGTGACTGGATCTGACAAATCCAAAGGTCTCGACAGGTGGCCCAATACGTTTGTCAAAATAGTATTATGAGGTTAGAGAACAACTGTGCCCTATGTTTTTGTCCCCTTAACAATGCAGTAGATTACTTTTATTAAAATATGTTTTTTACCTATTTATTAAAAGTGTCACAATATCCTGACAGCATAAAATGAGGTAGATAATCTGTCCAAAAAAAAAAAGTAGTTCCCCTGCCTCCTCCCTGTGGTTCTGCAGCCATCTGCAGGAATACTCCCGGTCAGAAGCAACCAATCAGAGCAAGTAGGATTATCTTAGCACTGTCAGTCATGCTCATGTATGTGCTACTTGCCATTTTTTATATATCTAAAAAAAACAACATTTCTTAAAGTTTTTAATATTCTTAATGGTTTTAATTTGTAATTTGAAAAATATATACATAGTTAAGATACTGTATATCTGACCAAAATGTAAATTTAAAAAAGGACAAGCTTACTGAAGATCACAGGTGCATTTCATTTGCTTTAAGAATTGTAAGTAATGATAGAAAATTTCTGCAGTGTTCATTTTAAACAAAAGAAAATTGCTAGCTCAGTGCTGAGGTTCTGAATGTTGTTTTGGACAAGAAGCTATCAAGCCTAAGATAATGCTGCCTGGTATTTTTGCCAAGAGGTTGTTTCACAGGAACCTATCATAAATTCTTTATGAAAGTTTAATTTTTTAGGCATCTTAAAACCCCTATTTAACTAGTTGGAATTGCAAAATAATAGAAATCGCTGGTCGCTAGGTTTCATCATGAGCCATTTAGCACATATTTAATCCTTTACCTTCCGCAGCTTCTATTATTATTATTATTATTATTAACTTCCAGTATTCAGTCAGTCTTTTCTGAATAATTTGACCTGTTTGTTTACAGGGATTTGACAGGTCTGGAAGTGATGATGAAACATCACCAGGATCTAAAAGCCAAAGTAGACGGCCGCAGCAAGACCATCCAACAGTGTGCAGACCTCGGCAAAATTTTGATAGCTGCAGGCAACCCAGCATCAGAGGAGGTTGGGAAGGCAAACCACGCACCTTTACTGGCACACATAAAACTGCATTGCAAAAAGTCATGACTCTGTCTAAACTACCTAAACATGTCGCAACAGATACAAGAGAAGTTGGACAGTCTACTCACAAAGCAGAAGGATATGGTTGAAAAATGGGACAAACACCAGGAAAGGTTACTACGCAGTAAGTACACAGACGCATAGCTGCAATAGAAAATGGACTGAGACCACAAACAAGGAGGCACTAGTATGTATAAATCAAATGTTCAAACATTACTTTAGCTTTAGGACTATTATTTGAGCTACAATCCATATTGGAATCGCAATGCGCACACACACTCAAACATGTAAATACCAGCTTTACAGTTGAGTGGGCATTAATTATAAAACATAACATGATTATGTAAGGTAAGTGTGCTGTTTGTGTGCGGCCACTTCCAGAGCAAGAACACTTCCAGTTTGCCCAGGAGACGGTAAAGGCAGAAGCCTGGCTGAAAGCCAAGGAGCCACTGATGAGCTCCAAGCAGCAAGAGGGAGAAGAGGCCCAGGCCCAAACAGATGAGGTTGAGCAGCTCATACTTCGCCACGAGGCCTTCCGCAAGGCCGCTGTAACCTGGAAAGAACGCTTCAGCTCCCTCCGCCAGCTTTCCGCAGTAAGCTTTACTGTAGATGAAAGTTTAATCGTGTCTGCTGTAACGCTGCTAAAAAAGAAAAAAAAATGACCACAGGATGCTGTGTTTGCTTAGCAGACATTTGCACATGCCAGCAGTTGCATCATTGAACGCATCGTGTGATGAACGCATTTCATAAACCCTCACTCGGTCGGCCTTCCATGCTACATTGATTTGTGTTTAGAACAACAAGCTAAAAACACAAACAGGTGCATCTCAGTGAACAATGAAATCACAAAACAGTTTGTTTCAGTGGTTTAATTTAAAAGTGAAAATCCATTGCATACAGAAATATTTATTTAAAAATTCATTTCTGTAAATTTACAGCTTAAAAGGGGATGAAAACCCAAAATTTGGTTAATACAACCTCATCATACAGGATCTGCTCACTCTATAGCTCTTAAAACATGCTTAATTATTGTTTATATATTTAACTTTTGTGCGTCCTTAGCTGACAGACTAGGAAACAGTATGGTGTGTTTAGTTTTCTTAACAGTGTGCAGGCAAATCGTTTTTTTATTTAAACCATTTGCCCACACACAGTTAGCTAGCCTGGACATTGCCTCCCTTTGCTATTCCGCTCGATTAAAATCTCTCTTCACTGAGAGTCTGGGTTTTCTCCCCTTCACTTGGATTCCCCCGGTAGAATTTCTACCGGGCCAATCAGTGAACAGAAGGAGACGTTGTGAAGGATGACCTCAATTTTCTGCGCTGCTTTAGAAGTGTGGGCTGCTTGTAGTTTTAGCAATGGCAGTGGACAAAGTGAACGAGTCTGCTGCATCTTTGCTACCAGATATCGAATTAACATTAACAGCCATCTTGTTTGTCTCTACAGTGGAGGGTAGTTTACATCACAGGCAATTTCCAGTAAGCTTTATATTGTTGAACTGACACATTGTATAGGTCATGGACATTACATAGCGACTGTGTAAAATTGACACCTTTAAAAGTGTCAATGCCTCCGGGAAACAATTGTTTCTCAATAGCCGAGAGTTCAGACCCTCTGTACAAAAAAGGGGCTGGTTTTCACCTGGCCAGGCTCATGTTGTTTATTATATAGTGAATGGACAGGAAATGGGGAGTATGGCCAGAGACCAAGACAATCATATCGAAAACTACAGCTATGGGCAAAACACTGGACATGTTGCTATGACATCAGAAATGAGGCTGCTATTCTGCGCCATTTGCCCTTCTGACCACCACCAGCAGGCAACGTAGGTGAAGTGTCTTGTCCAAGGACACAACAAAAGTGGCAACCCACCGGTGGCAGGGCGAACTCCTGCCTCCGTCGCCAGCATCACCTCAGCTAGTATACACCGGGTACACAATATTTTGCTTGTCAGAATAGCACAATATTCCTCGTATTGCCTTGCTGACTTAATTCAATTAAAGGAATGACTATCCAAGTTTGAAGACAACCAATAAACACAGAAAACAATAAAAGGTCAGGAAGGAGGATAAAGGGGTTTTAGAGGGATGGACAAACATATTTTTGCTTTGAAAATTCTTGGCATTGTTGTAAAGTTTCAATTTCCTGATGGGCAAAATTTTGGGTTTTCATTAGTTTTTAGCACTAATCATTCAGAAATAGCAGTGAACGTTTACAACATATCAGTTCAGCCTTTTGATTTGAATTACTGAATTAAATCAGATTTTAAATGATTTTCTACTTTAATGAGACGCACCTGTACGTTACGGTTGTCATACAGACACTTGATTGGAGCATCACAACATATACGTTTGTTTCTATAGGCCGAGAAGAAAAAAGAGGAGGAAAAAAAGACAACGCCACTCTCCAGTCGAAGAATGTTCCCGTTATCATGTCTGACTCCTGGTGTCCCTTCAACCAGTGCTACCTCTTCTTACTTGAGGCAGACAATACAGGCTCAAATAGAACCCAAACCCTTCCAGACCAATTTTGACCTGGGTACCAGCTCTGCAACCCAGAGATTGTCTACAACACTCGCCAGCTATAATCCAGTTATTAACGGTTCAGGCTACCATGGACTGGAGCAACAGTGCGTTGGAAAAGTAGGACACAACTCATACCTTGGGATGAACCAACAGGTGGCTGGAGCTGGAAGTGACTCTGGCTTATCAGCATCCCAGAGTGGAGGGGCAGAGAGCTGTACTTACCATGGAATAAACCACCAAACTCCTGGTAGTGCAGAGAGTTCTGGATACTTTGGAGTGACCACAGGGTGTTTGGGTAGTTTGCAAAATCATCTAGGTGCTGGTAAGTTAGGCAGTTCAGGAAACATAGCTCAGCAGCCAAGCAGTGGCGGTATGGTAAGCCCTAGCTTTTTGCCTCAACAAAATATGGGCAGTTCTGGATATTTGGCCCAACCACAGAATTTGGGAAGTTCAGGATATCTTGGACAGCAATCTAATATTGGAAGCTCCGGATATTTGGCACAGCAGCCTAATCTGGGGAGCTCTGGGTATTTGGCCCAACAGTCGAATTTGGGTAGTTCTGGGTATTTGGCACAGCAGCCTAATCTAGGGAGTTCTGGATATTTGGCACAACAGCCTAATCTGGGGAGTTCTGGATATTTGGCACAACAGCCTAATCTGGGTAGTACTGGTTATTTGGCACAACAGCCTAATTTGGGGAGTTCAGGATACCTACCGCAGAATTACCAGGGCAGTGGTGGAATGGGAAGCTCGGGTTTTTTGGCACAAAATCATTACAGCAGCGGAAGTCTGGGAAGCTCTGGTTTCCTGGCCCAGAGTGGAGGCATCATGGACCCTAAAATGGCATACGCATGGCAGCACCTGAAAGCTGACTTTATGCAGCCCAGGATCAACCACATCCACAAAGCTATAAATCCTCTCTTAGAGGCCAGCAGACTGCAGCGAGAACAGTTCGGAGACATCCCAATGGCAGACATGGTGGGACCAGAATCAGGACTGGAGCTTCTCCATGGCCGTCTCCAGAGGGATCCCCGTGGCAGTCGCTCGGATCCACAGATGGATCATCTGAGGCGGGAAAGGGAGTACAAGCTGGGAAGACAGACCTCTAGTGAACAGGAAATCCAGGCCAGGCTGAATGAGCTGCCGCTGATAGTGCGGCAGGAACGCTACAGGAGGCGCGTAGAGCGGCAGTCGTCCAGTGAACAAGAGGGGAGCAACAAGCAGCGGATACAGAGACAGGACTCCAGCGACATGGAGGGCTCTGTGAAGGACGGCTCTGACAAACACTCAGGGTACGCAAACTTGTGCGACTGCAGGCCGTAAATTCCAGTACTGTTTGACTGAATCCAAAAAAATAGAGAGTCTACAATAATTGTGTTCCTACAGGGAGAAGAGATCTACGATGGCAGAAATTGTGGAACAAGTCCAGGAAAGAGAGGCGGCACATGTATGTTGGCATGCAAACGTTTTTAAACAACTTGTTGGGTCATTGCTTCTCATAATTTGGTGTATGTATTTTTCTTTTTATTGGCTCTCTCAGGCACGTGGTGAGCCTTATCGTCCTCCTAGCAGCCTCTCAGCACCTGTGACTCGTTTTGACGGACGCCCCCGAGCCCGAGACCGTCCCAAGCCAAGGAGGCGGCCCCGTCCAAAAGAGCCTGAGACAACTCGTCGTTCTCGTTCGGCCCCGGCAACTGGTGCCCCAACCACACCTCAGCCTCCATCACACACTGCCCAAAATGAAGGCTTCCTCTACCGTAAAAAGGCCACCAGCACTGACCTTGAAGCTCAGCAGAGGAGCCCTAACAGGTACAACCATCTGAACTACTAGATCATCAATTTTCATTTGACAAAACAAACAAAACAAAACCCCATCATATTCCGTTAGTCTTTGGACATTTGAACAAGTCAAAGTAATGCTGCTTTGCTTCTGCTAATCAACAGCACACTTCTTCTAAGCACGCTTGCCTCCTCTTAATTACAGTGAACCCCCAGTATTCATGGGGGTTAGGGAACACAGCCAACCATGAATAGCTAAAGTTAGTAAATAGTTGAGACCCCCTCAGAAAACACGTATAGCTGCCTATTTTAATTGTTCAAACACCAACTGTACCTTACTAGGCATTATTTGTAAAAATACTATCTATTAGTAATAATAATCTATTTGTCACAGTAGAAAGTGTCTGAGCACTCCTGCAGAAGCTAACCTCCTTGGTCTTCCTTATAGCCTCCCTTGGGGGCACAACCAATCAGTGCCAAGGAAAATAAATGCTGCTCCTGGATTGGCTGCTTTGCAAACACCAGACACTATTGTGTCATGTAGAAATTATGCCTTGGTATTTTAACTTCCCAAACTGCATTTTCATTTTAATATTTTAGAATAAATTTTACAAAAAAACAAATAAAAATAAATGACTAGGAGAATTTTTTGCAAGTAATGTAGAGACAGGTTCCACAGAAAAATCTGCGAATACTGAACCACATATATGAGGGGCTGCACTGTAATTACAAGATTACAGCAGTTTTAGTAGTTCTCTGGACTCCCACTCATTACTGTCTCAAACTGGAGATAACTTAAGTCTCTGTCTATCACTGATCTTTCACTGTGAACCACATTGTACAGGTGGGAAAACTCTTTGCTTCACATTCACGTACGATTCATCTATTTTACAGAAACAAAGCCTGGTAATTTGAGAACGGTCTTTTTTTTCCAGCTAGCTCATGTTCTCCAAACACACATTGAGTTTGAACCTTTAAAAATAATTGAAGGCATTGTTCATGATTTTTGCAGCAAATCATGGGTGAACGTATACTGTGTGCTGAAGGAGGGAAAGTTGACTTTCTACAAGGATACTAAGAATCTGACTGCAACATACAACGGGGAGCCTTCTGTTGACATGAGTGACTGTAAATTTGATCCTTCAATGGGCTACAAGAAGAAGAAAAATGTCTTCATACTTCAGTAAGACCTCTTTCATAGTATCAGAAATTATTGTCTCTATAAAACTGAAATTTAACATTTCAAACTTTATATAAAGCACAATATTATCATTAATCTGAAACGCAGCTTTAAAAATCTATAGTGAAACATATATGAAACTGACACAAACTCTTTTTGTCTTTTCTTATCAAAGAGTAAATGATGGAACCAACTTTGTATTCCATGCTAAAGATGAGGTAAGAACCTTAATACATTCATATTATATATTTTAGATATGTTTTAGATATACGCTGACCTAGATGTTTGATGTAAAATAAGAAACACTGGATGTAATCAAATCTATCTGGAGAGTGGGTGATGATTGACTTTATTACAAATAATTTATGTTTTTCTCTTATTGAACCCCCATGATTGGCCTGGATGAATGTTTTTCTCTCTTACTGAAGAGAGAAAAACATACCACACAAATGTTTTAATTTTTGTGGGGTATCCCTATGATTTACCATGACAAACTACCTTCTGGGAAGAAATTAGATCAAAAGGTGATTCTAAGATGGCAGGTCACCTGTCTGGCTTCTCAAGCTCATTATGTTTCAGCCAATTAAACTTCTACCTTCACATTGCCTCGCCATTGGTGCCAAAGAAATTGTCGTCTCATGTAATTCAACCTGGGTGGCAGATACAGAAAGTGTCTTGGGCATACCGATTCTTGTCAATGTAAACTGGCTGTAAATACATGGAATGCCACCTTAGTGGACAACAAAAGTATAAGATGGTGTAGGAGGCTGGGTGATGGCAAGTAGTTGGCCTCAACTACACAAAAAGCTCAACTTCTGGATTCAACCTTTTGGAAGGAGGATAGACTTGTTTGGACTTGAAAGCGGAGGATGGTGGTTTTCAATTCCTGAGCTTCTCTTCAATGGCTGAGCATCTCTTTGATAGGCTGGTGAAAGCCAGCTCATGGTTCTACAGTTTGCTTTGTCCAGAGGGTCTACTGAGTAACAATTGGAAACTATTGAAGTTTGACTTGATTGGATCTGATTTTACTCAATCACTAACCTATGGCCATGACATATCAGCATGATCGTGAAGGAAACTGCGCTATGAAGCTTAATGGAAATTCTCTCTCTATGGTGCTGAATACAACCATATGCAGACTACAATTCTGAAACGATGCAAAAGAATTGACATCATCATTCACAGCTCCTCCTTCTGTTTGCTGATTGGCCTGGATGAAATTCAACTTGAGAAATCAGGCTTAATGGGCAAAATCCCACTTGAGCAGAATCGTGTAGGAAGGCAGTGATCAAGCTACCTCATTGTAGGAGTTTTTCCTGTTAACAAAATGGTCAATGCAGAATGGTCTCAAGCTGTAGGAGGAAAAGTTCTTATGCTAGGCACTGCACTACGTCATATGTGCAGATGTCTCTTAGAACATCTGCACATGACAAATGATAAATGACCTGTACTTGTAAAACATTTTTATCAAGTCCAGAGGACCCCAAAGCAAGTCTTGCCCAAGGACACAATGACAGAGACAGGTGGAGCAAGAAGCAAACTCCCAACAACGTCGCCGCTGTTCCCATCAAATCTATAACTTTCCTCAGGGATTTCAAAACAAATGAGGCGTTGAAGAGAATTACATTTTATGGTGTGGTTTGGAGTAGCCTTTATCCGGATGTAAATCTGGATAAATGGATAAAGAGTTTAGGTTTGTAGTTTGTCATGTTTACTGTTTCCTCAGTTTCTTGACCCAAGCCTCAACCACCTGCCAGTTGTTCCCAGTTACAAAATAGTTGGATACAGAACATTTTTGAAAGAACCCTCAGTAAACCTTCCAGGTTTATAGGAACCCATCAGTCTTGCGTAATAGCCTCCCTTTCCTTTCCAGACCTCAGAAATATTTTCAATTGTCTTCTGCAGGAGGATCTGAAGGCATGGACCTCAAGTATCACCATAAGTATTGCTGAGCATGACGACCTGGCCAAGTGGGACAAACCTGGCACCTCGTCCATGGATCCCGACCGCTCGGAGAGGAAGGAGAAGTCAGAGGGGGACGCAGATGCCAGGTCAGAGAGGTCCGAGCTGGTGGAGGGGGAGGAGAGGTCCGAGAAAGGCGAGGGCTCTGAAAAGCTAGACACATCTGAAATTGCTGACAAGCTGGAGGGTGGGGCAGGGGGCTCCAGCACATCTGGCAGGAGCAAATGATCAATCCTTTTGTGTTATAATGTTATTGTTAAATGTCACCAACAAAAGGCAAAGGAAGCAGGGGGTGGGAGGGAGGGATAGGTGGAGAGCATGTTTGCAGACCCTCCGTCACAGAGGCTAAAAACCCTCTGAGGCCACGGTTCCTGGACTGACTGCTGTAACTGTGACCAGACTAATCTCTCAGCCCCTCCCCTTCACCTGGGCAATACATCCGTGCTTGCATAGTGCCACCTGCTGGTTGATAACGGAGATCAAGTCCAGACAGACAGACAGACAGTCTCCAACAAATGGTCCCAGGAATTAGTCACTGTCACTTTCCATTGCTGATTGTTTGATCTAATGAATTCACAGCATCTTTCTGTATGTATCTCTGAAAATGTAATGCTCTGTCTAACAAGACAAATCCGAGAAGCGGCGAATGAAATGTTTCACGTCAATATGGAGGAGAAAAAAAATCTTTTTTTTTAAGCAATATACTTTGTTTTTATTTTTTCCTCTTTGCCAGAGAAACAAAGAGGGGATGAAACAAAAAGTAATTTAAAAAAAAATAGATGAAAGCTACAATTTGTCTCTTAAACTTTCTCCAGGCAGTTGTGCACCTTACCACTTGACACATCTGTACAGTAGACATGACATTTATTCCCATCACATGGCTAGCTTTGGATCATGTTAATATATTGGAATGCTGGTGTCACCACCTAACTTCAGTGGAGTCAGTGAAAACACATTTCTACCGTTTCATTTTGGTTTATATTACGACAATTATTAAACTTATTTGTCCACGATGTTTTATGTGTCAAGAAAAGAGATTCCAACAAAATTTCAACCCATTAACCCGAGGTGTGTAACACTAAGCCTATGAGACACAATGCCTTTGTATACATGACAAAACTTGGAACATTGCATGAAATGGTCTGTTACTGCACCTGTTAAACTTGCCTTTATTTTTCTGATCTTGTCACAGAACAGGTGATGAGGGAGTTGCAATAATTTAACGTGAGCTCGGGTTAAGAGGGGGGCGGAGTCGAGAGGGACGTTTCAAAAGCAGGGTTCGTCTTTTGCCTACTGAGCAACAAAAAAAACAACAACAACAACAAAAAACGGGGGGGCTGTTTGGAACGCAGAAACAGCAGCTCTCCAAAGCCCAAACAGCCCCTCTGCTGTCTGTAATTTGTTAGTGCAAATTTAGTTTCCACAGAATGTACTGATATCAGCTGTGAAATGTTCAATCGCCACCAGACGAGAGTCGGTGGTGCCCTAAATTGTAACGCCCTTAAGTCGTGCTCTTTGCCCCGTGTCCTTTCATTCAGAGTTTAAACCGATTGAAGCCTCTCCACCAAAGGCAAGTTCATTGGAAAAACTGTCATGAATTGTATATACCTAACTTTGTATGTATACCAGTAAACCCTGTGCTCTAAATAAAACAACTCTGAGCTCATAACTGAAGTGGGTAAAACCTAAGCATTTATTTTAAGCCACAAAGAGGACCGTGTATTGATGTTTATCACATTTAAATGAAAAATATGCAAATTAGGACTCACTATTAATTCTCATAGAGTGTATATATAAATACACCAGTACAGTATCTAGTTCTATTCAAAAAAAAAAAAAAAACTTTTACCAGGGAGGAGCAGCAGGACATCCTGTCGGTATGCTTCTTGTATTTTTCTATGCCTATATTTATTCATGTCAGATTCAGGAGTTTTTGTCCCTAAGAAGATCTGGTTGATGTAGCTGATTGAGTGTGTCTGTGACAGAAGAGCCAAATGTATGTGTTACAAACCTACCCAGCCTGCTGCAGGTGGTAAAAGGTATGGTATACTGTGAATGCTGAGACGAATAGGCATCGGTCCACTTCTCGTTTGTCATGTGAGATTTATTTATTATTTTTTTAATTTATTTATTTTTACACATGTGAGTACAAATAAACTTTCTGTAACGTCGATATAAAAATGTGGTTTGAATTGCAGTATTAAAGGAGCTCCACAGCCACTGTGCAGAAACGGGCAGCAGCAGCTCAGATCTTTTTCAGATTCTCTTGTTATGCTGTTTCCTGTGTCCCATCCTACCCATCTTGCACCTCTCCTGTGTAAAAAAAAAAAAAAAAAAAAAGGCTTCTAAAATAAATGTCTTCCTTTCAAAGATGGAACACCAAAAGTATATGCGAGATGCAGCACCGTTTGAACACACTGACATGAGGATTGTGGTGTATCTCTACACTGCTGTAATTTTTGACAAGGATAAGAATCCATTGCTTTTATTTGTGAGCTATTGTTTAGGGTTTTTACATAAGTGCCATGTCATGCAGTCTGCTCTAACCGTGCTTCACAAGGAGGTCGTTCTAATCCACTGGAAACACGACCGGCAGCCATTGCGAAACATATTTTTTAACAGAATTAGGAGCATTTTCCTGTGGCTGTGATTGTCCTGGTTTTGTGGCAGATATTAAAGCCACACCAACATGTGCATTTGAAGTGTTTGCTTCCCACCACTTTTATGAAACACACAGGGGATATTTACCACTATGTTAAAACAGAGAGCCAGAATTAGGTAGGCAGCATAAACCATGACTGAAGACAGAAATATTGTGCAAACTTTGTTGACTTTATTGATGGTCTTACAAGTGTGTATGTCTTTGTTACTTTACAATACAAATTGCTGCTATGACATTAAATAAACCTCCAAACTTGCTGAGACAAACTTGATGTGAAATTGATGTGGATGAACCTGCAGGTCTCTCTCTTTTTCTCTCTCTCTCCCTCTTTCTCTCTCTCTCTCTATTTTTCTGTCTCACACACACAAGTTTGCATTTCTACCCATGTTAAACTTTGCATTGACTTCCATTCGTTTTAGTATGCATTTATGCCCAACCCAGGCAGTTTCCCTAGCCCTTACCAGTACTAGTCTATTCCTAACCCCTAAATCAAGGGATGCGACCGAGCTTTGGTTCCTATAAGGCACATCAGTCTTCAGAAGGCTAGTAAATATATCAGAAGTGGTCCTTAATAGACAGATAAACAAGTACACACACTAAGAGACCCACAGACTTCCAGTGCCTACCAAACCAGCACAGACAAATGAGCACACTACATTCCCCGTGTGCCAGCCCACCCCACATGGTGTAAGCGTGTATCTGTGGCCAGCTCCCTCAATTGGCCCGCATCCATCCGGCGACCATGACTAGGGGCCCCCCCAAGACATTCCCAAAGAATCTGGGAGGAGTCCACTTAGAAAATTCAGGAGCGGTCTTATAGAACCGGGACCAACCAAGCAAAGTTAGATCACCACCAGCAGAGGATGACTCAAAGACCCATCAGACCAGCTATGACTCCAAGCAGAAGTGATTCCCTGAAGGTTCACCCGGTCTCTAAACCCGCAATGTCTGATTGGGGATAACCCGAATCCCTAAACTCCCTCTTAACCACAGACCCTATTGTAGCCCAGCCCAGGGCAGAACTCAAAAGCCCAGTACCCCTACGGTCAGGACCACCTCTGTGCCAGCATCCCCACACCCCTCAAGCTCCTGATGTAAAGGCGACAAAGTCTATACCTGCTACACCACAAAGTGGTGTTTTATTTATTAACCAATTCAGACATTCTCTCCACCGAAACATTATACAAAATAAACCATATTTGTGTCTTTTTGTTTTTCGAGCTCTTATGTCTTTTTTCTTGTTTTTATTTTATTTTTCATTTTTTGCAAACTGTTGTTTTCCAAATCCACCTTTATGAGGTTACAAAGTAACCAGAATGAGTATAAAGAATGATAGGTTTTCAAAGCCATAGACAGACGAACAGTCCCAGAGAGCATGTCGATGGCAATCAGGTAAATCTCACTTCCTGGGTGTTTAACTGGGAGCTTTTCATTGAGTGTTTATCTGTTCCCAGATTTCAGACTTTTCCACAGTTAACTTTGGGGATAATGTTGGGTACTATATATTGCAGATACTTAACTCTTTGCATCTTTCTGAATATATAACCCCCTCTGTAAAATATGGTACTGGTATCATCATGCTCTAGTAAGGCAAAGCTAGTATAGGCATAATATTTGAAGCTATAACTGCAGCCAAGACTGGTTTTATAAACTGTTGAGTGAAATACAAATGCAAACCATATCTTTTGGGTTCTGATTTAAAAATATGTTTGTTAAAACATAAAAAAAAACAAAAAAAAAACAGGAATTGTAGTTGTCACATTCTGGGACTATGTTGCCTTGCTATTCTTTGTTTGTGTAAAATATTTCCTGGTTCCTCTCAAATATATTTTTGGATGCAGCATTTGAAGTTTTTCGTACAGCTGCCACCGAAAGATCACTAATTCGGAATTCATGCTGTGCCGCAGAAACAAAATGCGTAGATTCTTGTAAATAATTCATGTGAATAAAAATAAAGGTTCATGCTCTACTGACGCGCCACGAAGCAGCAGCAGGGATGCAGGGTCCTCCACTGAACAGAAATGTTCATCTGCAGCCCAAACGCTGAACAATCTAAGCTAAGTTTCGGGAATGTGTATTTTTAATTTTTGGTTGGATCTTTGGATTTAGATACCATATCCAAACATTTGTGTATGGAAAGAATAAAAACATTATTCAATAATGTTTTTTCAATAATGTTACAGCCAGTTTGCAATAAAACATTATTAAAACCAAGTAGAGGCTAACAGATTTGAGACTGACCAGGAGGTTCACTACAGTAGAATGGTTTAGATCCGAACATTATTGTTAAAATGACCCAGTCAAACCCCAGACCTGAATCTAATTTGGTATCTGTGAAGATGCTCTCAAGCTTGAGCTATTTTGCAAAGAAGAATGGTAAAAAAAAATAATCTGAATTTACATGTGCAAAGCTGGAAGAGAGAAACGATAAAAGACTTGCAGCTGCAGCAGAAAGTGATTCTAGGAAGTATTGTCTCATTGGGAATACAAATGCAAACCCGCTTTTTGTTTATGTATGTAAAATGTCTCCGCGTTGAATTTTCTTTCCCTTTTACAATTCTACACTACTTTGAGTTGGGGGAAGAAAATACAGCGAGGTTTGTGGTTGTGATGCGACAAAACGTGAAAAGGTTTTAGGGGTGTGGGTAATTTTTCAAAGCACTGTCTCAGCCAATTCAATCTTCTTTGGTCTTCTGAACTGTAACATGTAACAGCCTTGGTGGAGAATGACAGCTTTTTTTTCTCCACATCCATATCTCCGAGTCCACAGCTGATGCTGCCGGAGCAGAGTTCACAGAGATCAGTCCCTTGGACACCATATACAGAGAAGGAGCCTGCTGTGATATATGAGACAGGGGGATGACGCACAACACACTGCAGGACAAGGTTTCATGTGTGTTGCAGCTCTGTTCCCTTCGCCATCTTTATTTTCCCAAAGTAGTGCATCTTCTTCTGCTGACTCGTTTGGAAATGTAATCGTTTCAATCCATTGTTTCCATCAAAGAAAAAACAATTTTATCAACTAAACATTGAATAACTACCTGTTAAAGCAAGCAGTTACAGCAACATCTCTGGAACCCTTTGACTGACATTGACTGGAGAGAAATGCGAACCCAACAAGAGCTGGAAAAAAAAAGAAAAAGCTGTAACATTTAGACGTTACAATACCTCTGGTAAATCTAATGTAAATACCCTTAGTCAGTACCGACAGTAACCATAAGTTTCATATCATTTCTAATGATATAATTAATCCTGCACACTAGTAGCAATAGCTTTTGAAAAGGTTTTAGAGTTGCACCGATCATAATTTTGCAGCCAATGTCCTATCTCCAATTTTTCCCAAAAATTTAACTTGGTGTAACCAATTCTGATCAATTACCTTTACAGTTTAGAAACCATAAAAAGATATAAGTAAAATATACTGCTCAAAAAAATAAAGGGAACACTTTAAGTGTTAAACACCTGTTTAAGTGTTCCCTTTATTTTTTTGAGCAGTGTAGTTTTCAATGTGTGTGTTCCTGTTTTCCTGCTCTGACTCTGTGCTCTAAAACAGAGTTTGACCATTGTAAAACCAAATTAAAACGATTAGCTGTTTTTAACATTTCAGGTTAACATTTAGCATAGCTAGCCTTGCTAAAATGACAGTCTTTGTGTGTATGCCATTAAGAATAAGTAACAGTCTGTGTGAAATCATAAACGACACGAAACATTTCCAAACCAATCATGTTCCATAAGTTAAAAGCTCACAAGGACAACAGCAGCTCTGCTGTATTTAGTTTAGCCTTCTTGTTATCTCTTGAAGCAAGTCTCACTTTGATGCAGTTTGAAAGGCCAAATGTACGACAAAACAAAGTTAGAGTTTCTTGTAGAAAATTAATTGTAACAATACCTAAGTGCTTTGTAGACATCTGTGTTAAATTTAATAGGTATTGGGGTTAGAAGTTCAAAGATTTTCAGACATCTAGAATTGATTTTATACATTTATCTGAACACAGACTGACTTGTAGTCAGGTGGTATCTTAATTTCAGGTCACCTTGGGTAATGAGCAAATTTTTAAAAAATTCAAGACTAACTATAGGTATTTTTCATGTGAAAACTATCATGTCCTGTCCATCGTTTCACCCATGTGGAGAAGCTGGTTGCCTACAAGTTCCTTGGAAGTTCTGCTCTACACAAACGAAACCTCGAGATTGTCTATGAACCGCGTGAGTGAACTTTCAAAATAAGGACTTCATGTGCTGTCAAAGCAGACAAAATCTTGTCTGCTTTGACAGCACATGAAGTCCCTGTCATTTTTCACACAAAAGTCATATTTGTAAAATGGTTCACAAAGCATCATAATTAAGAGAAATAAAGGCTTTCAAACATCCAACTGTGTGTAATAATTCACTGCAATGTGTTTCATTTAGTTAAACAGTTTCCAAATTGATTTTTCAATTCTGACTTTTTTTGGGACTGGACTAAGCAACTTTTGTAATGATGAATCTACATTATAACATTAGAGCTAATCACCATAAACAAGCACTGCAGCCTTATATAGTTCAAAAAGAAACCTTTCCTGAGTCAAAAACTACTTTAAGAACTATCTCTAAAAAAAATAAATAAAACCAAAGAACTTAATCTTCTGGTGTACATCATGAGCTGAGTGCACGATGTTTGTTCTGGTGACGCCAAAGTGGGCGTTCCGTGACTCGGTCGCTAACTTACAGAGCAGCTACGGAAGCCGTCGCGTTTGCGCAACCAGGCAGCCAGTGAGCGTCCTGAAAATGGCCAGCTGGGGAAAGTTCACCGCCGTCTTTAGGAATGTGGTCAGGAGTTCTCGTGTTCTAAAGACTTCTACAACATTCCGTGCAATTGGTTCCGGTGTTTTGGGCTCTGTCGTTGGAACCGGGGGTCTCTGTTATTACCTCTATCACCATGCTAACGTCAGGAATTTACCCTTCGCTGTACTTGCAGAGGAAGAAAAAGTGAGTACATATTCCGTGGAGATTTATTTTTGATAGAAAATACTTCACCGCTTTATTCGTTTTCCGGTCTGAAAGACTACCACAAACTGCATAAAAGAAGTAGGCATTACTTTTAAAGAAGACGTAAACACTAAGTTATGTTACCTACGCCCTCTAGTGGCGCCTAGAGGGCGTTTAGTACATAGAGTGTAAAAAACCATAAACTTGTTTTCATTTGTAGAGTTTATGGGTAGAATATCAGTTTAAGTTTAAAGTGGAACATGCTTTGGTTAAAGTTTATCTTAAATTTACTCATAGCTAGATGTTCCTGTATCGTTTAGGTAAAAACTGTGCCTGGTTGGTGCCACAGAGGAGATGTTTACTGATTAGATCAGTATGACAGAAACTTTCTGATTATTTTGCCCTTTGTACAGTTGCAGGAACCTGCAGCTCCTCAGCTGTCTGCCAGAAAGGTCCGCTTTACCCAGTTTGCCTCAGTGATGTATGATATGGAGCCCTACATGACCCCGAGGGACTTCCTGTTCTCCGTCATGCTGGAACAAGTAGATCGTAAGCTGCACACATTTACTACACACACCCACACACACCTTGTAATATCCCTGCTTCCTAGGTGCTCGCAAACAGCATTTCAAACCACTTAACCTGAGTGACAACAATCCTACCCTATTTGAATTCTTGTCCTGTGTTTGCTTCATTAAATAACATAAAAATTACGTTCAGTTTTTTCCGCAATAAAAAAAATATTTCATCTATTAATCTATTATCTATTTGAATCATCTAGATTCAAATAGATAATAGATTAATCCTGAAGAGATTAAGTATCTCTTTCAGGATAATTAATCTTTCAAAATTCAGTTTGCTGTTAGCATTTGAAAAACAAACATCATTTATTGAGGAGCAGATGGGATTTCCAAGCTAACATACTTTACACAAACCAAATAAATTAGCTTCATAATCAGTGATCATAAATGTTGTATGTTACCATTGTTCAACTTGGATTCAGAAAAAAATAAATAAAATCATTCCTGCCAGCATAATTCTTATTTTATAGAGTATTATCATGTGTTTTCCAGGGCTGCTATTAACAGTTATTTTAGTTATCTACTAAAAAAATAGTTTTATAATTATTCTGCTATCAGAATATCAGAATTTTTTTTTATCCTGAATAAATTTGCCCACTTAACCCTTTTTATACAATATAAAAATGTGCTAAAAGATGAAAAGCAAATCATAACATTTCTTTTTTTTAAATAAGAAAATAAACTTTCGGTGTATCATTTATAGCAAAAGATGCATCGGTAGCGAAAGAAACACTTCTAACATCAACACGTGAAAAGCAATTTTTAATTTTTTTTTTTGCTTCATTATCATCAATACTCTGTTTGGTCTTTGTTTTGTTTTTAGGAAAGCTCAAAAAGAGAATCTTAACAACTCAGGTATGTTTACAGTTTCACTGTGTGAAAACTCTTCATCCGGAGCACAGTGCCGGGGGTTTTGTGGTGACGGTATCTGTCTCCTCGTGCGCTCTTGGCAGGACGTCGACAAGATGTTGGCGACTGCCTCTAAAGCTCGTCCCGGCAGCGATCTGTTCAGAAAGCTAGGAGACAACGGTGAGCTCTCTGGCCTTCTGCCGCACATCTGAATGTTTTATGGTGATGTTCACTTACTTTTTTTTTCTGTCTGCTAGGTTCTGTTTAACTAAAGACTGTAAAGTGTATTTGTGTGTGCCTTGCAGGTTTAATATCCTACACAGAGTATCTCTTCCTGCTGACCATCCTGACCAGTAAGTTGACTTTGCTGTGTTCATGATCTTGTGGTTTTATTTGAAGCAGGACAATCTATCAGCAGCTTTGCTTCCATTGACCATATAATTGTGCATATTGGACATAGGGAGATAAATTATCTTAATGAAAATACTCCAGTTAAAAAAATTTTATATTTTTTTTTTTTTACTAAAACAATTTTTACACTTGGATGAGGTGGTTTTCTTGACTGTATCAAAATCATTTTACAGTATTTTTACAAACTTGCTAATGAAACATTTTTTTCATCAGATGAAACGTTAAAGGGTTAGTAGAGGAGCAACGATGTATTGACTTCCTGATGACAGTTTTATGAAGAATAAGAATTTTTAAAGAGACAGCGGGACAATTTCAAAGCATTAAATTACAAAGTCAAATTTCTTTAAAGTCATATTTGATATCTGTAGCAATTTTATAACTGAAGATAATCAAACAATGTCAATTTTCATTAAAAAAAAAACTTGAAAACTGAAAAAAACTCAGAAATTTTCTAGAAAGAAATTTGGAAATGTCTGCATTTCAAAAATCCAACGGGTTTTTTTCTAGAAAATTTATCTCAAAATTTCCAAGTTCTCTCCAGCAAATTTTTGGACTTTTCATACTGTGAAATTTCCAGTTTATTTCTAGAAAATTTCTGAGTATTATTAAATCTGTATTTTTCTGGCAAATTTTTGACTTCCAGAGCTTAGAAAGGTCCTTGTTTTTTCATGAAAATGTCTGGGGGGGTTTTCTTCAGAGGAAATTTACTCCTCTCTATTTTCTATCCACAGTTTTGCCAATATGCTGTCGTCAGTAATGAATTCCTGAATGAGATGATTGTCTCTCTTGCAGAGCCACGGACCGGGTTTGATATAGCTTTCCAAATGCTGGATGTGGACGGCAATGAGCAAGTGGACAAAAAAGAGTTTCTTACGGTAAGACTTTGCTTGGAAAAAAAATAAGACTTCTTTTTTAGATGGCGAACTGTGTAATTACTTTAAGTAACAATATCAGTATTTCAATATTTCAAATGTGTGTGCACTCAAATGTGAAAATATTGCCACTTTAATGCTGCTGAGAGCTCGACTGATGTTGCCGCAGCTGTAAGTATGAACCAGGCTCCACGCGAAGGTGAGGGAGAGCTGCATTCCAGTCGCTCAACTGTTCTTCATCTGCCTTGCGCTTGTCTTTTCGGTTTTATCCGTCTGTTTGAAGCCACCTGACTTGTTTTTGGTTCCAAGCAGACTTCTCCTGTCTGCCGCTTAGCTTAGACCTCGGCTACCTTTTGTCTCATGCGAAGGCATGTTGGCCTGTGTTGCAACTTGTGTTTCATGTTCCAACGTGGCGCAGAAAGAGCAAAACATCCAGCAAGTAGCAGCAGTGCATGGATTTTGACGTTGGTCTCTTTTGACCACTACTTTTTGCTTTTGCTTTGACTTTTTTTTTTTTTTAAAGTTAAAGCAACCACAGTGAATCTGTGTTTTGTTGATTCTGAAAGTGAAAAGAAGGACGTAGAGCTCATATTAGCTCCCAGAGGAGAGGGCGAAATATAGTGCCCCACAAAAGTATTCACATTCCATGAACCTTTTCACAATGTGTGTCCATACGACTATAAGTTTGAACTTGTTTTAGTTTTTTGTTGTTTTTTTTGTGATAGATGGAACACAACAGCTTGACCATGTAATTGCGCAAATTGGAATTAGAAAATAAATTTGCTCAATAGAAACACGCTCATTTAAAGAAAAAAAAAACTCAAGCTTTTCAAAAAGTGTTTTCTGAAGTGCAAGAAAAACGATGCATGGTTTTCAACATAAAGATCTGAAGGAGGGAAATTTTGTTTAGAAACTTCATAATCCATTCTATTTATGGTTCTGGTTCTGTGTGTGGTTTTTATTTGCTTTTTATTTATTGTTTTTGGCTTGTTGTTTGGATATTCCATAATTTCCAGGCCCAGTGTTAAGTGTTCCTAAATAAAGTAACTTATATTGGTATTTGAGAGAACCAACTTGTATTATTATGCCAGTATAATAATACTAGCATTATAACACATTGACATTGACATTGGGTACTGTGTGGCAAAAATGTTAAGTCCAAAGGGTGTGAATACTTTTGCGAGAAAAAGTCTTGCTAGAAAGATTTAGCAAATATAAAATTCTGTATTCAGTGAATGTTGGTAATGAGCTGTATGAAATGTGTGTGAGTGAGTGTGTGTGTGAACACATGAAGTTTCTATAGTTTCAAGTTCATGACAAAATTGAATTGAATGAATGAAAAGACAATGTTTTCATTTTCTGCTGAAGCTCAAGAAGATCATCAGCAAGAGTAAACTGAAACCTCCCAAGGACGTGGCAGAGGTGTGTGTGCACATCTTATTTGTTTTTCTCATGCATTGTCATCAGTTTCTATAGTAACAGGACAATTCATGAATGATTCCAGAAATCGGCAGAGGAAGGGGCGGCGGTAAACACGTCACTTCAGGCGTACTTCTTTGGAAAGAGAGGAGACAACAAGCTGAAGTACCAGGAGTTCCGCAGGTAGGAGAAGCCGTCACGGTTCTGTTTCTGCCAGGATCTCGTCAAGTCGCCTAACATTTTGGATGGAGATAGTAATGGCACAAGGTTTCTTGCAATTATTTCTAAAGTTGCCCCACAAAGTAAGTGATCTCGATTTCAAAAACTCACAAAACAACGGCAAAGTCCCAGAGGGACAGATTCTTGAATACATAAATATCATTAGAAAATTGTTTTATGTTCTGATACGTTAAAACATCAATCTGAAAGATTCCTGGGTTGGTTTTTTTCACTATCACCAGCTGTGTTTCCCTCACAAATGTGTGCAAAACTTTGTCGATATTCTGCTAATGTGGAAAAAACAAAATTTTTCTAAAAGTCCTTAACTTGCATAGCAGAACCCTTTGCATGTTTGGAGCTACAGTAGGATTCCCCTCCAGTTGGACTGTGGGGCCTCGGCCCGTTCCAGCTCCTGTAAACAATCTCTGTTGCTCAGATTCATGGAGGACCTGCAAGCTGAGGTCCAGGAGATGGAGTTCCTGCAGTTCTCCAGAGGCATGGACACCATGAGAAGGGAAGACTTCGCCGAGTGGCTGCTGCACTACACCAACGAAGAAGACAACGAAATCTACTGGGAGAACATGAGGAAGAAGATCCCTGCTGGTCAGGTACGGAAACTTCGTCCTCCATCAGGACGAGACTCGCGTGGATCAACAGTCAACAGGCGCGTTTCCCTTCCAGAGCATCACATTCGAGGAGTTCAAAGCCTTCTGCCTGTTCACCAACAACCTGGAGGACTTTGCCTTCTCAATGAAGATGGTCACCGAGGCCAACCGTCCTGTGGGGATCGGTAAGGCCTCGCCGTTGGGTTGAAATGGGCAGATACGGTTCATCCAGCACATGAGAGCGTCCTCCCCGTTCTTTTGATACAGCCCAGTTTAAGCGAGCCGTGAAGATCGCCACGGGCCATGAGCTGTCGGAGAACGTTCTGGACACGGTGTTCAAACTCTTCGACTTGGACGGAGACGACTGCCTGAGTCACAAGGAGTTCATGGGAGTAATGACGGACAGAGTGCTGCGGGGCCTGAAGGTGAGCTTCCACTTTCGTTTTTATTTTTTTTTATACGAAGTAGCTTTTTTTTTTTTTTTTTTTTTTTTTTAATCCCTCCAGGGGGTCTTTTGTGGGACAGGAAACGGGGAAGGAGAGGGGGGAAGACATGCGGCAAATGTCGTCGGGTCCGGGAGTCGAACCCGCGACGGCAGCGTCGAGAACTCATGGCCTCCAAATATGGGTCGCGCTAACCGCTATGCCACCACGGCACGCCCACGAAGTAGCTTTTTATTGGCAGTTCTGATTAGTGCGGTTTTCTGGCAGATCAACCAAACTTTAAAAAGCTTCACTTTTTTTGTCTGTAAAAGTCACTAAGTTAGCACCAGTGGGTTGACTATTGTTAACCGCACTTTTCAAATCCTGCCAAGATTATTCCACCAGAATACAGCTACGTAACGATCAAGCGCTTCAATTTTTATCCTCTCTCTTCGTTTATAAGGAATTGATACAAACTTGTTAGTTCTCTGCCAGTGGTAGCATTTTGCATCTTGTACAGTAATATCACCACGGCTCTTTCTACTGAGTCGGTTGGTTGCACTTGTTTTTTTTTAGGGATATGACAGGTTACAGGACTGATTATAAATACATCCCACACTTTTCAGATCCCCTCTCCCTCACTTCACATCTATACACTATTTTGTGTGGGTCTGTCACCCACCAAAATGAGGCATTTCATTATATTTGAGTTAACTGGTGATGTTTGATGTTTTACTATTTTTGCTTTTGGATATTTGTGAAGTTTCTTGCTGTAAGAGGAATTACAAAAAGGACTTTGACTGAAATGATCCCAATGTGAAAATGTGCCATAATCCAAATCAAATGTTAAATGTTTTTGTGTGTGTGCAACCTTTATGGTTTAAATGGTATTGGATTTTTATTCCAGGATATATCAGAATTACAATTAAAAATAAGCGGTTGAAAGGCGACACATTCAGCTTCACCTCCTCCCTCTGTCTCCTGACTGCAGGTGCAGCAACAGACTGGCATCTCTGGCTACTGGAAGTGTGTGAAGAGAGAGACCCTGAAAGGGGCCAAGGAGGCCCTGGGAGACATCAGCTGCCCCATCTGACATGTTCACACGTCCACCACGGCATATAGTTATGTTTTATATTATTAAACAAATGGTGTGAGTGAGATTCTACATCTATGCACATAAAAATATAGGATAATACCACTGCCTTATATGAAATCTATAGAGCTCATTTCTGTCATGAAAGAGAAAAATCAAAGCCCAAGAATAAAAGAAAATGACAGGAAGTCATAGTTTTGACTTTCAAATTCATAATTATGAGAATCAGTCATAATTTTGAGATATATAAACAATTCTGAGATATAAAGTCATAATTATGAGATACTGAAGCAAGCCTCCTTAGAGAAACAGCATGACTATCGATCTTATAATTTGAGCTTTGACTAATAATGAAGTTGAAAGTCAAAATTCTGACTTCTCTTGACTTCCTGTTGGGCTTTTATATTTCTTTCATGGCAGGAATGAGCTTCTGTGAAAAAACACATTCACACTCCAGCTAAAGTGTGGGGCTTTGTCATTTACAAGCATTTCACATAGGAACTAGCTGATTATTTTTGCATTCAGGATATATATATATGTTTGTACTTAATCAGGTTTAAAGTTTCCAATCCCTTTGTTTTCCTTGTAAGTCAATGTGTTAAACTCGGCTGAAACGTCTGTATTTGAAATGAGTGCATGTTTACAGTGCCATCAGGAGCTTTTTAATGTTTGGTGTGGGGATTTTCGTGTTTCTTATCGACATTTAAATAAAGTTTCCCCAGAAATCCATTTGGAGTCTTAATCCTTTGAAATCAGCAGCAAAGGAGTAAAGCAGATGTGACTATTTAGTCCTTTATTGTAGAATTGACCTGTTCAGATCACATAAGTGTGGGTTAACCATTCGATGTGATGCTAATTATCTTACCATACATAGAATTCAAAAAGTAAATAGACAAAACAAGCATACATCTGTGATAGATGGACTAATTAGTGACTGATGCCAAAGGTTATCAGTGAATACAGCATACACAGCTACAATAAAATTACACTGAGCATGAAGCCATCTTTGGTCTTCTTATCACTATAAACAAATACATAGAAATTTGTATTGTATCAAAAATAGAAATTACATAGCCATATTGAAAGGAAGTTCACATTTGAAACATACAACAGAAGAATACCTACGAGACATAATGTGGGATTACATTTTTTTTTTTTTTGCACTCCTTGGCTTTAAGGACCAAATGGGGGTTTGTGTTCAAAACATTCGATTTTTTTTCTTCCTTTTTTCTCTCTAAAGAAGTGCATTACTTTAGCCAAGTTATCAATCAATAACGCTGTCCTGCATCGGTTTAATACACAATGCAATATTTAGAACAAACCAAGAAGGGAAAAAAACAAACAAAAATAAAAAAAACACAAATCAGATTGTCAGACAAACGTGTGCTTTCTGTCCTGGGCCGTTTGAGCCACTTGGAGCGAGGAAGAACGGCTGATCTGAGCCTCTTCCTCTTCCTCACTGGTGACTTTTCTTGTCTTTACTAACTGATCCTGGTTTAGTTTGTCCTCCTGGAGCTTTGGACTTACTCTGCTTATGGAGGCACGCTTGATGAAATGCAGCCGAAGTGGACCTCTGCTTGAGATAAAAAGGGAAGTGCTTTCGAAGTGTTTGATCCCCTGGAGAGAAAGGAACAACAGATGGAAAACTTAATATGGAAAAAAAAAACAGGCCATTTAGTTTCACACAGGTTGATTTCAGTAGAGGCAGGGTTATCCATGCTACTATTGTACAAATACTTCATTTCACTATGAATTCCTGGCAGCCATTCTTATGATAAAACAAAGACAAATGAACGCCGACAGAGACAATGGAAGAAGAAAGGTTATAGACAGACAAAGAATTGAAGGACAAATTAGTTTTTATGTTTTTGGTTTTCAACGTGTGGCACTCTGTATTGTCCGAATGTGAAGGTGAGGCCCAACAGACTTACTTACACAAGCGGAGTATTACAACCTTTGCCATGATTCTCCACTTGATGCATAAATATAAAACTTTGAAATGGTGGAAGTGGGAAGGTTTAGAAGGAGATTGGAGTAGAGGAGAGAAACAAGAGTAAATAAAACAAAAGTCAACAAGTCTACCTCTAAACCTGCAAAAAGAGAAAAATAAAAAAAACAATAGGCCTTCGCAGCGCTTTGCTGCTCGGGCCTAAAAAAACAAAAGAGAAACCACAACATCTAACTAATAATTTGGTTTTTATTATGTATGCACAACATAAAAGCACGAACATCGATATCAGCCAATATTAGACATTTTTTGACATATTGGTATCAGTCAGATAAGTAAAACTGAGCTGAAATTGACAGCTGATATTTCCATATTGTTGCAGTTTGTTTCTTTAGGGTGAGTGGATAATGTGACTGACAATAATGCAGGATTGTGGGTAGCTTAACCGATCCAGTGAAGTCAGCATTGTGTTTTTCCCCCACAACCCAAGTTGTCAAAAGGTTAGTGAAATATACATAAAATATTGGTAAATATCGGTTTGCGGCCATAATAGCAATATTAAATATCAATATCGGCCCAAATTGTTATATCGGTGCATCCTTACTTTCTATCATTAAATCACTGTTTTGTTTCTGACTTTGAAGATTTGAATGCCAGATGTAGAAGTGCTTCATAAATCTAATGTATCTTTATCGATCAATAACAGACAAAGGTATTGATAGAACATTTAGATGATTGGACAAGAAACATCAGTAAATTAAAATGAACTCAATTTACATTCTGATTAATTTTTTTTTTTTTAGGGAAATTGTTTACAGACACTTCATAATTCATTTTGTTTATGGTTTTGATTGGGTACTTCTCATTTCTGTTTTATTTATTGATTTTGTGTTTTACTTTGGATGTATAAAATATCTTCCAGTTCTTGTGTTACATGTTCTTTGTAGAGTTAAAAGTTATTGGTTTTGTCAGGGCAAATTTGCATTATTATCTCATCAGTATATTTCTTGCAAAATCCTCTCAAAACAATAATATCGCTAATCGCAATAATTACAGGGACAATTTACTGTTCAGCAAAATTTGCTATTGTGGCAGATTTAACCCTAAATAAATGATAAAGTAAAACTAGTCATGAACCATCTTTATATTTGAATGGATGCATATTTCTCTAAGTATTCAAACAAATCGGTGATAGAATTAAAATTTGTGATGCTTAAAATCAAAACTAAATGCCACTGAAACCTATAAAATCAATCAATTCATTAGTTCAAGCTATTTTCTTTTCTTTTTTATTCCAGAAGTGAAAACTGGCAAAAGAGAATCCCAGACCATTAATTTATTTACATTATTTATTTCCAGCTTTCCGCTCTGTCTTTAAAGATGGAGTGACTGTTCAGACACTGGACTGCATGAGGCGCTCAGAAAGCCTTTTTCCACCTGGTCTTTGAATGCACCGCAGCAAAGCTCTGCAGGATGTTCTTAATGTGACAAGTTTTTTTTTTGTTGTCTTGAATATGAACTGTAGAATTCAGCGGGTCCACCAGACGCTGGAGCGGTGACTGTGCAACCAAAATATGAACAATTTACAAGGGTTAAACCTTCCTGAATGTCAAAACCTGGAAAACTGAGAATCTCTAGACATGTTTGGTTTGAGACATTAAACATTTTCTTTCAATTCTTTGAAAATGTGCACGCAGTCTTTGATATTGGCTTTATGGGGATTTTCCCAAGGTGGCCTCAGAAAGGGGCATGGGACCAAAAATCTAGAACATAAAATATATCTCATCTGTCAGTTGTACCCGTAACATGTTTGCTATTACTTGTATACATGTGTAGTGAAGTAAGTTTCCCTTAGTTGCTGTTGATTACTGGGAAAATACATAAAATAATTTTTACTGTGATAAAATTTCTTGTATTTTAATTGATTGGAGTACGGCAGAAAAAGGCAGATGCCCAAGGCGCCATTCCTGCAGATACAACTGCTTGCACATTTATTTTACAAGCCTACAAAGTTAAGCAGTGATTAATTGTGATTAATCACAGCACTAGAATGTGATTAATCTGTTTAAATTCAGTTAATTGACAGCACTAATATTTTTATAAATAATAACAATTAAGTCATAATTTTTGCATTTCAGGCTAAAATAAAACCTAATTAGGTATGTTATATTTTATTTTTACTTTTTGTCTAAATATCTAAGCCTCCCAGCCCTAACTGGGTTCAACCTCATAACTTAGTGGTTTGAGACCAGACATTGATGTGACACAGGGTTCCCTGTCCATCTTACCATTCACCATGATAGGTCGGAGACGTCGGGAGGTCAGCGGGGGCTCACTCCTCCTTCTTTACCGTCACATCTCCATCTCCGGCCAGGATGGTGGAGATTTCCCCCTGCATGAAGGCCCAAGGCACGTTGGAACCGGCCAGGGGGCAGCGCTCCCCGCTCGGGCAGTACACCTCCCCTCCCTGGCCCTGGCTGCGGATGAATGCTCGGGTGCAGGGGAAGCAGAACTTGTGGTGAGGGACGGAGGGACACTGGACAAAGTGTGTGTCCTCCAGGCGCTCTCTGCAGAGCGTGCAGCAGAGCAGGGTGCCCTGCGTGCTGCTCGTGCTCTCCCCGGTGTTGGCGTTGCTGCTCGTGCTCATGCTCTGGCCCATGGATGCCTGGGAAGCCGAGGTGGAGGCGGTGGATGGGCTGCTGCTGGTGGAGCGACCGGCTGCCAAGGAGTGGGCTGCGGACATGCCTGGGCTGTCTCTGGGCATCTGACTGGAGCTCAGACTGTCTGTGACGCCCATCAGGGCCGAGATGGGCGACGGCTGGCTGTGGAGGCGCGGCGGCCCTTCCTGAGGGGCCGCCATGCCGGGCAGAGGCTCCGAGTAGGCGCTCCGGGGCCAGGACTCCCTGGCTGGGTGGTCAGGTCTCCCGTCACTCTCTCCGTTTTCCGAGCCGGGAGAAGCTTTCCGGCGTCTGGTCGTGCTTTTTGCCGGACCCGGGCGGCCTGTCGCCGCCAACGACAGCACTGGGTCCGGCTGGGGCAGGACCTCTGGGATGGGCGGCTCCTTGAACATCCTCACGCTGTCGTTCAGGAGTTCGGACAGCCCACGCCAGTCCCCTGTACCCTGCCGCTTCTCGTACTCCACGTATCGCAGGCCAGAATTCACAGCTTTGCCTACATCTTTCGCCGAATCCCGGAACATCTGTCGGACCAGGTCCGGGATCCCTGAGAAGATGATCCCGGAGCCCACGGGATACTCGACGAAGACCTTCAGCTCAAACTCTGGAGTTGTGCTGGCATCAAAAGCCAGGACGCGGCCCTGGAGGTTGTGGTCTTTCCTGAAGCGGACATTGAAGGGGATGGAGTTGCTCAGAGCCACCAGCACGTCTCGCACCGCTTTGGGTCGGTTCGGCCAGCCTTCCACCCGGTTTCTGGCCACTTCGTTCAGTTCGGCCATCACCTCATTGTTCCTCCACACTGCTGGATCTATACCCACAAGGGCAGAAGTGCTGGCGCCCACCCCCAGAGACACCGCCTGCCTTCTGCCACCCTCACCCATGATGGGCCCGGCTGAGACTGCGATGGGTGTGCTGGCAGTTCGGGAGGCCGATAACGGGGCTAAAAGCCCGTGAGGACCCGCCACCAACCCCTGAGCTATCAAGGCGTGAGAGATGGTGCTGTGGAGCCCGGGCACTGCACCGGTCACAACCCGGCGGGTGTTCGGGCTCTGTCGGCTTCCCTCCGATAAAGCCACGTCCTCAGCTCGGTGCAAGCCGTTAGGGAGCCGGGAAGACACCCCATATTCCCCCCTGCCCCTGTCTACGCGCTCACTATGCTGCCGCCCCGTTTCGACGGTCCCCACCGAGCCGGGTTTGCTTTGCTGGGGTCCGGGAGACCTGCCGTCTAACACCCCGTGCGTGCTCTTCAGCTGCCGCGCAGTTTCAATCAGGAGCTCGATCCGGTCCGCGCCGTCGTAGTTGACACATCCCCGGCACACCGCTTCGCTGAACTCCCACAGCATGGCCCACGGCATCTTGGGCAGATCGCAGAGGTAGCACCACTGCCGTCTGGAGGAAGGCTGCGAGGCGGAGGACATGTTGTTTACAGGCCCGACACTAAACTTTCTTCCCTCGGAGGCCTACACGACACAGTCTGCGGTTCTCTGCTAATTCTCAGTCTTCGGACACCGACGGCCACATGCCACGTTTTATGCGACGAAAATACAACGCAAACTAAGCTTGGAAGGCGGTTTTTGGCGACAATACTTAACGTTAGCGACGTCTTCTTTTTCGGTTTGTTCGTGTCGGTCTGTGTGGAAGGAAGTAAAATGTTACTAGACACCGGAAACACCAACGCGCCTAGAGCGCGAAGCATTTTGGGTAGTGGTGTTTTTAGAGCGAAGCCACCTCGTCGCCGAACTCGTTGGTAGAAAAATGGAGAATATTCGCAACACGAAGAGAAAAAACGAACTTTTGTCACTTTAATTTTTACATAATAAAATAATCATTATTATCTACGGGCTCCGGTGGCCAGGACTTGCTATAATTAAGTTGTTCCCACGAAATAAGTCGTGGCCACTATATAATTACTAAAAAATAAAATGAAATAACAAATACAAAAGCCATTACTATTGACTAAACGGATGAGCAATGTCATATACATATATATATATATATCAGTGACAGTTTAAAAGCCCACTGACGCTTTCTGGAGTCAGGTTGCGCGCGCATCCTTGTGTTAAATAAAAAAATCCATCAGACAAGCCCGCTCTGAATATAAAACGAAACTGTGACATCACAATATGACTCCAAAGGCAGAATTCTGACATCAACAGCTATATAAGCTCGTCACATCGATCTACTTTCATCACAGCCGTTTAGCAGCCGTTGTTGATACATTTCGCTTGAGAATTTATCTAGCAGTACACAGTAAGATTTTCAACTTTGTTTGGTGCACATTTCTTTTGCAGATTTACATCAAACTTGACGTGAAATCTTTACTAAGTTTCTAGATAAGTGATTTTAGCTTACAACCTAAAACAAGCAAAGTTTACAATGCAGTCCAACCAGCCTACAGTCGAAGAGGTTACATCCGACAACATTGTCGAGAAGGAAATAGAGCCACCCAAGACACCCAAACGCAAAAAGAAGAAGGTGTCATTTGCAGTCTGGTGGGAGCTGCACGCAACTGAGGAGCAAAAAATGTCTGCTGAAAATATCGAACAGCAGGACGCCTCACTGGCGATCGAAAATGAATCGATCGCCAAAGGACTGGAGAAAGTGGATCAAAAAGGGGACAGCCAGCCACCTGAGATTGAGTCCAATGAGAAGAACCAGGTACCATTTAAAACCTGGTCGGAGGAACACGTTCCCATTGACCAAGAGATTGCTGCAGGAAATATTGAAAAGCAGAACGATTCACTGATCAGTGAAGAAGAGTCCATTGCTGGAGTGCAGGAGACAATCAACATAGCAGAGAAGGAACAGCCCTCTAAGTCTAAGGAACAGCCACCAAAGACGAGGCGCAAAAAGGTTAAAATGATACCATTTCAAATGTGGTTAGAGAAACATGCCCCTGCTGATCTTAGGATTTCAGATGAAAATACTGGAATGGAAGATGTTACACTGGACACCAAACAGGAATCGATCTCTGTACTGAAGGAGACACCAGAGAAGGAACAGCCCTTTAAGTCTGGTGCTGAAAATGTTAAAAAGCAGGACACTTTTCTGCTTAAAGAAGAAGGTGATCAGGAAGATTCCTTAGAGAAGGAGATTTGCAAAGAGGAACCTGCAATTTCTACAACAGAACTGGTCACTGAAAATAAATCCATCTCCAGTTCACAGGAGAAAGTGGATCAAAAAGGGGACAGCCAGCCACCTGAGATTGAGTCCAATGAGAAGAACCAGGTACCATTTAAAACGTGGTCGGAGGAACACGTCCCCATTGACCAAGAGATTTCTGCAGGAAATATTGAAAAGCAGAACGATTCGCTGATCAGTGAAGAAGAGTCCATTGCTGGAGTGCAGGAGACAATCAACATAGCAGAGAAGGAACAGCCCTCTAAGTCTAATGAACAGCCACCAAAGACGAGGCGCAAAAAGAATAAAATGATACCATTTCAAATGTGGTTAGAGAAACATGCCCCTGCTGATCTTAGGATTTCAGATGAAAGTACTGGAATGGAAGATGTTTCACTGGATACCAAACAGGAATCGATTTCTGTACAGAAGGAGACACCAGAGAAGGAACAGCCCTTTAAGTCTGGTGCTGAAAATGTTAAAAAGCAGGACACTTTTCTGCTTGAAGAAGAAGGTGATCAGGAAGATTCCTTAGAGAAGGAGATTTGCAAAGAGAAACCTGCAATTTCTACAACAGAACTGGTCACTGAAAAGAAATCCATCTCCAGTTCACAGGAGAACGTGGATCAAAAAGGGGACAGCCAGCCACCTGAGATTGAGTCCAATGAGAAGAACCAGGTACCATTTAAAACCTGGTCGGACGAACACGTCCCCATTGACCAAGAGATTTCTGCAGGAAATATTGAAAAGCAGAACGATTCGCTGATCAGTGAAGAAGAGTCCATTGCTGGAGTGCAGGAGACAATCAACATAGCAGAGAAGGAACAGCCCTCTAAGTCTAAGGAACAGCCACCAATGACAAGGCGCAAAAAGAATAAAATGATACCATTTCAAATCTGGTTAGAGAAACATGCCCCTGCTGATCTTAGGATTTCAGATGAAAATACTGGAATGGAAGATGTTTCACTGGATACCAAACAGGAATCGATTTCTGTACAGAAGGAGACACCAGAGAAGGAACAGCCCTTTAAGTCTGGTGCTGAAAATGTTAAAAAGCAGGACACTTTTCTGCTTGAAGAAGAAGGTGATCAGGAAGATTCCTTAGAGAAGGAGATTTGCAAAGAGGAACCTGCAATTTCTACAACAGAACTGGTCACTGAAAAGAAATCCATCTCCAGTTCACAGGAGAACGTGGATCAAAAAGGGGAAAAACAAACAACAAAGACGAAGCGCATCAAGAAGACGCCGCTGTTATGGAAATCTTTCCCCGAGTCAGATGCTTGCATAGATCTTACATTTTTTTCTGAAAACAGTGACATCAATAATGGTCCTCTGCCGGAGAAACAAAATAATCAGGCAGCTTTGCCCGTCAGCGGAGGGAAGACGATTTGGAAAATGCTCCCCAACTCAGAACCTCGCATAGATATAAGTTTTATTGCTGAGAATATTGAAACTCAAAATGTTTCAGTGCCGGAACAAGAACGTGATGAGGCAGCTTCCTTGGCAAAGGAAAGTTTTTCCAACAACAATGTGATTTCCACAACACAGCTATCCACCAAAAAGGATGAAAAAGGGGAGAAATGTACATCTACGGGTAAGCCCAAGGACAACTACCAGACAGAGACCTTAACTAAGGTTCCTGATAATCACACAGCAGAAAATGTTGAAGAAGAGAGTTTAACTGAAATTCAAAACTTGCCCCACTCTTCTGAAAAGACAAAAAGTCAAGCAAAGTGTACGTGTCTTGCCAAATCTAAGGAGTCTGAATTGGAATATATCGAAGTACAGAAATATTTAATGCAACAGCTTGATGAAATGTTCAATATAAATCAGAAACTAAATGCTAAACTTAAACAGCAGAAAGATCTGATGAGGAAAGGACTCGCAGAGAAAAGACAAAGAAAGAATTCAATGGTGTCTGTGCAAATTCAGACAGATTCACAAGATAGCCCAAAGCAGAAAACAGTGAGTTATCAATCTGCTTCAATACAAACTGAGATGAATATACAGGAAACCAGCTTTCCATTAAAACCAGTCCGTCAAACGACTTCAACGCAAACTGAGATGGATGGCCTGGAAACCAGATGTCAGTTGAAACCAGTTTATCAATCGATATCAACACAAACTGAGTTCTTTTTATTGCAAAGACAACAGCCCTCTGAAACAAAACTGAATGGGCATCAAGATCCGCAGATCAAGTTATTGAAGAGATCTACAGGGAAGAACAGGATAGAGTCGACAATGAAAGCTGCCTCTGAACTGGAGACACTCAGGAATGAAAAGGTTTCTGGAGAAAAGAGTGAACAAGACATTTCAGTACCAGAAGTAAATGGGGATCAGGCAAATGAAACAGTCATCGCTAAACCACAGGAGGAGATCGAAGAAGAAAAGGTCTCCACAACACAACTAAATGGGGACCATGAAGATCAGAAAAAGCAAGTGAAAACATCTAAATGTAAAAACAAGAGAAAGGTAGCAATGAAAGCTGCCCGTGAACTGGAGACCTTCAATAATGAACAAGTTTCTGGAGAAAACATTGAACGAGAACTTTCAGTACTAGAAATAGTTGGGGATCAGACAGCTACCATTATAAATGAGATTCATGAAAATGAAACGATCATCGGTAAACTACAGGAGGAGATCGAAGAAGAAACGGTCTCCATAGCACAACTAAATGGAGACCATGAAGATCAGAAAAAGCAATTGAAAACATCTAAACGTAAAAACAAGAGAAAGGCAACAAAGAGAGCTGTTCTTGAATTGGAAAACCTCAACAATGATCATGTTTCTGAAGAAAACATTGAACAAGAAGAAGTTTCAATAGCGGAAATAGTTGGGGATCAGACAGCTACCATGATAAATGAGAATCACGCAAAGGAAACGGTCATCGGTAAACTACAGGAGGAGATCGAAGAAGAAACGGTCTCCATAACACAACTAAATGGGGACCATGAAGATGAGAAAAAGCCATTGAGGAAATCTAAAAGAAAGAACAAGAAGAAGGCAGCAATGAAAGCTGCCTGTGAATTGGAAAACCTCAACAATGAAAACGTTTCTGGAGAAAACATTGAACAAGAACTTTCAGTACCGGAAATTGTTGCGGATCAGACAGCTACCATTATAAATGAGATTCACGAAAATGAAACAGTCATCAGTAAACTACAGGAGGAGATTGAAGAAGAAACGGTCTCCATAACACAACTAAACAAGGACCATGAAGATCAGAAAAAACAATTGAGGAAATCTAAAAGAAAGAACAAGAAGGCAGCAATGAAAGCTGCCTGTGAATTGGAGACACTCAATAATGAAAACGTTTCTGAAATAAACAGTGAACATCCAGTAGTTTCTATACTAGAAACAGTCGGGGATCAGACAGCCTCCGTTAAAAATGAGATTAATACAGAAGAAACAGTGATCGCTAAAGTACAGAAGATCACTGAAGAAGAAACAGCCTCTGAAACACATCAAACTGGGGACCAGCAAGATGAGAAACAGCCATCAAGGAAATCTAAATATAAGATCAGGAGAAGGGCAGCAATGAAAGCTGCCTCTGAATTGGAAAACCTCATTAATGAAAAATTTTTGGTAGAAAAAACTCAACAAGAAGAAGTTTCAATGCCAGAAATAGTCGGGGACCAGACAGCCACCATTATTATTGAGATTCATAAAAATGAAACAGTGGTTGGTAAACTGCAGCAGATCACTGAAGAAACAACACAACAAAATGAGGATCAGCCAGAGGAGAAAAAACCATTGACTAAATCTAAATGTTAAGAAAAAGAGAAACATGGCAATGAAACCT